>NC_052623.1:303415741-304103241 GCF_016161935.1 Mauremys reevesii
GTTTCTCAATCAAGCTAGTTTAACTTGACTGAAAACTCCACTTATCAACAGTGTAGACAATCACTGACTTCGTTGCATCCGACAAAGTGGGTATTCATCCACGAAAGCTCATGCTCCAATACATTTGTTAGTCTATAAGGTGCCACAGAACTCTTTGCCGGTTTTACTGACTTCAGTGGAATTACTCCAGGTTGGAACTAATGTGCGAACACTAGTGAAAGTGTGTGTGTGTGTATGCACATGTACATGTTTGCATAGAGACAGCAGCAGGGAGGGGAGACAGGGGAGGTTGAGAGAAATGACTGCGGTCTCCATCCATAAGAGTTGGTTAATACTAGACCTTTACAGTTTTCCTGTTTCAGGGTTAATGGCCACCATTCTAAAGAATCTCTAGACGATAAATAGGAACAGACAAAAGACTAAATCCTCAGCAAAAATAAATGAATAAAATAACCTTCACAGACACTGTTCACAATTAGGACTAGTTTTCACCAAACTCAGGATTTGCGTCCCTAATGCAGAACAGAGCCTTCAACTATCAACTCTGCAGCTTTCATCACACAAAACCTCTTTTCACAGAGGCTGAAATGTTTTAGCACTTTCTCTGATAATTGAGGTACTGCAGGCAATAATATACCACACAGTAAAATAAATCAAATAAACTCTACTGTTGCCTGGAGCAGCTCAATTAGCCATTTTACACTTGCAGCTAAAGTGTTTGCAGTAAGGCCTGACTATAGCAGACCTTTGTGCTCATCTTTCTTCTGTATTGACAGTAGAATCTCTCAAAGCCAGCTGCTTTTTTTCCTTCTCTTTTTATACTGAAAATTTCAGAACAAATAATCTTTCAGCCTGTGATTATTTACCATATAGGTCCCTAATCCTTGGTGGAAATGGAATGCAAATGCTACTTCGCTCCTTAATGTCAGAATTAAGGTTTTGCATATTTTAGCCAATGGGGATAGTATTTCCACATATGATGACCATATTGTTATAACTACTACTATAGTATTCAAATCCCCCTAGTCCTGTTGCACTAGCTGCTTTTCAAAGACATAGGTAGACTTGGGACCATAACTTCAGTTAGGGTAAATTCATGTAGTTTCACTGACATCTATAATAACTTGAATACAAGAAACACATGTACAGTGGGTGCAGTTTAGTCTCTACTGATCTGGGAGCTATCATCAGCTCTGCAGGATCCCCTCACCCACATTTTAAGAATAATATAGGGAACACAGGTCAGCTTCTCCATTGGGCTATTATCAATGGCACTATGCCAATATACCCAGGCAGAGGATATGATCCTAGATCTCAAACCAGTAGAACTTTTCCAAAGGGAAGTGTGACTACTCTAATAACGTTGTAATAGTCATTCATTCCTAATGTTATATGGAAAAAAACAAAGAAATCTGCTCTTTGTGGGGGGGGTTTAAGTGTAAATGAGCATATTTTAATTATTGCCTGAAATCCCTTCTGGCCCCATTTTCATTAAACTAACATTTCTGAAGGTGGGAAGGCAGTATTTGTAATTGCAACCTAAATATTTGTTTTGCTTAACAGACTTCCGGAAAGAGAACCTTCCATTCCCCCTCCTCCACCCCCTTTTTGGGTGTGTTCTAGTTGAGGAGATATATTTGAATTAACTGGAGTTTTTAGGTGCAAATGTTCTTTTATTTCCCCGACCCCCTATTTATTTTCATCATAGGTAAAAGACTGTACTATTTAAGTAAAATGTTCATGTTTCATTGAATCTTATCTACAGTCTATATGTTCTACAAACATAAGCTGATTTGCTTAGCTTAGTGTAGTATATGTTGCTCCACAATGTGTTTTTTTATTCTGTTGTTGCCTTTGTGACATTTAAGCTTCCCAAAAGAATTTCCTCCCCCCAGAAAAAAGAAAGCCAAAGAAGTATCTATGGAAGATCTGATAAATCACGAGATGATTGAATGATTTTAGAAAACAGTCTTGTCCTTTAATATTCATACTTAATTACAATTCTGCAGAGGGCTTGAGCTTTCAGGTTGACCTACTTCAAATCAGTTGAGAAAACAGCACATACCCTCCTTAAGATGAAGCAACTGCTTGCTGGAAAATAACAGTTTTCCCCTAAACCCGGTGGACTATCATAATCCTTGACCATGCCTAAGACCATGACCTTGACCATGCAGATTTATCATGCCATTTTTTTTAAATCAAAAGTCACACAGCAGTCACAGTAAATTTAATAAAAGTCATAGGTTTAAGGGGAAATGGTGTAAAATCACAGGAGCATCATTTAAAATGGGCAGAGGCACCACAGGAGCAGGGGTGTTGCAACAGTTTGTATAGTGGGAGTACTGCAAGCCCTTGAACCAAACTGTAAACCCTGTATATAATGTAAACCAAGCCAGGAGGTGCAGCAGGACCCCCAGCACCACTGGTTCCAGCACCTACGCACAGGGTTAGGTCCTGCCCCTGGGAGTTGGGAGGCCTCATGTATGAAAGAGGGAGGACCTGGAGAGCGAGTGTGTCCCGCACTCATCCCGCAGGTTGAGGCAGCTCTCATCTCATGAGGCTTGACCTGGCTCCCTGCTCTGGGCATTGCAACCTGGCACAGGAGATCACAGCATCACTTAAGTTTAGCCCAACTGCCCCTCCATCATGATAGGGGCATGGCTGGGCCCAATTTGAGTAAGTGGTGCTGCCTCTCCATCCACCAGGTCTCAACACCACTCACTCAAGTTTAGCCCAGCTACCCAGTCTCTCTCTCCCATTGACACAAAGGAGCAGCTGGGCCAGACCTGAGCAGCACTGTGACCCCATGCAATGCATTGCACTGCCAAGAGCTAGGAGCTGGAATGGGAGCTGCCACTGCAGAGTAAGTCTATTAAAAATCACAGACATAAAGAAAACATGAGCAAACAGAAAAATCACAGTATCCGTGACATTTTTATCACCATGACAACCTTGCAGCCCTAATCATAGCTCAAGTCTGGAAATGGTACCTGGCTTGAGAAATTTTACTGGTGTATAAAATTTTTTAAATGGTCATTTATTCCCCTATGAGTGTTATAGCAGGTGTTAGCTTATTGGGGTTGGGGTTACTATTGTGCATTGCAAACAAAGGAATAACCAGTTTCCCCATCTGTAAAATGGAGATGACGTTTACCCCTTTTTTAAAGTGCTTTGAGATCTTTGGATGAAAAGCACAATGTAAAAGCGAGGTATTGTTACTATTATTGAATATTTTGTTCATTTTGGCCTGCACCAGCTAGCTGATGTTTTGTAACTGGTTCATAATAAACTAAACAAAAACAGTAGTTGCAGGGTTTTGAAAAATTCATCCTTACCTTTAAGAATTATCCTTTGGTTTCTTATGTATAGTTAAACTCTATCCTGTAATTACTGCATTATTTACATGTACCACAAAACATAAGCAAATGTCTCTCCTAAGTATGTGCCGTACAGTAATAGTGAATTAGGCGTGTGCAATACTATACTACAGTGTGCATGACCTGTGAAGTTACTGGCCATTACCACAGTTTAATTCAGGCATCACTCTTGCTGAAATCAGCATTATGTTTATACATGAGACTCACAGTCTGTATTAATGACTATAATTTACCCAGCGCATATGTACTGCATTATTGTGCCAGATACATTTAATTATGTAAGCTTTTTTCCCCCTCCTTTTTATTTTTTTAAACAGCAAAGCAGTTTGGGAGACCAGGTTCTGAAGGAAGTGTGAACCTGAGGCTCAGAGCAGGTGGTGGTTGCTTATCTTCACAGAGGTAATAAACTCATCTATGAAGCTGTCCTTTGTAGACTGATAGGCCAGAAGGGACCACTGTGATCCTCTAGTTTGACCTCCTGCCTAACACAGGCAATAGGACTTCCCTGAATTAATTTCTAGTTCAACTAGAGCAGAGACCAGCAGCCTTTGGCCCATGGCCCATCAGGGAAATCCACTGGTGAGGGAAATCCACTTGTTTACCTGCAGCATCCGCAGGTTCGGCCAATCGCAGCTCCCACTGGCCACAGTTTGCCATTCCAGGCCAATGGAGACTGTGGGAAGCAGTGTGGGCTGAAGGATGTGCTGGCTGCCACTTCCCACCACCCACTGCCACTTCCCACAGGGGGAGGGATAGCTCAGTGGTTTGAGCATTGGCCTGCTAAACCCAGGGTTGTGAGTTCAATCCTTGAGGAGGCCACTTAGGGATCTGGGGCAAAAATTGATCCTGCTAGTGAAGGCAGGGGGCTGGACTCAATGACCTTTCAAGGTCTCTCCCAGTTCTAGGAGATTGGCATATCTCCAATTATTACCTTTAACTTTATTACCTAAATCTGTGGCCCAAATTATCCCTTAACCTCCTCTCTAGCTTAACAAATAGCTTGAGCTCCTTGAGTCTATCACTACAAGGCAATTTATCAACATCCTTCTTCAACTGTGGACATCCCAGAACTCAGCACAGTATTCCGGAGCAATTACACTAGTGCCAAACACAGAGGTACACAACAAGACACCTCCTATGCTAGCCATACAATTGATTAAATTACAGTGTGTTATAAATGGGGCAGTTCTTTCTTGTAGCTAGAGGGAAGGTACTACCCAGGTGATAAAATAAAGTACAGGAGCCAGATGAAAGAATAACACAATTAGTTCCTGGTCCCCTTGTTGGAACATAGGCTTCTGAAAATCTATATTAAATCTCAATATTGCCTTCACGTTTTTCAAATGTGGAGGAAATAAAGATTTACTGTCACAATAATGTTTGCAGGAATCACCCACCCTGGAAATAAGAAGTCAATGTGCCTTTGGCAAAAAGGAGGAACTCTCTGTTCATGGCATTTCATTGTCATTATGCAGTGCAGCCAGGCAGCTTTGCCCACAATAGGAAAATCATGCTAATATTAATCCATAATCTCCCTGGTAGGAGTCAACAGATCAATTGAAATGAAGTGTAGGCTCAAGCGGGTTTCCATGGGAATATCACCAGCCCCACCCCTACAAAAACTAAATTTTCCACAGAGTCCATTTCAAAAATCTCATCTCTGCATTAGGAGAGTTCAGGGATTTTTTCCCTGTCTCTTACAAAACCTCAACCTCTGCCTGAAAGGAATATTATCATATTTTTCTCTTGAAAAATTGTATTCCCTATTAAAAGTGTACTACAGTACACACGTGTCTAACTTTCCTTCATTAGTATTGTATTAAAATTGTCAAAAGATCTGAGTGTTGGATTTCTGGGGTTTTAACTCAGTAAAAGAGGGGAAGGGACATGGAACTGCATGTGCACCTCTGGAAATGATTTTCAATTAGGAATCTAATAAAAGGATAGAAGACAATCATCCTAGGTCCTATAAATGCTCCTAATCTGAATGACAGATTTTACCAAAACCCATAAAAACACATTACCTCTGGCTATCAGAACAAACCCATGTGACTGAGAGTTCCGCTTGTCAACAGAGCTGGAGTTCAGTGCCACAAAATCTGAGTATGCTGATGCTTTGCCTTACGTCAGGGTAAGTCATACCTTTCACTTGTAGTCAAAAGCATTCAGCCTTCCTCCTGCTCTGCAAATGAGTTTGACCGTGCTTATATAATCCTTTAAAAAGAGCTTGAATGCTCTGAGCCTCTGCTGCTGACATGCTGCGTGACCTTGAGCAATGCTAGATTAATACTCAATTATGAACAGCGTTGTGAAGCTTTACTAATCAACATTTATATAGTTCTTTGACCTCCTGGGATGGAAGGCACAAAACGTGCAAAATATTATTTTAGGGTCTTTCCAAATAGATGCTTGTTATTGATACATTTATAGCACAGAAACGTAGAGGTGTGGGACATGCCATGAAGACCTTGTTAAAGAAATTGTTTTACAGGTAACCAGCTAACAACTATATGAAAACTGTCTCTTCAAGCACCTCTGGAAGGACACATGCTTTCGCTCACTCTGAAAATGCTGGCATAAGAAAAATTCACCTGTGCTTAACTATGATGACAATATTATTTTGCATATGTTTACATTTTGTTTTTAACCCACTCCACATGTATTTAAAAAAATCATCCTGTCAATAGTCATATGCCGCTCACTGTCACATGCATGCAGAATGGGTCTCAAAAAACAGCCATCCAAGGAGAACCCATAAGATCTAGGTCAGTGCCATGTAGCCACAGAACCATGCAGCTGATCAGCTGAGAATCAGGGGCAGCTCACACTTCTGGGCTGTCACAAACTATGCTGATTTTGACAATGATGTTTTAAGTTTCTCGTTGGTGAGAAAGCGCTGTCAGTGCTCATTGGTCTATGGAGTAACACGGGTATATTATTAAGAGTGATCTACTGAAGAGAAGCTTGATAAGGCATTGCTTTCTGCCAATAGCCTTCTACAGCCAAAAAGAGTAAGAAAACCTCAGAGTCCCCCCCCCCCCATCTGTCTTGTGGGGGTTATTGTTTAACTAAAGACTGCATGAAAATATGAACATAGCCAGAGTCATCCTTCCTATCTATACAAGCCTCTCCTGTATTTCATTTCTGCCTCATCTCCATGCCTGTTGGATATCCTTTAGGGTTAGACTGTATGTTGTGATGCCCAGAAAGAGCCCCAATGAGAAACTGTGACTTGGGATATGTCTCCACTGCAATCAGACACCTACAGTTGGTCTGTGCCATCTGATTCAGGCTCGTGGGGTTCAAGCTAAGGGGCTGTTTAACTGCAGTATAGAAGGTTGGGCTCAGGCTGCAGCCCAACTCTGGGACCCTCCCACCCTGCAAGAGACTAGAGCCAAGGCTCCAGCCCAAGCCCAAATGTCTACACCAGTGGTTCTCAAAGCCAGTCCGCCACTTGTCCAGGGAAAGCCCCTGGCGGGCCAGGCTGGTTTGTTTACCTGCCACGTCCACAGGTTCGGGAAAGGCGGCCAGCACATCCCTCGGCCCACGCCACTTCCTGCAGCCCCCATTGGCCTGGAACGGCGAACCGCGGCCAGTGGGAGTCGCGATCGGCCAAACCTGAGGACGTGGCAGGGTGGGAGGGCTGAGGGCTTGGCTCCTCCCCGTTATGCCCCCAGCTGGGACCCAGCTCTCAGCCCCTGCTACGATCACAGCACTACCCAATGGACACCATCCCAACCATGGCACCGCCCCTGTTCCACCTACAGCCCCATCCCATTCTGCCACCTTCCTCTAAGGCCCACCATCTGCTCACTCCTGTCTGTCCTCCCCTCCCTTTGCTGCAGCCCCAAGATCAGAAAAATTGTGCCCCCTCCACAGCCCCAGGGCCATGCAGGGAGCGAGAGCTCCTCCAGACCAGGGGCCATGGCTGGGGGGAGATTTTTCCAGGGGCCCCAAATTGGCTGGGGCCCCTGGGGCCTATGCTGTAATCTGCCACCCTCCCTCCCCCGTGGCGGCGCAAGGTTTGGGGAGGCTTAGCCTCCCCCCACCTCCATTATGTGCCGCCTATGCTTTGGGCTGAACAGCAAGCTCTTTACTCCCACTGGTGAGCAGCTACTCACATGAGTAGGCCTACTGAATGCAATAAGAGTGATTTTCAGAAAGGGCTGAGCACCGTCCCTATGAAATCAGGCTAATTTAAAAGCATCTCTAGTTGAACATGCAAGCAAACACACACTTCAACTATTACTTTCACCAAGAGTTTAAGAAAAATGCCATACCTGACACTGGTCTGCTGTGTGACCTTGCACAAGTCACTTTACCTTCCTTCCCCTTCACACACTTTGTCTTGTCTATTCTAATTGTATGTTCTTTTGGGACAGCGCCTGTCTTGCTATGTGTTTATCCAGTTCTTACACAACTGGCCCCCAACTGAGATCCCTTGCCACAGCCACAGTATAAAAACCTTGTCCAAACAGAAAAGTTATAGCAATATTCCTCTCTTCCAGGACTTAGAGAAAGTGTCTGCTAATGTTGACAGTTTATATAATAAAAGAACTAGCATCTGCACTGTAACAATTCTTCTGAACATGCTTGTGCCAATGGACATATCTGACAATTCACCATCTCTGCAGCTTAATTATGTTTTCCTAAATTAAAGTAGTTAGACTGTATTATGGACTAATTGCCACATTTCATTTAAAAAGTGAAGTCTTTAACAAGCTGTACAAGAGCAAAAATATATTATACTAGTAGGTATTTAGGATATGAGTCTTCTCTCACTTACAGCAGCATAAGTCAGAAGCAACCATTACAGCCTATAGAGTTACACCACTGGTGTGAGAGCAGAATTAGGCCCCCAGCTTCATATTGTATCCTTTTGAGAGCCTATTAGGTAAGTGTGACTCTGGATCTCTGCAAACTGCAAGAGCAATTACATTGTTTTCCCCCTTTGACATGCAAATCTTAGTGTGTAGTTATGAGTACAATCAAACGAAGGGTGGAGATTTTTAGCTTCCCACACTATTTATATTCCCATCAAACCAGAGTATCTGTTGCACAGTTCGTCAATGGGGACTGAGGGCACTTGGAAGAATCGGATCCTTAACACAATTTGTTTCATATAATTGCTAGAATACAAAGAGAGACACATAGGTCTGCATGGTCAGTAGGGAGTTGGCTGCCTGCTCTACATGTAATAGTATGCATCTTTCATAAATGATATGGGAACATGCTGGATTTGCAACACTCTGAGAAACTCAGTGGATTTCCTCTCTGAGGTTCCTTTGTGCTGGAGAACAGCTGCACAAAGGTGAGGGTAAATAGTCAAGCCACCTCTGGAGACCATATTACACTAGGTGAGCAGTTCTGGTCTAAGGGGTTTCCTGATATAAAGCCCAAGCACTGAAGGGCAAGAAGGGGGAACTGTGTTGTTAAGCACTGAGAGAAAGCATAGGCCAGTGACTGGGTGCTCACCTATGACTTGGAAGGTCTTTCAATTCCCTGCTTTGCCAAATGTGACCTTGTACAAGTTAATAAGGCTTTCTCTACACTACAGACCCCTTACAGCGGCACAGCTGTACCGCTGCAGCTGCACTGATTTAAGCTCTCCTGTCTAGCCACTCTTTGCCATCTCCCACCAACAGTGCTGTCCACACCAGCGCTTGGTAGGTGCAACTTATGTCGGTCCGGGGTGTGTTTTTTCACACCCCTGACTGACAAAAGTTTTGCTGACAAAAGTGCTAGTGTAAACAAAGCCACAGCCTCTCTGTGCTTCAGTTCCCCATCTGTAAAACAGAGGCCATAGCACTGCCCTACCTCACATAGGTGTTGTAAGAACCTTAAATAGATTCCAAGGGACCCAGAGGAGCTCCTTCTTGGTGACAGGTGACAAAGTTGAAGGTTTCCACAAAAGTGAGTTGCTTATGTGTAGCTGGTAGCCTCTGCTGTTTAAGGACTTTTGTAAATAAGCAAGTTACCCTGGCAAATACCTTGACTCCGCACCACTGATTCCACCTCCAACACAAAATGGACTTGAGTTCCCCAAATCTGCTAATGCTTTACAAGAAGCAACAACATCCCATAGGTAATTATCTAAATATTGAGCCAGATGCTGCCCTCAGGTGCATCAGGGAAGTTAATGCAGTTATTCCAGATCCAAACTGGTGCAGCTGAGAGAAAAATCTAGCCCTCCCTAAGTAATCCAGGTTGCTGCAAATAATATATATACTTTAGCATCTTTCCTCCAGAAAAGCCATCCTGTGATAGGTTTTCCAGTTCACTGAGCAACATTTCACAAAAAGTTACAACTGTCTCTCACATTTACAAAATGTCATTTCCATTCCATTCTCTCCCACGTGATTCTGAAAGAACTACAGGAGGAGAAGATTATCAATAACGCACCACAGATGAATTGATTATGTTCCCCATAGAGTCCCAAATCCATAGTTCACACTAGGTTGTTGCATGTGGATCTCTAGTTTAGCTAGGAGATGTGTAAAAATTAATATAAACTGACAGCTTCATATTAGCCACATATCTAAAGAGTCTCAAGTGGATAATTTATTCTTTCAAGGGTCAATTGTAACTTACACTTCCTAAATTGGCCCAAATCTGCTTATTTCAGATGGTACCATATGAATAAACACGAGCAACTGGTGACCTAAGGTTTTTAAACTACCCCCCAACCAAAACAGGTAAAGCAAAACATGAAAGCCATGGGGTTTTTTTGTTTTTTGTTGTTGTTGTTTAGTTCCTATGGCCCAAATCTTTGTACAGCAGGGGAACATATTGCAGACAGCCACCTGCCTGGCCCTTCTCTGCTCCTGCAGGCCATCCACTTAAGTTCATGATACAAGCTGGCAGGTAGCTGCACAGCCTCCCTTTGCTGGCCAGTTCAGGTGCAGTCAATTAGTTTGCATTTGTTCAGCAGACAGAAGCCATTGTTTTCATTCCCTGCTGCACAGCTGAGTCATAGATTCTAGGACTGGAAGGGACCTCGAGAGGTCATTGAGTCCAGTCCCCTGCCCTCATGGCAGGACCAAATACTGATGTGCTCAGGAAGGGAGCCTGATGATCAGGATGCAGTCAGCCTCTGAAGAAGGGAGCGAGAGAATGCCAGAAAGATAGGGAGAGAACAGAGGGCGGGGATGGACCAAGAATAGAGAAGAAATTTAGAGAAGGAAAGGGGGGGAGAAAAAGATAATCAATGCAAGTCAAGCATTATTGTGTTTCAAGTGCTGATCACATGCTGCTCAGGGTTGTACAAGGCACTAATAAAGGCAAGAGAGGGAACTGGCCCCTCCTACACAAAACTCCTCAGGAGAGGAGAACATTTCTTCAGGTTTCCTCAAGTAGTTTCAATGAGGGTTTCAGTTTGCTCTTACCCTCTACATGGAATAGGCAGCAGTTTGCTGCTAACTCCCACCCCAAGAAGTGATTTGCTCCTTTGTAACAGGGTCAGCACCCACTCTCACAAGTGCCCCTCTAATTAGGTGTCTGTTCTTTCAGTTCTGGTGACCCCTTTCAGTGGTTCACAGGCAGTTTTTCCAGCAACTCAGCCCTCCAGCCAAGTCACACACACTGTCTGCATGTAAATTAGAACAGACCTCTTCCGAGGTATGCCATCCACCAGAGGCCTATCTCAGTATCCCTCTGGTGGGGCCTCTCTAGCCCTCCCCAGGCTCAGTCTTAAAGTAGTACCAGCTCTGGTATGGGGCCATATCCCCAGGGCTTCCTCCCTGGAGGCATTATCTTCCTACATCCCTCCCTGGGCTCAGTCCTAGCAGCCAGCCAGGAACTTCTTGCTCCCACAGTCCCCGCCAGCAGACTGTCTTTGGTCCTGCTGCTCTTCCAAGCACACTATCCTGTCTTCTCCAGCTCCAAGCAGCAACAAACTACTGTTCTGGTCTGCAGCTCCCTTTATATGGCCCTCCTGGCCTCTGACCGGCCATTCCAGCAGCCCCTCTGATTGATTGTTTCCTCACCACCACTCTAGGCTGCTTTGGAAGACCTCACCACTGCTCCTTTCCTGGGATAGGTGTGGCAGAACCTTGAGGCCTTCAGTAGGGGGCCTTTGGGCCTAGTCCACCCTATCACACACCCCAGGCCCCCTCAGAAACACATGACTGTCTGCACCAGGCCAGACCTCTCAGCATACCCTCACACAGACAAAAACTGACAGCGGGTCGTCCGGAATCCACCTTCAAGGATGGGTTTCCCAGCAGGGAGGGGAATCCATGCAAAGTTTAATACAGTCTCAGTATTCTGCTGAGTTAATTTGGGGGCTCATTTACTACTGCTATCTCTGAGGAAGAGGGATCTTGTCCCTCCCTTGCCCCAGCTCTGGCCCTCTTGCCTGAACTCTGTTTGTATGGATGTGTGTGACAGCAAAAGCCCATAGCTCTAGCCTATGCATAGAAACTCAGGACCCACAGCATTCTGCACAGGGCCAAAGGAAAAAGGGAGAAGTCATGAAGGCAGCTGATCCCATCCTCCCACACAGAGGAGATTCTTTGAATGCAGTTTCTATGGAGACATTCCCCTAGCTCCTTGTCCCTAGAGCTTAGCATCTAAAACACAGACAGAAACTCACCTGAGAAGCCCAAAAGGGATAGCTATGAAGACGCATGTGCATATATCTATAGCTCTATCCATCTGTAGAGGAGGTGATATTATGTAGAGAAGCAGCATTATTAGGATTTCTAGAAAAGTCTGGGATGTTTTCATTCCCAAGACAGATTTGAACAAAGTGCCTGGCACAAACTCTGAAAAAGGAAAGAACAAAAAATCAGCCAGTGAAGCCTCTTGAGGGACTGTTCAAAGATCTCAGGGTAAAGAAATAAAAACCTGCTATGGAAATGCAAAATGGTGAGGCAGCCAAAAAGAAAAAGAAAAAAAAAAAGAGAGAGCGAGAGAAAAAAAATCTGAAGAATCAGGCAATGTGTTCAGGGAGAACATTAAGGCACAGTGGAAAAAACCAAGAAAATAAAACAATACAATGTTCCAAAATGTTGGTCCAGATCCTGATCTATTACATGGCTGTGAATCCAATTACACTGGCTGACACCTCTATATAGCTTACATTAGAATATGTCTCATTGCATTAATTTATTTATTACACAGATTTATAATGGTAGCCATCACTGTAGTATCTGGATGCACTTTACATGGCTTAAATTGAATCAATAACATTTCCAAATAAGAGGAAAGAGACAATTAAGATGAGTCAATGCTAACCTAGTAGATTAAGAGAAATGGGAAAGGTCTTAATAAATATATTGTGGAGAAAGTAATATTGTAGGGAGGAGTTATAATTAATGACTACAAAATTGCTGAGTACCTGGAACACCTTGAATATCAGGAAAAATGTTGACAGTGATGTCTATGAGATTGCAGACTAGTCTCCCAATGGAAGACATGGGACACTTGAAACTAACCCATTCCATGAGAAAAATCTGACATTTCAAAGTCTGTTTCCATTTTGAATTAGAATGAAAAGTCAAAATGTTGAACTCTGCCATGAAACAGAAATTCCAAATAATTTTGATTTGGAAACATCAAAATGTTTCATTTCAATAAGGCTGAATCATTGTGTTTCAATAATGTTGAATCATTATAATATAAAGTTGATATATATATATACACACACACACACACTTAAATGGATATGTAATATGAAGGTTGAAACAAAAATAATGAAAATGATGTTTAAAACAAAACATCTGGACATTAAAAAAACAAGAAAGTTGAAACGGTCTCTGGTTTGAAATGGACACCTTTCCACAAAATGTTTAGATTTTGACGAAATTGCCTTTTCCACCAGAAAACTGTTCCACTGGAAAAAAAAATGGTGACCAGCACTACTTAAAACTAGACATTAATAACAACAATTAAAACTAGACTGGACAAAACAATAGAAAATGTTCTGAAGAGAATAGGCGTGAACCTGCTGGGAAGTGGATTAGAAACTAGATGACCTAATGGGTCTCTCCCTCATCTCTAATTTCTATGATTCTATGATAAGAGTTAAAACTGCATATGGAAAAAAGGAGAAAGAACAAAGTAAACCAAGTGAAACACGGTGTGTCAACTGTTTTATAGAAAGTATAAATTTAAAATGTCACATTACATACAATCAGAAAAGTCTTCTTGCAGTTTAACCAGATGACATCAGGAAACATGACAGTGTAGAAGGAAGGGGACTTCAGATGCCTGGCTATGGATGGGAGCTGGGAACAAGAGCCAAGAGTTCATATGCACTCAACCAGGGGAGGGATAACGTGCTTTGGTATGCTGCTGTCGGTTTTATCCATACATTCATATTAATCTGTATACATGTGATAGAACATAGGCAAGTGCATTTAAGTCTCTGTATTTTATGGGGATTTTAAACATTTCAAACCGATACTGTCTTGCCATAGGCAAGTTCTTATACAGAATTCCAGATAAACACATAATAATGCCCGTTGTCTTTAGTGGGCCTACTCATGAAGAGAGCAAGCAGAATTTGGCCTCAAATCCTTGTTTTGAAAATATTTTAAAGTTTTCTAAAATTTTACTGATTTTGAGCTGTTATTTCAAATTCAGTCCTCCCCCCTTTAACTATTTTTCCTCCCTGCAGCTCCACAAAACAAGGATCCAGCTGTCTGTGATGATATACATATTCTGCTAAGAATTTCAGGCCAGATTTTGGTCTCGGCTGCACTGCTGTAAACTTAGCATATCTCTATGAAGTCAATAGAGTTAGTCTGGATTTATGCCAGTTGAGCTGAGATCAGAATCCAGCCTAGGAGCTTTTAGCAAAAATATGCCTCCTTCTGAAGACCTACCACTGCTAATGTGGAGAACATGTGACTCTAGAATGATTTTTGGGAAGAATCCCAAGGCATCAAAAGTTAATTGCAGAGATGCAGTCAGGTATTCAACTGGCAAATTTACTGCCATTTTCAGAGAACACATTGTGGCTTTCAGAGCAGGCTCTGGGTTATGTTATTTAAAAACAGTAAAAGAAAAAAATATGCGAATTGTGGAAAGTGTAAGAGATTAAATGGTTTATGAAATGCTGCTTTTGGCTTAAACAACATATTACTGATTTCAGCTCTGGCTGAATTTTACAGATGAAATATAACCTCTCTGAAAAATTTCAGCTTTGTGGCTCTTGAGATCCAGACCTTTTTTAAAAAAATCAACTTTATTAGTCCTTTAAAATATGTGTCTCATAAACAGCATACAAAGTGAACCTATCCTGAGCAAAGTTTTCATCTTTCCTCTTGTTTACGTATTATATTCACATGCTACTCTAAATTACCTTCATTTTTCATGACCTATATATTCACTTTCAGTGTTTTAATATTTATATGTTAGTTATTAAATGTGGCTTTGTTCAGTTAAGTGACTGTATAAAAATAGCAATTTCTTACTCAACTGATCTGATCCTTGTGCACATTCCAAGCGATATTAAGCAATTCTGTCATATCTTCTTACTTTACGAGAAAAATAAGTTGTTCCTTGTAGAGGGGTGGTTACCCGCTCCTGCCCTTCGGGGCTTAAAACAGCCCTAGGAGAGGGCTGTGGCTGGGGCAAGAAGCCAGGGCTGATTGAGGGAAAGCAGGTTCAGCTATGGCCAGGCCCCAATCAGGCCAGCATAAGGCCAACAGGTACTGGAGGTTGCAGGGGGCAGCCCAGGGGTAGGCAAAGGCAGCAGGTCCAGACCCCTTTGCCTATGATGAGTGGCTGATACTGCAGTCTGCCCCAGTGAACGGGAGCTAGATGGAGACTGGGAAGTAGCCAAAACTGAGGCAAAGTGGGGATAGTAGGTTGGGGTTCCCCAGGGAGGGGAGACCCAGATTGGTGGGGTACTGCCAGGGGGCAGCACCCCAGTTAAAGGGGCACTGGGGTCCAGGGAGGGACATGGGGCCAGAGGACAGGTGGATCACTGGCCTGCAGAGGGCGCTCCTGGCTGGCAGTGAGCTAATTCCCTGAGAGACCAGCAGGAGGCGCCGCAGGGGTGAGTCCGCATGTCTACATTCCTACTTTTTACTCCTGCTAACTCTGCAGGGCCAACACAGCTATAGGAGTGAGTGCAGGAGTGTTTTCTGGCTGAAGCAGCAGAATTCCAAGGGAAGAAAGTTATTAGTGGTGACTATGCACAAAAAAATAACCCAGCTTGACTTTCAGATCCTGCAATTAGAAAAACAACTAATCTGAGCAATTTGATAGAGAAGTCATTGAAAGACAATAAATCCCTTGATGTAATTTTTTTTCCGTCACTGTTCAGAGCAAAGGTACACTTTGAATGCCACAAAAATGCATTCACGTATGGAGTAACGATTGTCTTTTCTGCTGTGTGTATATGAGCCTGCTTCACCGTTGTGTGGCCCCCTCTCTAGCTATTTGCTCCATCTGAGTGAACGGAATTTAAAATGTATCATTCTGAATTCATTTAGAAGAACCCTGCTTCCCTGGCCTTCTTTTTTTAATTTAAACATATTCACAAATACATTTTTACTTCTGAGTTAGAGGCATGATGCCAGCTCTAAATGCTGATATATTTAAAAGGAGCATTGATCACAGATGTTGCTTTTGCCCCCAAGCCATCAATCCTTCTCTATCCCTGAGGCTCCAAATATTCCTCTCTCTTCATTAAGCGCAACAGACATCCCATCTGCTTAAGAATTTTTTCTTTCCTTTCAAAGTCACCAGGAAAGGGGTGATCACAGTGTCCATAGACCTGTTCGTGAGTCCCAGGTTGAGAACCCATATCCTAAAGCAAGAGGTACAAAATGAAAGGGATCACCAACATGATCCTTTTACAAATCTTTTTCCTGCTAATATATTTACAAAGAGCACATTTCTATTTTTGAGCTATTGAGACTATTCCCTCCTAGGAACTGTGCATCCTGGAAGTTTTGAAACAATATCTGTGAATAGCTCTCAAACTAATATCTTCTCATGATGTTCAACCAGTGGAGCCAGTAAGCTAGCTGAATATTTTTATCTACAATATGTTGGCTTTCAAACAATTGCTCCTGCTTTGTCCAGAAGCTTGTCTGCCATTATACCATCTCCAGTAATAATCCATGAACACCACAACATGTTCATAGCAAATCAGACATGTATTTGCAATTCAACTAAAAACAAAAGAGACGTTATGTTTTTTTAAAATACCTTAACCTCTAAATCAGCCATTTTCTTTTTCTAATTAATTTCCACTAGTCATTGTTAAGTGTCTCACTGTAGGATCACTGAAAAGAGTCCATAAATGATATCAGTTATTTGGATCATGTCATTCTATTAGAAATTTTATTTAAATACTTGTGTCTACATTGATGTAGACACAAAGTGAAAACACTTAATGTACATACTCACTACACTGATGCAAAGGGGGGCTTACATTGATGTGTCTTAAAATGATAAATTACTGACTCAAATCTCACTGGTGCATGAGGATTTTGTACTAGTGTAAGTACATTGATGTAATCACACCAGTGAAAATTTCCTTATGTAGATAAGGCCAAGGTTACTAAATTTCATCTTGCTCTAGAATGCAATCGGCCTCTTTAAAGCACTAAGATGTTGTCAGTTGCCTTCATAGTATATTCAGTCTCCTATTGATACCAGCATATGGAATATAAACTCATCGGTCAAATGGTTTCTTCATTGTTTTCAGCAGTTTTTTCATATCTAAACAGTCCTGTTTGGTCCCTTGGTTGAGTCATTCCTACCTTAGCATTGGCCTACCACAGCTAACCCATTTCTTAAAGAAGCAAAGTGGGCTGTGAAGTAACCTTGGTAGAATCCAACAGGTCCAGGGATGTGTTTCATCATCCTAAAATGCAGGCTTCAAAAACAGAAGCTTCCTGTCTTTCTGCATGCTGATCAGACTACAAATCGGACCATCTGGTAAGTTAAAGTTCAGACCGTAGCATTCTATAGTAAGAAGCCTAACAGTGATTTTCTTTTGAGGATCTCATCGTATATACTTAATTATAAGGATTTCTTTTCCAAACTATTATCTTCTAGGCTCCAAAAATACTGACCCTTAATATTACACTAACATTTTCCCCAAAGAAGGTCATACAAAGTCATTTGCACTTTGCATTGCATCACCCACGTAATCTAGCATTAACATACTCTTACCACTGGGCAATCACCATATCACAGAGCCAGCACAGGAACACTCATGTCACTCAGCCTCCTCGCTGCCAACCTAGCAAGGTGGGTTTGAGATGTGTAGCTGCAGCGAGTAATGTGCATGCACCAAAGAGAGAAATGGTTCCTACAATGGTAAGTGCAAGTCTTATTTTTATCTCGTATGACAGTTTGCGTAAGGCCTATTGCAAACAGCCCTGATCTTTCAAGGGTCCAACTTCCAGTAGCAATTTTCAGAGATCATGTTTAACTATATTGCTCATAACAAGAGTTGTTGCAGTCATACTCTGGGGTGGTACTTCTTATGAATCCTTTTTTCCCCATCTTACAACAGCACACATCGTGTATGCCTGTACTGAGATGGATATGACTTCTTTGGAAAATATGTTTCTAGTATATATCTAAATATGTACATCCCAGTGATGGAGTAACAATTTCAGGCCGTTTAGTCACTAGCAGTAAATAAATATCCATTTAAATTAAATTGCCTAAATAATGTACATATTTACCAACAGTATAACTCCCTAGAGCCCAGCCTGGTCAATGTGCTATATCATTAGATTTCCTCTTTCAAATAATAAAACCTGTCCATGCAATGTTAGATTAAAGCATTGGCATTATAGTCCCAGTGATTAAGGCCAAAGCTCCTGAAGTCCATAAGACTACATGAGAATCTAAACATTTAGGTTAATTATTAAGAAGTTTCTGGTCCTTATGGTTATAAAGAAAAACATGACAATGCGCCCTGAGTGTAACTGACACAGAGATGTCTGACTGAGTCTGCAGAGAGCTTGAAGCAAAAGCTGAGGGGTGTGAGCTGCACCATGACTTTCAGTGGGTGTTAACTCTAAGGCCTGCTGTTCTGTGGAGCCCTGCCAACACCACCCCAACACAGGACTGTGAGACAGGAGGAGAAGAGTGCAGTGGGTCAAGTCCCCCTACCTAAGCAATTATACCATGACAGTTAGTGTAAGTCGGATGGGGTGGTCAGGAGGACAAAGAAGGCCTTTGCTGTCACTCCTGTCTCTCTGGGTGGCAGAGAGAGAGGACCGCTTCTGCTTCTGAGGGGATGATGGCCCTTGACACCACTCCTGTGGAGAGAAGAGGACCCACCTGTTATTTCCATGCCAAGTGGAAGATGGGGCCACCGGGGTGGAGACAAGGGGGCCCAGTGTCATGGTGTGCCTAGGGCCCTGGATTGCCTATATCCATGTTGCCTACAAGGAGGAGTTATTTTTTTTTAAATGGCCACTTTAGTACCTGATTTAAAACAATAAATATTCCCTTGATGGAACTATCAAGAGATGCAAACACATTGACTGAGTAACCTCACAATCTCATTGTGGTAACACCTTGTCATTCTTTACCCCATCCTGCACTGTTAGCGATACTCACTCATTCTGTCACGCCTAAAGTAGGCCCTGATCCTGCAGACACTTACACACATGCTTACCTCTACCACTGAGAGTACTCACGTTAAGTATTTGCAGGATCAGGCCCTAGATAGTAAATTCATAGGAGCAGGGACTCCTTGCTCTTCATTTGTTCTGCAAAATGCCCAGTATACTTCTCAGCAAAGTATAAATAATAAATTATACAAATGAAATACCTACCTAAATATTTTTCCAGGTCTCACAAATTCATGATTTCTGGGAAATTTAAAGCTAAGGCTGTTTGCTTTGTTGTTAGTGCTCACCGCTGTATCTTTTAAAATCTGATTATTATTTTAACATGGTACTTTAGGGATGGAGGCTTAGCCTGAACTCTGCATGTTCTGTTTTTTTGTCAGCTGAAGTCAGCCCCTTAATGTTATTTAAACATAAATTGCTATATTTAATTATAAATTATGCATGATCCATGGAGCCAAACAGGTTCTCTTTTCAGTGTTCATTAGCCTGTGATAAATGACTACTGAAACAGAAGCTTAGCCTAGATATCTTAAACATTCGGATTATTCAGGGCATAATGAGCCACATTCACAGCTGCAGCTGAAGAGAGCTCCGAGCACTTGATGGAAGGGGCAGGCAGATGGGGCTCTTAGCCACCTGTGCGCTCCCCCAATCCTGGGGTTGCTGTATTCAGGCCAGTCCCACAAGTCCCTAAAGGTTGCGCTAATGTGCCCCAGCTGCCAATGGCACAAAGGGGCTACTGGGGCAGCTAGGGATTGCTGGAGTGCAGGAATGTCCCAACTGCACTGTCTCTCTCCTCCCTCCCCCCAGCAGGATACAGCGGCAGCGGGGACCAGCGTCCCCCAAGCAGTGAAAGAGAAGCTGTGACTACTCTCCTAGACCCTTCTCAGCACAGGAGCCACCACCTGGAACAAGGCTGTCAGAGAACTCTGCTCTTTCGAAGAAGGAGCCCTCCACCCCCACCCTGCTCCCCCAGCTTTTGCCACCACCTTATTGGTCAGGAGGCGACGCTGCAGCTCTAACATGTTCCTAACTGCTAAGTTCTATTTCTCTTCCTCTCTACTCTTCACCTCTCTTCCAGACAAAGTTGATGCTGGTATGCAGAGGAAAGCACCTGGAAGAGTTTGCATCTGTGGTGCAGTCTCCTTTGGTTGAAGATGTGTGCCCAACATTCATCAGTTCAGTCCATTGTCTAGGTTTGCTCTTGGTTTCCCTGCTGACATTAGCCTCTCACATAGCAGCATCCACAAGTAACACCTTTTACCATCTTCAGTTGGCTAGGAGACTGTCCTATGGGACAATGACCTCTCCTCAGTTTGATGGCCTGGGCCCAGATATCTAAAAGACTGCCTAAAGCTCTGGGATGAAGACTGTGATTGACAACTACTCCTCTGGCACAACCGAACTCTCTATAGTAAGAGTAAAGCTCATCTGTGTGGGAGACAGAACTTCCTGTGGGCAGATCTGAGACCATGGAATTAACTCTCCAACAACTAAGCACCATTGCAACGCTCACTATGTTCCATTCCAAGTGAAAACACATTTCTTTGACCTTGCCTTCTCTAACAAATACATAGCAACATGTACTTAAAAAACAAACAAACAAGCCTACCAGAACAAAACACTCCACTGTGCATACTTCTCACCCTGGGGAGAGGATGAGAGAACAAATTACATATGACAGATGGTAGTCACATTGGTTCATGCCCTACTGGAAGATGCTCAGATATTACAGTGACGAGTACACTATAGAAGCCTATATAGCAGAGAATAGAATTCTACTGGCTACACTACCTATGTAAAAGGATAAATGGACACAAATCAGATATTAGGGATGGCAATATACAAAAACCTGTAGGAGAACATGTCAATCTCCCTGGACACACAATAGCAGATTTAAAGGTAGCCATCCTGCAGCAAAAAAACTTCAGGATCAGACTTCAAAGAGAAACTGCTGAGCTTCAGTTCATCTGCAAATTTGACACCATCAGCTCAGGATTAAACAAAGACTGTGAATGGCTAGCCAACTACAAAAGCAGTTTCTCCTCCCTTGGTTTTCACACCTCAACTGCTAAAAGAGGGCCTCATCCTCCCTGATTGAACTAACCTCATTATCTCTAGCTGATTCTTGCTTGCTTCTGGAAATTTCCACTACATGCATGCGACGAAGTGTGTATTCACCCACGAAAGCTCATGCTCCAATACGTCTGTTAGTCTATAAGGTGCCACAGGACTCTTTGCTGCTACTACCTATGTAAGCCATCCAAAGATCCTCCAGGGCCCAAGAAAGCCAGCTTTAGAGCAGTTTTCCACTGGTGGAGGATTGCAGTTCTCTGCAATGGCGGAGAATAGGCTTGATTTGCATTAAAAGCATCATGAACAACCAAGGTCACAATCATGCCCCCATGCTCTTCATGGATCCTCTGAAAGCAAGCTCAGCCATCTCTATGACAGCGTAATGGGTCAGACTCACCCCTGCGGCGCCTCCTGCTGGTGATCCCGCAGAATTAGCTTGGTTTCCAGCCCCATAGCACCCTCTGCAGGCCAGTGATCTGCCTGTTCTCTGGCCCCAGGTCCCTCCCTGGACCCCGGTGCCCTTTTACATGGGGTGCTGCCCCCCACCCCCGGCAGTAACCCCTTTCTCTCTGGGAACCCCCACCCTCTATCCCCACCTTGCCTCAGTGTGTGGCCACTGCCAGTCATTGTCTAGCCCCACATCCTGGGGCAGACTGCAGTATCAGCCTATTCATCACTGGCAAGGAGGGTTTGGACCTGCTGCTTTGGCCTATCCCTGGGCTGCCCTCTGTAACCCCCAGTACCTGTTAGCCTTCTGCTAGGCGGCAGCCTGGGGCTTTCCAGGCTGGAGCTCCCCAGCTCCTCTGCCTTTCCCCAGCCCTGCTCCACTCAGGTACCTGGTCTAGCTCCCTGCAGCCAGGCCCATCTCCCTCTGAATGCAGAGAGAGACTGTCTTGGCTTCTGGCTTCCCTGGCCTTCTTATAAGGCCCTGTGGCTCAGTTTGGGGCGTGGCCCCAGCTGCAGCCACTTCCCCAATCAGCCCAGCCTAAAGCCCCTTCCCAGGGCTGTTTTAAAGCCCCAGAAGGGCAGGAGCGGGTAACCACCCCACTACAGACAGTGTTTGCTGACCTGAGGATCTGCACAGGAGCTTGGGCAGACCAGTAAAGGGGCTGGAGGATTATGACTGCCTTTGTACATAATGAGATGGGAAAAAGAAGGGTTTTCTCTGGCCCTGACCTACAGCTACCCAGGGCCATCCATCATTTGGCCCAAAACATGAATTCTGCCCTGGTTCACACCACATTATGCCAATTTCTCTTCTTACTCATACCAGCACAACTGTTATTGGAGTCAGTGGGATCACACCATTGCAAAAGGGAAATTCTGACTAATGAGTTGACTGGCTCAATCATGGCACAATTTGGCCCAAACAGTCTAGCTGCAGAATCAGACTGGAGCAGCAAGCTTAAAAAATGTAACTAAAATTCTATATAGAGAGGGGAAGTATATACCATATATACTCATTCATTAGCCCATTCATTTATAATCCGACCCCCTATTAGGTAAAAATAGCAAAAACTGTATGACCCTTTCATAAGCCAATGCTATATTTCAGGGGTTGGCAAACTTTGGCTCCTGGCCATCACAGTAAGCCGCTGGCGGGTCTGTCGTTTTGGCCACTTCCTGCAGCTCCCATTGGCTGGGAACGGCGAACCACGGCCACAGGTAGCTGAGGGGCTCCATGCCTGCAGATGCTCCAGGTAAACAAAATGACAATGTATTAGATATAAAATTCAATGATTCCATAGAGTTTAAAATCATCAAATTTGGGTGTAGACCCGTTTATAAGCCAACCCCCGCTCTTTGATGCGTCACTTTTTACCAAAAATATTTGGCTTATGAACAAGTATATACGCAGTATATTTGATATTCTTTGAGCACATCTGAGCAAGTTTTTAACAAGTTGCTTTGGGAATACTTCACTTTACAAAATATCCAGTCCTTTTTCTCTTTCGGTGGGATTTAAGATAATTCTTAATAGAAAGTTAGAACAGGGAAATTACAATGCATCTTCTGTTTTTATTTTGTTGGAAATATTAACGGAGAAAAAATACCTGTAGAAGCACCTAATGCTTTTTGAACATATAGACATCTATTTAATCCTGCTTAATGCAACTCAGGTAAGGTTTTCAGATGATCTTCAGGTTTGCCTATGCTGTCTGATAGATAAGTCCTAAATGTATAATAATAAAATACAATAAGAAATATTTTTTCTTTTTAGGTAGATGGAATTAAATATACAACAAAAAATTATTAAATCACACACAGCTATAAACATAAGCAACCAAAAAAAGCCTACTATAAATAGTTAGATATTTATCTATTCTGTGTGAAAGGACACTTTTCCAAAATTTCAGTTCATCAACTTCTTTGGGGATGGACAGTGGTGGATTAATGATTTTGCTGCCCCTAGGCCCTGAAATAATTGCCAGCCCCGGCCCCATATGAACTTGTTTTAGTTTTTTTACAAATTCGTTTAAACTAAAATTAATCTAAATATTAAAATAATTGAACATTTACAACTTTTATTATAAATAAAATTACAAGTACAGCAGACCCTCACTTCAACGCGCTCTGTATAGCACGATTTCGCTTATAGCGTGGGACCACGCATAGATCCAAAACTGAGAACCACTTAATTTCTTCTTTCTGGTCATATTATTATTGTTTAGGATTCTCACGAGTATGTTTACTAAATGGCATCACGCCATTATTGGTGGTTTCAATACACACTATGATTGGTAGAATCGTGGCGTCACTGAATGCTGCGATTACAAAAACGCTGCTATTATAAATTTGCTGCCCCTGCAAATTTGCCCCCCTAGGCCTAGGCGATAATACACCACTGGGGATGGACCTGAAGAAAAGCACTTGTTTGTTTCCTTTCTTTAGCAGAGAATTTGGCATTTGATGAGTCTTTTCTATCTGTATATAAACTCAATACATATAAGGAAGAAAGGAAGCTAGGCTGAATCTGACCCCATTTTCACCAACAAGTATACAGTTCCCCAGTGACACCATTTTTGCACATGCACTCATGATAATTGTGTGTGCAGCTGCACTTGCACAAATATTAGTACATGTTAGCCTTCTGAAGAGCAATATCTAAAAATGCCCTAATCTCAGGGAGGAAGCACAATGTGCACTGACTGCCACTGATTTCATTCCATTCCACTACACTGGTAGAAAAGCCATTTATCTTCATGATCCAGATTTAACAAGAAAACATCCAGCTCCCACTCACAGCTGGGGAAGACTCACAAGTCAATTGGACACTGATTTTAATTTCATTGCACTGGATGGAGAGCCAAGTTATTTATGTCTAAAAAGCAGTTTCAATAAAAGAGACATCTGCCTTCCATAGCATCGTAGCTGGACATATTTTTACTGAATAAGACCCTTAAAGATAAATGACTTTGCTGTCAGTACAGTGCAATAAAAATAAAATCGATGGCAGACTGTCTCCAATGTCCCTTGCCCAGACACTTTAGAATAAACATAGTGAATGTCAGTGTGACAACGGATATAAACATCACCAGCAATGAGCAATGTTCTTAGGTGTCCTGTATTCCTATCCCTGTTTTTAAGGCTCCCTGTAACCTTGTGAATGCTTCTGTACTTAACCACCACCTTTATTTTCTGTTTAGAAATTTTATTTAAAAATTGTAGTCAAAATATATACATGCAAACAAACCTTTAAAAAACAGAAGCATAATAGAATCCACTTCCAATACAGACAAAAGGAAGCTAGACTAAGTTTATACCATATGTCTATTATTTTATCATCTAAAGTGCTAGTGAGGTGTTGAGTCATCCAGTGTTTGGAAGTATATTTCTGAGCATCAGGCCTGAAGTTAGAGTAGAATGGAAACAATTTATTTTTCTTGAGTCCCACAGTTGCAATGGCTAGGTTTATGGGACAGAATCCTTCACTAATCTATTTTATATTTCACTGAAAGCAAAAGCTATTTACCTTTGTTAATAAAGGTACTGTAAGAGATAAAAATATATAGGGTTTAATATTCTGTAATGTCTATGCACAGTTGAGCACTGATTTCATTTCACAACTTTACCACCAGCTAGTTCAAAATTCAATCAGTTGCCTCAGCTAAAAAGCTGCCAATGGTACTTCAGAGCAATGAGTTCCATACATTAATTATGTGCTGTATAACAAAGTATTTTCCTTTATCAGTTTTAAAAGTATTTTATTTCACAGCAAGTTCCTTTGTTCTTGTTTTATAGAGATTAAACATGAGCACTCTTCTCCATCCCATTCATGATTTTGTATAATGTTATCGTCTCTCCTCTCAGGTTCCAGCCATTTCAGTATCTCCTCATGTCTTCAACTTTTATCATCTCTGCTAAACAAGTGTTTGGTTACAAGCCAGTAGTCTGCTTGGAGCAGCTACTCTAACTCCAGCCTCCAAAACTGAGGGAGGAAGAAAGCTATATATTTGAAGGTCCCAGCACACTCCTTCACTTCCCCCTTCATCCTCCACTTCCTGTTAGGGAAATCCCACCAAATTTCCTGGGTTCTCCCTTTCCTCCATATTTATGAGACAGAAATCCCAGATTACTGGGTCAGCAGTCCCTATTAAGTGAGGAAGGAGACTCCCCTGCTATACACACATCATGTTATTTTATTAAAAGCTATCTTGATGGCCCTTGTTTCCCATTAATTCCCTTATTTCCCTTGGCTTTCAGGCCAAGCCACCCAGCTGGTAAGTTAAGTGAGCATCAGTGGAAAACAGCAGCTATACCATAATGCTGTTGACATCAACAGAAGCAGTATAATGCCCAAGAGGAATTAAGATTGCTCAGATTAACCAGGTGGCATTGAACACCTTGAGAGGTACCTGGCATCTTGTAGGATCACAGCCAGAAGGAAAATCTATTTATCCTCCTTGTAAGGCTACTGTTCAGTCTGGTGTCTCTGTAGTGCAATCCATAGAAATAACACAACATGGATGTTCATCCATTCTGTCTGGAAACAACTCAACCAACCAGTTTTACTCCCTTCTCCGCCATATAACAACATGGGTAAAGACCAAGTTCTGTTGTGAAGATAAGAACCAAAATCTTGTAGCAAGTGGTATGCTCATTCTGCCATGTCAGGCAGGCCAGCTGTTTGTTTTCAGTGGTAATTCCCAATGGCTGTCTGTGCGGTCTGGAGAAAACTACACTAACAATAAAAACCCAATACACAGTCAATAAACAAGGCAGTGAAAAATGTAATGAAGGAGATTAAAAAAAGAATAATGAGAAATATAAAATATTGGATCTAGATTATGTATACAGGGCCTGTACCTTTATATAGGCCCACTGGTGGCAGAAAATCTGCCCAGAGAGGGGTTTACCAGGTGCTCACAATCCCCGCTCCCGCAAATGACCTTTGACCAACTAGTGCAATTAGATTGCAATTAGAGCTGGTTGAAATGTGTCCTGTTTTTCTATCAGCTCTGTCAACAATCCTGCCAAGGCTGGAGAGGATGGGTTTGAGACAGATACCTGGGGAGGGGATGCAGCTTCAGAGCATTCCCTAGGTAGCCTCTACAGATAGATCTCTAGAATCCCAGGCCACAAATCAAACTACCATCCCTGGTGTAAAACTTCAGGGAGAACAAAGGATCAAACACTGCCTTCTCCACACCGGTGGTGAATCTCCCTCCCCCCAGGTGAACCTTTCCCTGCTGGCATTGAGCAATATTGTTTGCACCCCTGGCACAAGAAGGGAGATTCAAGCCCAAGGACTGCAAAGAATACAGAAAAGTGGGTTAGCTTGTTTTCCTTAAGAAGCTGGCTGCTGATTGTACGTCTGCATTTTTATTCCTCAGGTATGACAGAAACATTTATATTGTGCAGCAACTAAATTAGCTACTGATTGTTGGGTGCTCAGCCTTTGCTTTACACAATATCCAAAGTCAATGAAGCAACGAAAACACAAATCTCCTTACCACAGATTTGCTTGCAGGCAGGTATCACATAGAATTTATGTATGTGCCTTTCTCCCTCCATACTACTTAGCCTGGGGCTGAATGCATTTTCTCTTTCATCGTGATGTGCAATACTGCCACCTAACTAGGGCCCGTGTCCAAGCCTGTCTGTAGCTGTCTCTCTAACCTTACTGGCTTGCATGTTATTGTCTCCCCCCCCCCACCCCCACAAAGTCCTTTATTCACTAACCTCCTTTACTTATCTGATGTTAAAAGGAAGAAGACAAAATAGATGTGGGTGCCAAACAATCTGAAACAATAGCACAGGCACAATCTTATCAGTAAAACTAACTGAAAATTGTATAATACGTATCACTAAGGCCGTAAAACAGTTGTGATTTTTTGGTTCAAAAATTGCAGCCACCGTTTGTTAAAGTTGCAGTTCTGGGCAACAGAACAGAAGAGACACCACGTGTCCCCTTTGGCTCTCGACAGAGGGCCAGCCGGGTCAAATCTGAGAGGAATTGTGATCCCGTGCACCTGGTCCAACGCCAGGCACTCAAATGTGGCCCATCCCCCTTCCACTAGGTGGCCAGGCCAAATCTGGGTGAGTGACTGCAACAGGATGTACCAACCCCGCACTGGGCTGATGGGGGTGGACCAATCATTGTGGGCCAAGGAGGCCACACCCCCTTTCTCCTGCTGCACATGCTCAAAGTGGAGAAGGCAGCCAAAAGTAGGCAGCCCAGTTCAGTCAGGGCTGGCTGCAGAGGAGGAAGGACTTGTCCTAGGGGCTCCTCCAGAGATACCAGTGACGCTCCAAGCAGCAGGGCCCACGGACCCGGACTACACTGTGGATAACTTGCTGAATACAGAGACTGACGGGACGCCAGATCACCGCCAGCCACACGAGGCAGCATGGTACTGTAGAGAGGCTGCAGGGCTCCAGACTGTTTGCTTTGCCCTGCCCAGTGGCAGCAGCCTGATTGCTGCTTTGCTCTGCCCAGGGGGCTGATTCCCCAAGTGCTACTTACTGCCCCAGCCAGTAGACTGCTGGGCCCCAGACTGTTTGTTTGTTTTGCCTGCCCACGGACCCATGGACTATTCATCTAAGTGACCCTGTCAGGGGGCTGGGACCCACTTGACCAAAATCACCTGCTTAACGGGGAATCCCGATGACTGTGTGACAGGGTGTACCAAACGTGCACTAGGCCAACGGGGTGCCGCAACTGGACACACAGGGCGCCCGTCACAGTGCCACTGTGACCTGGTGCATGGGGTCACAACCAGTCAGATTTGCAGCAAGTATAAAAAGTTGTGATGTGTGTTAAAGTTGTGGTTTCTGCAAAAAAATTGCAGCCAGCAATTTTCTTAGTCTTGCATATCACTCAGCATAAGTATGGATAAAAGAATGTCATAAAAGAAAGATGTCGCTATGCCAACATAACCCCCCATGTAGATGTATCTATGTCAATGGAAAAATGCTTCCATCGATGTAGCTACTATTGTTCAGGGAGGTGATGTTACTACACCGGTGGAAAAACTCCTTCCATCAGCGTAGGCTGTGTCTACACTACAGGGTTATGCCAGCACAGCTATGCCAGCTATGTCTCCATAGCGTAGACTACCCAAAGTTACATAATTACTCCCTCTGTAGAAGTCCTAAGGTAGAAGTGCAGGAAGGTAACCTGTTTCTGTGCATCTTAAGAGCTCCACAGCTGAGGAAGCAACCTGTCCATGGAGCTACTTAAGCTCTTCTCAGACAGTAGCTCTGCTCTGGAAGGGCTTAGGAGGTACTCAGAACAGTTGCCTCCCTCTGCAAGCTTTGCCAATTCCCCTATTTCATTTGGCAACTGTTGGCCTCTTACTCTTGTTCTCCTTCAAATCCTCCTGCCTCCACACTCAGCATATAGAATGTGATTCCTTACAAACAAGCCAACCAACCAGAAAATTATATGACCATGTAGTGATGTTGTACATTAGATCTTGCTGGACAGCCAAACCCTTTTATAGCTTGAATTGTATTATACCAAGATCTGAAAATATTGATTAGTGTTTTGCATATCGTTGCTAACAAAAGCAATAGTGCAAGTATTGTTTATAAAGCAAAGCTTTGCCACAGAAATACATTCATTAGCTTTCATTCATTATCACTATTCCAATAACTCACCTAGCAGTCATTCCCTTGTTCTCAGCATTATTTCTTAACCTAATGACTAATTCATTCTGGAAAAACAAAATTCACTCTCAAACAGCCAGCACAAAGCCAATGCATTACTTAAAGCCTGCTCAAGCCCTTCAGAATGCAGGGCAGTGTAAACAATGTGCGTGTGTGTGTATGTGTATGTGAGAGAGAGAGAGAGAAATGAAATGCACTTAGATTTTTTTCAGGCAGAGACCATCTTTTTGTCCTGTATTTGTACAGCAGCTAGCACAATGGGGTCCTGGTCCATGACTAGGGCTTCGAGGCACTATGGTAATACAAATAATCATAAAATGAAACATGAGAAAGTTAATAGTGGCGGTGATTTAGATATCCAAACATTAGTCCTGTGTGTCAAAACCATGAATATACAAGTAATTTCAAATAAGTGCCAATAAAACCTCTATATCAAACTAGTATGTATTCTGTACATGCCACATATGGCACAGAAACTATATTAGGAACATTTGGGGATTATTAAGTTTTATTACTGGGACTATTTTTTGCATCCATCTGCCAGTCTGTTTTAGCTACCAACAGTCAAACTATACAGGCCTTGGAGAAAGCCATAAAAATCCTCTAAAAACAGACTTAAAATGTCACAATTTCGAAGCCCAATATCTCAGGCTCTTCCAGGAGTAGGAGAGAGTATTAGGTCCCATTTGGATTCTCTACTTTCTGAGGGGATCCAGCACTTGCTTCTAACTCTGAAAGATCTAAAAGACTGGACATTAAACTCATGACATTTTTATACAGAGAGAATCTGTCACTGAGCCAGGACTACACATCATCTGTCTGGGAATTCAGATATATTTAAAATTGGTCGGGGAGGGGAAATTGAGGAGAAAAGAAGGAAACAGTTCTCTTAAGTTCTGTTTAAGATAGCTGAAGCTGCTCAAGCGTCTTGAACATTAGAATAAATGCAAGGGGGACCGGGTGGTGGGCAGAGTGAAGGCAGGGTTATCAAAAGAGCAGGATAAATACTTTTAGCATCATGCTCAGTAATTTATCAGATGGGTACCACCTCCATATATATAAATATATTCATTATCATTGAAATCAGAGCTCAGCAATCTACAAGTCCAAGGGTTAGGAAAAGAAACCTGGCTATCTACCATGCCCAATGTCACAAGGAGAAAGGTACACTTTTAAAATGAGCGATTTTATATTTATGAAAGCCTTGGTCCTACCCATTTTTCATTCTGAGTGGCAGGGTGTGCAAGCTTGTTTCACTCCTGGACAATTGAAAATAAAGACTACACAAGTAAGGTTAAGTGCTGAACAAAATCCTTCACAGGGAGCAGTACTAAACCACAAGTCTCCTGCACACTGACTCTCTCACGTGTAACTGTACATGATAAAGAGGGGAGGGACATGGGTGGAAATCTCATGTAGGTGAGGAGTCATGGGCTAAGCATAATCTTGACCATATTAATGAGGCTTTTAGGGTATGTCTACATTGCAAATAGACACCCATGGATGGCCTCATGGGGCTAAGGCTAAGGGGCTGTTTAATTGCAGTGTAGACATTCTGGCCTGGGCTGGAGCCCGGGCTCTATGACCCTGTGAGGAGGAAGGGTCCCCATGCAGCCCAAGCCCAAATGTCTACACCACAATTAAACAGCCCCTTAGCCCGAGCTCTGCAAGACAGTCAGCTGGTGTGGGCCAGCCACGTATGTCTAACTGTAGACATACCCTCAGTCACACATTCCTTCTTAGGCCTTACTTCCGGCTACTAGCCAGATGTCATTTGGTAGCTTCATTGCATTTTCATCTATTCGTGCTCATCTTCCTCTGTACTCCCTGTCCTCCTCACAATGCTTTTGTCCAGACTGCTCTCCACCTGCACTGAGAAGGATCAAACCCTAAACATGTTGTAATTCTGAAAAACATGAACAGTTTTACAAAAGGACTTTTAAAAATCAAATAGCTAAGAAGCTAATTTATTTGAGATGGACTTTAGGTCCCTCTAGTGGTTTGGTAGGGGTGAAATTACATAGCAAAACGTAAGAGAGAAAGGAAAATTATAACATCCAGAAGGCTCTATAAAGGCCCACAAGAGACTTGTACCCCATCCACACCAAACCACAGAGTGGCAACACAGCTGCTCCATGGCCATTACTGCAGTTGCAACATCACAGTAGCCTGTTTTCCCGCATTCTTCTTCCACCCACCGCAACTTTCAGAGGGTGTAAGCAGCAACTTGTATCTCACCAATGTTTTCCTAGACACCAAAAGCCAGATTTAAATCTCAGTTACATCAGTGTAAATCCTGAGTAACTCCACTTCAGTAGAGTTTTACACTAGAGACTTTGGACATTTAAGATGCTGGCTCGCAAACCACTTGGAGTGGGTCTTTACAAAATGTTCAATGTTGGCCTAACTGCTCTCATTCAAATCAGTTTCAGTATTGCCAACCCCAAACATTCAAATATCACAAGTCTGCCCCCTCCCCAAAATTGTGAGATGTGTTTAAAAATAATAAGATGTTTTTAAAGAGTTACATTTTGGGGTCTTTTTATTTGTCTTCTGGCTTTTGAGCCTCTAGGGAGCACTTGGGTCATTTTTCAAACTTTTTTCTATATCCTGAAGGCTAGGAACTTACCTTTATTTATGTGAGAATCACAGCTCTCATTTTAATCACATGATTCCAGGAGCTGGAGCTTTAAGAAAAAACACCAACTGATATAAGGCACTCAAAAAGCTATGGCAACGCTGTATGAAACAAGTGACCAGCATAAAATTAAAGATGCAATGTAGGCAATCTGGAGGCATTTCTTATTTTAAAAGAAATCAGGATGCAGCCAATTAGTTCATTTTATCATCCATTTATCATTGTGTTATTTCAGGGGTAGGCAACCTATGGCATGTGTGCCGAAGGCGGCACACAAGATGATTTTCAGTGGCACTCACACTGCCCAGGTTCTGGCCACTGGTCCAGGGGGACTCTGCATTTTAATTTAATTTTAAATGAAGCTTCTTAAACATTTTGAAACCTTATTTACTTTACATACAACAATAGTTTAGTTATATATTATAGACTTATAGAAAGAGACCTTCTAAAAAGGTTAAAATATATTACTGGCACGCAAAACCTTAAATTAGAGTGAATAAATGAAGACTCAGCCACTTCTGAAAGGTTGCCGACCCCTGTGTTATTTGGTGTTATGGTCAATTCATATGCTATTTCATATACAAGCAATGTATACTAAATAGATTTAAATTGTAGGATTATAGAAGTATATGTATATGATAAATATATAGGAGTGATGAGTGTATATTAGATGTGTAAGTAAAGCATGACTGGAATGCAAGGCCTACAGGCTGAGGCCTGTAAGATTTTAGCTTAGTCATAGTAGGCCATTGGCTGAAGAATGCTTGACATGAGTGGGTGACCTAGGAATAACCCTGTGCCAGTAAGGTCCCAAGATTACTGTAAAAGATGTGCCAACAGGTGATGTTACAGAAAACTAGATTGCAATAAACCGCAATGTCTAAGATCCATGAGACACCTGATTGTAACATCACGGAATGTCCTATCCTGACCACAGGGTACATGTTGTGTGCAGATGCTAATGACAATAAGAGGAACTAAGAAACAAGCAATGACAAAACCCCAGTATTCATGGGGTGTGGAAGTACAGATAGGTTGAAACCCTCATGCATATGCATAAGGTGTTACGTGTGGACAGAACAACAATGGGTTTCCTAATAGTGTAAAAGTGGGAAGATCTTAAGGGACAACCTCACAGGAAAGCTCAGCAGGAACCACCCCTCTATCACTGATTGTCTGTCGAGATGGCCATCGGACCTTAGAATATCTTTGATGATGTGAGTATGATCACAGTCTTAGTTATTACATGGGTTTTTGTAGGATTTCTATATGCATGGGTAATTGTAACTTTATTTATTGTTGTAATAAAACTTGTGGCACAGATAAGACTTTGTACTTGTGGTTGTGTCTGTGGTCACCTATCCTTGGTCTTCAGGTGTTCCTGGAGTTTCCAAACTTGAGAAAAGCACCAAAGGTGATTTTCACTCTGTTGAGCTTGTAACTATAGCATCAGGAGCTGAACCCATGGTAGTTTAATACAAAATTACGAAATTCAGGTTAAATAAAAAAGGCTACAAGGGATATTTTAATTTAATATTGATGCCATGTTTCAGGGGAAATATAAAAAACCACAATACATGCTACGTAATACATCAAAAATGCAAATATAGAGCTCACATTTTGCTAAAGTGCTTCTCCAAATGTGGGCTGCAGCTCTCACTAATCCCTGCTTTATCACATATACCAGGAACTGTGGAATAGATACCTTAGGAGACCCATAATGCACTGGTACGACGACAATTAGAGGGAGTGCTGTGTGTGTACACAGTGAAGCGGCTTACACTGACACATAGTCACTTTGCTATGATTTAATAACCGTTGTAAAGGAATCTTGAGAGACCAAAACTTTCGAGATTATGGACCTCATTCCCCACTTCCTTACACTTTGTACAAGTCTTTTATTCCCATGCAAAGATATGCAACTTACAAAAGGATTGTCTACACTACAGTGCCTTAGCTGGTATAGCGAGGTAGGTAGAGCTCCCATTAGTGGAGATGCAGAGTAAGTAGACGGAAGTTCTTCTGTCAGCATGACTTTACCACTGCCCATAGGCGCCAACTTCCGCTGGCACCGGTGAGTGCTCAACCCCACTCTGCCTCCAGCCTCACTCCAACTCCACCCCTGCCCGGCCCCCATTCCAACCCTTCCCCAAAGTCCCTGCCCCAACTCTGTCCCCTCCCTGCCCCTATTAGTCCTTCCCCAAATCCCCGCCCTGGCTACACCTCTTCCTCACCTCCTTCCATGAGCGTGCCGCGTTCCCACTCCTCCTCCCTCCCTTCTGGAGCTTGTTAGCCACAAAACAGCTGTGTTGTGGGGGCAAGTGCTGGGAGCTAAGGGGAGAAGCAGGGACACAGCACACTCACAAGAGGGGGAGGAGGTGAGGTGGGAAGGGGAGCTTGGCTGCCGGTGGGTGCAGAGAATCCACTAATTTTTCTCCGTGGGAGCTCCAGCTCCTGAGCACCCACAGAGTCGGCACCTATGCCACCACCCCAAATGACTTTACCACTGCTACACTGACAGAAGCACATTTATGTTGGTACAGTTGCATTTGTCAGCAAAGTTATGTCAGCTACCAGCTGTGATTTTTCTCACACTGCTAACCAAAATAGCTATGCCTGCAAAACTTTGTAGTGTAACATGCATTCAGATTTGGCTGCATTTTATACACACACAGTTCAAAACAGTGCAAACTTCACAGAAGTGTAAATGACTACACAAAGTATGAGTCAGCAGCAAAGGAAGCTCTCGCTCTCTTTAATGAATGAACTGTTACTTATTTTCTCTTTAAAACCTAGTTTACTTTTTTTTCCTAGAAGTTTTTGAAGTACTCCTTTTCCTGCTAACTCGTTACCATCTATTCCACTCGATTGTTGCCTATGCTTAGATATTAAAGACTAAGTTGCTATTAAAGATAAATGGCTGGATCCTCAGCTGCCTATGATGCTTTTTTGACACTCCATTTGTTTACAGGGACCAGAAAACTAACCTAACTAGCCCAGTGTAGGGCAAATCCCAGGGTGACATAGAGCTTATCTACACTATGGCCATGGCTACACTTGCAAATTTGCAGCGCTGCAGCAGGGTGTGAAAACACACCCTCTCCAGCACTGCAAATTGCGGCGCTGCAAAGCGGCAGTGTGGTCAAAGCCCCAGCGCTGGGAGCGCGGCTCCCAGCGCTGTACGTTATTCCCCACAGGGAGGTGAAGTACGGACAGCGCTGGGAGAGTTCTCTCCCAGCGCTGGCGCTTTGACTACACTTAGTGCTTCAAAGAGCTGCCGCGGCAGCGCTGCCGCGGTAGCGCTTTGAAGTGCAAGTATAGCCATAGCCTAAGACACCACAGCTACACTGCTGTAACCGCACAGAACAGGTGTACCCTGCAGCAATGAAGGGGGTTTTCCATCACTGTAAGAGCTCCACTTCCCCGAGAAACCATAGCTAGGTTGACAGAAGTTTTCCACTGATGTAGCTGCATCTACACCAGAGATTAGGTCAGACTAATGTGAAAGTAGAATGAATTATATTGGAAAAATAGAAACGATTAAAGAAATGCTGTGTGTACCTTTAAGCAAAAGAGCTGAAATGCTGCAATCCAGGTGTCAGGAATGCAGACATAAGGTAAAACAATTGCTCCACTTAAGGGCGATTGGTGAAGTATTAGCTGTAGATCAAGTTAGTAAGGAAGTAGGATATGCATGCTGTGCCCCAGGTAAATTTTACAGTTTTGCTCTCTTTGTCCCTTTGTTTAGTTCCTGCCCTTTTATCTGTATAAATAAGATAGTTTGTGTCTTGCATGGGGCTCACATTATCTGGGTGTTATTAGCAGAGCGCTGTGCTAATAAAACAGAGTGGTCTGACAAACTGTGAGTCCCGAGTCTAACTTTGACACTAACTACAGCGCTAAGGGGTGTGAATTTTTCATATCCATGAGCAACATAGTTATGTCAATCTAAATGTTTTAGAGTTGAATAGACCGTAGTCCCTGTACATCACCTCCTTTCTGAATCCCAGGGTGAAGAAATATCGCTGAGGAAAAGGGGCCACAGCATCACTGCAGCTGTAATGGTCTCTTGAGCCCATAGACCACTGCGTGCAATACAGAACAGCCCTGAGGCAACTCTAAGTGGTGCCCTAGACAGAAATAGCCCCCAAACTGGGGGCAGAAAGGTGGCTTAGGTATACCTTTGCCCCTCACCCCTTCGACAGTCCTTCCCTGAGCACAGCTGAAGTGGAGAGTCCAGTCCCACATGTCTTAGTTCAAGTAACTCTTTCTTTCAGACAGCAATCTTAAGGAGATAACCCCTGTGCTGTAATATTAAATCCATGTATATTTGCATTTTCACAATTACTACATTCTAGGAGAATATTGTTAGTGTCACCTGTCCCTAATATGTAAGAAAGTGATTGGTCAATACAATTGTACACATACAATTGTTTTATGTAAGTTTTAGTGACAATACATAGAGCAGCATAGAGGACTAATGACAGCAAACAAGACCAATTAAAATAAGTGTCATTTTCTGTAAGGTTCTGGCATCTGTTTGGACTCCAATGGAAACCTAAACCAAACTGAAACATGATGTGGGAAAAGCACACCATAAGGAGTCTGAATGGACCACAGTTAGGTGAAATGCACAACATTTTACATTCCTCTTGCATTGATAGGGGAAGAAATGAATCTGTGGGATATCTTGGGAAATGTTGAGTTAGTTGACATTCCAACCCTCACAAGATATTTTCTTTTTAAATCACGCATTCAATGACAATGTTTTTGGACGGTGCCTGTAGCAATGTATTGTTTGTAACATTCTTTTAAGGACTTCATCTGGAGCCCACTTCGCATAAAATTATTTCCTTTTGCTTGTGATCTTACACCATACTGTTTTGTATTTTTTCCTGAGTCCCTATGTTCCTTGTTATCTTCATTGCTGATTTCAGGAAGAGATACTGTGATAATTGCTCTAATTGGAAACCTCCACGTGCTGTCAATTATTGTTATTTCTCAAAAGTTAATGACTGTACAGTGATATTTAAAACCAAGATTATTAAAATGATAAAGAGAAGGAAAGAGAAAACTTATTTTAGAAAATATTCAACACAAAATACATATTAATTGGGCATGGTTTTGCATAATGTCCATCATGACAGCTTAGGGCCTGATAGAAAACCCACGTAATGGCAATGGAAAGTCCTAATTATTTCAGCAATATATTCTTCCAAAACATCCAGTTCTGGCCACTGTCATAAGTTATCTGACTGGATGAATCATTGGTCTGATTCCCTATGACATTTCCTATGGTCATAAAAGCTAAAACATTGATATTCTACAATGCTGACCACATAGCCATTTCAAGTATGCTGCTTTCTGGTAGTTACAGAACATGAGCATATCCTAAAGACTCTCCTGAAAACCTTTGTTCAATGTGCAACTGCCATCAAAACATTAAACAAAATGCTATGGTATATAAAGATTGGGTTGGAAAATAACACCAAAAACATTAGCCTTACCTTGAATACTGTGCACAAAACTGGCCACCTCACCTCCAAATGAGTATATGTGATTACAGAAGGTGTCTAGAGATGGACAATGTGAAATAATTAGAGGCATGGAAAGATTTCTGCATGAGGGGAGACTGAAACAATTGAGACTTTAGGGAGAAGACAAAAAAGAGAGACTTGATCCAGATATTGAAAATAATGAATGACAGACAGAAAATAAACTGGACTCTCCAGTTTACTCTCTTTCATAATACAAGAAGAAGGGGATTTCTAATGAAACACAACAATTTAAAATGGATACAGTGAAATGCTTTTTATGCCCTGCATAATTGAATGGCGGAACTAATTGCCTCAAGTTATAATTGGCACCGGGAGCTTAGCAGAATTAAAAAAAAAGGATTAGATATTGATAATGAAAACAGCTAAAAGTACATTAGACAAGATAAAATAAATATGGGATATAAACATTCATGCTTCAGGAATAAACCAATCATTCATTGATCTGGGTTAAGAAGAAACTACCTTTATAGACAGTTTTTTCCATAACTGTCTACTACTGGATTTCATGCACTTCCTGCGAAGGACTGTGAATGTGTGGGGAATGACATTGGATGGGACAGACCCACTGGTCTCATTCAGTAAGTAATCTTGACCCCAACAAAGCAAGGTACTTGAGCATGTGTCTACAGATTTCATAGGCATTTACATGGCCCCATTACCATTGTACCTAAGCACCTGCTAATATTTAATGTGTTTATCCTCGTAATACCCCTATGAAGTAGGGAAGTGCTATTATTCCCGTTTTACATATGGGCGACTGAGACACAGAGAGAGACTAAGGTCTGAATGCACAAAAGAAGGCAGGTGTTGCAATGCTCAGCATCATAATGCGTAACTTTTAGGTGCCTGGGAAAATCACTGCGATTCACAAGGCTGAGTTAAGTGTCTACGTTCCTCTACAATGAATAGGGAGAGATCTATGCCTTAGACTGCGATTCACAAAAAACAGTATGCTAGACAAGGAGTCATCTCAATTCATCAGTGGGAGATGCCAACGAGAGGAGTGAGTGCTAAACCCCACCCCTGTCACTGGGTACCAATATCTGCTTAGCAAGAAATGTGGGGAAATTCTTCACTTTCTCCTGTTGGAGCTCTTGCACTGTGACTAAACAATTAAATAGCCAATGGAGCAGGGAGGCTGGATCCTGGGTCTCCCAGGTCTCCCTTTTCCTCTGGCTCTAATGACTCCTAAGAGAGAAGAGAATGAGAGAACACACACATGAGAATGAGTCTTTAGCTTGGTGGTCAGAGCATTCACCCAGGATGTGGAAGACCCAGTCCCCCTGCTCCAGTGATGCTAATTCTTTTTTCATAGTGCAATAGCTTCAACAAGGGAGACTAAGGGAGCCCCACATCAGAATTCCCCAGAGCCCAATGGCAGGGCCGCCCGGGGGGGGGGGCAAGTGGGGCAATTTGCCCCAGGCCCTGGGCCTCACAGGGGCCCCCATGAGAGTTTTTTGGGGCCCCTGGAGCGGGGTCCTTCACTCGCACCAGGGGGCTCGGAAAACTCTCATGGAGCCTGAGGCCCCCGGGGCGTCTTCCGCTTCAAGTCTTTGGCGGTAATTCGGTGGCGGGGGGTCCTTCTGTCCTGCGACCCACTGCCGAAGTGCCCCGAAGACCCGTGGCGGGGAGTCCTTCTGTCCCAGGACCCGCCGCTGAAGAGCTGGGTCTTCAGCGGTAATTCAGCGGTAATTAGTCTATAAGGTGCCACAGGACTCTTTGTTGCTTTTACAGATCCAGACTAACATGGCTACCCCTCTGATACTATCTTCCCCTGGTTTGTGAATTGCTCTGGGACTTAGGCAGGAAATAGGTACCCAGGGTACCCACAAGGGGGCAGCAGTATGAATGACCAGAGGTGCCTAGAGAACTTTTACTGAGAAAACATATGTGCTGAGTAAGTTGCCTAAAAGTTTTCAGCAGGAGTTTTGTGCATCACAAAACTAAGACTCAGGCACCTAACTCTTTTTGTGTATTCAGTGACTTACACAGGGTCACAAAGAATATCTTTAGCACAGCATGGAATTGAACTTGTGTCTCCATGTCCCAGTGAGTATCCTAGCCACTGGACCATCCTCCCTCTCTTATAGCATGTACATTAAGTTATGATATAACTTTAAGCTTGTAAATATTCCCATTTGAAGTGACTGGGGCTATATAAGCAATTAAGGACCTGGCTGAATCCAGGTCTACAGTCCAGTGTTGCTCCTCACACTCTACCAGAGCTACACTTTCTGCTCTCAGTAAAAACCTAGCTTTATTCACAGCATGTGCCTATTTACGTAATGTGGTTTACCATCCTCTTACTCTGCATTACTGTTAGAAAAAACACAAGAGCCAAGTTTGGGGATTTTTCTCTCCAATCATCTGTCAGTTGCTCTAAGCCTGAGGCTTGTCACTCAACCCTCATAACCAAGTCATATTCATTGTGAGGTAAAAAAAGGAAAGAGCTGACTCTTTGTCCTACACTTACAAGCATACGTTCTCAATGACTTTTCAGCTCACATTTCCATGTTTTCTTCAAATGTGTTCCTCAGAGTAAGCTTGGTCATTTCCCTCAGAAGATCAAAGAACAAGCCTTTCAGGTTGCTAACAAAAACCTTGCAAGATTTTATTTAAGAGAAGTCAAAAAACGGCTTGCTGCAGCTGCTCTAACTGTAAACCAGGTTTGTGGAGATAGGAAGAAAGCTATAGAACAGGATTTCAAATGTGTGTCTGTAATACATACATTTTAAAATAACATACTACGAGTTCCATGTCTTGTGCCAAGAATACAGACTGAAGCTGAGAGATTAGAAGCCTGAATATGTGGCTAAAAATATCGGTACAGATGGGAGGGTATTATAATTCATTATGTTTCTTTTGAAACAGATGGAGCATACGCAGTATTGGAACTAATTTTTTGGGAAAATACTAAGCTGTGCAACTCTAAATTAAAGACTAGGCACAACAATACATGCAGTATTTGTTTATTTCAGTAATCAGACTTTTGTTGATAGACAAATATAGAAAAGCATTTGAAGCCGTTTATTTAGGAGCTTATCTGCTCTCATGAGTAGTCTCAGGGCTACATCCAGAAAGGGCACTTTCGGTGTTGCAGTGCCTAACTTTAGGCATTGCAGCCTATGTTAAGCAGAAATTAGGTTTTGGCCTAATGTGTAAAGGTGTATGGGAAATGGAGGTTCCTAATGTAAGTTACAGATAAGCTGGAAACAGTAAGATGGGAAAATTGAACTTAGCGAAGACATGACCCTAGGTTATGCTGTGGCTATATTTTGGTTATAGCTGGTTTTAGAAAGGTTTTTAAAGAGCATTTTTAAAAACTGTGAATGTTTTATTAAAATACTATTTATAGGGATAGTATTAGAAGGACATGGGTGCTGAAGTTAATTTAAATAATGTGTTAATATAAAGAACCATCAACGAGGTGGTGGAAATGTGAAGATGATAATTAGTATGTTAATTAACATTAAAACTTCTACTACTGACTATAAAAAGAGTAGTTTTTGTTAAAATTAGTAAGAACGCCAATTAATATCAAAGGGGTACCATTAGCTTCTAGGTTTAAGTATAATTGTAGTATTGTGTAAGTGGTAACTGCATGCTTGTTTGCTTAACTAATCATTTTTCTTTTGAATGAAGTTTGGTTTTATCATTCAAAGGGTCACCCAGTGGTCATTTACTAAAAAAATTGCTCTCTTACATCCCACGTGAGTGCTCCAACCACTGGCCTATAAGGGATTTTAGGGTAGAAGGTTTCCCAGTCTCTCCTATTGAAGCTGATCAACTTTGTACAACTACTTAAATATTCACTGGAGCAGGGAGACTGGATCTCGGGTCTCCCAGGTGGGTGCACTAACTACTGAGCTATAGAGTCATTCTCACTCTCTCACTGGCCCCAGGACTATTTCAGTATTTTATACATATTGGAACCACTTCAACAGGAGAAAATGAGAACAATTCACCACAGACAATGCCATAGGTCAGGGAACTCACCCGGGGGGCAGGGAAGGGGACCTGGGTTCAAATCCCTGCTTAGAATTAGGCCAAGGGGAGACTTGAACATAGATTTCAAACATCCTAGGAGAGTTCCTGGTTCATGAAGGGTATAAAAGCCAACTCATTACCATTGTTTTGTGCAGGGTCCTGTCTGGTAGCTGTTCTTTGAGAATACCTACCAGATTAGGCCTTGCAGGCAAGATAGGGTTAGGGTTAGGGTTAGGTTCCTTGCAAGATCATGCCCCCTAACCCTAACCCTAACCTGCTGGGGCTTAGGCATGGGTGAGGTTTTGGGAGTCAGCACTGAGGTGCTTTGTGCATGCTCACCAGCAGAAATTTATATGCTTATAGGGTTAGGTAGCAACTGAGCAAAATTTTGAACTTACGGGCCTAAAATGGTAGTTGGCTCCCAAAATCACCCTAAAATTACAGATGTGCTTAAGTCTTTGCAGGACCAGAACCTTAATTACCCATTAGCTCCCTTCAAGCATTAACAAATATATTCCATTTTTCCTTTTTTTTTTTCAATTTTCCCTGACTCAGAATTTGTCTCTCAGCCTTGCAGGGTGATTTAGGGTTTGATCATGAACGATAATATGATTAAATTAGGAAAGGAAAACTAAATGTTAGTTTGGCAGAATATCTGGAAAAACTTCCTGATAATGAAATTGTTTTGACCATAAAACAGTCTCTCGTGGGAAATGATAGGAACACCAGTTCCTGGGACAAATCACTAGGCAGAGTAAAACACTGATATAGGTCACACATTGTAGGGAACATTCAGGGTTATGAAATAAACAATGTAATGGGCTTTTCCCATCTCTAATGTCTGTGATGCAGTGATTACGATTCCAGATCTGGTTACAGCCTACTGACACATAAGTATGTGACCCCCTCAAGAGGGATCATAACAGGCATCATGAAAAACCCAGCTACAGCAAAATGAACAGAATGCCTTCGTCTTAAAGCTCTGAGAAAAATCCTTAAAGCTAGGACTGGCAAACCTAGCTAAGGGCAACACTGGGAAGCCTGGAGTCCTCCCTCTGTTCCCTGGATGGGGGAACAAAGCTCAGGGCTTTTCCAAGCCAGAATTATGGATAAACAAACCAAATTTTCTTCCTACCTGCACTCCTGGGATGAGCTCCCTGAGCTTAAAATCCTGCTCCTACAGCCAGCCTGAGCAGCTCAGCAACTGGGCATTAGTGGGAAAGAGGGAGGAGGAACAGCAGCCTGTGCCATCCCCCTCCCCAGGTCTAAGGACTGAAGTAGTCTCTGCCCGCTGTTATTCTCTCCCCCTTCAGTCTTGTGACACAGAAAAGCTGCATAATGGCATCTTCTCCATCCCTCCCCCAAAGAGATACTGAACAGAGAACCACTCCAGGGATGTGGTCTATAGCTATAGCCATATAAAGTACAGACCTCCCTTGCATGGGTTCCTAGCACCGTGCTCCAGCCAGCTTCCAGGACTCCTGTATCAGGGAGCTACAGCTGTGAACCAGATTTGGGCAATAGGGCAACATGAGCTGGTGAAAGGTGATTTGCTCAACCAAACTCACAATTTTGGGGTTTGATTTAGGCAACTCATTTACTGCTTGTTCAAGCGGCTCAGAAAGATCCTGCAGAACAGACGCATATCATCCATTTGTCATTACTGGTGGCATGAAAGGAATCATTCAGTGGCTCAGTCAGAGCAAGAGCCTAAACACAGAAGTGCCAAACTGAAATGCTCGCCCTTATTTGATAAATCTCCCACTGTTTCAACTATGATCAAATAGTTGGTGACTGATTAAACTATATTAGAAAGAGAATTCTTCCATTTTAAGGTGTTCCGGTCACCGTAGCTATAGTATATGTAAGATTCAACCTTTCATTATGGTATTTGACCTGCAGATATACCTCTTGCAAAGTGATCTCATCCATTACTAGTCTCCAAAGAAGAATGAAACAAAATTAGTTGATTTTTTTCTCAACTGAATTCTGTAACCCCCAGCTGCTATTCAATTAAAACAGAAATCCTTTGTGATTAGATTTTTTTTTTAAGATTTGCCTCTAGCTGTAGAAGGATGTGAGCTATTCCAGTCCATTCAGATTCATTCAGCTGCCAAATCAACAAACCGGTATTTAATATAGTAAATACAACCCTTTGTGCTACCCTTCAGGTTGTCACATGCCTCTTTGCCCTCAGGATACATGGCTGTTAATAGGTATAGCTACTCACATCTTACTGTTTTCTGTTCACTGAACCATTGCTATCATTCCGGTGCTGATAATTGCTGGGAGCATTTTGCTTACAGACATATTTATTACATGAATACAACTACTAGCGAGTATTCAGTATTGCATCTGAAATATGGATTGGATGACTCATCTGTTTGTGTATTTGTCAGGAACAGTGGCATGAACAGCTTTTCTAGAAACCTCATCATCCAGATAGATACTTTATTCCTTCCAAGGATAAATTATCATTTATGCATTGGGCAAATAATCTGATCTATGGGATATTTGTGATTCAGCAATGACAATGCAGCACCCTGGATTTAAAAATAAATAATTCATAACCGGAACTACAAAAAAATGCTAGAAAAAGAAGACTAAAGAGAATATACAGATCCCTAGAGAGAAACATAGAATAACAGATTCAAGGAAAAGGAAATTTACATACCAGTAGAGCTGGTCAGAAATTTCAAATGAAAGTTTTCACTGAAATTTCAACCTTTTTTAACACAATAAAAAGAAAGAATTTGTGACAAAAGCATTTTAATTTTAGGGGAATTTTCCATTATTTGAAGTTTGACAGAATTTATTTTTAAATGGCCTGTTGGTTGCTCTTCAGATGTTTTTCCTTTGTTTTGGTTTTTGCATCGCCAGCTTTGACTAGTCAGCTGAGCCACATGATAACATTTTCAAAAATTAGAACATTCATTTTTGAAAGTTTCTCATTTTGAAAAAATCATTTTTGTTTAGGGAAAAAAAGGAAAAATTGAAGAAGTGAACTATAATGAAAACACTTTGAATTTGCTAACATTTCCACAGGTTGGTTTTTTTTGTTTTATTTACGTTTGTTTTTATTATTATTAGTCAGTCAACATTAATTAGTAGTGACACATTCCTCCCAACATACTGGGTCACCTACTGACCCCAGTGAAGTCAATAGGGTCAGGATTTTAATCTTTGCCTTTTCATTGCACTCTGGAGGAGTTATGTACTATGCTTCACAAGTCCCAGAAACATTTTAAAAGCAGTATACCATGGAAGAATGACCAACTTAGTGCATAGACCCCAGCATGATAAATTGAACTTCTAAGAGGCCAGGGAGATTCTGTTCTCCAGCTGTTTGAAACTTCAATAAATTCGAAGGAAGCAGAGTAGAGTAAGTGTATGGACAATATATTCTGAAACTTCCAGTTATTGGTAAGTAACACTCCATTCTCCTTTCTGATGCAGTTCAACACAGTAATTAAACATGTGACCAGCCCCACTGAATCAGTGGAATTGTTGTTATTACTTGCACTGCCATATGCCTCAGTCATGGAACAGGACCCCATTGTGCTAGGCACTGTACAAACCCAGAACCAAAAGTTGGTCCTGCCCCAATCTAAGTATTGCAGTCTATAATCTAAGCATAAAATAGGACGCAAAAGATGGACACATACAGACCATGAGAGAGTAACAAGACAATATCAGTCAGCATGATCAGCTGGGTATCAGTGCACCAGCAGTCTACTCACATGCTTAAAGTTAGGCACATGCTTAAATACCTTGCTGAATCAGGACCTTCTAGATTTGCCTTCCCAGAGCTATAGGAGGAATCCGGTACTTCCTGATTCCCATTCCAATGCTTAAATCACAAGACAACACCTCTCCGGGGGGGGGGGGGGGAGAAGGAATCAGCTATTGATAAAATCTTACTTTAATGAGCAGTTTATGTGCTTCCTCAAATAGTGTTGCATACGAAATTGCTACGTGCTTTACCAAGTGAAAATCTTTTTGCCCACAGACAAGAATTTACTGCATCTTGTTTGTTATAAAAGAGCAACATGCCTAGGACAGACATGGCAGGAGCAGCCACTTCTCCTTTACACCTGCTTCTTTGATTGCTCTCTTTACCAGAAGTTTACTTGCAGCATCTGCTACCGCTTCTAGCATAATTTGTTTGTCCTGTCACTTGGTGCTGCCTCTGTTAAATTAAGACATTTTTTGTAGGTTCCATGTCGATGCTGTAGGAAAAGATTCTCATTTCCCAAGGCCTTGTTTCCCCCACTTATCCTAGGAGGAATTCACTCCTATGCTGCAGCCATTATGAGCCAATGGAACATACACAAGGGGGAGAGCACTGGTACCGGAACTGCAAGTGTTCTAGGGTGCACCAGGGACAAGAAGGACCTTAGTGGAGCATTCCTATGCCCTGGCTACTCTTCAACTGCAGCGAGGCCTACAGGAACCATTGCAATCATGCCTCAGGTTAGGATAGTCCTTGTGGCTGCTTTATCCTGCTCTGAGAATATAACTGGTCCCCTACAAGCCCACAATCGGAGATGCACAAGCCACATCCTTTCTGGCACTGAATCAGATAGGAGAATGAATTCAGCCCTCTATTCCTTGTGTAACCCTTCTGCCAGGTGGAGCCAGAAGCAACAAGGGCCAGGTTCAGTATCTAGTGGTTCCTTTTCAACAATACAACACAAAACCAGCTCAAGACCCACCCAGTGATCTGGAACAATACACACTACCCCCTGGGTGCCTCTAAGAGGCAACACTTCCCCTCTCAGAAGCACAGAGTCTGAGTGTAGCAAAAAAATTTAATAAAAGGAGGGAAGTAACTCAGCATTAATTTGGGAAAACACCACAACTAGGATTCATAAACATAAACCATGAGCAAAAGACCCACCCACCCCAAATAAGGTGGGCAGTGTCCTTTTCCCCTCGGGTTCTTAAGTCCAGCAACCCAAAAATCCCTTTAACGTGCCCGTCCCTTCTCTGCACCCCATTCACAGTCGCTGTCCTTGGCCAGTGCAGCCCCAGAGTTCAGAGGTTTGTCTGCAGAGTTCACCTCCCACCCTGTATGGAAAGGGAGAGTAAAGAGGCACCTTACATGCTCTGCTGCTCGGGCACTAGCTCATCACCCCAGCGGCCGATTGCCACGCCTCTGCAGGGCTCTGCTCTGGTCCACTCCACCAGCCACCCTGCTGGCCACGCCTCTCCACTAGCCTTCCAGGTAGCCACTTGCCAAGATGTCTTTCAGGGCCCTAACTTAACACAGCTCTCAGTGATTTCAGCTGTTAGCAGGGTAGCCTCACTGTGAGTGCACACTGGGCAGTCTCTTGCAACAGAGACACTGTCTCAATGTAGGTCTAATACTTAGACCTGGGTATCAGTGATTTCAGCTCTGCAGTATGTAACAAGACTCTCAATTGAATCTAAATTAGCTCTTTTATTATACCATGAAGAGAAGAAGGGTCAAATCATGTCTAGAACCATTAAACATAACCCATACCACCAGATACAAATGCCTACCCACCCTTTCTCAATTCATTGAGCTTTGGAACCCATGTCCCCTGCCTAATGAGTGCCCCTCAGTTGCGGGTGAGTCCCCCCATCGGGGTATGCCAGCTACAGTTCTGCTGCCCTTGGTTCACACAACAAGGATAGCAACCCTTATTACACCTGCCCAATAAGAAGGAGACTGGGGATCCAACACCAGCCACAAGTGATGGTTTGGGTAAGCAATCCCATCATGCTGAGCACCTAGGCAGTGTGGGTGTGTCCATGCAAACAAGATCAGCTCCTGAAGTCTTTTTCCACAGCTCATCACTAGATGTCAGGGTAGAGCTCATTCAGACTCTGCTTACACTTGTAACCTCAGTTCTGCAGTTGTCAATGATCATTTGTAGTCACAGCCCTTCTCCATACCCTCTGTCTGATCCACCCTTTAAAACTCAGTAAGTTTGGGGAGGGGAATCTCAACTATTTTTTTCAAGCATGCAAAATATATGAACAGCTCATTTATAAGGATTGTATTTGCCATTGCACTGAAGATTTGTCCCCATAAATTCTCAGGACGTTTTTTTTTTTTAAAGGATCACTCAATGCACAAAAAAACACATTTCTTGTGTGCAGCAGGGGAGGAGGGCACTGACTAAATAGAAAGTAATGGGGTGGGGGTAGAGCATGGCTCATTCCCATAATACTCTGATTAACCCAGTTAACCCTATCGTAATTACTTTACTACCCTTTCCCCTTCAAATGGCCATTTCAGCTCCTCCCTCTCACAGCTCTCCCCAGTGTGAGTGATCACTGTTAAGTGGATAAGATGCTTCATGTCAGCAGTACTGCCAACCACAAGACAGCAAAGATCATGAGTCTGACTTCCTTAAGAGATCAAAAATCAGTCTGACTCCCCCAAATCAGGAGATTTTTTTAAAAGACTATATTGTGTGGTTTTGGTCTGTCTTTTTATTTTTGAACTTTCCCTGCCCATTTGTGTGTGTGACAGTTAGTGTTGCCCACTCTCCCAAAATTTACTGGGAGCTTTCACATTGCCTATCTCCCGCCCAGCAATAAATTCTGTTCCCTATAGTACAGCCCCAGCCCCCTCAGTTTGGCTCCCACGCCATCAATTCAACCCCCAACTCCCCTTTCCATCAGACCCACCTCATTCATTTCAACAATCCCAGCCTCACCACTGCTCCTCCTAGGGCTCTTCATATACCCCCTTATAGTCCGGGGAGGAGGAGCTCAGGGCTCTTTACTCCCCTCTACCTCTTCCTAGCCAGCTGCTAGAGGCAGGAGGAGCAGAGGGACCAACCTGGCTGTGTTTCTCACAGAAGAGTGGGAGGAGAGAATGGTGTCACACTGGGTTCCAGACTCTTTGCTCAGGGGAGAGACTGTGCGGCTTCCAGCAGAGCTGAACTTCGCAAGAAGGCTGGAGCTTCTCCTGTCATCACAAGATGGGCTCCAAAACCCTTTGAAATTCCATCACTTGCGATAAAGTCCCCAAAGTTGGCAATACAGTGTCAGAGTGAAGAGAATTTATCCCTTAGTGTCCAGCTTCCCCTCCTTTCCACTGCTTTCTTTTTGTTAACTGGTACATTGTTGAGGGTTGAGAAAATTCAAAACTGCATCAGCTAAAAGCAAAGGTTTTACCTTTTTTGTGCAATCAGATAAGACAATTCACCAATTTTTCTTTGCATATGGAGCTTTGCCCCACATATTTTACACACCCCTGTTATGGTTTTTATTCAGTGAGAGAGTGAAAGATGCTGGTCCTCCTTTTAAGAGTAATTAATGGTCAGCCAGTCAGAATTCCCCGATGTTCGTCAGCCCTTATTTTGCTAAGAGGACCAAAGATGCAAGTTTTAAAGCAGTGGGGAGTCCAGATTGGCTGTTTATGGCTTCTGTCATGATTATCTGGCTAGATTGGGCTTTGATGTTGATGTAACAACAAACCACTGGGACCAAAATTGTTGGAATAATAATATTCCATACACCTGTTATGCTTCATGGAGTGAAGGGTATGGGAGTTAAAGTGGAAAAGATAAAATGGCTTTTAACTATTCTCTTATTTTCAAATGTATACTTAAAAAAAAATCTTAGGCTTTAGGTGCAACTGTACCCTAAGCAGGAACTTTTTCCCCCCACTTCAATCCTTGTCCCTTAGAGGATGATGTTCTGTGGGTGCCAGAGCCAAACTAGCAGATGTAAGCTGGATCCACTGAATTTTTAATCTTATTGAAATTGATTTGGGACCTTTCATCCAGCTCCCGTTTCAGACCTTTTAGCAATAGGTCAGTTACGAGGAGACCAGCTGCTTCCTTGGAGGTGCAGAGCACAACTGCTGAGCTGCAAAGTGCCTGTAGTGTGTCTCCAGTCAGTATTTTAGAAAGCAATTACCACATCCCCTGACAGCCTAGGCATGGTGCTCTGCAGTACTTGAGAAATGGCCAGGATGCTTCTAATTAAACTATGACTTACAACAATCTGGGCTCATAAGAAATAGGAGAAGCAAGAGATATGAATAATCTAGAAAAACTACAGAAAAAGAAAAATGTTTAAAAACAAAACAGACATTCAAAATAACATAAAAAAGATGTTTATAACCTTTCCCTTACTATCTTCCCTTAGTGTTTTATTAAGAACTATATTTCAAAGTGGAAACATCCTTCTGCATAACCACCTCTCTTCACATATTTGTTTTAGAAAGGATTTTAAAAATTAAATAGCTATTCTCTAATAGCAATACGCCTTCTCGGCATAGGTATTAATAGGTTATTAGTGAACATAGAACTGAAGAAGCAGTTTGTCTTTGGCTTGTGCTTGACCACACATAAAGAGTGCACCAATGACCTACTAACACATACTGAGCCAAACTCAGAGGTGGTAGGTAACACATATTGGTAATTGTGAGTGACCCTATAAATGTTTAGGAGTCAAAATTAGTTTAACATATACATCCTTTGGTGGGAGGGAGGGCAGAAAAGGGTGCAAGTTATTCTAATTTACACCCATCTCTGAATTTAGCACGGTTCATGTTCATTGCTTTATTAGCTAGGAAGAAGCTACAGTAGTTTTTATTTCTAAGATGGAATGTTCCATTTCAATAGGTGAATTAGGTGTGCTCTCACTTTTGAAATTATATATGATTTATAAGTTACCTAACAGCCAAGATACATTATCCAGTATAAAAGTATTGATTTGTTCTGTTCTCACACTTGTTCCACTCACAAGATGACATTGTAATACTGTACGAAATAACACTTAAGACTGCAGACAGTTGGATCCACACAGGCATCCCTGTGTTTGAGTGATGCTCCCAAGTCAGCCCCGACACAGAATCTGCTCACAGAAAACCAACTGCAGGATCAGAACATAAGAATTTATATTAATGAATGATCACTGGGAAAATTTTAAGAGTATTTTTGTTAATAGATTGCTAGCATCCATAGTACAAGAATTAACTAACAGTTGTGTGCCATGCATTTGTGAAGCGCCTTTCTGTTATAATGAGACTGTACCAGAGCATTTACTATACCACTAGATGGTGCACTAATAGTGGTTATACACATCATGCAGTTATCATGAGATCTTTCATTAGGCATAATATGAAATACCACTTATTTGTATATGTACATACTAACAGATTAGAAATAGTGCAGGCCAATAGTACTGAGGAATAGTAGTTTAATTTTCTTAATTTGTTATATTTTACCATCACAAATAAAACACAGCTCTTGTGAGATAGTATCACAAATGTCTCTGGCTCTGACATGGCACCATTTCCCTTCCTCTCATTTTTGATCCCATCATAAAACCATACCACACAGCCTTCATGTCTTTGAGTCTAAATATCAGCAAGATTCATAGAGTACTTGATCTGAGAATAAGTGGGTAAATTAAAAAAAATTACCACAAGGCCACTGAATTAAGCCCATGTCATAAAAGATTTTGTTGGAAAGTCTGAAGACAACATTGCTAACAAGCAGTCTATTACAATACATTCATATAGCAGAGCATGGGTTCTAACAGAGTATTATTAGTGAATCAGGATAAACTTTGATGTTCAAGATTGCACTCAGCATGGGAGTGTTGTCTCTACATCCATGACCATTTTAAATAAACGTTGCTTGCTAGTCATTTAAATTGAGCCTTCAGTTATAATGACCTCACTGCACATTAAGCGGTGGGATCTATTGTCTGGCTTGTTGGAAAAGGTATGTACCCCTTTAAGGGCTAGAGAGCCAGGCAGTGACTTTCTGCTGCAGTGGCAGAGTAGATCAGCATGGGGATGTGACCCATCTCCCTCCCCAGTTGACCAGAAGAGCTGGGGGACTATATAGGTCCATGCTGGGGCAAAGTCCTCTTTTACCTGGACCAGGAGGAGTAACACCCACCTTCCCTGCCATGGCAGTGGAATGAAATACCAGGTTTTGTCAGGATCCGCAGTGGGCATTATGCTAGTTGCTCCTGTCTGGTGGGGGTTGGGAAGGAATTTTTTCCTCACCGCCAGATTAGCCAAGGAGAAGTGGGTGCGGTTTGCCTTTCCCACAGCAAGTTCGGGGGGCTTAGTTGGGTCTAACATAAAATGGGAGTTAGGCTATGATGGTGCAACTCATTATGTAAACATGGGGCAGCTGTCCAGTGTAGATACTTCCTAGAGAAGGGACACAGTGATCAAATAAAATGGATTGGTAAAGGATTTAAAGGAGGTATTCTTTAAAGAAGCAGAAATGGGAGGGGGGGTGATTTGGTGACAATCCCCCCTCCTTTATAGGCCTCCCCTGAGGGGAAGAGGATGAGGTCCCAGTAATGGGTTGGCTATGGAACAGGATGGATAAGGGGGATGACTGACAGAAGCCCCCAAATATATATTGAAATAATTATGGAATTACCTGCACTATACACTTATCTGTCAGGTGCTCCCTGACATTTAAGAATAAAAGTTGCAGCCTAAGTAAATTACATCTAGTTCAGGGATCGGCAACCTTTGGCATGCAGCTCGCCAGGGTAAGCACCCTAGTGGGCCGGGCCGGTTTGTTTACCTGCTGCGTCTGCATGTTCGGCTGATCACGGCTCCCACTGGCTGCGGTTCACCATCCCAGGCCAATGGGGGCTGCGGGAAGCAGTGCGGGCCTAGGGATGCGCTTGCCGCTGCTTCCCACCACCCTCATTGGCCTGGAGTGGTGAACTGCGGTCAGTGGGAGCCACGATCGGCCGAACCTGCAGATACTGCAGGTAAACAAACCGGCCCGGCCTGCCAAGGGGCTTACCCTGATGGGCCACATGCCAAAGGTTACCAATCCCTGATCTAGCATCTCCTCTCCTTCTTCCAATGTGGCCAGACAGTAGGTTTTTTTACAGCAACTACAGGTAGATCATCTTTAACTAGTATCTCTGGTTATTACAGCAAGATTAAACGCTTTACAGCCTTTAAATATGCACAGACATCATTTCACTCATCACTGAAATTAAGCCAAAACTAGAGTTAGCGTTGTTATTAGTTTGAGGGGGAACAGCAGCTGTTTTGCAGCACACCAAATCACTAAACAACATATTAATCAAAGAAAGTGAAGAATTGTTCATATCCAGTTTCAAATGCATGACAAATTAGGTAGGCGGAATGTTGTTACTCAAGTCAAAATTTAATATCACTGAGAAACCATGGCACCTTTAATGCCAAGTACTCAGGACCTTGATATTAATCCAATGGCATTTTGACCTCGGTATCATGTTCGGTTATTGATTCTGTATTGACTCAGAGAAGAGAGTCACCTGCCGAATCACTAATAAATCTTCTTAAAGAACCCTGGGTTCTTCCTTGGTAGTCCCTCATTACAGTACTACTTAGCTTCTGATATCTGATGCAATTACCGTATTATGCCGTAATAGATCACACCATAGGACGATAAGAGTCAGATACATGAGAAAGAAGGCAAAAGATCTCTGATATTTCCATTTAAGGAACTGCCAGTCTGACACCAGAATCCATTGAGTGTAAATATGCTTTATGGGGCAGGGAACATTTCTTCTTCTGTTTGTGAGGTACTCTGAACAATCCTGATCAGGGCCTCTTTGTGCTACTGTAATGCATACACAAAACAGAACAATGATAATAATTAAGCTTAGTTTTAACTCTTATTTTCCTGGTGAGCAAATTCTGCAAAGCCTCAAGAATCTTCAACTCCCATCTGGACCGCACAGAGGTTTTGGGGGGCCCGGGGCAAAATCTGAAACTGAAGCTCACCCACCTTTCCAAAACAATTACCATGGAGACAAAAGAGTTTAAGAATACTATTGAAAACTTTAAAGCTGATTTATTATCACAAGAGACAAATCACATCATGTTTATCTTTCTTGCTTTTTTTTTTTTTTAAGTAAACACTTTTATGACACTGTCAAAATTTAGGTTCCCTGCAAGATCATGCCCTGTTGACAGCATCAATAAGGATTATACATGTTTTTGGGCCATGGCAGACTGGAGGCCATGGTTTTGGTTTTCTTCAGGGCTAACTTGCTAAAGAAGCACTCCCTTGCAGAAACTGCAATAGGTATCAAAATGAAAATCCTTAGAGTGATGCAGGTCTGTGGGAAAATATTCTGTAGTCTCTTTTCATAAGTCTTGCTTAACAACTCAATTGAAGTCACTTTTCACTTTTCCAATTAGTGTGTCACTCAGTTTGTTTAAAAGGCAAGTTTCTTCAACAAAATCCTGTTCCCAAGTTTTGGACAAAGTGTTGGTTGTTGAATGTAAAATTGTTATGGGTGAGTATGAAATGGATGAGTTTGGTGATATGTTTGGGGTGGATATCTGAGGGTTGTCCATTATCTTGTAAATACTGAGGGGGGCACTATGCCATCATTTTGTGGCATGTTGTTGTATAGGGAGATGACATCCATGGTGGCCAGGGTGGCGTTTTGAGGGAGGTTGTTAATGTTGCGGAGTTTGTGGATGAAGTCAGTGGTGTCCTGACTCTTCTTGTAATTTCATATATGTGTGTTTAGAGCAACATAAAAAACATCAACCCTGAACTTGGTTTCTTGGTTTTCATGGTCATACATGGTGGTCCTGTCTTCATCAGGGAATGCTTTCCTCTTTCTGATTCTTTTCTTCTTAAAATCTTGTTCAAGGCCCAGGCCAGCTGCTACAAGTTTTGACACACAAAGAATCAAAGGCCATGATTCTCAAAGACACTTAGAAGTGATTTTATCAGCCAGGAGTCCAGGGAGATTCTAATGAACCCAGGAAGCTGAGTAGCCCATACCATCTCCTCAGCTGCCCCAGAACCTGCATGGGGCATAATAAAAAGCAAAAATTTCTCCCGCCAAACCCACAACCAGGGTCCAGCGGCAGCAGCTGCAAAAGGGGAGGCTGAGCCTCCCCTAGCTTATTATACCTGCCACCCATGATTTTAACCATTCACACAGTTCATTTTGTTGCATAAAGCCACAGACAAGTCAAGTTCTTCCCTTAATTTCACCAAAAGCTTGTAGAATTTCCCTCACTCTTTTTGCTAATGGTTTCACTGCGTCAGTTCTTGTACCCCCCGCCGAGTCTGCGAGATATTATTCAATGACTGGAACTGAACAAATCCACTGATGGACTGGTCAGGGAGACCAATCATTTTGTACCTGTGCTTATTTCTGTTGAAATGCAAACAACCTTTAATCTTATTCCCCACGTAGGAATGATTTATATTTAGGACTGTAGTCCACCTCCTTACTACAACTCAATATGAGTTTATTTAAGCTGGAGCACCTTGCAGAGCTCATTAATAAATAAAGGTTCATGCTATTCAAGAACTGTGACAGTCTCACACACAGGCTACTCAGAAAGACCCTCCATCCCACACGGAGTCCATCATACTATTATAAGCATTTTCCCCATTTTATTATCTTTCAAATTCATATATATGCAGTGGCTGCAGAGCATCATATAAAGTGGAGTGGAGCATGGTGCCCTCCTCAATCATACCACCACCACCCCCCACTGTCCTTCCTCTTCCCCTCTTAACTGCACCTCATCCCACCAGTTGCCTAATCCCCCAACCCATGAGCCTTTATGCCCCAACCCTCCAAGGAGCCTCCGCCCTCGAGGGACCCCCCCTTACTGTCCCCTCCTAAGAACCTCTGCCTCTCCCACCCTGCTCCTTACCTTACTATACCCCCCCGCTGGCAAGCCTCACCCTGGGGTGACAAGTCTGACCAGCTTCGCAGCCAGTCCCCAGTGCTGACAGGAGCATCTGTGGTTTTTGCAGCTGGCAGGTGAGAGTCTGGCACATAGCACATTGCAAACACTGTAACTTTAGTGGTGGTGTGACACCATGATGTGGTTGGTCACACTGCCACTCACTCAAATTTGGCCCCGTCCTCATGATCATCACTTGAGTGGCATTGGGACTCCACATGCTAAGGCACAAAGCCACATTATAACCTGACCAGGCCAAAAAGCATTTGGGCCATGGCCCTTGTGGCCCACCGTGGCTCTGCAGCCTATGAAATGTAGATTTGGGTTGTGTACAGTAGACATGTTTAATCTAATAATCGTATTGCTTCAGGGACTTGGGAGACCTCTCAAGTGAGCCCTAACTTCTGCCCTCCCCCCACAACCAGGTGGTCCTGACTTCTATTCAAGTTATCCCCTTTGAATAGTATTTCTATTTTCATTCTGTCCTCAGTGGATGTAGCGTAATTCTCCTGCTCTTCTCATAGCCTAGTTTATAAGATTAAAAATGTATATTTTGATTCACAATAGCACAAAAGGTTAAATGTTGTTACCCTTTTTGCCCCAAGGGGTTGGCCAATATTTGGGACCTCCCGAGTTGTTTCTGTTAGGAGGAGAAATTAATGATAGTCAAATATTTCATGAGTGCAATCCTACTTAGTGACAAAGAATGTGTGCAAAGTCCTGTTCTCCTGAACACAGCAGGGCTCTGGCTCTGGCTCTGGCTTTGGCCACCCCACCCAGGGCGGCAGGACTTGGATGAACTCAGGCTTTGTTCCCTTTCCTGGAGTCATATAGTAATCTTTGTTGTCAGAAGGGGATCGTGGTGCAATGAAGTTCGAGAACCCCTGCTCTAGATGAAAGACACCTGCCTTCCAGCATAACAACATTCTTCCAGGGCTTCCTTTATAATAGGATAGGGTTTCAAGGCTTTTAAAAAACACAATACCTACTTTACAGTTGTGGACTGCAACAAAAATGCTGACAAACAAATGACTAAAATTATGGATCAGGGTTTTTTTAGTTAGGATTTTTAACAAAATGTTAGGTCACTGATACAGCATACAGGGGCTGTGTCTTCTTGTATGTTTGGAAAGTACATTACATATTATGAGTGCTACCGCTAAAAAAGGTCATAAGGCATTAAGTGAGCTGAAGCTGGGTTAAAACAATGAGATTGTAATAGCTTCAAAAGCTAGGATAGCCTGAATTTTTCTGCTAATTGCAATTCACATTAACCTCTACTTGAATGTTACTCAGTGCACCAGGGAGTTATTTGCATGGTCTCCTACCACAGTTGGTCCCTGCAGGATTTTGAACACTTCTTGATCAGTGGAAAATTCTATGTCCTTGCATAAACTCTAGTTCTGCTTTTCTTTGGTTCAGTACTATTCCGTACTATGCTAGTTAGAAATTTGCAAACAATGCCCTCACAGACTAGAATAATTCCAAACCATTTAGCAAGCTTTTTAGTCAATCTTCCTTTGTATAATGAATGAAGAATGCAAATGTAACTATTCACAAAAGCAATATTGTGAGACAGTGATGCGATCCATTGTTCAGAGCACAGTGTAACAAGTTTTATGGGGGAGTTGTTTTTGTCAGTGAGTTTCCTTACATCTTTCAAGAAAGAGACTTCTGTATAGGTATTGAAGCCTATAGAAAACATAGTACTACAACTACAATATAGGAGATTTAAACTGAGATTAGTTGAATAATTATACAAAAATTAATGAAAATCCAGCAAAGAGATTAGCTGGACAAATATACAAAAATCTGTGAAAGGTTGTCAAGTTTATTTGCTCATTAAAATAATCCTAATCTGGTTGAGTTCATTGTGGGTAAATGTAACATGTAATACTGTACATTGTAATTTAGCATAATAAACTTGAATGAACCGGTACCATCTAAAGCACTATGATGAAGTAGTAAGATACAGGATGGTAACAAAATGTGCAGATTAAACCTGGTTGGGAGGAAAGAGGGAGACATTTTCACAATTTCCCACCACCCTGTCATTGATCCAAATGCTACCCTGTCATTGATCCAAAAATGAGGAATTTTTGTCGTTTTTAATTATTTTTAATTAACATTATTATTATAATTATTTTTTCAAAATTCTAAATGTGGATACGATGAGTAAAGGGAAACAAATGTCTGCCTAACAAGAACAAAGGTGGACCCAATCACACCTTCTTATTCAAGCAATCCCAGGAAGGATAGTCTTGTGATTGAGGCACTGGATCTTGAGGAGGTTCTTTGCTTTCTATGTGCCTCAATCCCCCATCAGTAAAATGGGGATATTATTTCCTTTCTCTATTTACACTGTAATCTCTTTGGGGCAGGGAATCACTCTTATTCTTTTTCTAAATAGGGCATAGCACAATGGGGCCCAGATCTTGATCAGGACCTCAATCATACTATTATGACTGATGGCAAAGGAAGTGGAAGGGGCTTTGAGGAAAGAAACTCTGCTAAATAATGTTTTAGTTAAATATTACTTTGTTATTGTTTTCCCTTTCTTTTATAATTACTTCCTATTGTGGGCTAATCTTACTCATGTCTGTAAATCAACTGTGTAGCCCATAGGGCTAGCTTGCTTTTATTATATTTACTGCCTTGCCTTTATTATATTCTGCCTTCATTATATTCAGCTGTAATGCAAGGAAACTGCAGGCCTGTAAAACTTTTAGCTTAAGGAAGTTAGCATAGTTTGCATAAGTGTGGTTAAGTGGATCTGTAACCTTTGGCATAGATAAATGGTTTAACGGTTACCTTTAGATTTTAGGAACTAAGGATAGTTTGCTCAATTGGTAGGAGTTAGAATTTACCAGTAAATTCTACTGCAAGGAACATGGAAGTAATAGCCACAATTCTGTGTAAGCAAGAAGTGACAGGCATGACAATGAGCTAAGATGGTATTTAGACATATCAATATGTTAACCTATAGAATAAGTACATCTCAACATTATGTGAGTGAGGAAGTTAGATTTGGGCATGGTGGGTTGGTCAGTAGTACAGGCACTATATTAGGACCACCATGTGGATGAGGCTTTTTTGCAGGTCTCCATCTTTTGCTGTGCACTTTTTACCATCTGACCCTTCAACTCACTAAGGAACTTGGGCCATTGGAATCCCTGGTATGCCAGAGACAGGGCAGGTCCTTTGTCTCTTCTTACCAGGTCCTCAAGGAAGGGTGTGAGTATGCAGATCTAAGAGCTTATGCAAAGAATGAACCTCGGTACTGTATTCCTCTTATCTTTTGATGAGGCTTGGAGCTTTTCTGTCATTGTCCATCGTTCTAATAAAGATATCTAAAGGATTTACTTTGTCCTCGGTGTGAGTGTCCTTGCCATCCACCCCAAGGCTCCCCACAAGATATTGAGCTATGTAGTTTTAGTTCTGTGTAGCCAGATTCTGGGGCATTGTACATCAGTACAAACATTAACCTCTAAAAGGGTCAGGCAACAATTGAACTCAAAGGGACTGTTACAGTGCTATAAAAATTAGGAGACTATGGCAACACCTGGATCAGTAAAAGAAGGTGAGTTTAATCCATAGTTAGACTATAAGCTCTTTGGGACAGAGGCTGTTTTTCATTCCGTGTTTATGGCACCTAACACAATGGGGTCCTAGTCAGTGATTGGGGTTCAAAGGTGCTATGGTAATTGAAATATTATTATAATCATTATTTTGTTCTTTCTTTCATTCATTCATTCGAGGATAAGACTTGTACTGCTACTGTAATTCCTACTGATTTTCACGCTATCCACTGTAAGAATGGTTACAGTTGTATTTTCATTAGTTTAGTTCTACGCAAACTGTAACTTCTGCCTTCAGCCACTAAGCACGTGCTGGTAATATATACTCCCCTATGCCTTCTGCCAATCAGAAAAACACTGAGTGAGGCTGCTTCATTCTTCAAGGAAGAGAGAGGATTTTTGTAATGCATTACGTTCCTTTAGCTGTGAACATAAATGTCTTTGACAAAATGGGTTTTCGGTACCAACAGTATTTTTATTTTAATGTGTCTATTGTTTTGTAACTGCTTCACTCTTTGACCTAATGTCATCATTTTTTTTCCTGTAACACAACAATTATTTTATTTTCTTCTTCTCCTCTGTCTAGAGCCAACTCCTGAAAATTGAAGGTGAGTTACTGTCCTTATTCTCCCCTCCCCTCACATGATACATGCTGTTACCTTCTCTTCAAAGAAGAGAACATCACAGAACCAGACTGGATTGCAAACTATACCCATCTTCCTCCATCAAATCTCTGGCATCTCGAAGTAGTATACATATAGAGGCAGAAAGAGAGAGAAATGACTATCTATGTACAACCTCCTAGGGTAATAGGGTTTGATGTGATCAAAAGACAAACCACTAACATTTAATGTCCAAACACAACTACTTCCTGGAATGCAAGAAGCCTGAACAGACCAATAAAAAGATCTGAAGTTCTTCAATATGTTTAAAAAAATAAAAAAATAAAAAAAAACCAGCCAATTATTTACTATTATATTCCCAGAAACTTTCCTTTCTCCCAAGAAGTGAAGAAAGAATGTGCTAAATGGGCTTCCCAAACTTTCCTTCATACAAGGAAAGCAGAGCTGTGGCTGTTCATATCATTAGAAACAACTAGGAGTCCTTTGCTGATACAGACTAACATGGCTACCACTCGGAAACCTGTTCAAGTATATAAATAGCTGGTACCTTTGTATTAGTTGAGGCATCCACCAATACAGTGTACATGATCATTGGAGGCATCTACAATCCCAGCAGAATTCTCACCAACATTTTCTAAAAAACAGAATAGATAATATTCCCCTAAAGGAATGTTTTGGTAGGTACTAGAATAATATTATGGACCGATTTACAGACCACTCCAAAACCCCTCCAGAAAGAATTACTCCTTCTCCTCATTGACACATCAGGGAATCTGTGAACTTGATAACTTCCCACTAATAAGCAATCTGATACCAGCCTGATAATCATTATTTAACTATGTCATTGGTTGGGCAAGTTCTGAGCCAAGACTTCAATTTTTTTGCTAAATTCTGTTCATTTTGTCCCTGGGGCCAAATTAAGTCCTATGTCTGGGACCTCAGTCCCTGAAGTCAAGCAAGTACATTGGGAGATAAGCTTTTTCACTTAAAAAAAAAGTAATTTTCATGGGTGCAGAGAAAGGCTTAGACCAAGTATAACCGATATTGTAGAGTATACCTGAGTCTGCAGGCAGCCTGAACCGAAATCTCAAAGAGGCATGAACTACCCCACTCATCTTCATGGGATATCAATTCCAACTCCACCTTTCTGGGGGCCTCTGCCAAACAAACCCTTGCAGAGGACTCTGAATGGCAGGAGGAGAAGGAAAATGAAGTGGACCCAGCCCTTTCACTCAGATACATTCCTTGGGATAAAAATTAGGTGTGGGTAGTGGGCACAAGAGGAAGCCCTCTGCCAACACCACTCCACGCAGGGGTATGGGCATAAGGTGCAATGGTGGGGCCCTGGGTGAATGGCCACAGAGGACCTCACAAGGCCTTAATCTGGCACTCTTTGTTATCTCATCTTCCCACGTTCCTAGATTCTGTCTGCTTTGTCCACTGGTTGTGTCCTGTCTGATACCTAGACTGTAAGCTCTCTGGGGCAGGAACTGTCTTCTTTGTTATTTATCTGACCAGTGCCAAACACAATAGGTCCTGATCCTTCATTAGGATCTCAGGTGCTATCATAATAGAAATAAACACCACCACCATAATAATCTCTGGCCAATAAGCCACATCCAACGAAAGGGTGACAAGCTGGGTTATGCCTGGGTTGGACAGAGGCTTGGACCAGCTGCAGGTAGCCAAAAGCAAGCCCTCTGTAAAGGAATGAATGACTTATCTCTGCCAGTTCGTATCCAGGGACTGCAGGCAAGCTGGATGAATACTGTACTTCAAAACATCCCCCCAGGAATAGTTACTCATACAAACTTGCATTTGGGTCTAGAGCACTCAGAGTTGCATCTGTAGTTTTACAAGGCATATCAGAAATGGGTAGGATCACACATGGATTTGTTGAGGTGCCACATGGAGTCTGCCTGCCACAATCGAGTATTACCTTTTCTACAGTCTCTTTGGAGAGCAGTTTCTCTCTTTCCATGGCAATCATAACCCAAAGCCACTTCTTAGACAGCCTTCCAATGCCCCTCTCATTACCACACACAATGCTTTGGGGTATTCACTCTTTTAAGACAGGCATTGCCACATCAGCCTGTACTAGAGGATTTAGGCCAGTGGTTTTCAACCTTTTTTCATTTGCAAACCCTGTAGACCTGCAGACTCACCCCTGCAGCACCTCCTGCTGGTGACTCCTGGGAATTAGCTCGTTCCAGCTCTGGAGCGCCCTCTACAGGCCGGTAATCCGCCTGCCCTCTGGCCCCCGTGTCCCTCCCTGGACCCAGTGCCCCTTTTACATGGGGTGCTGCCCCCTGGCAGTACCCCACCAATCTGGGTGTCCCCTCCCTGGGGAACCCCCAACCCACTATCCTCACTTTGCCTCAGTTTTGGCTACTGCCCAGTCTCCATCTAGCTCCTGTTCACGGGGGCAGACTGCAGTATCAGCCACTCATCATAGGCAAAGGGGTTTGGACCTGCTGCCTTTGCCTACCCCTGGGCTGCTCTCTGCAACCCCCAGTACCCCTTGGCCTTCTGCTAGGCCACAGCCTGGGGCTTTCCAGGCAGGAGGTCCGCAGCTCCTCTGCCTTTCCCCAGCCCTGCTCCACTCAGGTACCCTATGTCTAGCTCCCTGCAGCCAGGTCCTTCTTCCTCTACAAACAGAGACTGACTGGGCCTCTGGCTCACTGCCTCTTACAGGGGCCAGTTGGGCCTGATTGGGGCATGGCCACAGCTGAGCCTACTTTCCCAATCAGCCCAGGCTTCTTTCCCCAGCCACAGCCCTCTCCTGGGCTGCTTCAAGCCCTTCAGGGCAGGAGCAGGGGACCACCCTGCTACAGACCCCTACAAAATTTTGAATAGAGGTGCAGACCCCTTTAGAAATCTCAGACATAGTTTGTGGACCACAGGTTGAAAGCCACTGACTTAGGACATCTGTCTGTGGCATTGAAGGTACTTTTAACAGGCTGGTAAGCCATTTTCAGACACCAGGGTGTTAACCTGTATTTCTCTTCTTTTCTCATTTTTTGTATGCAGTGTTGATTCCAGGATTTTAGAGCTTTGTGTAAGCTCGAAAACTTGTCTATCGCACCAAGAGAAGCTGGACCAGTAAAAGATATTACCTCACCCACCTTGTCTCTCTTCTTATCTTGGCAGAAGTTATCCCATGGGATGATGCAAGTCTTGCACTGCATGGATTGTAGGACATAACATCATGCACTGGGTCAGAAGAGGGCAGCCAGAATGGCATCAAGAGACAACTTGGATTTGAATGGACTTTGGCAATTTCAGGTCAGATGAGGCCAGCTCATAACATTCAAACTTTATATGAGGAGCTCTCTTCTGACTTCTCTCCCCACCATTTATAAAAGTAGTAACAATTTAGTAGTTGAATCAGATTTAGGGGTGTCAGTAAAGTGAAATAGGATAGAACTACACACAGGCATCTTTCCCTTTGTCCCAATTTATTGTGATTTTATTCTAGATTTAATCTAGATTTAGGAGGTGTCCCTAAGTATCTTTTCTCATCAGCCCTGCCTGATACTGTTTTAAACTCAGAAAAATAACTAAAGTGTTTAGCCAGTTTCTCCCTCAGAAAGTCTGCACCTTCATAGGGATCACAAAATAAACCTTGATTATTCCCCTTAATCCAATAGGGAGAAGAATATAAAACTCTAAATTCTCCACTGATATGTTTTATTTCCGGTTGAAAGAACCAGAACTTTTTCCTATAGGTTATACTTGCTCGAGTCACATCAGAGAGCACTAAAACTTTATACCCTTAATTAAAGTATAGCATCGCTGTCTGGTTTGTTAATCTTAAAAATCCAGTCACAATCAAATGACACTACAGAGGACAAAATAAAATTATTATTTAAAAAAATGGACTAACCCTTGCCAAGCTGGATCAACTTCAGACAGTAAATCCACCTGTGCTGACCTGCATTGTTGGGGTAGATTGTTTTGAAAGCCTTGTTAAAAACCTTTTGCTGTCAGTGGAAAGATTTCTCATTGATTGCTAGTACTTCTTCAAGTGAACTGTTAGACATCTCTTGAGGCAACTTATTACTGACCTCCCCCAAATATCTGTGATGGTTTTTCAAATGTTCTCAGTCTCTCTCTTTTGAGAGGGTTCATTACTGAATTCACTGAAACTCTACACTGCTACAAGGATCCATCCACATGGTTCTGATTGTGGGATAAGGGCCTTAAGCTCCAGTCTTGAGATGTGATGCCTGCAGGTGGATCCCTGGGCCCTAGTGAACCCCAGTGAATTCCGTGGAGCTCTGCGCTTACAGTCTTCAATGGCTCTGCCCAAATACAACTAACTGCAAGATCGGGGCCTTGGTTTGTTCTTATGTAGAAGAATTAGGAGGAGATGTCACTTGTTTTTTTCCCAAAAATGTACAGTATTTTTGTAGATCTTTACAACTGTTGAACTTTGCCCCAAGAAACCAGCTATATACTGATACCAGCTTCTGCTTTACTCAAAGGACAACAGACACGGGATCTAAAAATAGGCCATTAGACTGTTGGACTAAAACTATTAGAAGTTTCTGTTTCTTGAACTTGTCAGGAAGCTGAGGGGCACAGACTATGGGTCCAAATTCCTCATGGCAGCAGGAAGCATGGACTGGGATAATTTGCAGGATGGGATTGGGGCAAGAAAAGGAGACAATTTCCTGAGAAAAAGGAAGTCATACAGCAAGAAATTGTATTACTTTTTCTACGGAGCCCTTGCTATAATAGGGATACCTCGGGCACTTCAGGTTTGATTAGACTAGAGATAGATGAAGATTTGGACTGGTTCTTATTTTATCTGAACCAGCTGACTCTGCTCTAGTCGGGACATGATTTTGTTATTCACTCAGAGACAGAACCGTACCTCATTTTTCACACAAAAAATATTCATCTAAAAATGGCTTTTACAAACAAAACACTTTTAACAAAAAAGATTTCCCAGAACATTATTTAATCAAAGTTGTTCTCTCTAGTGTTTGTTTGCTGGAGGAAAGTATGTGTGTGGGGGGAGATAGTTTGCAGTAAAGCCAGTTGTATAGTTTCTGTCAAAACCTTTTTTTTAACAGAAAATTGGGTTTTAGGTGCAATGGCAATTTCCATGGAGAATTTCTTACTCACTTTTGTTTTTTCAATAAAGAGACAACATTTTCCATTGACATTTTTGATACAAATGATTTTTTCCCTTCATTTTTGTTGAAATTTTCTGCAAGGAAAAAAAAAACCTGACCAGCCTTAGTTCTCAAGAAACAATACAAAATCATGATTTTGATTTTTTTTAAATCACTAAAACATTGCAGAATTTCTGAAAATGGAAGCCTGCAAAATGAAAACAATGTAGAAAATATTCATGAAATCATTTTCCTGTTTTGCGACCAGCATTGCTAAGAGACCAGGTCATGGCTAAGGGAAACCAAGGTTTAGCCTACTGCTGTTCACGCTGCTATGAAGTAATCTTCAGTATCATAATCACTGTTGCCAAACTGCAAGGCATGATGTGCAGTACTATACTTCACCTACACTAGTAGAGAAGGCGGATGCATGAAATGAAATCAAAGTGAAGAAGCACCTTGTGAGTAACGTGAGGGATGGGAAGAATGACAGCAAAGTTTCTACAGTGAGTATGTCTATAGAGCAAGCATGGGGTATAACTGCAACTTGAGTAGCCATACCAGAGCTAGCTTTAATTTATCTAGCTTGGGTACCAAAGCAGTGACGCCATGGCAACATGGGTTTCAGTGCGAGTTGTACAAGCCCACTCAGAACCTGGGTAATTATTCACAGGGCTAGCCCATGCTACTGCACATGCTGCCATGTCTTCCCTACTCTGATACCGAAACTAGATAGATTAAAGCTAGTTTGAGTATATCTATGCAAGCTGCAGTCACACCCTCTAATTGCAATTTAGACACATCCTAAGTCTCATGGTATCAGAGGCCTCTTAAAAAGTAGGTGTCAGATTCATAGTGTTAGAGACCTCTTACGTGTAGTTCCCAGTCTACAGTCACTTGTCCATACGGACATTCTTGCTATAATAAATCTCCATATCACCTCTTCTTTGAGACTGTTTGTTTTGTATATATCTATATTTTCCTGCCCAATCCACCATTCACTGTGCTCCTTTACAAAGAGAAACCTTGAATCCCATTCAAGCTTTTCCTTTCCAAACAAGACCTTTTCATAAACTATTCATATATTACACAAGGCTAATTCTTCTGAGTCCAAGTACATTAAATTGTATACAATCTAACCATGTCCCTTAAAACAAAATTTTCATTCACCGGGGTTCTCTTTCTATTGTACCATAAAACTGCACCTGTACTTTGAAGTTTGAAAGGGTTTGGTAAACTTTAGTCTAAAAGATCTCGCATAGTCCAGTTTCTTAATCAAACAATTTCAGATAAACTCTAAGGGCAGGACTCTCCACTGCCTTACACCTTTATAGTCCTTTACACTCAGGCAAAGTGGGAGCAAAGTGCTGCTGTCATCAGTGGAGAATCAGGCCATGAATATGTACCAGAGTTTTGGGTGCTTATCCATATTAAATCAACCTCTTTGGGGTTCACCAATCACTTGTCATGATGTAATTATTTTAAATACAAAATGGTAAATTTCTTCTGTGCTCTTGAACATTATTATTTACTTGCATTGCAGTAGCATCTGGAAGCCTGAATTGGGGGAGGGACCTCCCTTGTGACAGGTACTGTGCCAACATGAAGTACAACAGTTGCCGTAACCTATAATGATCAGGTCACCTAAGTACAGCCCTTCCTCTCATGTTTGCATGTGTATCTTGTTGTAGGAGCAGCAGTGATCTGTATGCTATGTATAACCTCAAAAGGTATGTTACACTTCCCCCCCTCCTTTTGTCTCCTATCCCTCTCTGAATACCTGTGAAGTGGCTTTCCCCCTCCTGCTCCCTCCTGGAATGCTTGTGGGACTGAATGGTCTGCTTGAACAGCTGGAAGATCAGAAGAGTTCCCAGGTAGACAAGCAGCAAAGAATCCTGTGGCACCTTATAGACTAACAGACGTTTTGCAGCACGAGCTTTTGTGGGTGAATACCCACTTGTTCGGATGCAAGCAGTGGAAATTTCCAGGGACAGGTATATATAAGCAAGCAAGAAGCAAGCTAGAGATAACAAGGTTAGATCAATCAGGGAGGATGAGGCCCTGTTCTAGCAGTTGAGGTTTGAAAACCAAGGGAGGAGAAACTGGTTCTGTAGTTGGCAAGCCATTCACAGTCTTTGTTTAATCCTGAGCTGATGGTGTCAAATTTGCAGATGAACTGGAGCTCAGCAGTTTCTCTTTGAAGTCTGGTTCTAAAGTTTTTTTGCTGCAGGATGGCCACCTTAAGATCTGCTATTGTGTGGCCAGGGAGGTTGAAGTGTTCTCCTACAGGTTTTTGTATATTGCCATTCCTAATGTCTGATTTGTGTCCATTTATCCTTTTCCTTAGAGACTGTCCAGTTTGGCCGATGTACATAGCAGAGGGGCATTGCTGGCATATGATGGCCATATTGGTGGACGTGCAGGTGAATGAACCGGTGATGGTGTGGCTGATCTGGTTAGGTCCTGTGATGGTGTTGCTGGTGTAGATATGTGGGCAGAGTTGGCATCGAGGTTTGTTGCATGGATTGGTTCCTGAGCTAGAGTTACTATGGTGCGGTGTGCAGTTGCTGGTCAGAATATGCTTCAGGTTGGCAGGTTGTCTGTGGGTGAGGACTGGCCTGCCACCCAAGGCCTGTGAAAGTGAAGGATCATTGTCCAGGATGGGTTGTAGATCCCTGATGATGCATTGGAGGGGTTTTAGCTGGGGACTGTATGTGATGGCCAGTGGAGTCCTATTGGTTTCTTTCTTGGGTTTGTCTTGCAGTAGGAGGCTTCTGGGTACACGTCTGGCTCTGCTGATCTGTTTCCTTATTTCCTCGTCTGGGTACTGTAGTCTTGAGAATGCTTGGTGGAGATTTTCTAGGTGTTGGTCTCTGTCTGCGGGCTTAGAGCAGATATGGTTGTACCTCAGTGCTTGGCTGTAGACAATGGATCTTGTGGTGTGTCCGGGATGGAAGCTGGAGGCATGAAGGTAGGCATAGCTGTCGGTAGGTTTTCAGTATAGGGTGGTGTTAATGTGACCATCACTTATTTGCACCGTGGTGTCTAGGAAGTGGACCTCCCGTGTAGATTGGTCCAGGCTGAGGTTGATGGAGGTGTGGAAGCTGTTGAAATCGTGGTGGAATTTTTCCAGAGTCTCCTTCCCATGGGTCCAGATGATGAAGATGTCATCAATGTAGCATAGGTAGAGAAGGGGCATGAGTGGACGGGAGCTGAGGAAGCGTTGTTCCAGGTCGGCCATAAAAATATTGGCATATTGTGGGGCCATGCGGGTGCCCATAGTGATGCCACTGATCTGGAGATATATATTGTCATTAAATTTGAAATAGTTGTGTGTGAGGATAAAGGCACAGGTAGACAAGGTGTCTGGAACTCTGATTAGGCAGCGATCACACACCCAATGTATGGACACTGCATGGACACTGTCTGAGGTGGAGTGCGACCAACCAGACATGGCCAAGTCATCTCTAGTCGCAGGCCATGATGAGTAGGTCCTTAAAAGGGGAAGGGGCCATGTGCTCAAGACTGTACTTACAAAATTGTGCCCGTAAAGGCCCTTCGCCTGGACCGCCTGGCCAGTGGTTCACCACATTGCATTCCATTGTGCCTCAGGAAGACTTACCTTTATCACATCATCCATCGCTGCGCTGTGGGACACTTACCTTGAAGGATCCTGACATCTCCAGAGCCATGCCTGTTCTGGGAGCATGAGTATGCAAGTGTGACACCCCCCAACCCCCCATTCTTTTGGGCTTAGCTATCAGTATAATAAATGTGCTGTTTTCTGCCAAACTCTGGTGGGTCATTAGTCCTCTCTAAGCTTACTAGCTGGCACAATTTTGGGTAACATCTCTATCCTCACTTTCTTTGGAGGCATTTTTTATGCATTTGATGCATGACATTTGGGTGTGAATAAATACAATGTTCTGCTCTCCAGTTCCTGATCATGCACCTTGAAGCATTTCAAACTGAACGAGGACTAACTAGTAGATGATTCTGTAAGCATCAGTTTGTAGAACTGTTGGACCATATGCACTTGCCACTAGCCTCACCTAGTCACAGTTTTCTCTAATCCACCCCACCTATATGTCTAGTGCCTTTGGGCATTTGTGGTTGGTAACACTGCCATCTTGTCCACAGAGTGCAGGTCAGGGGTGCATGTGCAAAGATGGCTTAAATTTCACCTCTGTACTCCTCCAGTGCTAGTGCCTTCTCTGTGCTGGGCTGGTCCCTTTCATCAATATGAGGATTGCAAACTTCCCCAGGGAGTAAAAAATGCAGTAGGACATCAGCATGGCACAGAAATATCCTGGCAATGCCCCCCTTTCTCTGGCCACACATCCTGTTCCATGCTACAATAAGCAGCTGTGAAAGGGAATGGCATCAGAGCCCCTATATTGGCCCTATGCCACTAGAAGTCCCTTTTGCACTGGGCTGATACATGTTGGGCCAATTACATCAGGCACATTTAATTCAGGATGTGCATCCCAAATCAGCTATATTGCACTGGAGACGCTGGATCCCTGTAGATTTTTCTGTGGCAGTGGAGCATCAATGTCACTATCACTTGCATAATATATTTTTTGAAAGGCACCTTTCATCCAGAATGCTTATGGATGACTCTAGATTAGTACAAGGGACTCTAGTATTACTGTCTATCCTAAATAAATGGGCTTGGAAGGCTTAGATGTTTTCCATTGGTAAACGTTGATTTCATCATACTCACACAAACTGACAAAAATATTTCCAAAAATGTACAGATAGTCAAAGAAAGAAAATGCTGCTTAAGAACTTTTTAGAGTTTGATTTAAGAACATTTTCTTTGTATATTTTGGCATGTGATGTTGACAATTTGTGTTTTAACAGTTAAAGCTTTAGCTTTTTGAATCTCAATGTCATTTAATAATTATTGTCTGACCCCCCACCCTCCCATAATTTCCCACCACTGTGAACATTTTAAAAATTATTAAAACTCCTAATGTTGTACAACTGTGAACATTTAAATAGATGTAAATTTTTAAGCAATGCTTAAAATAAATTGTGATACTTTCCATCAAAATTATTAAAAAAATGAATTCTGCCAAACGTATAAATAAACCATGTATATGAGAGAAATTCCCACACCGTTCATGATGACACAGCTGCATTCATGTCTCACTGAATTCAAAAACCACAGGAAGCTGCAACAAGCAACAATTCCAATTTTTCAGTGTATGAAAAATTTCAATCATCATTTTGATACTGTCAATTAAAGGGCTATTTTTAAAAAACCCTTTACAATTTCAACCAGCTCCACCCATCTGGTTCTGGTTTGACATTTCATAGATTCATAGGGTTTAAGGACAGAAGGGATCATTAGATCACCTAGTCAGGCCCCCTGTATAACACAGGTCATACGTTTCACCCAATTCCCCTGTATTGAGCCCAATAACTTGCATTTGACTTCAGCATAACTTGTGTTGGCTAAGGCATAAAGAAAGATATCCAGTCTTCATCTGAAAACAATCAAGAAATTGAGAATCCCCTACTTCCAGTGGTAGTTTATTCCAGTGGTTTAATCATTGTCACTGTTTAAAATTTGTGTCGTGTTTCTAATTTGAATTTGTTTGGCTTCAGCTTCCAACTTAGTTCTTATTATGCTTTTCTCTTCAAGATTAAAAAGCCCATTAGTACCCTGTATTTTCTTCCCATGAAAGTACTTACCCACTGTAATCAAGTCATTTCTCAGTCTTTTTCATAAGCTAAACAGACTGAGCTCTTTAATAGGCTCTTCCTATATAAGGCATTTTCTCCAGCCTTTGAATCATTTTTGTGGCTCTCTTCTGCACCCTCTCCAATTTTTTAACATCCTTTTAAAAGTGTGGTCACCAGAACTGTATGTATGCAGTATTCCAGCATTGGTCTCACCACTGCTGTATACAAAGGAAAATCACCTCCCTACTCCTACTCCCCTGTTTATGCATCCAAGGATCACATTAGCCATTTTTGCCCCAGCATCGCACTGAGAGCTCAATATTGTCCAGAAGACTTTCAACCTGATGAGAAGCACTGAATTGTTATCAGATACTCACCTAACAGGAATCTCTCTCTGGAGAACAGAACAGAAAGTTACATTGATGGGTGTCCTTGTGTTATGAAGCAAGCAGCTATCTAGAGAGGTTTTTCAACTACCCTTATTTTCAAGAACTCAGCATCCAAAGGTCTCAGCTCTTTTGAAAATTTGGCATCATATATTTAAAGTAAAATTAGGGACCACATATCTCCATTTCAGACCACTCTGGTTGAGAGTTAAAACATCAGAAACCAAAGAGAGGGTTTGTTTATGAATCTAGAAAATAGTAATAAAAATTTAGGGCATGGCTAATCTTCCATTTTCTTTTATCTGCCAGAAGCAGTCTTCACTGACTTTGGTGCAACTATTAGGCCATGTAAATTTATTTACGTGTTTAATACGATTAAAAAAGAAGCCGGAAGGATCAAAAACAGATAAATAAGACTAGACTAAATATTCATTTTTAAACATGGTTATTCATGGTTACCATGAAAGATATGACCTGCAGTGACCAAGCTCTTTAATCAGTATAGCAAGATGAGAGCTCTAATTTAAATGAAAGTCGGTGATCTGAACTCCACAGTCTTTCATTGCTTTGCATAGGGACACTTCTCTTTTAAAGCACTGAAATTAGTTTGAGGAATGGAGATTGCTAATGCTCCCCCTTTTCTGCAAATTCCATTTAAGCCCAGATATTTTCCAAGACAGTTACAAAGATGCATTAATGGATTTGAAATAGGATTAGTTATATTTTAAAAACATCGTATTATGAACATATTGTACAACATTGTGTGTTATATCATTAACTTCTGTAACTCCTAACATATTGCTTGGGCAAAGAATCCCTAGCCACAGTGAAAAGCAGAGGTTGTAACTGTAAAGATTTATACTGAGACTGTAAACCCTTCATGGCAGGGACCATCTCTTTGTTATAGCTCTGTGGCACTGGGGCCACGTGATAAGGTGAAAATCTAATCACAGGATAGAAAGAGTTAACAACCAATTAGTTACATCTACTGCACCTGTGCTGTAATTAATTAGTTCCTTCTCAGCCAGAGGGGCTGGAACTGATGCATCAAGTGATAAATTAATGGCCATCTGGGCCTTGAAGAAGGGAGAGAGTTCAATCTGAAGGGAGGAGTCACATGAAGCAGAGGGAATCCTGTGAAGGAACCTGAGCCAGAGTGTGCAAGGGAACAGATACCTCAGGAAGACTCAGTCTCAAGGGCCAGGGATCAAATACTGGAGCTGGGGTAGGGTGACCAGATGTCCTGATTTTATAGGAACAGTCCCGATTTTTGGGTCTTTTTCTTATATAGGCTCCTATTACCCCCCACACCCTGTCCCGATTTTTCACACTGGCTGTCTGGGGAGAAGACTCCAGAGTAGCTGAGAAACAGGGGTGGCTTTAGTGGGGGTTCATGGGTTCAATTGCACCAACAGAAATCATGAACCCACCCCTACAGCAGCACCTCCTATTGGACTGGGCCCAGCAAGCTGGTGCACTGGGTCACAGCGTCACTGATGGGTGGCTGGGCCAAACCTGAGTGGCACTGTGACCCAATGCACCAGATCACAATGCCCAGAGCAGGAAGCTGGGCCTCGCCCTTTCTGACAGAAGCCACAGCTATGGGGTAAGCACAGGGCAGGCTCACTCTCCACATCTAAACACACACCTTGGGCCTCCCCTTTTCACCAGGTCAGGACTAGGGTTGCAGTGCCCTGGTGAAGAGCACTGCTGCAGATGGTTGTCAGTCCCTCGGCAGTTTAGTACACTACATCCACTGAATTGGGAGGCTACCTGCTCCACTGCTGAGCAAGGAGTTTGAAGAGTCCAGAGGGAGGGCTGATTTGTTGAGAGACTTTGGATATTAGTTTGAGCATCTGTTACCCTGAATTAGATGCTTCTTAGCTGGCAAGCTGAGCTACGCACAGAGGCAGACAGCCTACCAGGGTGCTTGGAGTGTTTCAAACAGCACTACATTAAAATGCACTAGGAAATCTTTAGTAGGCACCAGCAGGGTCTATGTGGACAAATTAATGCACAACATGTTTGTATGCTTTAGAAATCACACTCCCATAGTCCACATTACTACTCTCTGTAGACAAGCCCTTAGATATAAGTAACCATTTCCAGTGTTTTACCAGTGTTTATTGGATATAACTGAAAATCTGAAGTCCTACACAGTCATCACCATAGTACCTGAGCACCTTCCAGCAGTGCATTAAGCAACATGACTACACATCTGTCATGTGTTTGTTCTTTCACTCTCTCCCTAGAGGGAGGAGCCAGCCATGATTCTGCGACAGGAGATCTGGCCAGAGGGGCAGTTGAAGCAGGTTCGTCACCGACAAGTCCATGATTGTGCAGAACTAGTGCTGGAAAGGCCAAGCCAGGGCTATCAGGACAATCTTGGCCTTGTCCTGAGTGATCTTCATGAGGACTTTGTGCACATCAGAACCCCCGACCAAGGAAGTAGAAAGGTGTCCGAAAAGGAGCCGCAGCAAAACGAGCAGAACAGGTGGCACTTCCTGTTCTGCTGAGTCACGAACAAGTCCACCTGGTCGATCACATCGGGGTGGACAGACCACTTATGGTGAGACAAGAAGGTTCTGCTGAGGCAATCTGCCAATATGTTTCTGGTTCCGGGGAGGTGCCCTGCCACAAGATAAATGGCATGCTGCACACAAAAGTCCCATAGTTTGAGGGCTTCCTGGTAGAGGGCTGATGACTTGGCTCCACCCTGCTTGTTGATATAAAACATCATGGCGGTGTGGTCCATCAGGACTTGAACCACTGGTTCTTGTAACTGGGACTGAATTGCCTAGCAGGTCAGGTGAACCACCCTGAGCTCCCTGACATTTATGTGGAAGGAGTGGTCAACCTCCGACCAGCAGCTCTGTGTACTGAATTCGCCCAGGTGGGCTCCCCAGCACAGACCCAAGGTGTCAGACACCAGAGTTAGCAAAGGGGCCGCGGCCGCGAAGGGGACTCCCTGCAACACCAATGGACGATCCAACCACCACGCCAGTGATGCCCAGATGTGGTCCGGCACCTAGACTACCAGGTCCAGGTAGTGCCTGTTGGGGATGTAGACTGACGCCAACCACGCCTGCAGCGGCTGGACGTACAGCTGGGCATGATGGACCACGTAAGTACAGGCAGCCATGTGGTCTACCAGCCTTAGACAAGTGTGGGATGTAGTGAGCAGGTGGCCCCTCACACGGGAGATTATGTCCAGCATGGCTCGGAAACGGTTCTCCGGAAGGAATGCATGAAATCGAGAACTGCCCCGATAATCTCTATCCGTTGCACTGGTACGAGGATTGATTTATTTTCATTTACTAACAGGCCCAGGTCACAGCATGTGGACTGCAGCAGATGGAGGCTGCTCTGCACTTGATCCCGTGATCTTCCCTTGATGAGCCAATTGTCGAGATAAGGATAGACCTGCACTCCCTGATGCCTCAGGTAAGCAGCTACTGGGGCCATGCATTTTGTAAAGACCCACAGTGCTGAGGAGAGGCCAAAGGGGAGCACTGTGAACTGGAAATAGCACTGGTCCACCATAAAACAGAGGAACCATCTGTGTCCGTGGAAGACAGAGATATGGAAATATGTGTCTTTCAAGTTGAGAGCGGCATACCAGTCTCCCGGATCCAGGGAGGGAATGAGGTACTTGTTGAGTCATAAGCACATAAGAACATAAGAACAGCCATACTGGGTCAGACGAAAGGTCCATCCAGCACAGTATACTGTCTACTGACAGTGGCCAGTGCCAGGTGCCGCAGATGGAATGAACCTAACAGATAATGATCAAGTGATCTCTCTCCTGTCATCTATCTCCATCCTCTGACCAACAAAGGCTAGGGACACCATCCTTACCCATCCTGGCTAATAGCCATTAATGGACTTAACCTCCATGAATTTATATAGTTCTCTTTTAAACCCTGTTATAATCCTAGCCTTCACAACCTCCTCAGGCAAGCAGTTCCACAGGTTGACTGTGCACTGTGTGAAGAAGAACTTCCTTTTATTTGTTTTAAACCTGCTGCCCATTAATTTCATTTGGTGGCCCCTAGTTCTTATATTATGGGAACAAATAAATAACTTTTCATTATCCGCTTTTTCCACATCACTCATGATTTTATATACCTCCATCATATCCCGCCTTAGTCTCCTCCTTTCCAAGCTGAAGAGTCCTAGCCTCTTTAATCGCTCCTCATATGGGACCCGTTCCAAACCCCTAATCATTTTAGTTGCCCTTCTTTGAACCTTTTCTAATGCCAGTATCTTTTTTGAGGTGAGGAGACCACATCTGTACACAGTATTCGAGATATGGGCGTACCATCGATTTATATAAGGGCAATAATATATTCTCAGTCTTATTCTCTATCCCTTTTTTAATGATTCCTAACATCCTGTTTGCTTTTTTGACTGCCATTGCACACTGCGTGGACGTCTTCAGAGAACTATCCACGATGACTCCAAGATCTCTTTCCTGATTAGTTGTAGCTAAATTAGCCCCCATCATATTGTATGTATAGTTGGGGTTATTTTTTCCAATGTGCATTACTTTACATTTATCCACATTAAATTTCATTTGCCATTTTGTTGCCCAATCACTTAGTTTTGTGAGATCTTTTTGAAGTTCTTCACAGTCTGCTTTGGTCTTAACTATCTTGAGCAATTTAGTATCATCTGCAAACTTTGCCACCTCACTATTCTCCCCTTTCTTCAGAACATTTATGAATAAATTGAATAGGATTGGTCCTAGGTCCAACTCTTGGGGAACACCACTAGTTACCCCTCTCCATTCTGAGAATTTACCATTAATTCCTACCCTTTGTTCCCTGTCCTTTAACCAGTTCTCAATCCATGAAAGGACCTTCCCTTTTATCCCATGACAGCTTAATTTACGTAAGAGCCTTTGGTGAGGGACCTTGTCAAAGGCTTTCTGGAAATCTAAATACACTATGCCCACCGGATCCCCCTTGTCCACACGTTTGTTGACCCCTTCAAAGAATTCTAATAGATTAGTAAGACATGATTTCCCTTTATGTTCTTCTATGTGTCTGACGATTTTATTCTTTACTATTGTTTCAATTAATTTGCTCGGTACTGACGTTAAACTTACCGGTCTGCAATTGCCAGGATCACCTCTAGAGCCCTTTTTAAATATTGGCATTACATTACCTATCTTCCAGTCATTGAGTACAGAAGCTGATTTAAAGGACAGGTTACAAACCATAGTTAATAATTCCGCAATTTCACATTTGAGTTCTTTCAGAACTCTTGGGTGAATGCCATCTGGTCCCGGTGACTTGTTACTGTTAAATTTATCAATTAATTTCAAAACTTCCTCTACTGACACTTCAACCTGTGACAATTCCTCAGATCTGTCACCTACCAAGGACGGCTCAGGTTTAGGAATCTCCCTAACATCCTCAGCCGTGAAGACTGAAGCAAAGAATTCATTTAGTTTCTCCGCAATGACTTTATCATCTGTAAGTGCTCCTTTTGTATCTTGACATCCAAGGGCCCCACTGGTTGTTTAGCAGGCTTCCTGCTTCTGATGTACTTAAAAAACATTTTGTTATTACCTTTTGAGTTTTGGCTAGCTGTTCTTCAAACTCCTTTTTGGCTTTTCTTATTACATTTTTACACTTAATTTGGCAGTGTTTATGCTCTTTTCTATTTACCTCCTAGGATTTGATTTCCACTTTTTAAAAGATGTCTTTTTATCTCTCACTGCTTCTTTTCATGGTTGTTAAGCCATGGTGGCTCTTTTTTAATTATTTTACTGTGTTTTTTAATTTGGGGTATATTTTTAAGTTGGGCCTCTGTTATGGAGTCTTTGAAAAGTGTCCATGCAGCTTGCAGGGATTTCACTCTAGTCACTGTACTTTTTAATTTCTGTTTAACCTCCTCATTTTTGCATAGTTCCCCTTTCTGAAATTAAATACCACAGTGTTGGGCGGTTGAGGTGTTCTTCCCACCACAGGAATGTTAAATGTTATTATATTATAGTCACTATTTCCAGCAGTTCTGTTATAGTTACCTCTTGGACCAGATCCTGCGCTTCACTCAGGACTAAATCAAGAATTGCCTCTCCCCTTGTGGGTTCCTGTACCAGCTGCTCCAAGAAGCAGTCATTTGCAGTATCGAAAAATTTTGTCTCTGCATTTCATCCTGAGGTGACATGTACCCAGTCAATATGGGGATAATTGAAATCCCCCACTATTATTGAGTTCTTTATTTTGATAGCCTCTCTAATCTCCCTTGGTATTTCATTGTCACTATCACTGTCTTGGTCAGGTGGTCGATAATAGATTCCTACTATTATATTCTTATTAGAGCATGGAATTACTATTCATAGAGATTCTATGGAACATGTGGATTCATTTAAGATTTTTACTTCATTTGATTCTACATTTTCTTTCACATATAGTGCCACTCCCCTGCCTCCACCCCCGCATCACCTGTTCTGGCCTTCCAATATATTTTGTACCCCGGAATGATTGTGTCCCATTGATTGTCCTCACTCCTCCAGGTTTCTGTGATGCTTATTATATCAATATCCTCCTTTAACACAAGGCACTCTAGTTCACCCATCTTATTATTTAGACTTCTAGCATTCGTGTACAAGCACTTTAAAAACTTGTCACTGTTTATTTGTCTGCCTTTTTCTGATGTATCAGATTCTTTTTTATGTGAATGTTTCTCGTCTCATCTGGACCATACTTTATCCTCTTCCATCCTCTCCTCCTTACTAAAACCTAGAGAATCTCTATTAATAGACTCTCCCCTAAGAAAAGTCTCTGTCCGATCCACATGCTCCTCTGCAGCAATTAGCTTTCCCTCATCTCTTAGTTTAAAAACTGCTCTGCAACCTTTTTAATGTTAAGTGCCAGCAGTCTGGATCCACTTTGGTTTAGGTGGAGCCCATCTTTACTGTATAGGCTCCCCCATCTCAAAAGTTTCCCCAGTTCCTAATAAATCTAAAACCCTCCTCTCTATACCATCGTCTCATCCACGCATTGAGACTCTGAAGCTCTGCCTGACTACCTGGCCCTACGCGTGGAACTGGAAGCATTTCTGAGAATGCCACCATAGAGGTCCTGGATTTCAGTCTCTTTCCTAGCAGCCTAAATTTGGCCTCAGGTCGTCTCTCCTACCCTTCCCTATGTCATTGCAGGTCCAAAATGGGTCGTAGGCCCCCTTTTGCTTTTGGGATCAGGAAACAGAAAGAGTAGAAACCTTTCCCCCTCATTTCCTGAGGGACCTTCTCCACCGCCCCCAGTTGTAGGAGGTTGTTTACCTCCTGAACGAGGAGTTGCTCATGAGAAGGGTCCCTGAAGAGGGATGGGGAAGAGGGGAGGTGGCTGAAAACTGAAAGGTGTAGCCCAGCAACACAATTTCTAGCACCCAACTATCTGAGGTGACTCTCGACCAGGCCAAATGGTAGGGATGGAGAAGGTTGAGGAAAAGATGGAGCGGATCCGGGGAGGTGACTGGGGCGTCGCTCTCGAACACACCCTCAAAAGGCCCGTTTTTTAACCCTGTGGTGTTTCGCCAGGCCAGGTTGCGCAGAAGAATTGAAGGAGGAAGTGACTGAACCCAGTGTCCCTTCTCCTCGTAGATCCCTGCTGATGCTGCCAAGGCCTTGCAGAGGGGGTAACCAGAGTGGTTTCCTCACAAACTGAGGCATATGCATCCCCACGGAGCGGAGGGTGGCCCAAGTGTCTTTCAGGCTGTGCAGCCTCATATCCGTTTGATCTGAAAACAGCACCACTCCATCAAATGGGAGATTTTGTATGGAGGACTACATCTCCTGGGATAGGCCAGTGGTCTGAAGCCAGGAGCTGTGGCTTCTGACCACCGCTGAGGTGACCACCCTGGACACTGAATCAGCCACATCCCAGGCCATCTGGAGGGAGCACTGAGCTGCTGCAGTACCATCCTCCACAAGGGCCCAGAACTCTTGGGCTGCCTCCTGGGGCCTGGAGCCCCTAAACTTGTGGAGGGAGATTAAAATTATAATGCCTCAAAAGAGCCTGGTGGTTCATGTTCCAGAACTGGAGACTGGCCATGGAATAAATTTTTCTTCTAAAAAGGTCCTATCTCTTGGCCTCCTTATTTTTGGGGGTCAAACTGGCATGTCCTTGCTTGACCATTTTGTTAGCCACCAACCACTCCAGGGGCAGGTGAGTATATAAGTATTCAAATCCCTTAGTGGGGACAAAATACCTTTTCTAAGATCTTTTTGAAGTGGGCGGGATGGAGGACAGGGTTTGCCAGAGGGCTTTGGCAAAGTTCAGGACCTCTTCATGCACCGGGAGCACGACACGTTCAGGGGTAGATGTGGAGACAACAATGAACAAAGTATCTGATTGCTCCGCCATCACTTCTGCCTCAAGATCTAAGTTAGTGGCCACCCGCCGGAGCAGGGCTTGGTGCTCCTTTAATTTGCCCAGTGGACTAGCACGGGAGAGCCCCACCACCATCTTGTCTGGAGAGGAGGAGGACATTTGAACCACCGAGGGAGGGCCCAGGGTATCATCCCGCGCAGGGGAAGACGTTCTTGGGATGGGCACCTGTCCTTCCACCTCAGCGCCCACCAGCACTTCCTGCAGTGAGCCTGGTGCTGCCGGTGCCATCAGTGCCAACTGGGGTTTATCTGACATGGTGACCAAGGACTGGTGGGATGGGGGCATCAGCATAAATGGCATACCCCAGTATTCCACTAAGGCCATTGTGCTTGCCACTGGCCCTACTACCAGGTTGGCATTGCTGCAGCAAATGCAACCTCCGGAGCCCAGTCGTGATGGTGCTGTCTCAGCGAGGGGCTGAACTCCCTCTCTGTGCCAGAGAAATCCTTCTCCGGAGACAAGGGCGGGGCCATCGACACCTGAGTCTGGCAGCTAACCATCGCCATGGGTCACTGGTGCCTTGAATGGTCAGACCGGTGCCAGGAATCAGAGGAGCAGAACTGTGTTGTGGAGAGTCCCTGAGGTCTCAGTGACGGTGACTGTCAGCGTGAAGATGACCAGTGCTGACTGTAAGGCAATTTGCGCCTCTTTCTGGGTGAGGCCTAGCGTGATGGCAGAGACCGGGAGTGCGGTGCTGGTGATCTGTAACAGCGAACCGGTGACCTGGGCTGACGCAGAGACTAAGCACACAGCGACAAAGGGCTCTGCCTCATCTCTGGAGACCAGCAGCACTCAATCACCTTCTGAGAGACCTTCACAGCTGGCTTGCCCTCATAGGGAGCCTTCACCAGGTCCATCACTGCACACTGGGGCATCACAGTGCCAGCTGAGGTGGAAGAGTCCGTTGCTCCCTGGGTGCCAGGGGCTGAGAGGCTGCTGTCTGCACCATCAGCCTGGGTCTCCTACCACTCTCCAAAGTTGGTGGCGGATCCCTTATGGGAGTAGTAGGTCCCCACGGGGGCATACCCTCTTGCGGCTCAGGCATGGGCAGGCGGCCTAAGCAGGGTCCTTTGCCCAGTGCCCCTTGATCTGACTTGCTCGGTGCTAGGTCCCTCTTCTGAGTCTTCTTCTTGGGCACCGGCGAAAGGGATCAGTGCTGGGAAGAGCCCAGTGCTGGGGGTGTGTTATGCACTGAGGCCAAAGTGCTGGGCATTGTGTCCGGCCTGGCCAGCTCCAAGACTAGGCGGAGAGCGGCCTCATTGAGGAGGGCCCTCAAGTGAATGTCATGTTCTTTCTGTGTCCTGGGACAAAAGTTCTTACAGATGCGACACTTCTCTTTAATGTGAGATTCTCCCAGGCACTTCAGACAGCTAACATGCGGGTCATTAACAGGCATAGGCCTGTTGCAGTCAGAACAGGGCTTAAAACCCAGGGACTGGGGCATGTCCTGCCTGGGGCAAAGTCCCCACTACTGTAATGAGAGATTTTGCTTTTAGCTGCTTAGAAATACCTTATGGCACCTTAAATAGAGGCTTGCAGAAGAACCTCAGAAGGGGTTTAAATAGCACAAAAAGCTTATCTTTCCAACTGGCATAATTAAGGTGATGAGAGTATCAGGGCACTTTGGTTTGCATAAAGCAGTAGGTAGTTTTAAGATTAAGGCTTTAATTAAGTAGAAATTAGTGATAGTTTAAATTTAGAAGATCCAGTATGGCGGACCAAAATGGCAGATATAGGGATGAAGTGGTAGTAGGGAATGATCTTCCAGAACTTTCTAAAACCATCTAGAAACTTCTGGAATCCAAGATGGCATCATAGGGGGTGAAGCTAGGCAGGCAAGCACATGTGGGGTAATGTGACCAAGCACATGTAGATACATGTGACCATGCAACATCATAGGGGAGGGGCTGTAAAGCCGGAAGCTGATTGGCTGAGACAGGCTAATAAATGATGTTAATGAGCAGACCTTGCAAGAGGAACCAGCAGACAACCAGCAGGTTGAACTTGTAGTGGGTTTGGGATCCGTAAGAAGAACAGAAGCTCCGAGACTCGTCTGAAGAAAAGAAGCTATCTGAAGAACATCTGGAAAGAAAAGGGGTTTAGCCAGGTTTTGGGTAGAGTCTTGTAAGGCTTTGGGTGGGGGTTACTTTCTGAAAAGACATTGCCTGCAAGGAGCCTCAAGCAACAGTAGCAGTAGCAGGAGAATCCTGAGGTTGCCCTGACAACAGCTGCTATAGCAACCAAACCAACAGTCTTCATTAGCATCAGCTCTGAAACTGCTGCTGGAGGGCAACCGCTGCTGCCTCAATCACCCGCCAGAACCAGCTCTGACAGCTTCCTGAGGGAAGACAATGTTCCTGACAACATCTCCAATTTTAGACAGAACAGAAGGACCTTTGACAGTTCAGTGATACTGAAGAACAGAAGTAAGTGTAATTCTCCATCTATTATTAAGGAATGTGTGAGTTCCGACTGTAAATAAAGCTGGATGCCAGTGGTTTGACTGAGATCTTCCCCTACCCATCTGGTAGTCGCTTGGCCAGTGCTTATTGGTTAAATGTTAAATGCCAGTATTAAAGGAATGATCACACTGTTATATGTTATGTATGTTATATAGCCTGTGTCTTTTATTTGCTGTGCCATTTTATTTTAAAATGTAATTCTGTTACATTTTATCCTGCTTTACTCATTTCTTCTTTTTCTGTAAATACCTAATTCCTTCAATAAATTATTTTTATTTTCAAAGAATTACTGCTTTTGTGTCTATCCTTGAGTGGAAGGCTGTTTCCATGTCCTTTCAGGGGTTAGCAAGACTAGCTTGCTCTGGGGAGCTCTCTGCGGGTCAGAGAAAAGCCCCCTAGTAAAACTCTGGTAATTCCTTTAGAGTGGGCCACAACCTTGTTTACGCTTTAGTTAAAATGTAGACAAAAGTTGTAGGTAACATAATTGGCATCTAAAATCTGAGGGTAACACTACTTATTAACTAATCTACTATTAAACAAACTACTGCTGGAACAGGAGGTTCAAAGAGTAGGGGAAAAAACGCTGACCACTTGCAAAGCAAGGGTAAGAGGTGCTCCAACCACCCACCACAGATAAGAAGGAACTGAGAGGGCATAGGGCTGATGGTGCCTGATATACTGACACATGAGTGCAGCACTCAAGGGGGCACCACAGCCGGCTCTAAGGATACTGCTAAGGCAAAAGTCTCTGACAACTATGCACATGCACACACCTAGAATGGAATCAACATGAGAAAGTAGTCGAAGAAGAATCAAAATGACTAGCTTGCCCCCAGAGTGGTGGATTTAAAAAACAGCTATTGAGAATGTGGAAGAAAAACTTCACTACATTCTTTCAATTTTAAAGCATCCCAAATTTGAGTCAGCAATTAATTCACTGTGGGCCTCTTAGTGCTGCCTTTTCACAGCTGAGGTAAATGTTGTTAATATTTTTATTAGATGACTTCTATATTCTGATTAACAACTTGATTATCTCACTAATATGTTGGGACTGCAACCTATACATCATCTTTCTCCTGCTGAATCCAAGCTTGTGCCAAGTCTGGTCTTTTCTTCCTCTAAAATGTTGAAATCTACTCTTTCCCCACTGATAGTTTCATCCATACCTTGTTCAACTCTTGCTCTGTTTACAGTAGATTTTTCCTCCATGGCTTTACCACCTCTCTCTTCACTCTATCTCAAGGCCCTATAGCTTTATCTCTATTGTGACTTCCTCCTACCCTCCTCTCAATCCTCTTTCCTCACTGTTCCCTTCATCTCCTACTCATACACTTGATTAAATGCTGAAGTTGACCCTAATGCTTGGACAGTCTCCAGAAGCAAAAACACCAATGACCAGGTTTTTAGAGGTGTTGAGACCTTACTGACTTCAATAGACATAAATGTCCTCCTTCAATTCTCTGCTTGAAATCTAATTTCTCCTCAAAACCCTGCTTAACCTTTTTCTTTACCAATAATTTCTGTGTAACTTCCTTGACTTAAACAGTTTCCCTTTGTCTCGTCAAGTTTTGTCTCTCAGCATGTAAGAATGGAGACTGTTCTGTTTGTAAAGTACTGAATCAATTTGTGTTACTTTATAAATAAAAATAAAATACTGATTCCTGCAAGAAATGCTTTTATTTATTCCAATGACATCATATTCCTTCTTCCTGTCTTTATACCCTGAAATTAGGAGTCAGCTGTGCAAGCAAAACATTGCCATGTGTAGCTTAGTCATGTTATTCGAAATAAAACAAGTCACAGATGCAGTGAGTTCAGAAACATCCACTCTCTCTTCTACCCACTCCACAACCACATCAATTAAACTATACATGTGGCAATTACACAGATATTTGCATTCCTATTGCTCACAATAATTTTGCATTACAGGCTCACTGTCCTTCAGAACGAGAGGCAATCAGCCTTCAACAGTAAACCACAGGCTTCCTCCTACTTCTTAATTACATGCAACCATTGCAAAGTCACCCTAGCAGGAGAGAGCTTTCACCTAAAGGTTAATGAATGTACGGTGTACAAAAGTGGCGTTCATTGGAAATACTCATCTGGGCAGGACATTGCTATCTCAGTGATATCTTGAAAGTTTATAAAAATTTCTGGGTTTCAATACTGAAATCCACCTTGGAATTTTGTACTGTATTTTCACATACTGGGTACAGCCGGGGTTTCCCTCTTCTGCATTTCACAATTCAATCAATCTAATTGTTTGTCCTGGGACAGATTCTGATGTCACTCCTCACAATGGACAGCAACTTCCTCCACGAATGGTCCACTGACTTCAGTGGAACTAGTTGTATAGCAAGATGCTATTCAGCCTGAAGAAAAGTGTCAGAATCTAGCCCTGTGGCTTCACAACTTGGACCTCACTTTGTAGAAATGTCACCCACCCACATCAGCAGGTAGGGAAATTGATGGGGCCACTAGTGAAAGAGGAATAGTCCCAGTAGCAAGGGAATGAGGCACTTGCCAAGGGACAATACGTAGAGGCAGAGGGGTGCTGAATGGAGAGCATTGCCCAGCTCCCAGGATTAAGCCCAGCACAGGGACCACTTTCAGCTGCCCACTCTACCCACCCGAACTAGGAATGGGAACCCAGCCTGATAGAGGCTATGGGTCTAGCTGATCATCTGTTTAATTGGTTAGGAAGGATTTTTTTCTCCCATGGGCCAAATTGCAGAGGACCAAGGAGTTTTTTGCTTTCCTCACACCACCTGCAAGTTACAGTGGGTTAAGCAGGAACACACGCGGTATCTAACTGCTGTACTGGGATGGTGTTGCTTATTTGTCTCAACTTGCAGCTGGTTTCCAGTGGGGTTAAGAGAATAAGTGAATGATTCCCAGAGGTAAAAGACCTGGGATTTTGGTGATGGGTCTTGGGCTCATGTGATAGGGTCAAACCTTGTGGCCTTTGTGGGCCAAGATAAGACTGTGGCCCTCATGGGCTAAGGTTCCCCACCCTGCTGCACCCTCCGTCCCCCTCAGAGAGAACTGAGTCCTGGGTGATAGGCTGAGGAGACCCTACCCTATATTATGGATTATATGGGAAAGACCCCTGTAACACTGGCTCCATTTATGGGTTATATGATAAGGAACCCTATAACCCCCCACTGGAACCAATTAAATGTCCAGTATAGCAGAATACGGGTGATGGGTGAGTAGTGCCCCTCCCTTGTGTTAAAAGATTAATAAAAGTTGCAGCCTGCCACTTAATTCCATGAATGTATCTGTCCTCATTTTGCCATTGTGTCCGCATCAACTGGCAAAGTAATGTCTCACTGTCTAAACTGTATTTATATGTGCATGTGTAAAAAGAGAGAGTGAATAAGTAATAATAAAGGTATACATTGAGGGTTTCTGGTGACTAGTGAAGCTATGAGACCTAAATGTGAGTAGTTCATTCATAGCACTGTAACTGATCCCACGTTAAAATACAGCCTATAATAAATACAGTTTGAGTGCATTTTGTTATGACTAGGTATAAAAACTAAACCTCTCACATAAACACAATGTAAACTCTAAGGTTCAGATACTCAACTGGTTTAAATAGATATAGCTGCATTGATTTCAGTAGAGTGGGGCTGATTTACACCTGCTGAGGATCTGGCCTTAAAAATTTTATTCACCAGTTCTGGCTTATGTCTTATATTCCTAAAAGCTCATGCTTCGCAGGTTCAGCCAACCACCTGCATAGGTAAGGCAGGGATTCCCCTGCCAATCTATTCTGCATATGTGTTTCAGCTCCTTCCTCTGAAGCATCAAGGCTGGAGATGGGACATTGGACAGGCTGGACCCATGCTGTGAGGTGGCACTGAGCATTCTCTCTCTCAGGTGCTTGGCTGGCTGGTTCTTGCTCACATGCTCAGGGTCAAACTGATCACCATACGTTGGGGTTGGGAAAGAATTTTCCCTCCGGTCAGATTGGCAGTGGCCTTGGGGTGTTTTCACCTTTCTCTGCAGCAAGTGTGTGCGGGTTGTTTGCCAGGATTATCTGGGTATGTCCATTTCCCAGCCACTGCTGGGACCTCGGGCAATGGTCCCTTCTACTCTTTCCCTGTGGCATATAACAATCTAGTTTCCTGTGGTGTGCAATACTTTGGTTTAATTTCAATTGTTGGGTTTAGTGTGCAGGTGCTGGGTGGTGTAGGTGACCTGTGATACACAGGAAGTCAGAGTAGATGATCTGGTGGTCCCTCCTGGCCTTAAAATCTATGACTGTATATCACTTACAGACTTTAGGGTCTACCCTTCAAGATGCTGAGCACTTTAGCCCATTCCAACAATGTACTTAATTCAATGGGATTATTCAGATGCTAACAGTGATAAATGTCTTGTGTTCTGCTGAGCTGGGTTTATTCATTCATCTGGTAAAATACTGACTGACTGTGGATTCTAGAAGATGTCTGGCTGCAGGAGAATGAAAAATTATTTTCTGATATGTATTCATCTGTGGTGTGTCTGAACAAATGCATCCGTGTGCTTATCAATATTTTGTTACAGTGCAAGATGACATTAGAATTTTAAATGCAGAGTTCTAAGAGATGTAACCACTTATATGGCTACATCAGGTACGTAACTGCATCACCGACCATTTACTTCAATAGAATGGAACCAAATAGTTAAAAAAACTAAATTTATTTATTATGGGCAGCAGTTACCTACCCTTGTTGGGCAACTATGAAACTGCTGTGATAGACCTACTGATTTTTAAACTAATTGCTTTTTCCAGAACCCCCATTGTCTCAAAATCATCTTTCATACTGATTCAACATAACAAAAATAAAAGGGTACAAACATAGCTGGACTGATTTAAGACTAAGGGCTGGTCTACACTAGTAAAAAATCGATATAATGTTCGAATCGATATAGAGCGTTTTGATCGATCGATATATAGATGAGATGAGAGGCGATATGATATCCCGAAAATGCTCGCCGCCGCCGCCGATCACGGTGACGTAAGCGTTAGACTTCAGGAACACATTTATAACAATAGCCATTAGAATCACTGGATAATTGACCTGTGACTGCTACAGTATTAACCTTCCAAACTCTGACCAGACCAAGTGACTGAGAGCAGCAAATAAAGTTCAACTGTCTTTTCTCAGCTCTTGTGAGTCATGCTTTATTAGATTTGTAAATACAGTTTCACATTATGCTTTCTGCTTTGGTTGCAAACATTCCAAGGGAGTGTTTTAAGTCCAAACAAACATTTTTTTTAGAAGGTGGGGTCCACAATAATTTATGGTAATAAATACTTTGGTCTTTTAACTTGTATAGCTTTGTGTATACAAAAATCTAAATTTCGGGCCTAAGTTTACCTAAATCTAATGGTGCAAACCCTTACTGCCAAAATCAGTGAGGAGGGAAGGAGAAGTTCCCAACCACCCTTTTTTAATGACCCTGATCTCCTGAGCCCTTTAAAAACACACCACACAAATACAAATCTTTTATCATCAGGGAAACCTACCCTCACCTTAATTCTAAATACAGACTTATCTGACAATGACTTTTTTTCTCCTGCAACATATCTCTGACACCCTTACTCATTGAGTAATACCTTAGTCCTAGAGTAGTCCTAGTTATATCATTGAGATTATTTGAGGATAAAAGTACTCCTCAGTGTGAATAAGGATATCATAAAGTGGCCCTAAAGTAGAAATTAATGTGTCAAGATAACCTGATGCACTAGATCCCATCACACGTTTAGTGAGCGTTGGTGATCATTTCCAAGTTACAGACATCTGATCTGGCTAATCTGCAGTGTCATATCTGCCCGTTGAATACTGTGTCAGAGTTGAAACTCCAACTAAAGTTCTCAGCTATTGACAGAGATCTTCATTTTAGCTGCATTTACTGTCAAAATGGATGCTTAAGACAGCAAAGGATTTGTTTAAAAAGCATGGAATTTGTAACAACGCATGCATGGTACACTAAAGCATGCAGCATGCACAGAGACATAAATTAGCAATTTCAGATGCAGAAACCTGAGCAAATACAATGCTGGCATTTTCCATTAAATAAAAAAATAGCCCTTGGAACTTTTAAAGATAGAAAATGTCTTTGTTTGTGCATTCCTAGCAGGCTGATTATGGTAAACCCCTAATTATGTTGTAAGCTTTTTGGAACAGGGACTGTACCTTTTAATATGTTTGAACAATATCTAGCCCATTGTGGGTACTAGCAGAATGGTAGTAATAAATAACTTGATGATGATATTTCAGGAATACATTGTGGAATAGAACATATGGGCATAACCAGTTATTGACTGTGGTAATAACAATTGTACAACTTCCTGAAAATTTGGAAGATAGCGGTGTTGCTCTAGAATCCTGCAGCATGCATTACTCATTTCTGTGAATTCTGTTACATAATTCAAAGCCAAAGGCCAATTCTTGTGTATCCAAATGAATGGTATCAGCTGAACTTTTAACAGCAATGACTTACCTAACCTTGGAATTTTTTAACCTTACCCCTTCCCACCCCTGTCCCTCCCTTGCCCATACAGCAATAATGAGCACAAAGGGAGATGTACAGATTTGGGAATTATGGGAAAACCAAAGCAGGAGTGCTGGGAATGGCCTTGACATCTGCTGCTTGTGTTGTGGAGGTGGAAGGAGGGGTGAGAAATGAATGGGGAAGGCAGGGGTGTTCAGTGAGTGGGGAAAGGGGAATTGCAGTGAAGGCAAAGCGAGGGAGACAGTTCCATCTTCTCATGAGCTCTACCTACCATTTTACATCTGCTAATGACAGTATTCAATAAGTTGACAGTATTCAATAAGTTTCTTTAATGTAGACAAGACCCTAGGTTTACTGAGGTCAAGAGAGGTTTGTGGGTTCCTCTTGTTACATAAAATACCTTAAGTGTAGTAAACATGTGACAACCCTGAGTAAAAGAGCAGAGTAATAAGCAATTGTAGTACCCGTCTTGCTCATGAATGACAAGGACTGGATAGCGGTGAGCATTTGTGGAAACCCTGGTATTAAAAAGGCCCTCCCAGTTAATCAAATAAAAGTCTTATTTGGTGACTAGAGCACAGCAAATAAATGTTTTGCAGAATGCTTGAGACAAGACGTCATACAAGAGGGAAAAAAAACTTTCCAAAGCAGGCTTGGTAACATTAGTCCAGAACAAACATGGACAACAAACACAACTCCAAAAATACAAATAAAATCCCTTACACAATAGGTAAATTCTTAAGGCTACCACGGGAGTATAGGGCCAAAGAAAACAGCAAACTGACCAGATACAATGCAATAGCCACTTTCACCAGCTTGCCAAAAATATTTTCCCCTATAATGTTAAAAGAAAACTAGCTATTTTTACTATTGCCTTTGATTACGATAGAAAAATAAATAATATAATCAGAAGTTTAAACAAAGAAAACACGAGGCTTTTTAAAAAAATACCTGAAAATATTTCAAATATTCTATTAATATAAACTGGGCTGTGACAGTTCCAACAGGAAAGGGAGCCTCATATCTTGCTACATCTGATGAGAGATGCAGAGACATGCCACACCCTCCCTTCAGACCCAGAAAAATATGGAGTCAACATAAAAAAAACAAATAAAGAAATCACAGACCTTCCCTTAAAAAAACCTGTGGAAATATCCCGTTGTTGGCAGTGTGTGGCTGCAGCTCTGAACTGTTGCATGTTGTCAACATGACAGTATTTTCTATATTCAATCTTCATTTATACACCTTTTAAAGGTAATTATTGATTCAATCATCTTACATATGATCAAGTTATTGGGCACTATTTTATATTCTACTGCAGTCTTTCTACTTCTCTCCAATTACTATAATTTTTAAAAATAGTTTTACTACCTGCACTTTTATTTATATATATTTTTGTTCACAATATGGTTTTTCAAGAAGTTTGTAAGACAGCAAAACTTAAATTTGAACCAGAACCTGACGGAGACCTCCCATTTCTAGTAGTTAACCATGTGGGACAGTTTCATTTTAAAGATGACACTGATATAGACAAATAATTTATGAATGCTCCTTGTCTAGAAACTATCACAGAATTTCCAGCTGAAGCCAGCAATTCTGATAATTAATGCTCCAATCCTGCAACTGAGCTCATGTGTCACTCCATGCAAATCAAATGGCAGGATTGAGGTCATAATTAAGAATGAGCTAACTAGTTTTTCCTAATTTTGAACTCATTTGAATATTGTGGGATTGAAACTCATTCAGATTCAAACATTTGCTCTATACTTAAGAGATACTTTAAAGTCCTAGAGGGTTTAATAGAAAACCTTTCTATAGATTTTTGAACTACCCAATAGAATTGAAACATGAGTGAAAAAAGCACAGTTTAAATTACATAGAAAAAAATTAGAAATTCAGACTGATTTTTCAAACACCAAAAATAGTTCACGATATCCACAAACCCTAAGACTTCAGAGATTCACCCATACAGAATTATAATAAAGCACCAAACTTTATGTTAAAGTAACAGTGAGGGCAAAACTGAAGCAAAGATATTCTGAGATACAGACAGAAATCCTGAATTTATCCTCCCAGAGGGCCAAATTATCAACCCCTTGCTCACACTGGTTTTTAGGAGTATAAAATCAGTGGGACTTCTTGTCTGAGTAACTTCTCACCAATGTGAACAAGGGTTGATGATGATCTTCCCAAGAATGAACTAACTGTACGTAGATAGGTCATCTTAGGCTCTAATGCAGTGGTTTTCAACCTTTTTTCATTTTGAATGGAAGCAACGACCCCTTTGGAAATCTTAAACATAGTCTGTGGATCCCCAGGGGTCCAAGGACCACAGGTTGAAAACCGTTGCTCGAATGTCATCAGATCTCACAAAGAAAGCAGTGAGGCTCTGTTGGTTCATATGTCAATACAAAGGACAATGCAGGCACTGCAGGGAGTGATGCTGGCAATTCAATAGGTGGCACTCTTTAAACTGTCAAGTTCATGGACCCCTGCCCTGAGACAGGAAGAAAACCAAAACTACTATGAGGAGGTAAATGTAAACTAATCTACTGGTTTTGTCCCCATTTTAGAGCAGCATATAAAATAAATACTGAGAAAGCCATGACTAGGACTGTTGCTATGTCATGGAAAACACTGTGGAACATCACAGGCTTGTCGTGTCAAATTTGGAAAAAGACATGGATTTGTGACCTGACTGATTTTTTTCCTTCCAAAATTTCTGAGCTGTCTTGTGTAGCAGAACTTCCACGTGCTTTTCACCTCTCTGTTTAACTGCTACAAAAGGGCAATAGAAAAAAGACATAGGAAGTCACAGAATCAATGTCCCCCATGACAATCAACCTTAATGATGTTTGTTAATCATAAAGCTTGGACCTGGACACAAGAGACATTTAACACTTAGCCTTTCATGTTATCTACAAGTTAATTTTTTAAAATGAGACTAATTTAAAAGTGAGTTTGTCTTAATATATAAAATTAATTTCCAACATATTTCTCCCAGAAAAAAAAACCCACAGAAAAGTCAAAAGTAATTTATTTTCTAGGGGGGAGATTTTCAAAAATGCCTAAGGGTTTTAGGAGCTCCTAAATCCCTTTGGCACTTTTGAAAATCTCACCCTAAATTTCTGTAGGCAGACACTGTGAAATCTTCCCCACACAGCCCTGCCACAGGAGATAGCAGTATAGTAATGAAGATTATGCTCCTAAAACACTCCAAGGATCGGGCAATTCTTCTGACCTTTCTGGTTTGTTTAACTCTATTTTCTCCTCCATGTCCCTCATGAGCTTTGGAAGAGAAGGAATTACACTAACTTCTCCATTCCGTGGCCTGTGTTATGCAGAAGGTCAGATTAGATCATCACAATGGTCCCTTCTGGCCTTAAAATCTATTTATCCTATGATTAGTCCCCTGGGGCCAGACATTTTCTCAAGATACTGATCACTTGTGAAATTTACTGACTGTTGTCAACAAAAACTGTCTCACATGAATGTTTTTAAAATAGATTAACATGCGGCTTTTGGTTTGTATTTGCTCGATCTCCTTCTGTTGATTTACCTACTCTACATGTCATAAAACACTGAGAAATATTTCTTATGAAGAGCAATATGTATGTTGTGTTTTATTCTCTGTATTTGGCCATGAAGCTTTGCTTTGGCAGAAATAATTAGATACTATTCTGTTCTAGGAACATACTGACTGCTGGTGGCTTGGATAAATGGAACCTGAACAGCTGCTTTTTTTCAGTTTAGGAGTCTTGAAAAGTCCCATTTATTCTAATGCCATTTACACCAGCAGAGAATTAGGTACAGTGTCTTGAACATATCTAATTGTTCATGTTCAAAATCCCTTCATTGTTGGAGCAATTAGCTCCACTGGAACCTAGAAAAAAATCCTGAGTTAATGAAAATCTAAACAAGACATAAATTTGGTACCTGAGTGAGGATTAACTGTGAGTAAATACTGGCACTAGATACATATATTTGTAGAAGAGATCATTTAGTTTGTGTAGGCCTTCAGAGTTTTCTGGCTTCCAGAAACCTCCAACAGCATGTTTAAAGTACATAGTCTTCTGTCTTTAGTAGCCTTTATCTCTTTTCTCTATTACAGCAGATGTACCTTATCTCTCCATCTTTTTTGCTTTGCTCTGTCAAGTATTTTGTCATTAAATAAGCACGCTGTGACAATGCTAGTGTCTGACGTAACTCCTCAAGGCCTTGCACTTTTTGCCATATACTCATTCTTTATTTTATAACTGTCCTCAAATCACCCTCTACCTTTTTCAATTCCAGAAAATAAGATATCCTTTAAAAGGAAGATTTTGGAAACATTTAACTCTTCCTGGCACCTCATGGAAAACTTGGAAACATTCCATTTTGACAGACTGTGATATGCATTTGTCTGTGTCGGAGACATTCCTCCTACTACTTTCCCCCACCTCTCTGTTTGTTTATTAAAATTAATGACCTTTGCACAAAAACAGAATCTTTGTTGCTTAATTTTTTTAAAACCATCTGAGGATTCCCCTCTGCTGGAGGAATTCTCAACTGGTTGCCTACACTGCAGGCAGAGAGAGGTATGATTGCAGCACACGTAGACATGCCTGAACTAGCTTTGATCTAACTAGCTTGAAAAACAATAACAATGAAGCCATGTAGGGTTACCCAGTATCCAGTTTTTGACCAGAACACCCAGTCGAAAAGGGACCCTAGTGGCTCCAGTCAGCACTGCTGACCTGGCCATTAAAAGTCTGGTTGGTCACAGTGGAGTTGGCAGGCTCCTTACCTGGCTCTGTGCAGCTCCCAGGAAGCAGCCAGCATGTCTCTCCAGCTCCTAGGCGTAGGGGCAGCCATGGGGATTCTGCATGCTGCCTCTATCCCAAGCACTGGCTCCGCCACTCCCATTGGCCAAGAACCAAGGCCAATGGGAGCTGCAGGGGCAGTGCTCGGGGAGGGGGCAGTGCTCGGAGCCCCCATGGCTGCACCTTCACCTAGGAGCCAGAGGGACATGCCAGACACTTCCCAGGAGCCACCTGAGGTAAGCACCGCCTAGAGCCCGCACTGCTCATCCCCTCCCGCACCCAAATCCCTTCCCCAGCCCTGAGCTCCCTCCTGCACTCCGAACCCTTCAGCTCCAGCCCAAAGCCCCCTTGTGCACCCCAAATCCCTCATTCCCAGCCCCACCCCATAGCCAACACCCCCAGCTCAAACCCCACCCCCTGACTGGAGCACCCTCCCACACTCCAAACCCTTCACCTCCAGCCTGGAGCCCTTTCCTGCACTCCAAACCCATCTTGGCCCTATCCCAGAGCCTGCAGGGGCATGCTGGCTGCCACTTCCCACAGCTCCCATTCCACTGGGAGCTGCACGGGGCCATGCCTGCGGACGGTCAACATCCGCAAACATCAATCACCTTAGCCTGATGGGCCGCAGGTTGCCCACTATTGCTCTACACTGCCACCAAGCCTCTATATTACCACCTTCCATATCAACTCAGAGCAAGTTGAAACAGCAGCTGTAATTACAGCAATAAGGTTTTGGGTTGAACACCAGAAAATACAAAAAAAGAGAAAAGGGGATTACACGTGCACTAATACAACCTGTGTTCCAGAGACGGGTACACTGGCAAAACAGTAGCAATATATCTGCACACTAGTTGTCACTACACAGAAATTGAGGCAAGGGAACAGGATGATACTATGTGTGTGAAATGAAGTTATTGTACAGATGGAAAAATGCAAGGTGCATCCAACACATGCTTGGCAAGCATGGCAAATGCCCGTTTCACAGTTCTATAATACTATCATAACTGATGTGGCTGTGCCACAAGCTCAGTGGGCAACCTTGGACAAGCCACTGAGGGTATGTCCACTCTGCAGATGGAGGTGTATTACAGCTCAGGTTGGCATACCCATGCTAGCTTTAATCTATCATGTTTAAAAATAGCAGTGAAGGCATGGCAAGACGGTCTTGGCTAACAATGTGAGTATGTACCAAGGATTCTGAGTGGGCTTATACACTGTGGCTTTACTGCTATTTTTAGTTGTGCTGGGTAGATTAAAGCAAGTGCAGGTATCTCTACATGAGTTGCCTTGCAATCCCACCTCCGATTGCAGTGTGGACATACCCTAAATTTCTCTGGACCTCAGTCTCCTAAAGATAATGCCATTTCCTTTCTCCCATTCTTTGTACATCCCGTTTGGAGTGATATTGTAGGGGGAGATAGGTACCTATTTCCTCTTTGTACCATTAAAATTGTAAATTCTTTGAGGCAGGCAGTGTCGCACTATGCAACTGTACATTGCCTATCACAATGGGCCCCAGTCATGGTTGAGACTTCTAGGTACTAACATAATCCAAATGATACTAATAAAAATAAATCACATGCAGTTAGGACTCCACTGCTGAACATGTTTGCTTACTCCCTTCCCTACCATCTCAGGCAATCAGTACTTTTATGCTTGTCTATACCTAGACAGAAGAACAGAAGAGTGCTCTCAGCTCAGGTCTAGAAGCAAGGAACCCTTGTATTCTAATTCTGACTGACACGGATTCTCTCCATGGCCTTGGACAAATCACTTAACTCCCTTTTTCATTTCCTGCATTTGCAAGAGAAAGCTACATTACTTCTTTCACAGGGGGTGGGGCTGTGAGGCTTAATGCTGCAAGACACTTTGCAGATTAAAAGTACCATTTAAACTAACATTATTGCTCAGGAGGCTGTCTAGTACATAAACACTGAAAGCCATTGTTTTGTAATATCTGTAGTAAGGATAAGGTGTTGGTTTGTTATTTTCTGTAGGTGTTCATGCGGCTATAAAGATATGTTAAAGGTACTGAAAGCTTAGGCTAAGTGTTCCTGTAATACAGGCATAAAGCAAAATAATAATTAAAAATGACTCCACTCCATTTGTAGGGTCTAATCTAGCATTGGGGATGTTCAAATGGTAGGATATATAATATATTTACACATACTTGCACACTGCAGCATTCATTACCTCCTATTGCACAGTGACCTCAACCGCCCATCTGTAAAATAGGGATAGTATTTACCTACTCCAGATGGTTAGGCACCCTATGGCCCTCTTGCTTAAAGAAACACAGGCACTCTATTTCTTGTCACTCAATTGTTGACACAGGGAGGTGTTTTACAGAGACAACACTGCAGATCTGCGGACCAGTGATCAGACGGTTAGCACTATATTTGGAAGCCCACCTGGGGCTGCTTTCGGGAGAACCTAGAACAAGGCAGGATGCCACACAAACTGCTTGTAATCGGGCGTGGGAGGATGGAGTGGCATTATATGAGCTGCTGAACAACACGTCCATCTTTTCCGGGTTCGTGGCCTCAAACCCAAAGTGATGCACATGGAGCAGGGTTGCCAACGCTGGCCCAAACACCAAAGTAAACCCTGCCCCATGTCCACTTCAGTCCCACCCACAAAGCAACTTCATCTTCTCAGACTCCCCTCAAATTTTACTTGACCTTTTACTCAAAATGCTGCAATTTGGTCGGTGGAAATTTCATTGGAGGGCAGGGAGGGAGGAGAGGGAAATCCCTTTTTATTATGAGAATTTTACCTTGCTCCAGAGCTGTGATTCCTGGCTGCTGAGATTTAGTGTTCCATATCTAAAACTCAAAGGTGCTTGGAGCCCCACTGTGACACGCTGTACCTCAGAGTAGTACCCTGGACCCCCCTTATTCACCACTGTGATATGATTATGATATGTTTTGTACAATGCATGTTTGGTGAGGTATCATTTTAAAAGTCTTGAGCTATTGAACATTAATATCCTGTTGGATTGTGTGTACTATCATTGTATGTGAAGTTATGAAGTATTGCTGTATGTGTTACTGAAATATATTGTGAGGTTGGGAGACACCCACAGCTGGCCTTTCAGTAGGGACAAAGGAGCAACCATCACTGGCCAGACAGGCATTGATGGCCTATCAAGAAGAATCCACTCTCCCAGAGGCTCCTTAGAGAGGGCACATATGCAAGGGGACTGCCTGACCCCCTCATCACAGCAAGGATCTTTCTAGCAGCTGGAAGAAAGTATAAAAGAGGGACAGTGACATCATAATTTGCCTCTCTCGCCTCTCCCATCTCAACACCTGGAAAACCATCAGGAAGACAAAGACTTTGAACTGGGGAGTTTGGTCCCAGGCTGGGAAGGATCCAGCCTATGTACTGAGAACTGTGAGCTGCTTGTAACATCTATTAGGGTGAGAGACTGCTTGAGTCTAACCTTGCTTAGTCTGTAAAAATTAAACTGTGTATTATTCTTATTACTTGTATAACCAACTTTGATCTCTTCGCCTGCTAGTTATAATCATTTAAAATCTATCTTTCTGTAGTTAATAAATCTGTTTTATATGTTACCTAAAACAGTATGGTTTTGGTTGAAATGTTTGGGGAATCTCAACTCAGGTAAACAAGGGCTGTTGCATGTCCACTGCCTTTTGTTGGAGTTGCAAACTAATTAATGAGCGTGCACTGTTCAAGGAAGTATATTTCTGGGGGCTGGTGTGATGGGCTGGTGCCTAAGATGGAGTGGCTCAGGGAGCATTCATGCAATTTAGCTGGATGTGGGGCTCCACATGCTGATGGCTGAGAGATCACAGTGCCTGGAGGGGTTTTGCTGCTTGTCACTGGCATAGCATTGTGTGAGACAGCCCAGGCTGGAAAATTAAGAGGGCACAGCAGTCCCACAGTTCCAAGTTGTACCCTAGGGATCCTGTCACACCCACCTTTTGTAATTTGGATGAGGGTAGTTATGTATTCTCATTCTAGTGCTGTACTTTTAAACCAACTCACATTCCACAGTTCAAGAACTTCTGATCAAGAAATCATCAGACCTTAGTTATATTGGTATAAATGGCCTGAGGCTGAAGGAGAAGTATTAGCTTTTAAACATGGGAGTAGTATTGTAATCATCTTGACAAGAACTGCACTGGGTTTATCAGATCTAACATATAAATAAAAATTTAAAAAGGCACAACAATGCATTTAGTAAGAGTTACAGATGTAGATAATCCTCCATCCAGTCTTTTGCCATTTTGATACTTTATTCTAATATAACACAATTTAAGCTTTCAGTTGATCATTTAACTGCTTTCAGATGGAGCACTCATCACTTTGATGCACCTAGCTAATCATACAATTAAGGAATAAGATTTGAATACAAATTTCTGTTTGCACATTTTAAATAGATATCATGGCCTGTTAACATATTATTATTTTTTAAATCTTGCTAGATGAAACAGTATTGTGCCAGCACTTTTACTTTATTTAAGAACAAGGCAGTTTTGGATGTCTTTTGCAACCCTTCCCAAATTGTTTGACTTAAATGACTCTTTAAAATTCAGGGACAGTCTGCTATATAAATAGACTGACAAATGTCAGAAGTATTAGTTTAGGAGATAACAGTTAATGATTAAAGATGATGATATGAAAGTGTACTGTGCTTTTGTTGCCTTTGGCGCTAAGAAATTATTACAAAGACAAAGAGGAGTCACGCGTCACTTAGGGTACATCTCCACTGCAACAAAAGACTCACTGCACAGCTGCAGCTGGCCCAAATCAGCTGACTCGGGCTTGCAGGGCTCAGGCTGCCAGGCTGAAAACCGCAGTGTAGTTATTCAGGCTTGGGCTGCCGAGCTCTGAGATCCTGTCATGGGGTGGGGTCTCAAAGCCCAGACTCCAGCCCAAGCCCAAACATCTACACTGAATTTTAAGCCCCACAGCCCGAGCCCTGTGAACACAAGTCAATTGACCTGGACTCTTGAGACTCAGTGATGTGGGTTTTTTATTGCAGCGCAGACAACCTTTAAAACAGAAAGCTAAGATGGGCCAGCTGAGAGCCACAGCAGGCTTTATACTGGGGGTAGCCTCAATCTGGCTGCATTTTATAAGTGTATGTGTGCCAAGAGGGTGGAGGGAGGGATAATGAGGAAGAAAGGAGCCTTCCTACCATTGTGAGGCTGCCCAGAATTTCAGCCCTTGAGGTGAGGTGAGTGCAGCAGGGCGTGATAGCCAGGTAGGAGCAACTTAGTGGAAAGTAAGTAGGGGAGGAATGGAGAGTAGGTGGAGCCATGGCTTTGTCCCTCACAGCCTGCCAGCTAATAGAGCTAGGTGAGGTTGGGTTGGAGGGAGGAGGATGGTCCATTCCTGTGGAAACAGTCCTTACCAGCTGGTCATTTTTAGACAAATCAAGACTGACAAACTTGAACAACTGCATCTGTTTAAGCTGCACCCTAATGGCCCTGCTGCCAGGTTCTACTTCAATTTGTGTAATCAATCTCACTTTTCGGTTCAGCTTCGGATCTGCATAGCATCCCTGCAGTGGCGGATGTGTGGCCTGCATCGGACACCCTGTGTCATCACTATATCTCCCATCCACACTGATTTTAAATATCAGGAGGAGGCAGTCACACAGTCTGGGTTTGCTTCCTTTGCAGCCTGGCTGTCTCCACAAGCTCCCGATTGGCTGCCGCTGCTGAACAGTTTTTAAAGCTGCTTGGCTCCAGGTTGATCTTGCTTGCAGTGAGCCAAGGATTCAATGCTCTTATGTAGGGTTCACATATGGTATGTCCAGGTGCCTGAAGGGAAGATTTCTGCCCAAGGATTTTTCTGCATATCTGCTCATTTACATTTTTTTGGGGGGGGGAAGAGCATGTCTGATACTATTGCCACATTCTGCTCACCCTGCACACAGTGGGTGAATTGCAGCCATAAAGCAGAATCAGGCTCTCAGGGGTATCACTGTTTGACACAGTATGATAAAAAAAAAAGTCAAAACTTTTTTACTAATTTTTGTTTTAGTTCAATAAATGTTATGTCTGTGCCTTTGACAGTCCAAGGAACTGTGATTTCTAATCACAGACTTAGCTGTGCTAGGAAAGCCGTAGTTTTTAGGTAGAATTAGTTGCATTATCAGGTGGAATTAAGATTTTACCTTTTCTCTGAAACATCCTACTTTATTTCAGCCACTCTGTGAGAAAAGACACAGGACTAATGTGTCTATGCCAGTAGCACAGTTTGTATGTCTTTAAGTAAAAGAGCTAGTCAGTCCTATGAAATGGTATATAAAACACCAATATTAAACAAAAACAGCACAAGAGAGCTGTTAGTAATGCCATATCTAGTTTCCCTTTATTATTATGACCCTCTTACATTTTCTCATTTCCCCTCACTAATTTTTTTTTTAAATAAACCTTATTCAGCAGTTAACTTTGATCTTTTAATCATCACTCTTTGACACTCCAATCCCTGCTTAATTTATGCAGGGACACCTTCTCTCTGACTCTCAAAGTTTACTTGAGCTATAATTCAAGTGCTACCCCTATCTTGAGTCCTATCCACAAACAAAAACCCACAACTCAAATGCATTCGGTGCTTTAAACTTGAATTGGCCAGCCTGCGAGGCAGTATAGTCTTAAACTCAAGTGAATTGAGCTCATCAGCTGCTGATACACCTATCCCATAGTATGGCTGGAGTCTAGTACCACTAGTTCTCCAATGCCTTCCCACAACTCCCATTGTGCACCCAGAAAGGACAGACAAGTTCTCTCACAATTGCTGGGAAAGAATCCATAGAATGGCTCAGCTTACTACTTTCCAAAGAACTCTGAGTTGTGTCCCCATAAGTTTTAGCATCACACACAAATGAGTTCAGTGCCTATGTGGACACAGCATCTCAACTGTTATTTTGCAGTGTGACCATTTTCACTCAAGCTAGGATTGAGAAGAGTAACTTGAGCAAGGGGGAGAATTTGCACAGAGCTTATCACTTATGCGAGGCTTCAGTCAGCCAGTAGATTCACTTTTTCACTTTCATGAGCTACCTACATGCCCATTTCTCTCAAGGTGATGATGGTTAGTGTGTGAAAACAACAGATTAAAAGGAAACATTAATTGCAGTTGCTGTTATATCAATTTATATGATACCTTGAATACTGCATACTGGGCCCTGGTATAATTCCAGATAATAATTACATCAGGTGTGAATTTGGTATTGACACATGGGGCCTGTATGGGAGGAGTAGACAGCAGCAAGCACAATGGGTCAGAGACCCATAGGACAAAAAGATTTGGTTTTATTGCCAGTTAATCACCAAAGATGTGTCCTAAAAAGAGTTTTACCCCTTTAAGAAACCAGCAGAGCATGGCTTACTTGAGCCCAAGATTAAAACAAACAAGTCAGGACCTCCAGCCTACTTCCCAGCTTCAGTCCCTGGTGGTCAGGGGGGGAGTCAAAGGGCTCTTTCAGACCCATTATCAAAAGAAATTAAACAAAAAAGACTCAAGGCTGGCTTTAGATTTCCCTGAATCCATGAACCTAACTCCATCTTTCAGCATCCAAGCTCTTATATAGATCAGAAGAAGGGTCTGCCCTTGTCCATAGCTCTATCTGCCCCTTCCTGAGGGTTTGTGCAGCTAAGGTGCACAGCTATGGCCCTTCCCACAGAAAAATGGTTAACCATTTGCCTGCCAGCCCAGAGACAGTCTCTACAGGCCTGGTGAGTTCTAGCATGTCATATATGATGGGACAGAAATTACTATTGTGTCATAATCAATAGATATACAAATATAAAATGGAAGAATGGAATGTGACACAATATGAGTCAGGCATAGGCTTAAATTAATGAAAAAATATTGTTTAAATGTTGTCCCTTAATATTCCTAGAGCAAATCACTAGGCTAATTACAAATTCCTCTGAGTTGGTGGCCATCAGCTTGTGTGCCATAGACTAGTGAATTTTTTTCCCTAAATGGTAACTTCATTATGTTTTCAGTGACTTTTGGTGAGCTTCAGTATTATCTGGTTTCAGAGTAGCAGCTGTGTTAGTATTATCAGGGACCATATTTATTAATTTGACTGATGTACACAGGTCTGAACAATTGTATTGTTGCCTCCCCCACAATGAAACAGTCAGTTGCTGACTCAATAGAATTAACTTGGCCTGTTATCTCACAAACTAGAGAAGTGAGCTCCCCAGGGCTCTCTCCAAGCGTTCACATTATCTAAGCTCTGTCATGTGGAAGAGTTTACTGTAGGCTTTAAAAAAAATTGACATGTAATATCTGCTTTCTTCTACCAGTCCCTGGTAGGATTGACAAGAATCTCAGTAGTACTTTTCAGAACCAACAGACTGAAAAATAAAGGATTCCATATTCTTGTATCATCCTGCACTGCAAGCACCAAATATTGGAAAGAGAGCCATTATAGAATGGGATCCCTCTGGTCAGTTCCTAATTTTCAGTAGACATATTTTGTGACATTATTCCATAAATATTTATCCATTTGGGAGTAAAAAAATACTGATTCTATCATCTCACGATTCGTTCAAGGCTGCTTGAACTATGAGACACTTTAGATTTAAATTTTGTGGTTAAGACAGGTGCCAGAGCGGCACTAAATTATGCAGCAGCATTAGCTGATTATACAGATCATGCAGCTTTACGAAAATATGTCTAAAAATGCATCATGCAGCATGACAATATAACTAGTGCTCATTGCTGCTGGCATTGCAGCAGAGCAATATTACTACCGTATCTGAGGCACAAATCTTCATATGGATTTAGTTGCCATTGAAAGCAGTGGGAGTTAGGCTCCTAGATATCTTTGAGGCTCTGGGCCTGAGTGCCTATACACAAGCACTGTCAGGCTATTTAAGGCCCCACATTAACTTACATCCAGAGTTGTTCATTAATGGCCTGAAATACATTCATTATCCCACCTTAGTGGTTTTTTTTAACTGGTTCTTCCATTAACTAATTTAGGGCCTGATCCTGTGAAGTGCTGAATGCCTTCCTTCCAGGACTGGGCCCTTAAAAAGGCAGCACTTTGTGTGGATTCCAAAGGCCAAAGTTTCCCACACCATGTGATTCACAGCCATGACATTTGTGAGGCAGAGGGCCTACACTATACTGGTGTTTTTTTTTAAAAATCATTGCTAGAATAATGGATTTTAAACAGTCATTTACAGGGGCGTCTCTAGGCATTTTGCCGCCCCAAGCACGGTGGCTTGCCTGCGGAGGGACCCCTGTGGGAGGTCCACCGAAGCCCCGGGACCAGTGGACCCTCTGCAGGCAAGCCACCAAAGGCAGCCTGCCTGCCACCCTTGCGGCGACCGTCAGAGCGCCCCCAGTGGCTTGCCGCCCCAAGCACGCGCTTGGCATGCTGGTGCCTGGAGCCGCCCCTGGTCATTTAGAGAGCCAATGTCAGGGTTTGAATTTGATGGTGCCAAACACTCACAAACTATTCTCTTGAGATTTTTGCCTCAAATGAAGTAAATATTACGAGATTAGCCCTTCTCATGAGATATTCTCCGTCATCAGATCCAAAACAGAATACACATTCTGGTAGTGCAAAGCAAAGAAGCTCTAAAACCAGTTGAACTAACCATTTAAGGATTCATCCTGCATGGGGGGAATCCTTAGGAAGTTTAAAGCTTCCATAGTGACTCCTTTGCCACCCCCAATGGCAGTTACTTGTGCATAGGGTATGGCGAAAAAGAAAGGGTGGGGTGGCCAGGGCATCCATACCTCCTGCTAATCCCCACCTGCCAGACTGGCCCCTTTGGGTCATAAGCAACCAATATAAACTAGAGCAACCCTGAGGCCTCAGTAAATAAAGAAAATTGAAAATGTTTTTAATAGTAAGTTGTTTTTTAAATGAAAAAAGCACAAATTTATTGTACTTTTTTAAACTTTAGAATCAAATTAGCTCTCAGTTACACGAGTGCATCTCCTATTTAAGTCAATAAGATTTGTGAATGCATAACGGAGCAAAACTTGTCTTCTGCCCTACCTTTTCTTCAGTCACATAACACAATTAATATTGGAGTGCCAGAACCCAATCATGGGTGGGTGAGTAGGCATGGGCCCATAGGAACAAAGATCTTTCCAAGCTATATTTTGATTTTTTGATTTTTTTTTTGGTAAAGTATTTTAAATGAGAGTGAAACATAGATGAGTTTAGGACCCAAATGTGCCTAACACCATCAGGGGTTTTCAGTTTAGATTAGAGTAGCTGTCACACTGGCAATTGGCAGCTCCCTTTGAAACCAAGGTCGCTCAAGGGGAGACTGTGTTGCTTCAGAAAAGCAGTTTGTTAAACAATCAAACTTTTTTTTTCTGTCCAGAGTGGAGTTTTTATGGTCTTCAAAACTCATTATCGATTGGATATAAAATTGATCATCTGTCAACCTACTAAACCTAAATAGCCCATGCTGTGCCTGTCAACTGGTGGCCACACGCTAGAGTGGAGTAAAGAAATTAGCAGATTCCATCTTGCTGCATGTGTGTCCCACAATGCACCATAGCTGCCATTCAAACTAAGACTCTTCAACATGGTCTGCAGGCCAATATGTTACAAAGGGAGGCAAAGAGAAACCTCCCACGGGGTAAACCAATAAAACCTCACTGTGTGAAGCTGGTAGCAGAACCATTTTCTCTTTATCTCACTGCTCCGGTTTGTTCAGGGACCTGAGGCCTTCAAAAGCAGACTGCCAAGGGAGTGACAGCCTCTCCAAAGGAAATTAAAAGATAAGCAAAGTCTGCTTCTTGCCCACTGCACTGCAGGGTCCCAGGCCCACATGTATTTAGGAGGCTTTTAAGAAGAAAGTACTAATCATGCTGTAGCAGGCAGATACATAAGAGATGGGGAAAAAAATCTATATGTACTACATAACCTAGAAATTATTAGAAACCCAATTAATAGCAGAAAAGTTTGTTTTAAGCACAAATGGGTTTTGCTAGAAGTCATATATCACATTTTAGGATGATAACTTGCAACTTTCGTAAAATCATAGTGGGAAGGACACAGGCATTTTGGATAGAGGAGATCTCTGCAAAATGTGAGCTTGTACAATTATGCCTTTCCCTATATAGAGAAAAATAGAAATCCTCAAAGGGTCAAACAAAGGACCTGTCCACCCTATGGAGTCTAAGATTTTCTCTCTCTCAAAGTATTTACGATCCACAAAACAAGTTCAGCCAAGTCAAAGAGCCAAGTCATTTCCATCATCACACTACTCCATGATGGGATGACTGCCACCATTTTGTGCAACAGCTCAGAGACTGAACCATTCACCATTCACACTGGTGTCAAGCAGGGCTGTGCCATTGCTCCAACACTCTTCTCCATTTACCTTGCAGTGATTCTGATTTTCATTCTCATCTGCCTTCCTGACGGAATCGGGATTGGGTATCGTATGGATGGCCAACTCCTCAATTTTCAACATCTCCAAACAAAATCTAAGATCACAAGAATTGGCATCATTGACCTTCAGTATGCAGATGACTATCATTCTTGCACACAGATTCCGACCTGCAAAGCACCCTAAATCTTTTTGCAGATGCCTATCACAGCCTGTCTCTCTCTGAACATTGGGATAATCAAGGTACTCTATCAGCCCTCACCTGCACAAACTACTCTTCATACTTCACAAGTCACCATCAGAGGAGAACCCCTGGAAAATATGGACCATTTTCTGTACCATGGCAGCCATCCCCCAAACAATCAGCATTGACACAGAAATTGAATACAGGAGGCGGTGTGCCAGCACATCCTTTGGAAGACTACTCAAACAAGTCTTCAATGATAGGGATCTACAAACCAGAACCAAGATCTTAGTTTACAAGGCAGTTGTCATCCCCCCCTTCTCTATGGGTGTGAGATCTGGGTAACCTACAGACAACATCTCAAACAGTTGGAGTGATTCCAACAACGCTGCCTCAGGAGGATTCTCAGGATCAGCTGGGACGACTGATGCACTAACATCAGCTTCCTTTCTGCAACCAACATCAGCAATATAGACGCACAGGTCATGAAATACCAACTCCACTGGACTGGCCACTGTATACATACGACTGACACTCGCCTCCCGAAGCAAGTACTCTTCTCTCAGTTAAGTCAGGGAAGAAGAGCTCATGGAGGGCAGTGGAATTGTTTCAAAGAAGGTTATTAGAACCACATTTAGGGTGAGAACTTGCATAACACTACGGTAGTTTCTTTAGTGTATTAAGCTTAGTTTGTGTGCTCTGTTTTGTTTTCTTAGTAATCTGCCTTGTTCTGTCTGCTACCTCCTTAACTACTTAAATTACACCTGTTATAGTTAATAAATGTATATCTGGTTTATAATACAACCCAGTTTAGGTGATTTCTAACTGAGGGGGTGGGGGGGGCAAGAAATTGTGCATACCCTCTTCCACTTTGAGGGAAGAGGCAAATATAATATATCTTTGAGTCTGTACTCCAAGGGAGGTGGACATCTGAGTGCTGGAGCAAGTCCCTTAAGCTGAGTCTTCCCAAAGCTGATCTGCGGGCGGGCGTGCGAGAGAGAGAGGAGGTTTTAATAGCCTGGCTCAGCAAGACAGGTTAAAGGGGGCACAGGCTGGCAAAACAGGTAGACTCAGTGGCATCTCAGCACATCAGGTGACTTCCCAAAGGGTCCAACCCACCAGACATGCCTTGCATGTTATACAAAGATACCTACATTTGTATACACAGAGGTAAATTGTAGGGAAAAAAGCAAATGAAATGGGCCTGATCCAAAGCCCATTGACATCACTGAGATTTGGATCAGATCCATAATGATTGACAACAAAACAAATATGGAAAAATATTTACTATGTAAAAATGCCACTTTCTTACTCAGAGAGGTGGATTTGGGTATTTAACTTTAGGTACCCAACTTTGAACATTTTGGCCTTAATAAAAATATCAGCTGATGATACATGAGATCAAATAAAATCCAACACTCTTCGCTTTGTTGACTGTTCAGGACTAAGACTAAAAACTTAATTTTGTCCCTAAATAAGCAGATGAACTCTGAACCCCAAGGAGCAGATCTGTTGAGTGACTGACTCCAACATGTTACCCCTTCTGCTCAGTCATAATTTGTATTTAACTCAGACACTCTGCTTCCTTCCCCGGAGTTTAAGAAGAGCTCAGTGTAGCTCAAAAGCTTGTACCTTCCATCAACAGAAATCGGTCCAGTAAAAGATATTCCTTCACTTACTTTATCTCTCTCAGATTTTGGGACCAACTGAAAATTATTTCCAATAATACTGAAAATGAGTATGACCGTGACATTGTACAGTAGTTTCAGAGTGGAATGATGTTTTGTTTTGTTGTCACACTTTAAAAAAAATAACTTCAGGTGTTCAGTACCTCTCAAAAACCAGGTCCCTTTTATTTAGATACCTAAATATAGATTTAACTTTTAGGCACCAAGGTTGATAATGTTGCCCTCAGTTCCAATCAGTGAAGCATCAATAAGGATGATGCATGAGATGGAATGAACCCCGCTTGATTCTGAGAGCCCTGGATAAGTTTACAGGGTTGGTGGTTGTGAAAACCAAATAAACTGAGCACATTAGATTCAGGATTCATTGAGAGTCAATAACTATGCAAGTGCACAATGCTAAATTTATAGTCACTTTTCAGAATAGAGCCTCATTTAAATGTAGCTAAGCAGTGTATATGGTATCCTATGATTAAAGCCAGTGTTTTTGTTGTAATATATAGTTTAGTATAATGACCGCACTGACCAGCACTGACCATACACCAAGGTGGGTGTATTGACTGACATTATCTATTCATTCAGTTGAATCCCCATCTTATATAGCTGATGTTTTTCTTCATATGATACATAATTTCCTCCATTGCTGCTGCCTTCATCTCACTGAGGATCAAGGATTCAGTCACTGACTTTGGAGAGCTAGTCTACATTTGGCTAACAGCAGTGCTATGGGCACAAATGTTTTAGCTCCTGAGTTAAAACAATTGGCTGTGATGTCCATTGTTGCTCTCTGATAACAATGCCTGACAACGAAGTTATTACCAGATTGAAAGTTTGGCTATGTATACTATACAAGTTCGATTTTTTCATATTATATAATTTAAGCAGCAATATAACCCTGGTAAAGCAATTTAAAGTTCATTATAAATCTAGCATTAATAGGAATCTGTTTTCTTTGTAGATATTCAACCATTGAATAGCTTTTCTCTAAGTATCCACTATTTTTTCACAAAAGTCAACGGGGAAAGGGATTCTATTTCTTTAAGGGAGCATATTTAAAATCAAAGTGTAAGTGCCACCTTGGCCTTTCCCAAATCTTATTAACGTGTTGGTGAAATAGTTGGCTGCAGACCCCCAAAGCCTACTTCAGAAGCTTGTAGCAAAGAGACACCTCTTTAAGACTTCTTCAAAGCAATCGTATTTTCCATGTAAGAGTTTACTACAGCCTTAGAGAAATCAAAATACAATACATGCTCTTTTCTACTAAACCCTTTGCATGTTATACAAAGATACATACATTTCCAAGAATCCAAGCAAAATTTTTAAAGCTAAATGACTAAGTTTTTTGTAGCATACAGTAAGGTCCCAAATGTAATTTTCTCATAGGCAGTCATCTTGAGTAATACCACTTAAATCCCTTTCATAGACTTAGGCAGTAGAAAGAAGAAAAGATAAAATCTGCAACAATGACAAAATTTGTCTATGATACTAACCCACTTTGGCCCTACAGACATCCTTCTAAAATCACTTTGAAGGTCATGCAGATGAAGGTCATTACAGCAAATTCAGCATTTACAATAGCTAGAAGTGTGTATTTCACTATGTTTAATAAGTATAACCCACATGATATGCTGACCAGATCTCTATTTGAAAATGGAAAGTTTATGGTGTGAGGTTAAGGCTTTCCATTAGAAGCAATGACTTGCAATGTTGGTAGTACAGGACTTCATTTTTCACTGTAAAACAAAAGCTAAGCTTCTCCTTAGAATAAACTAGCAATTTTACATTGCCTTAATTTTAGTTACATTTCTCTATTTTCTGTTAGAAGATTATGATTATTTATTCCAATCCCCCTAAAAAGGGATTGGAATAAAAGTTGGAATTCAACTTTAACGATAGCTACTGGCACCCCTCTAATTGTATTGGATAATAAGCAGGGTGCCAATAGCTATCATTAAAATTGAATTCCAACTTTTATTCCAATCCCTTTTTCAGGGGGATTGGAATAAATAATCATAATCTTCTAAAAATTTATTTGGAGTTGAAATCTTTCTTGCTTGGTTCAGCCTAAAGAGGATTTTATATTTTTAGAAACAAAATTGGTTGAGTTATTCTTGTGTATGTGTAGAATGGACACACACAGTGCTTATTTTCCAATTAGAATAATTGTGCTCAGATAGCTTGACAAAGCCTGAAACAGAAACTTGAGTTTTGGTCATGCTCCCATTGATTCCAATAGGACCAGAAGCAAGCTTTTGGCTTTTGTACACCTCAAACTTAAAGTACCCAGTCAAGTTTGAAGAAAAAGAAATCAGAAGTAGTACGATTACAAATGGCTATAATTGGCAACTTTTGTGCTCGTGCGTTAGAAATTGCTGTGTTTAGCACATTTTAAGGTTGTATTTGTTAACAATTTCCCGTTCAGTGATACTGTATCTGTTTGGACTGATTCTAAAGACCTCAAGCAGAATAGCTCCATACCAAGTGCACTAAATGCCCCAATAACAACTTTGTGGGTGAAACCAGACAATCACTACACTCTTGAATGAACTCACACAGGAAAATGATAAGATGAAAACAACATATCACCTGTGGGTGAACTCTTTTCACAAAGCGATCACTTTATATCTGACCTCTCATTCCTCATCCTCAAAGGAAGCCTGCACAACACTTTCAAAAGACAAGCCTGGGAGCTTAAATTCATAACTTTGCTAGACACTAAAAAGCATGGTCTTAATAAAAACACTAGGGGCTTGTTTACACATACAGTGCTGCAATGGCACAGCTGCATCAGTGCAGCTGCTCCACTTCAGAACATCTGGTGAAGATGGCCTATGCTGATGAGAGAGAGCTCTCCCATAGGCATAATAAAACCACCTCCACGAGAGGTGGTAGCTGTGTCAGTGGGAGAAGCTCTCCCACCAACACTGTGCTGTCCACACCAGCACTTATGTTGGTGTATTATATGTTGCTCAGGGGGGTGGTTTATTCACACTTCTGAGCAACATATGTTATTCCAACATAAGCTGTAGTGTAGACAGCCTAGATTTATGGCTTATTACAACAACCTGTGTAACCCACTAACCTTAATCTTTTCTTATGACTTACAAGGGTGCTAATGGGCTACTTCACCTTGAATGTTCCCTTAGAGTACGGGTTAATTACTTATGCTAAACTTTGTTAGATCTTGTATTTAGCTGTAGCACTCTTAATACCTTTCCCAGACCTGAAGAAGAGCTTGAAAGCTTGTTTCTCTCTCCAACAAAATTGGTCCAATAAAAGATATTACCTCACCCATATTGTCTCTCTAAGGGCTTGTCTACACCATGCAGCTTTTAGTGACAGGGCTGTGTTGACACAGTCTTGTCGCTAAAAGTCGGCATTTGTAAATGCTCTTTGTTGGCACTTTTGCCAACAAAATGCTTCCACCCCCACGAGTGGCATTCAGTTTGTTGGCAGGAGAGCACTCCTACCAACAAAGCTGCATTCACACTACCACTTGCTGCAGCAAAACTTTTGTCTTTCTGGGGGAGGGGGGAGGGCTTTTTTAAGCACCCGTGAAAGACAAAAGTTTTGTCTGCAAATTGACAGTGTAGACAAAGCCTAATATTCTGGGACCGACACGGCTACACCACCACTGCATCCATATCAAGGGACCTACAAGATCTGCTGGAAGAGAATAGTCAATTTTTAGCATCAACACAGATGCAAGTAAAATCTATAGAAGTTTCCCAGTTTTAGTGATAATCCAGACAGGAGGCAGAACTTCCAGTTTGTTCAGCTCTGCTATATTCTATTTTTGCAACCATTGTTTATTATAATTTCAAGTATTTGGATTAAATATTGAGACAATTTGCGTTATAATTTCTTTCCCCAAGCTTAGTTACATGGAGTGTTACAGTCTGTGAACCATCTAAGATTCTAATCGATAATGAAAAACATTTTGTGTGATTAACAGGAAAGAAAAAAGTTAAATGGCAAAAATGAACATATTTTATAGGAAAAGCAAAGCACACACACTAAATGTCCATTAAAAATAAAGTGCTGCTTCAATGCATTAAGTAGAATGAAAGGAGAGTCTCTAAAGACTGGTCATGTAATATAACAGCTATTGGTTTTATATTATTACTAAAGTCTAGAGTACTCTCTTTGTAAACACCCCATGGCAAAGAAAATAATTGAAATACCAGTTTAGCAATCTGTTACCAGGATGTGATCTCAACCTATTAACTCTGTAAAACAAAATGATTTTTTTAGATGGACTTAAAATGCATCCCACGATTCTGAAACATGTTAATCTAGGTACTTATGCAACTGAACCTGTGTTTTCCTTCAGTGGTCCAGCCAGGGCACCCACTCTCAAGCTTCCAGCTCCCCAGCCATTGCTGTTCTTGGGTGGAGACCCATGTCTCACTCCCTTCTGACATGGGTATTTCCAGGATGCAGTTTCCTGCCTTAAGCCCAATACAGACAGGCTGCCCAATCACACCTGCTTACTTTCTCTTAAGAGATGGTTAACATAGTGACTGCCCATGGTTATAGATACCACACAGCTCTTTGTATGCCACCCTATTTTATTCTTAAGGCAAAAATCTGTACAGAGAATCATAGAATCATAGAATTCAAGATCAGAAGGGACCATTATGATCATCTAGTCTGACCTCCTGCAAGATGCAGGCCACATAAACCTCCAGGGCCACTGCCAATCTACCCTGGAGAAAAATTCCTTCCTCTGGAAAAAGGCTAACAATATCCTATCATTGACCCATTGTACTAATGACCAGTGTGGCACTTTATTGACCTATTGACTAAGCCAGTTATCCTATCATACCATCCCCTCCATAAACTTATCTAGCTTAATCTTAAAGTCATGGAGGTCCTTCTGTTTCCTTTGGTAGGCTGTTCCAGAATTGCACTCCTCTGATGGTTAGAAACCTTCATCTAATTTCAAGCCTAAATTTCCTGACTGACAATTTATATCCATTTGTCCTCGTGTCCACATTAGCACTGACCTGAAATAATTCTTCTCCTTCCCTGGTATTTATCCCTCTGATATATTTAAAGAGTGCAATCATATCTCCTCTTATCCTTCTTTTGGTTAAGGAAAACAAACCGAGCTCCTCAAGTCTCCTTTCATACGACAGGCTTTCCATTCCTCGGATCAATCTAGTGGCCCTTCTTTGTACAGTTTGAATTCATCCTTCTTAAACATGGACTAGCACCTCCTTATCCCTACTAGAAATACCTCGCCTAATGCATCCCAAGACCGATCAACCAGGACTCCTAGGTCCTTCTCCTCCTCCGTTACTTCCAACTATAACTAAAGTTCTTGTTAGTCATCCCTAAATGCATAACCTTACTCTTCTCACTATTGAATTTCATCCTGTTACTAATACTCCAGTTTACAAGGTCATCCAAATCTCCCTGGAGGATATCTCCCAACTTGGTGTCATCCTTATCAGCCCACTCCTACTCTTGGTTCCCAGGTCAGCGATAAATAGATTGAATCCTCCAACCCGACAGTTCCCCCTTTAATACAACCCTCTGCAGTCTCCCTTTAACCAGCTCCTTATCCACCTCTGGATTTTCATTTCAATCCCCATCTTTTCCAATTTAACCAGTAATTCCTCATTACTGAAATCAAGATATATTAGATCCAAAAATCTGTTACTTTCTCAAAGAAGGACATCAGGTTGGTTTAATCCATGCTGTAATTTGTCCCAGTTGCCATCGGCCTCAAGGTCCGTAACCACTCTCTCCTTTAAAATTTTTTCCATGACTTTGCATACTACAGATGTTAAACTAACAGGCCTATAGTTACCTTCTTGAATATAGGAACTATATTAGCTAATCTGTTTAGAGATTTATTAAAAATCATTTAATATTCTAGGATGAAGATTGTCCATTTACTTCCGTTTAGCTGTTCAAGTTTGGCTTCTACCTCAGATACCGTAATGTCTACCCCCATATCTTCATTCCCATCAGTCCCTCTATCACTATTCCTTAGCCCTTCATTAGCCTCATTAAAGACTGAGGCAAAATATTCGTTCAGATATTGTGCCATTCCAAGATTATCCTAATCTCTTCTTCCTTCTTGGTTTTCTTCCTATTTATATGGCTAAAAAACCTTTTGCTATTGGTTTTAATCCCCTTCGCTAGGTCCATTAAACATTAAACAGAGGAAACATTAAAAACAGAAGCACCTATACACATATTAGTAAGCTTACCAGAAATCACCCCAACCCTAACATGGATTCAACAGGAGCAGTCCTTTAACCCTCCCACCCAAAGGGTTACCTTATGGTCACATGTTAGTCACAGCTTCAGCTTAGAACAAGCATCCAGTTCTATGGGGCCTCAGCAGGCCCAATCCTTCCCTAAGAATTGGGGTCCTCCATGAACCAGGAGTCCTGTCCATTTGCTGGATCAGAAGGTTGCCTATGAGAAATTTAAAACCAAGCTATTTATCCAAAAAGCCTTTCTTTGTCTGTTAGTCCCTGGAGAATCCAGTTTGAACTAGTATATGCGCACCTCTCCAGGGTGTGGTGTCAAAGGGCAGATGACAGAGGAATTACATTAGTATCCCCCCTCCCTACTGGAAAAGGTAAATACAATTCCACAACAACACATACACAATTACTTTTTTAGTGCAACGGTCCCCAAAGTTACTAAACCTAATTCAAAAAGATTTAACTTAATTCAGTCAAATTTATCATAAGTCCATAAAGTTTGTCCAGGATATTGGCAGTCTGTCATAGCAAGCAAGAGAACAGATTGCTAAAAACCAAAGACAAGTCTTTTAATAGATATGGATTTTTTTTCAATTTTTTTTAATGTAAGGCCAAGTCCACCAGATGAACACAGATACATCTCCAGCAGCCTGGGGAAACAGTATCAACAACTTTTTGTTGTTAATAGTGTAAAGCAGGGGTTCTCAACCTTTCTTTCTGAGGGCCTCCCCCAACATGCTATAAAAACACCACAGCTCACCTGTGCCACAACAACTGGTTTTCTGCATATCAAAGCCAGGGCCAGTTTTAGGAAGTAGCAAGTAGGGCAACTGCCCTACACCCCACAGGGCCCTGTGAAGCTAAATTGCTCAGGCTTTGGCTTCAGCCCCGAACGGCACGGCTTCGGCTGTCTGCCCTTGGCCGCAGTGAGCCTAATCCTGATGCTGCATAGCGGACCCCTTGAAACTGCTCACCGCCCCGTCTGAGAACGGCTGGTGTAAAGTCTGCATACCAGTTTTATCAATAGTGTTTCCTTATATACTATGGTACAGTGATGTATAACGCCACAACAAGTTATCTGTAAATATTTGTCCATATGCTAGGTATTTATTTATAACAGTTATTTTAGATAAATAGAACTGAGGATTTTGTGTTCACACAATAATAAAAATAATCTTTGTGATCTGAAAACATCTCTTCAGATTACCATGTTTGATAGCAAAACTGTAGGTGTAAAAAGGGGTTCCTAGAAACTAGATAAATACCAGTCATTTTCACATCTCTGCTCAATTCGTGAGCACATGGATTAATCATCATATGTAGCCACGGCAACTCCAGTCAAAAGGGCATGTTGGGATAAAGAATCTCTATTTTATATAGATCTGTGTCATGTAGTTGCTTTTTTTCCTGTGGATCTGAGATTTTCATTGTGTGGATATGGGATTTATTACAGCATTAATGCAGGGATCCAATAAATCCTACTCAGCAGTAATGCTTAACATCTCAGGTACATAAGACCACCCACCTCTTTGGAGTTCAGCATAGTAAACCTCTTTCCTTTGGTCTTTTGCTTCACTAAATTAATTCATTAACTATCTGGATAAGTTTTGTAAAGGAGTACAGAAAATTGGCAGAAAATAAAATTAAGGTAAAAATCTTGGCAGAGTGACCATGTTTATAACATTAATCCTGCTAAACCAGTTGATAGTAAGATTAGACTAATCTTTCCAATCCAGTGAGATTTGTTTTAGTAAAACTATGAAAGTTAATTCATATAAAGTTGGTCAAATTTGTAAAGCAAGTTGGATTCCTAGGTATCTGAAGCCAGTATCTGTAATTTTGAAAGGTGATATCCTTTAATCTAGTTTCTTTGGAGATCAAGATTTTGGCTGAGGGGCTGAGTGAGAGAGTACTGATTTACTTTGAAGTCTAAAATTGAGCCATGCAGTTCCAAAGTTTATTACTTCAGAATAGGCTATTTCAGGGTCTATCAGATGACTAATCAGGTGGCCTGCGCACACAGAGAATATTTAGACAGATCAACTTTAATTCCTTTTATTTTAGGGTTGATCTTAATGATTTGTGCCAAGGGTAACATGGCAAAGGGGCCAGATGGAGATGCCCTTTCTATTCCCCAGGCCTCCCTTGAAATGGCTGGTTTTGCCTCTTGGAGCTATAAGAGAGGATCTAAGAGCTGCACTGGTGCCCTGAATTAACAGAAATTCCCACTCCATGACCATATTTTAAAGATCTTAAAAAGTTTTGCTTGATTCAATCAACTGCCTTCTCATCCTAATGTTAAGCATTTTAGTGGATGGTCAGGTTGAATGATTTTTCAAACATTGCAGGCTATATACCTATCATTCATAAACCAATCCTGGTCTTGGTGAATTTATATATATTTGCAATTTTGTCCAGAAACAGAATTTTTCTGCATTTCTCCCTCTGTTCCACTCCTGTCCACTCCTGTCAGTGTTGCAAAATGATATAATGTAACTGGAGCAGTAATCCAGAGACCTGCCTTCCTTTAAATGATAGAGCCACATTGGTATTATTTATTGAAGTTTTTAATTGCAACAGTGCCTTGCTTATGTTAAACGATCTTATCTTTACAAAATGTATGTATTTTTCTATACCTGTGAGTCTTAAATAGAATTTTTTTAAAGATGCAATAAACATGCCTGAAAAAAGCAGCAATTTTATAGCCCATATTCATCCACTGATTACAGTAGACTTAACTCAGATATAAATATGGCTCTTTGAGCCAAGGGCTTTGTAAAGAACTCTGTGGGAAAGCCATCTGGGCCTGGGGAATGCTTTTATTGTATGGACACCTTCTAATATGTCTTTTTTGACTGATGTTAATTTCCTGTAATTGTTCTTCTGACAACTTGGGTCAATTAAATGGGTATAAAAGTTATTTGCTTTGTAGGCTTCTTGGAGATATCTGGAGGGTATTGTGCATCATAACATGGGTGTGTCTGTGTGAAAGCTTCATATCCTGTGCAGCAGTTTCCCACCCCCACCCCAAAAATTGTTTCCCTTCAGAAGTTGGGCAGGATACCAAACAACTTTAACCACAAAGATATCCTGGTAATGGCTCATCTCTGTTTCTCAAAGTTTCTTACTCAGATCCAGACATAACAATAACTGGTTATATTAAAATGCATTTTTGTAGTGTTCCCCTGTCTCTTACTATCAATTCTTTGTCCTGAGATCAGAGTAAGTTGCTATACTTGCCTTATGGATCTTGTTATCTTCAAGCTAGGGCATTAAGTGCACTAACTCCTTTGCTGTGCAGTTTCTCTGGCCTCTCCTTTTCTTTAAATTAAAATAATGCTTTAAGTAGGTATCCCACAACAGAAATCTCCTAATCCTCCAGTCACTTCAATGGCGTCGATGTCAAAAACAGAAAGATACACAAACCACCAGTCTCTGGGGATGTTTTCTAATAAGAAATCTATGTCCACCCTGATATATATCATTATTTTCTGGCATGCTTTCTCTGGGCTAAGTCATAGCAACCAAATACATGTGTGGAGGGAAAGAACCCCATGTAAATACAGGCTTCATTGGATGTATGTGCCAATGTATGGCAAAATGAGCCCAAGCAAATCCTTCTCTGAGCCTTCATGAGGAAGGAGAAGTATCTATAGCACCTTTGCAAAAATCTCTATCCTGGCCTGTTCACATGCTGGGCCAGTGCTCTGGCACTACTGAAAGAAGCCCTGAGGCTGCCATAACATTTGGATTTACATGGCTCCAAGAAGCTGATCCAGCAACTAGAGATTGTGGATATGTTCCACTTATGGCCTTGTTTCCAGGCTACACCCACTCCAAGGGGCCCAGGAGGAGGGGCATTTTTTCAAGTGGGATGGAATTCAGTTGTAACACTGTTCAAAAATTAATCATATACAATGGGAATCTTGAAAGGAGAAATTAAGATAGCTTTCTGGCTGCTTTGTGCAATAGCACAGGGAAGGAGCAAGGCCGTTGTATTTTTACCACCTGTCCCCTAAATTTGAAATCTGAATTTAATACATTTTCCCCCTCACAAATTGGACACCTTAGTGAGCAGATTGATTACTAACCTTTTGTTTGACAGATTTTGCAATTATAATAATAAATCTTAATAGCAATTAGTATATCTGCTGTGCAAGACAGAGCTTGTTTGTAAGTAGGTAAATATACAAAATGTTATTAAAATGTCACAAGTATGGTAACTCAATATGATTGATTGTACTGACTTACTTTTCATGAGTACCTGATCTCATACAGTTTAATTTGTATATCTCAAAATTTCTAATACTATAGATGAACATTTCTTCTTGTTCACTCTTTATAATAAGCTAAACTAGTTGTTAACTGATAAATATTTTTCAGCTTTTGCCTGAATTTATACAAGTGCTAGTTGTGATCTTAACATACATTTTTTGCTTAAAGACTTAATGGCTTAATTATTTAATGGGATACTTTAATATACCTTTTACTTTAAGGAGTTTTAAAATAAACGTAGTATTTTCTTATTCCCTTTGATTTGGAATTGTCTTTTTAAAATGTTGATAGATCAGCATTACTAATAATATTTTGTAAACCATCCTGGACTTGATCACCATCCTGGGCTTGAAATAGGTTCCTGTCTATGATACACTATTTCTACTACAGATGTTATCTGTTGAAATTTTAAAATTCTTACAGTGTTTAGCAATCCATTGTATGTTTTTACAACTTTTTATGGATAGCTCCAATTGCTGGTGCTTCAGACCTCCTTTGAAATGAGCATTGATCTTCCACAAATTCTTTATCTTAGATTAAAAGAAGGGAGTGCATTAGCTGGTCAACATTTTTTCTTGTAATTAAAACAAAGTATATCACTGTTTATTCCTCATAGCAACACTTCATTTTGAAAAACAACCCACTATGTTTTATTTGTGCTAATGGATTGGCATGTATAAAACAGAATGTATAACACATCTGAGATGACTGCTGTGAAAATGCATGAGTTTGTGCTCTATTTAGAGAGAGCACAATTATGGCACACATTTGCAGCGCTTTTACCTATACTACCACTGCTGGAAATCTAACTGTATATGTGACCTGCATATTTAAAGCACAATGGAAAATTCCATAAATATAGCATAGCATGAAAACACAAAACAGCCATCATGAATATTATGTCCAATACAAACTATCGCCAAATGATTACTACCAAACCACAGTACCATCCTTAAGCATATTCTGTCTCTTATATTGATACAATATTCTTAGAATCCCTTTTTAAAATGCTATGACTCTAGGCAACTTGCATAATAGGTTTTTTGTATATTGCATGTCTGTAAATCATTATCTACCCTATGCAGTTCCTAGAATACCAGGGTTGGAAGGTACCTCAGGAGGTCATCTAGTCCAACCCCTTGCTCAAAGCAGGACCAATACCCAGACAGATTTTTGCCCTAGCTCCCTAAATGGCCCCCTCAAGCATTGAACTCATAACCCTGGGTTTAACAGCCCATGCTCAAGCCACTGAGCTATCATACAGGCCATAAACCAGAAGCAGAAAACACAGTATGTAGCTCTCAGGTCCTTTGCCTTTTGTTTGATTTATTCAGAATAGGTTCTAAAACCCACTACCAAGCACTAAAGCAGAGCAAACATGAAACAAAAAGTGACCTGCAATTTGTGTTCTCAGGTGTCTTATTACAATGGAATAGAATGAAAGCCCATTCCTGCATCCCTGATTCCACAGCATCACTGGAGATAACACCCATATAACATTTCTATGGAAGCTATCCTCTACCATCATTTGTTACAGTAGCACCAAATGAGGTCTGGAACGCACTGTGTTAGGCAGGGTGCAAACACACAGCAAGAGACAGTCTTGGCCTAAAGATCTTACAATCCAAATAGAAAAAAAGACCAAAAGTAGGAGAGAAACAGAGGCAAAGTGACTTGACCAAGATCACAGAGCAGGTCAATGGTAGAGCCTGGATTAGTCTCTAATCTCCTGAGTCCTAGTCCAGTGCTCTATCACTAAACTACACTTTCTATTCAACCACTGCTAGCAAGGGATGTATTCCACCTCTGCTTGGGCATGGTCAGGGAGCTGCCTCTAGAACCTTTATTATTTAAGTGGAAAGCATAACAGGATGTGAATCTCTCCCCCTACCTTTGCAGGGAAGGCAGATGGGTAAATGTAGAGCTATTATAATTCTCAGACACAAATCTTTGTTAACTTGATGTCAAAATTGATAAAAATAAGAGAAATACCAGAAAAAACAAATGTCCTCATGGTCAGAGCACTTACTCAATGGCCCAGAGAGTGAGGAACCTGCTCAGACTGGGACTCTAGCGGTGCGTGAGGAGAGCAGGGACTGCTCACCCAATGCTCTCCTCTACAAGCAAGTGGGTCTGAAGTGAGCAGAGAATGGGATGAATCTTACTTCTGCCTCCCCCTCTTTGCCAGCTAGGGTGGCTGGCTCAGTGCACACCAGGAAGTAAGCTTCTCCCTGAAAAGGAGAGAATTCACTCCCTGCTCAGAGCATAGGGAGAATTCACTCCCTGCTCAGAGCATAGGGAGAAGAGAAGAACTGTGACCAATTCACAGTTTGTTCTCTAGGTGGCTCCTGGGAGATACCATTCTACAGTCAAGATGGATAGTAACATTACGGGCTTTATCCATTAATGTTACAGTTAAGAAACCAAAGAATCCTACCGCCCATTAAGAAGCATGGAATTGATTAAAAGTGCTCCAGGATCTGCCTTAGCGGCTTTTTGGTCTGCAGGCACTAAGGCATTGATTCTGACTCTGAAAGCCTTAACTGACCCAGGACCTTTCTACTCAAGAGGCCACGTGGAAGCCAATATGCAGGTTCCCTACCCACAGGAAGCAAAACAAACTCAACTACAGGTCTTTCACGTCCCATTCTTCAGGGCTGACTTTAGTTCTAAAAGCACAAACTCAGAAGAAATCCACTCAAACTACCTTTCCAACTTCAGCCAGATGATACAGGATACACATATTCATCTAGGAGAGCCAACCCATCTTTTGCACTGGCTTCCCCAGATAGCCCCACCCAGATCAGTATTGTGATGAGTTACTGGGTTCTTGCCTTTCACATGCTGGAGCACGTTTACATCTTATCATGGCACCTCTTCTGTGTGATATTTCCTCGGTGTTAGGTTCTACGGAGGCCATAGGCCCTCCCAAGGTGCTCTGCAAGAACGAGGCCCACACACACTGAGAGTTATTGGCTTTAATGAAAGTAAAGTGACACACCCGCAACAGGGACTCCAAGCGTTGCTGTCACGGAGGCGGGGAACCCAGCGCCCCGGAGCTTGGCCTGGTACGGAGTCCAAAAGCAAGCACAAATCATGCTCATATTTATATAAACAACAACAAATCAGCTCATGCATAATGCAATAGGGACTTTCCACCTCCCGGGGCCGCCCCCTTGGCCGACAGCCTAGGGGCTTTCCACGCAGCGATCCCAACCAGTTATGGCAGGCTGAAACTAGCATGTCGTGCCCTACAATAACCGGGCGCTGAGAAAGCGGAGCTGTCTAAGCTAGTCCGTAACAAAATCTTCCGTGATTCCCTGTCCTCCTACACTCAGTATGTGAAAGCTTCAGTTTCATTTCTAATATGGGTGTGCCGAATCTTTTTATTTTAAAAAGTGCAAGATACATAGATTTAAAAATATTTGACTGGGTATTAGCTGAAGTAAATTTCAAGACCCTCCCAGCAAAAACTATCTTTTAATGAAGATTTTGCAGGGCCTTCTCAGGTGCAACAGTCACATTATAGTATCCACAGTTCTCACGTTCTGCTCCATTCAGAGATTTGGATTCTGGAACCTGTCTTCTCACAAGAGCAGAGCAAACCAAGACTGCTGGGATGGCACAATCCCAAAATTCAAGTCCTGATTTTCACTCCTGGACTACATGCCTATTTTGTATCGTGTTTTCACATGCGTGTGCACACATACATATGCACAAGCTAAGGATTCAAGAATGCACATGGCTAGATCAGTAGAGTGTACATTGGCAAATCCCCAAACTATCTCTGCTCATGCAGTGGTGCACACACAAAGCAGTATGGAACAGGATAAGATGACATTAAAAAGCATTATGGCCCTGACTCAGGAAAGTGCTTGTCCCATTCGTTTAGTTCCAAATGCAAAAACTGCAAAAAGTTGCAGCAAATCTAAAATATCTATTTCAGGTCAAATAAAACATGTTTGATCCAAAACATGGTTTTGGGCATTTGGAATGGGCTACATTCACAAAACAAGAGCAGCAGGTGATGGCAGCTTCTTTGTAACTTTTAACCCAGTGGCTAGGGGTACTCACCTAGGATGTGGAAAACCAAGATTCACTCCCCAGTCCTGGGATGTGGAAAAGGGATTTGAACTTGGGTCACCCACATTTCAGAAGAGTGCTCTAACCACAGAGATTTGGGATATTCTAATACAAGTCACTCTCAGTCTCTCCTGCTGAAGCTGTTCTTTGTATAATTAAATAACCTTTGGAGCAAGGATTTGAACTTGGGTCTCCCATATTCTAGGTGAGACCTAACCATAGAGACATTTTAATTCTTTCCCTGGGCCAATGACTACTCATGATCACTCACAGGGGCAGTTCATAGCTCTATCACTGAATATAGATTAGTGACACACATTGAAACCATAATTCCAAGATCCAGCCTTGTTATTCTCAAAAAACAAAATACTGTTAGGCTTTGCTAATTTATTTGCATAGTTCTTCTTTCAAATATCTGTCATCTGTAGTGAGCTTTAAATTTTTTCATATAATGCACTATTAATAATTGAATAACATGAGAATAGCAAAGTTGTTTTTGGGTGGATATTGACTGCATTTGTGAAAGTAATTAAAATTGTAAAGAGTTAAATATACTAAGCATTATACTAATTATGGGCTTTGTTTCATATTATCATTAACAGTCACACTGTATTCGGAATTGCAATGCAAATACCACTATTGTAATGCAAAGTATTTTTTAAAAAGTCAACAGCTTTTTCTAAGATTAGTGATTTTTTACCCTGCATCGGTGATTTAAACCTTGCTATAATGATATGCCCTGCTCCTGCAATCAAATCTGCCAGTACAGATCCCCATGCCGAAATTTTACCATTGACTTCCATGGGACAGAAGACTGTTGCCAACTCTCAAGATTTAATTGAGAGTGTCATGGTATTTGGTGCTTTTCTTAAAGCCTCGGCTCCTGAAGTCATGGTTAGATGTGAATATCAAGCTTCCGTTTAAATAAAAGTAAATTTTTAGCCCTCATGGCTATGGAGATAAGCTTGAAAATGGGAACTCAGGACTACAACACCAGAAGGCAACTAAAAGGAATCCAACACAAAATTTTAAAGACATCATGATTTTTTGTGGCCTGATTCATGAGGTGTTGTGTTCACAAAAGCAATTTTGAATACTTGCATTTGGTAATACTGGCAGCAGGTCCCAGCAGAATGCAAAAATGAAAAGCTCTATCTGATTAATGCTCAGGCCCTGTAAGCAATAATACGTCACAATTTCACCAATAAACCTAGCCATTAAGTTTACATAAGAATTATTTTCATTTGGCTTTGAGACTGGAAACCTAAAGTGATCCCAGCTTCCATCCCAACAGAAAAATGTTGGGAATTCCTTTACACCTCTCCTGCTACACAGTTTAATGACTCCTCTAATTATAGCTAAATCCTTTCAAGAAAATTTTTTGCATCTCTCAGCCGAAATATTTTTCTAAACAAATGTTGGGGGTGAGGTTAGAGTGGAGGCAGGCAAGAACTGGAAAATTCAATGCACTGCCAAAGTGACAACGAGCCTTTCACCTCTCGGTTGCTAGTATGAGTCCAGGCCACATGACCAGGCATTATTACCACATGACAGTTGAGTAACCTATGTGAAATAAGATAATGGTCTCAGTCTACTTCCTAGTGGGCAGTGTCTACACCAAAAAAACCCACAGCCAGCACCGCATTTGTCACTGACTAAAACTCTTACCTGTAATCTCAGCAGAGGCCAAGAGCTGAATGACCCTGAAGATTGAATTATCCCCTCAACTCTCGGTGGTGCCTCTGAGACCAGAGTCGAGGCACACTGGAGCTAGTGTGCAGAGACCACTGCCTATCATGCTGGCTAACATTGTCTCACTGTTTCCATGTACTCCCTTGCCTGTCTGTATATATCTGTTGTCTCTTGTCTTATACTTAATTTGTAAGCGCCTTGGGGCTGGAGCCATCTCTGTTGTATGTGTATACAGACCATAGTATAATGGGGTTCTAGTCCCTGACTGGGGTTCCTTGGTACCATATTCATATAAATAATGTGTGTAAGGAAACTTGGGTATCTGCTGCTCATAAGATATTATTTATTTGTATCATGATAGCACCTAGAAGCCCCCAGTCATGGACCAAGACCCTATTATGCTAGCTGCTGTACAAACACAGAACAAAACATTGGTCTCTGTTGCAAAAATATGTGCTCTGTACACAGATACCTCCATTTTCTAAACCTGTCATTGTTGCCTATAAGGCAGTCACAGCTCTCTCCCTATCTGTCAGGGCGGGAACCCACGCCCCCTCACTACAACACTTCCGGAGTGCTTCGGTTCAGGGGCAATCAGGATGGGGCAGTAATCCAGTAGAGTCTCTGACCTACAGTCAGTTAGGTAGAGCAGTAGAGAGTCTATTCGCCTGGGCCCTCAATCAGGGCGGGACAGCAATCAGTTCCGGTATGGGGCTCTTCCCTGCTGTCAGGCAGAGCAACAGTGCAGTCTAGGGGAGATTAGCTCTCTGGTGAGAGAGTCAGCAAACCATCTGGTGCCATAGTTTAGAGGGGGCCAGACTGATGCAGACCTCCTGACCACAAAGTGGTGAGGCTGCCATCCCTGATGGTGGGTGGCAGGGGGTAGTGGGACGCAGGCCCTCCCACTTTACTGCATCCCAGCCCAGGGCCCTAACAGTGGCAGAGTAGTCCACCACTGGGTCAGTGGAGAAATCCGACCGCAACACACTGGCCAGCTTGCAATCAGTCACACAGCCAAACCCTATTCGGTTTTCCTGGGCTCCTTCCTTCACTCCCAATCTGGGGGTACCTGGGTTCAGGGTTGTCGTTGGTCTCACTCAGATCAACAGCAAGTGGCAGCCCCAACAGCTCCTCAGTGTCCCTGGTGTCTGGCAGTTCCAGCAGTCCTTCCAGGTCTTTGGCATGGGAGCAGCGGCCGTCAAGTCCCGGCTTCAGCAGCAGGGGAGAGACATCCTGCTCCTCTAGCTGCTCTGCCCCAACTGAGCTTGAAGGCCAGCCTTTTCTAGTTCCAGTTCCTGTCCCACCCCTCTGCTTCTGGCGGGGTGGCTGCGGGTATCCTGGTTCTGCCCACCGGAGGCGGTCGTGGCTCTCTCTATGTCCATCAGGGCAGGAGACCATGCCCCCTCGCTCCATTGCCCCTTTCGCAAGCACTAGATGAATTTAAAAACATTAAAACAAACTTTTTAAAAAATGTAAATATCTGTTTTTGCTGAATTTCTCAGAGATGCTTTCTTCTTTTCATTTAGTGTCTTAATGTTTGATAGGCAAAAGGAGTAGTGTTTCTTGGACATCTTTACTGACCATCTTAAGACCTACTCTATCTAGTGAAAGATATTTCTCAACTAATTTTGCCTTGTAAGACACTAAATCATGCTATTTTCATAGGCTGGAAAAGTGAAAGAAAAGCAAGAAGCAGCTATTCCCTGCATTGTCTGATGTATGTAGCAATAGTAAACAGCAGATGTCAGCACTAACCCAGAACTTGGAAGGTTCACAAGAAGTTTAATATCACATTTCAATATTTCTAAACCATCTACATTTAAACTATGATTAAAAGTATCTGTTTTGAATGAACACTTCTAGACTGAACTAAAAACACTATTCAGCACAGCTTTTAAATGCTACTCCCATTTTAGTGGACTTACCTATCAATATTCTTATACCATAACCATCTCTGTGGGATCTGTGCAACTTGAGGAACCTTTCTCTTGTTTCTTTTCACTAAAAAACAAACTCCCTATGCTTTCCCCAAATGGAAACATATTTAAGAAACTGAGACTTGGATGAGAGTTAGTGGTCTGAAACAGACAATCAAACAGCTGGTGAGAGCCATAGTGAGCAACCAGTACATACAGGGCTTGAGAGATGGGGCAGAGCCAGAGAGCAGCAGGGGAAGTGCAGGGAGCCAAGATGATGAGGATCAGAATCTGGAGGTTCTGAGGAATGGCACATATAGACTATGGGCTTCACCAGCCAGTGGCTGCAGCACAACATTCTACCACATTAGGAGAGGGGCATGATGTGGCAAGTGAAGGAAAGGAGAAGGAAAACAAGGTTGACTTTGGCTCAGAGACAGAGATGGCATCCACACGCTCCAACCAGGATCTAAGAGCCAAGAAAGACCTGCCTTATCTATGTGATAAGCCGAGTGGGGACCTGGAGATGGCAACACTCTCAGTCCCAGTCATGGTCATCACTGCTCTAAGCAAAGGTTCTTCTCAGAAAACTATATCTGGCATAAGCCAACCTGCTGCCTCCCAAGCCTGGAGGACTTCATCAGTGTCATGGGGAGGTGGTCAGAAACAAGCAACTAATAAATTATCCACCAGTTCTATGGGAAAGCATATTATACATCAGTGCTGTGCATAGTGGATGGGACTGGTATATCCCTCAGGACTTCCAGCATAGTTAATGCTACTTACAGAAACAGGAAACACGCATACCCCCTGAACATGATACACATGTGCACCCAAAGTCGCTCTCTGTGGTGACTGGCAAGATTCTTTGAATCATGCCACAGCTCATGTCTTCAGCAAATTACCCCTGACAGGACTGCTCCAGAGTGGAGCAACTGAGAGGAGATTCTTTTTGATAACACTATTTGTCATATTAAACAGCTAAGTGGTATTGAGGCACCATGCCTAAAGGACAGCTGCTCTATCTTTCCTCGTTTATTTGGTTTTCGGTTTATTAAAGCACCCATCAAAGTCTGAGAGCTGCACAAAATGTAAAAACAACGAACTGTTGAATGGCATTGTCTTACTACAGCTGCTACTTGGGAATTAGGAGTCACCATACACTCTAATAACCGGTGAAGAGAGGAAGGACAGAAATATAGCCGTGGTCTATTATGTACCAAAAGTATTTGGTTGGCTGTTTTTTAAACCTTGCAAAATGTTGACTAGTTCTGATTACAAAAGTCAGTGTAACATCCATTCAGAGTTGTTTATTACCCCTTTCATAGACATAGCAGAGTTAGACAGCTCCATCCTGAACTGAGAACTATGCCGTAACCTGAAGGAACTTGCTTAGCCCTGTGAGCAGCTGTTTAGGGCTTTGTCTCAGACTCCTTTTGGTTCCACCCAATCAACCCCACTCCACCTCCGCAAGCTATTTTCCACCATTATTTCACTGTCCCTGCTACCCAAACCAAATTCCTTTCTGTATGTGCTTTGGGGGAGGGGGACAGGATTTCAGTTGTTTTATTTTTTAACTAGGAAAAAAAGTCACCACCTTAAGTTTCTCTGGCCAGGAGAATGGAACAGCCTACCAACGCCAGCCACCTGTGACAAAACAAAGATGTCAAACAAGATTTAGAAAAAACTAACCAAAAAAATCGGAAGCTTCAGTCTTGACTCGCTTTGTAAATAAAATTTTTCCTTTTTCATTGAGTCTCTCTTCCCGCTTCCCTACTTTCCCTCAGTAACCCCAGTCATGCTCTACTGACACATCTCATGTTTTCAGTCTCATTTAGGTCCCAATCTTAAACTCTTCCTGACAAGCAAGTGCAACCTTTGGTGCACAGAAAATACAGGATCAATTTTTATCAGAATCCAAAGTTCTTTGGACAGGGACTTTGAATGAGATTTTCAAAGCACACAATTCCCAGTGAGATTTGCACCTAACTCCTTTAGATACAGCTCCCAATAATAAACTTAATATATTGGTAGGTGTCAATACAAATACATGTTGTATGCTTTTCCATGGCAGATTAATAACTTACAAGATGATCTTAGCTCATAAGATTCATCTCAACTGAGCTGAAAATTCAGTAAAAAATTTAGCCTCTTAATAATTATAGGTAATTCCTGCAAATGTATATGTGTATATATATTAGGGCTGTCAAGAGATTAAAAAAATTAATCATGATTAATCACGTGATTAGTTGCACTGTTAAACAATAATAGAATACCATTTATTTAAATATTTTTGGATGTTTTCTACATTTTCTAATATATTGATTTCAATTATAGAGTACAAAGTGTACCGTACTCACTTTATATTTATTTTTGATTACAAGTATTTGCACTGTAAAAAACAAAAGAAATAGTATTTTTCAATTCACCTAATACAAGTACTGTAATGCAATTTTTTATCATGAACATTGAACTTACAAATGTAGAATTATGTAAAAAACCAAAACCCTGCCAAAATCTAAAATTTAGAGCCTTCAAGTCCACTCAGTCCTACTTCTTGTTCAGCCAATTGCTCAGACAACCAAGTTTCTTTTCATTTGCAGGAGATAATGCTGCCAGCTTCTTGTTTACAATATTACCTGAAAGTGAGAACAGGCATTTTCATGGCACTGTTGTAGCCAGTGTCGCAAGATATTTATGCAGATGCGCTAAAGATTCATACAGCCCTTCATGCTTCAACCACCATTCCAGAGGACATGCGTCCATGCTGATGACTGGTTATGTTTGATAACAATCTAGAGCAGTGTGGACTGATGCATGTTCATTTTCATTATCTGAGTCAGATGCCACCTGCAGAAGGTTGATTTTCTTTTTTGGTGGTTCAGTTTCTGTAGTTTCCGCATCGGAGTGTTGCTCTTTTAAGACTTCTGAAAGCATGCTCCACATCTCATCCCTCTCAGATTTTGGAAGGCACTTCAGATTCTTAAACTTTGGGGTGAGTACTGTAGCTATCTTTAGAAATTTCACATTGATACCTTCTTTGTGTTTTTTGTGAAATCTGCAGTGACAGTGTTCTTAAAACGAACATGTGCTGGGTCATCATGCTATAACATGAAATATATGGCAGAATGCGGGTAAAACAGAGCAGGGGACATACAATTCTCTCCCAAGAAGTTCAGTCACAAATTTAATTAATGCATTATTTTTTTATCAAGTGTCATTAGTACAGTCATTCTTGATCATTCCAGTGGGAATCTAGCAATGTTATTTGTCCCAACATGCAGCACAATAAGTAGATTTTCCCCCTCTTCCATCAGGATCCTTTTCAGCCTCTTGTTCACATCTCATATCCTTGCTCCTGGCAGAGAGCACACTCTTCTGTTCTCTGGATCTCAGTTCTCTGTATCTTGTCTGGTGACAGGCCTGTTGATTCTTCTGAGTATGGAACTCCCAGTCAGAGACCTGTCTCTTCCTGGTGTTCTCTCTCACAGCCTCTGTACATCATCCTCATTTTCCTTTGGGCTCTGGTCCCTGATTACCTCCATCATCTCTTCCTCACTTCTGCCAGGACTGTATCCCTTCTTTTATTTGCTGCCATCCCATCTTTTGCCTGTTTCTCTTCATCATGCCCAGTGTAGCAAACTGTTAGTCAACTCATCTTCACTGCCACTTGCTCCTCTTTTCCGGGGCTTTGTCCTCATGGTCATGTTCTTTCATGGATCACTCTCCACTTATGGCTGTCCACCCTGCAGGTCCTTTTGTTCAGCAGGTGTCTGCAAATCTTGAGTTGTCCGTACCACTTCTTCGCTCCTCACCTGCATTACTTTCATATATCCTTCTCAATTCCTATAGCTGCATGTCTAATTCTTGGCTGTTTTCTGCCATGAGCTCTCTCAGATGAAATTTTATACCCATTCAAGGATGATGTGCATTCTGCACCTTCTGCATCTGACCACTTCTCCCACCAAACTCCAAATGAAACTCTGTTAGCTGCTACCTGTTCACTACGTTTCAAAACAAACAAGCACATATTCCCTTTTTATGTCACAGACATTACTGACATTCAAATGTTATCAGGATTAATATATGGCCTTTGTGAAAAAGTTATGTGCATGCCATGCAAAGGAACCAATGCTGCCTGACTAAACTAAGTTGACATAGACAAGTGTGATTTGTCAAAGAAGACAGACGTTCTGCACTAATGAATGAGTGAGCAATGCAGTGTGGGTAGAAGCAAACTGCCAAGCAGCAGGATCACTCCCAAGAATACATCAAAGCTGTTCCTATTACATGGCATGACTCAGTTCTTTCTAAGTATTGGTGGGTCAATCTTCTCACTTTTCACTGTTTTTTAAATGTATACAAACAAAAATTATATGGCATTAGAAGTGTCAGTATGTTAAACTCATTAGCCATGCAAAGCAGGACTCAAAATATTCTTTAGCTTTTGCTTAGACCCTAGCCACATGTATCTTACCAGATATGCCAAGTATCCTGTCTTTATCTGTCTGTGCTAGTATTACGTGAGTCTCATTTCTTTTTATGCTGACTTTCCTCCAAAAATCACTAGAGCAATTTATAAATTACAGGCCATAGTAAATTATTGGAGAATAAGGCTCAGTGTAGCTAATGTGAAGTATCTATATGCCAGTGGAGTCAGAGGGTCTTCCAAGTCTTCCAATGATGTGACAGAATTACATAGGTGGGGAGGGGAGGAGAGAGATATTTGTTGTAAAGGTGCAAGTAAGCAACTTTTTCATAACTAAAGTGAGGGGGAGGAGGGCATGTTCCACATCATCACACATTGCACAATTCAGCAACAGGATGTGACAGTTATAGGTTGAGCCATATTCTGCCCATGTGAGTAAATGAATAACCACTGTTAGCCTGTCTTATTCAGTGGCTTAATACAGCTGTTAGTCTAAAAAATCAATTCTCTTTTACAAATATGGGAAAATACTCTCCTACCTGTTTTTTGTCTCTCACATTTAATGTCACTCCAATCAAAATCATGTTTCCCAATGTTTAAAATTGAGAGCCCAGATCAAGTAAGACAGTCAGTTACAATGCACTTAACTATCAAGACCCAATATGGTGTATTTATTGATAGAATATCATACATCAAGTATATTTGTTAAATATTGAGGAATGGAACAGCAAACAAAAAATGGAGATAGTTAAGCAGTGCACACATCATGGACTAGTTTATTGCATTTATAAACAGCTTATAATCATCTGTTGAAAATAAGTGTAATAATTGGGTGTAATTGTATATTCAAAGCTAAAGTTCCCAAGTGGTGGATGGGGGAAGGAGAGCCCAGATACTGTGATTTTTGGGCCAGATTTTTAAAGGCGTATAGGCCTGACATCAATGAAAGTTAGGCTTCTAGTCACTTTTGAAAATCCCACTAAGTGCTTATCTTCCTTTCTGGGTGCCTAGATACCTTTACCAATATATAACTAAAGACATAGAGCTGGCAAACTGAAAATATTGGAAAAGAGGCTTCATTTTAATTCCTCATGTCCAATGCATTTCAGTTTTTTATTGTTTAAAATGCGATGTGTATGACAGTGGTCCAACTGGGGGTTATAAGTGGGAATGCTACAGCCACATTCCTCACTGATGCCATTTAGGAAAAATGATGAGCCGGGGGGAACCATCCCTTTTCCCGTCTATTACAAGCACTGATGAATGCCATGGTTTAGGAATCAGTGAGATTCTGACATATTTTTAATGGCCTCTGAGATCCTTTGTTAAAGGACCATCAGTGGCTTGAAATTGCACTTCTTGGAGGATATGGTATTGTGTATGTTTCCTAGCATTAAAGCAGCCATTTTTTTCCTGGGCAAAGAGTAGGTTGCTCAGAATCCTGGTTTGCAAGGTTGTTCTGGTCTAGAGGAATAGTCCTGGTACTCCAACTGGTTTTACTTAAATCAGCCTCAGTAAATCTGAGGACTGCCCACCTGTTTTCTCCATTAGCTTTGCTGTGTGTGCCTCCTTCAGCTGCCTCCTCAGTTTCTCCCCATTCCTTTGCCGGCTAATCAGCTGGTGAGCAGAAGCCACTTCTGCTTCCAGTGACAGCAGAGTGGCACAAAGACAGCATCTGTTGAAGGAATTCAATGCAACAGCAGAGGGCAGCTCCTGATCCACTGGGAGAAAGATCTTTAGACCTGTGTGTCGACTTTGGCAGGGAGAGAGGAGACATGGAGAGTGTGTCCAGGAGTCATGGAGTGGGCTAAGAGGAAACAGGAAATATGGGGGTGCGGAGATGGAGAGGAAGAGGGTTCCTGCAGGGATTCTGGGCAGTGAAGAAGGTAAGAGACCTTGGGGTGAGGATTAGATCTGGGCAAAGAAAAAAGCAAATAATTGAAAATGCAGAAGTAGGACAGAGGATACAACCAGAAGAATTAGAGCAAGAAATGTGTAGGAGGGAGGGAAATATTTAGGAGGAGGGATAGCTCAGTGGTTTGAGCATTAGCCTGCTAAACCCAGGGCTGTGAATTCAACCCTTGAGGGGGCCACTTAGGGATCTGGGGCAAAAATCAGTACTTGGTCCTGCTAGTGAAGGCAGGGGGCTGGACTCAATGACCTTTCAAGGTCCCGTCCAGTTCTAGGAGATAGATATATCTCCAATTATTATGTACAAAGTTGCCTATGCATCCTTCATTCATCTCCCTTGTGCATATGCATTATGATAGTCTTTACATGATCACATACTATTTTTCCAAAGGCCCTCTGCCTCATTCAGTGTACCTCATGAATCAGGTACACTGGAAGAGGCTGTTGTCAGTCTGTAGGACCCTTGCCTCATTTGTTGCAGAAGTTGGGAAGTGTTAAGAACAAGGCAGGGGATTGCAGGAAGAGGCAGGATGGTCTCATGGTTAAGGCAGTTGAATGCTGTCTTTAAGAATTCGATTCTATCTCTGTCTCTGCCCACACAGTTCCTGTTTGATGCTGGGCCAATCACTTAAACCAGACATTTCACTAATTGTGTGTGCCTAATTTTTCTGAGTGCTTGACTTGAGACCCTGAGGTCTGATTTGCAGAAGTGCTGAGCACTCAGTTGCAACTGAAGACAATGGGAGCTGTGCTTTGAACATATAACATGCTGTATAATGCTACGAACTTTGAAAAATCAGACCTTAGACATCTCAGATTGGACACCCCAGATCTGTTGATTCTTTTGATCTTACTCTCTCTAGGCCTCCTTTCCCCATCTGTAAAATGGAGATAATAGGCCCCTTACCTCATTAAAGCTCATTAATGTTTGTGAACAGCTCAGATACTATAGTGATGGGTGCTGTAGGAAAGCCCAGGAGGAAATAATTTGGTCTTCAGAGTAGGGTTTGAATAGTGTGCAGTAAATAAGGCCTGGGACCACACATTGAACAATCAGAAGAAAATAAAATGATGCAAAGTGGATGGATGTCACACCCATTTCAGAATTTCATGATGTCATGTCTTTGTAGAGTGAGAGTGAAAAAGGCAATTTTATTGTCTTAAAGCATGCTCAGTGATGTAGTGTTGTGAATATACTGGATTCATGAATATTTTATCTGCTTTAAGATGAGGATGCCTGTTGAGAGTTAGGTATGTGTTAGCCAAGGATGCAGAGGGTATCCTGTGACTCTTGGAATCAATCATAAAAATATGAAGTACAAAGGATTTAATGAATTTTCCAACATATCATCTGGCACATATTTAATAAAATGTCAGTAGCAGAGCTGAGAGAACCATCCCACTTCTAGTTTAAACAGCACCTCATTAACTCTTGGGTCTTGTTTGTAGAGCAGGTTGAAAAATTTCAACCAGGACCACTCATTTGCACACAAATGGCAAGCCGTGCATTCACAACACATTTTTTGAAGGTTCCCTTTAGTTAGTCTTATATAGCATATCTCCTTATATAGATGTTATGCAGGGACATAGATTTATGGTAGTTCTAATAAAACAGTAAACTGCAATCTAAAGAAAGCTTGCATTTAGGAAATGAATGGGTTTCTTTTGTTCTGTTCACCCAGAATCTCAAAACCCTGCAACTAATGATACGTTTGCAAATGGTGAATGACTTTTGTGAAGTTACTAACCTTTACCTAGACAGAAACACGTCTTTTTAAATAGAGAATTTTGATTAAAATGTGACAGATACATGTCAAGGAAATACTTCCTTTGTGACTGCAAATTTAATGACTCTTGATTTTGACAAACTGGCTGGTTATTTCCAAATCTCAAACGTTCACATTTTAAGTAGGGGTATTGACAAGGTTGTGCTGACACACCATTAGCTTTGCCATATGTCAAACCCTGTGGTTAACTTCTCCCTCTTTATTTCATATAATATTCCAGTGAACGATTTTTAAATTAGGACACCCTTCTGTATTAACATATGACTAGGTCTCCACTTGGGTTCTCTCTCATCCTAAGTGGTGGCTTGCTCTCTTTCAAGTATAAACACCAAAAACTTATTTCTCCACCGATTGCAACACATACTTTCCAAAACTCAACCACACTCAGGCCAAAGCCTGAGAGATGCAATGGGCCTTAACACTATGGTAGATCAGAGCGGAAATCAGATTTTATAGACAAGAGCCCTCCATTACAAATATCCTGCCTCCAGACTTCAGATCTAGAAACTGATAGCAAAAGCAGCTCAGCTGTCCTCTACTGCCATGCTGGCAATTATATGTAGGGTGAGAGCAAGACTCAAGCAATTTAGACTCTATAATCAGTGTTGACACATTGCATTGCCCTCAGAAATCCAGAGTGAGCTAATGTAGTCTTTGAACAGTTGGTGTATTATGCCCCCTTTGGCTAATAATACCAGTTCAGAGGGAAGCCATATTCTCCAGCAATGTTTTTTTCCAAGTGATTTCAGGAGTAGCAACATATAGAATATAGAACAGTTGTCCAGAGTTTACCAAGGTATGCAGAACCATGGTGAGGTCTGCACCAGAGAGAAATTGCTGCAAACCACTAGCAAATGAAAAAACAAGTTTGAGACACTAACGATATCCAGGAATCTAGAAGCAATTGAGGATGACAAAGCAGATGGAAACCACTTAGAAGATACTATCCTTACCGTATCTTCTATCAAGTATCCTCTATAGGCTTCCTCTTTCTCTTGTGTGGACTGGACTTCTGCTCACTCATTCTCAGGCAAGATCTTGTCTCAACCAGACACTGGAAAGCAAAAGAACCATCTGGGTTTAACAGAAAAGGGGACAGAGCTTTGCTGTTTGTCATTTGCATGCTGATATCATTGCAGCCTAGATCATTTCATCTCCTCCAGTGGTCTCACATTCTTTTTGAATGGAAGACAAAGACTAGAACCCCGTGGAACTCCACAAAAGAGATTTGTCCACTCAGACCTTCCCTCAGGAAGCCTCTTATGCAATGCTGCCTATGCCCTCCAGGGTCCACAGGAGAGTTAACAAAACAATAATCAAGGTTATCAAACATTGCCTAGTAGATCTAAGAGAATCAACACGAACACTTGACTTCTGTCTATTCCTGGAGGGACATCATCACCAAAGACTAGCTCAAGCCCCATGCCATACCTAGGCTCAAAACCAGGTTGATAAAGAACTTCCCAACTTCTGCAACAAATGAGGCAAGGGTCCTACAGACTGACAACAGCCTCTTCCAGTGTACCTGATTCATGAGGTACACTGAATGAGGCAGAGGGCCTTTGGAAAAATAGTATGTGATCATGTAAAGACTATCATAATGCATATGCACAAGGGAGATGAATGAAGGATGCATAGGCAACTTTGTACATAATAATTGGAGATATATCTATCTCCTAGAACTGGACGGGACCTTGAAAGGTCATTGAGTCCAGCCCCCTGCCTTCACTAGCAGGACCAAGTACTGATTTTTGCCCCAGATCCCTAAGTGGCCCCCTCAAGGGTTGAATTCACAGCCCTGGGTTTAGCAGGCTAATGCTCAAACCACTGAGCTATCCCTCCCCCTAAATATTTCCCTCCCTCCTACACATTTCTTGCTCTAATCCTTCTGGTTGTATCCTCTGTCCTACTTCTGCATTTTCAATTATTTGCTTTTTTCTTTGCCCAGATCTAATCCTCACCCCAAGGTCTCTTACCTTCTTCACTGCCCAGAATCCCTGCAGGAACCCTCTTCCTCTCAATCTCCCCACCCCCATATTTCCTGTTTCCTCTTAGCCCACTCCATGGCTCCTGGACACACTCTCCATGTCTCCTCTCTCCCTGCCAAAGTCGACACACAGGTCTAAAGATCTTTCTCCCAGTGGTCAGGAGCTGCCCTCTGCTGTTGCATTGAATTCCTTCAACAGATGCTGTCTTTGTGCCACTCTGCTGTCACTGGAAGCAGAAGTGGCTTCTGCTCACCACTGATTAGCCGGCAAAGGAATGGGGAGAAACTGAGGAGGCAGCTGAAGGAGGTACACACAGCAAAGCTAATGGAGAAAACAGGTGGGCAGTCCTCAGATTTACTGAGGCTGATTTAAGTAAAACCAGTTGGAGTACCAGGACTATTCCTCTAGACCAGAACAACCTTGCAAACCAGGATTCTGACCAACCTACTCTTTGCCCAGGAAAAAAATGGCTGCTTTAATGCTAGGAAACATACACAATACCATATCCTCCAAGAAGTGCAATTTCAAGCCACTGATGGTCCTTTAACAAAGGATCTCAGAGGCCATTAAAAATATGTCAGAATCTCACTGATTCCTAAACCATGGCATTCATCAGTGCTTGTAATAGACGGGAAAAGGGATGGTTCCCCCCGGCTCATCATTTTTCCTAAATGGCATCAGTGAGGAATGTGGCTGTAGCATTCCCACTTATAACCCCCAGTTGGACCACTGTCATACACATCGCATTTTAAACAATAAAAAACTGAAATGCATTGGACATGAGGAATTAAAATGAAGCCTCTTTTCCAATATTTTCAGTTTGCCAGCTCTATGTCTTTAGTTATATATTGGTAAAGGTATCTAGGCACCCAGAAAGGAAGATAAGCACTTAGTGGGATTTTCAAAAGTGACTAGAAGCCTAACTTTCATTGATGTCAGGCCTATACGCCTTTAAAAATCTGGCCCAAAAATCACAGTATCTGGGCTCTCCTTCCCCCATCCACCACTTGGGAACTTTAGCTTTGAATATACAATTACACCCAATTATTACACTTATTTTCAACAGATGATTATAAGCTGTTTATAAATGCAATAAACTAGTCCATGATGTGTGCACTGCTTAACTATCTCCATTTTTTGTTTGCTGTTCCATTCCTCAATATTTAACAAATATACTTGATGTATGATATTCTATCAATAAATACACCATATTGGGTCTTGATAGTTAAGTGCATTGTAACTGACTGTCTTACTTGATCTGGGCTCTCAATTTTAAACATTGGGAAACATGATTTTGATTGGAGTGACATTAAATGTGAGAGACAAAAAACAGGTAGGAGAGTATTTTCCCATATTTGTAAAAGAGAATTGATTTTTTAGACTAACAGCTGTATTAAGCCACTGAATAAGACAGGCTAACAGTGGTTATTCATTTACTCACATGGGCAGAACATGGCTCAACCTATAACTGTCACATCCTCTTGCTGAATTGTGCAATGTGTGATGATGTGGAACATGCCCTCCTCCCCCTCACTTTAGTTATGAAAAAGTTGCTTACTTGCACCTTTACAACAAATATCTCTCTCCTCCCCTCCCCACCTATGTAATTCTGTCACATCATTGGAAGACTTGGAAGACCCTCTGACTCCACTGGCATATAGATACTTCACATTAGCTACATTGAGCCTTATTCTCCAATAATTTACCAACCAGCTGTACTCTTGAAGACTACTAGCTTCAGAGGTTGAGCTTAACCCTATTTGTTTCTTGAACCATTTAAGAAAATTCCTGATTAACATTTACTTAAATAGGTATAGAGACTGCAAATTGAATACCATTTGATTACTAAGATTATATTTAGCATTTAACAGCTCATTTGGTTACATATCACAATCCAAGTAAGATTTAAATGGTTCTAACTTTTAGTGTCTAAAATCTGACTAAATGCCACAACCCTTTGTGTAGCCAAGGACATTGACATTTTCTACTCCCCATTGTTTCCTGCACCCCCAATCCTGTATCTCAATAATTAAATTTATCTTGGTTCATAATGTAATCACAGCTAATCTACTGGACTAAGACATTAGATATTTCAAACGATTACTTACTGCTATTGTGTGTTCTTTTTATTGTTGGAGCCCTTTCTTGCAAACATTTAATACCAGGTTTTGTGCTTGTCAGAAAGAATAGATCATCAGATTTGGACCCAGACTGTCAGTATTGTGAAGGATGTTCTGAATTGTCATTTGCATATAAATTAGTCACTTTGGGAAAGTGCAACTTTGATGTCATAGACATATAAAACATGTATCATAGAATCATAGAATCTCAGGGTTGGAAGGGACCTCAGGAGGTCATCTAGTCCAACCCTCTGCTCAAAGCAGGACCAACCCCAACTAAATCATCCCATCCAGGGCTTTGTCAAGCCTGACCTTAAAGACCTCTAAGGAAGGAGATTCCACCACCTCCCTAGGTAACGCATTCCAGTTCCTCACCACCCTACTAGTGAAAAAGTTTTTCCTAATGTCCAACCTAAACCTCCCCCTCTGCAACTTGAGACCATTACTCCTTGTTCTGTCATCTTCTACCACTGAGAACAGTCTAGATCCATCCTCCTTGGAACCCCCTTTCAGGTAGTTGAAAGCAGCTATCAAATCCCCCCTCATTCTTCTCTTCTGCAGGCTAAACAATCCCAGTTCCCTCAGCCTCTCCTCATAAGTCATGTGCTCCAGCCCCCTAATCATTTTTGTTGCCCTCCGCTGGACTCTCTCCAATTTATCCACATCCTTCTTGTAGTGTGGGGTCCAAAACTGGACACAGTACTCCAAATGAGGCCTCACCAGTGCTGAGTAGAGGGGAATGATCACATCCCTCGATCTGCTGGAAATGCCCCTACTTATACAACTCAAATTGATGTGTTGTCTTCATCTTTGTGTGGGTGTGTTTCCAGTGGGGTCCTGCAGGGATTGATTCTTGGCCCTTTGCTATTCAACATCTTGATCAATGATCTGGAAGAAAAAATCTTCACTGATAAAGTTTGCAGATGACACAAAAATTGAGGAAGTGGTGAATGGTGAAGAGGACGGGTCACAGATTCACAACAATCTGGATCACTGGGAAAACTGGGCACAAGCAAACTATTATTTAATACAGCTAAATGTAAATGTATACATCTAGCCTTCTTGGCAACAAGGGCACACTGCTGACTCATATTCAGCTTTTCGTCCACCGTAACCCCTAGGTCCTTTTCTGCAGAACTGCTGCCCAACCATTCAGTCCCTAGTCTGTAGCAGTGCATGGGATTCTGCTGTCCTAAGTGCAGGACTCTGCACTTGTCCTTGTTGAACCTCATCATATTTCTTTTGGCCCAATCCTCTAATTTGTCTAGGTCCCTCTGTATCCTATCCCTACCCTCCAGTGTATCAACCACTCTTCCCAGTTTAGTTGTACCACTGCTGCATGTTTTATATGACTTCTGTGTCATTATACCCAGTATGGGCCAGATCCCCACTGTTATAAATCAGCACAGCACCACTGACGTCAATGGAGCTACCTCAATTTACACCAGTTGAGGATATGGCCTATAATTTGTAAAAATTGTGATAGAGGATCAGGCTACTCTTCCATATACCACAGATTTTAACAAGCCATGATAGCAGTGTAAGCAGAGACAGTAGAACAATCTCCTTTCAAGAAATGCATGCTTCATAATAGAGACACCCACCGCAAGGATATTCTTCACCATGTTCCTCTTCCCTCCAAATCTACAAGGCAAAGCATAAACTACTATGGACTGAATCCACACTGAGGGGAAGGCTCAAACCTGCAAAGCTTTGAGTGCTCAAACCCAATCTAGTAAAATACTTCAGCATATGCTTAAAGCAAAGTAAGTGAGTAAATAATTCAGTAATCCTACTGAAGTTAAGCACATGATTAAATGGTTTGCTGAACTGGGCTAGAGTGCTCGGCACTTGCAGGAGAAAGGCCTAATTTATGCAGGTTGATCAGGTTCATTCTTTGCACTGTGGACCCCTTGGTAGTGTGAATGCTACTCCTACCTCTAGTAGATCCTTTAGAGGTCTGCTGTGTAAGACTTATCAGTTTCTCTTACCATCAAAGTCCCTGCTTGCATCAAGTCACAGCATTACAGGCAATTTTTTTCCTTGCACTCTCTTTTGACCACTGCCTTAGCCCCCATTTTGGCCTCTGGGTCTCCTATGGCCTGGCCCTCTGGCCAGCTCACCTCTTAATTACAGTGCCTTTCCAGGGTAACTAAAAGTCCCACTGTAAACCCAAATAAATACCCAAACGAATCATTCTTCTGCCCCCTCAGGCTCCTGAAGTTCACTGCTTCCTGGTCCCTATAGAGCTTCTCTCATGTGGCTTCCTCCCCATCCCAGGATTCTGGCAGCTTCCCTACAGGATTTCCTTGCTCTTTGCAGACACTATGTCTGCTCCCTGTGGGCCTTCAAGCCTGACTTCCCCAGGCTCTTCCTAGAGAGGAAGCTCCTCTTATTCTTCTTTCCAGGGTCTCCTCCCTAATATGAGTAGATAGTCATTTCTCAGTTTCCCAGCAGTTGGGTCAGTCACTATAAGTAAGTCTCCACCACAGTCAGCTGGGGAATAGCTGTCAGGTCACAGTTAAGTGCCACCATTGCTAAACAAAGTAAAAGAAGCAGTGAGAGGCAAAAAGGCATCCTTAAAAAGTTGAAGTTAAATCCTAGTGAGGAAAATGAGTGACAGGGAATGGATCACTTAATGATTACCTGTTCTGTTCATTCCCCCTGGGGCACCTGGCATTGGAAGACAGGATACTGGGCTAGATGGACCTTGATGGTCCTTTGATCTGACACCATATGACCATTCTTATGTTCTTTTGTTCTTATGTTCTTAAGGCCGGGCCTAGCTTGCTTTAAAATGTCAGGAGCCAGCCTGTGACAGGGACAAACCTCCCGCATCCCTCAACTAAGGAATGAAGTAACAATCACTGTGAGCTAAAATTATCCATGAATATCTAGAAATGTACTCCCTCAGTTTCACAATACTAGAAACCAACATACTGTAGCTTTATCATGCTGCTCTAGTATAACGTTTCATGTCATCCTAGGGAAAGTGCAACAAAGAAGGCTAATGGAATAGTATAAAAATGTGTATCTGAAAAGTTCAGTGAACTAGCAACTGGATTTATACTGGACTGATATTATTTGTAGTAACAATAATCATTTTAGCTTAGCTTTGTTTCCTGTTTGCAAAAAAATATGACTAAAGTTTTGTGTATAGAAATGTTCAACAAATTTTGTTATCCATAACCAATATTAAGAAATAAAATCAGATTTATAATGAAAAAAATAATTCTGGATAGAAGTTTATAAACATTAGGTCATCTAATTGGGAAACAGAAAAAATAACACGAATTAGATGATCAGTAATGCATAGCAGATTTCTTATTATCAAATAATCAATTGAATATCAGCTAACAAAACTGATTGAAATACAAAACATAATTTTTGTGAACATTTTCACACAGATTTTGTCCTTGTATTATGACATTTGAAATTTCAATGAAATATTTCAAAACTTTTCAACCAGCTGTAGTCATTACAAAGAATTTGCAAACATTCATTGGTCAAATATGTTCATAAAAACTAATAGACAATTTCTAAACAAATAAATCTGTAAAAACAGTGAATAATTTTCAGAGAATTCATAAACCAAAAAAACACTTCAATTTGCCAAATACATTGTTTACAACAAAGCTCTCCTAGCTCTAGCAATAAATAAGACTGTCTTGAATAAATATGTACTAGTTAGATTGCATTTTAAGTAACTTTTTTTTCTCATACAACATCTTCATACAATGTCAGCATGGAATTTCCTTCCAACACCTTTAATGAAGCATCAGCTTGGAATTTCTTTGCAGGTCTAAACATATGATATATTTGTAATGCATTTTTTTATTTTGTATTTATACAGCACAGGCCCCTGATTGAGGAAAGCAATAAAACACATGCTTAAGTCCAGCCCTCCTCAGGGAAATATTTAAGCACATGTTTTCCAAAATAGGGTTGTTTTCTTGAGTTAGGGCCTAGGCTCTGATCTGTTCATATAAGTCGTGTACTTGATTTTTCCCCTCAGACTCTATGCTGCAATGGATTTTTCCCATCTAAAATACTGAAGGTTCCATTAGACTAAAGTAACCAGACGTCCTGTTTTTAAAAGGGTCAGTTCCATATTTAAGCCCTCCTGCAGGTGTCCCAACTTTTTCTTAAAACTGGGCAAATTGTCCCATATTTTCTGTCTCCCCACCATCAGTACTGGCGGGTCCTGCTGCTGGATGGATCCCTGCTCGCCAACCACCCGCCCACCAGCAGTGAATGGGTGCACAGTGCCAAAAGGCTGCTGCTGGCCACATTCTGGTCTGAACCCTGGCAGAAATATGAAGGGGGGGCGGCATGTGACCCTGCATTCCCCCAGGAACACACGGTGCCAGGTACCAGGAGAGATGGATCCGTCCCAGGGCCCAGCCAGGCATGGAGGGCAGAGAGCACTGGGCAGGGAAGGTTGGGTTGGTTGGTCACCCCCACCCCCTGTGGATGAGAGGTGTACTGGAGTGTGGGTGTGTTACCTCTCCCCATGGGGGTGTGTATGACACCCCTCTCTGTGTGAACCCTAAAGACTTAAAGATAAGGTAAATAAAAAGAATCCAGTATTTCTTTTTAACAGGGGCTCAGTCAACTTGATGGTAATTTGAGTGTTTGTATTGCATAGTTCTGATTGATTGCTGTTGAACTCGCTTGAATGGAAGTAATTTTACCAGGTGTCCCATATTCAGCATAGGAAAATATGGTCACCCTACATTAGACCATAACAAGTAGTAGCTCTATTTCAAATTATTACCCATCTGATTTGCATAGTCCACTTTCTTTTCACTTTAAGTACCATTCCTTTAAAGCTGACAAGTATCAATCTGCAGATCACCTAATATTACATGACAAAACATAACCCAAGTGATCAGAGACATGCTATGTGTTGCTGATTAATTTTAAAAACACCCCTTTTAGTTTTAAAAGCCAGCTCCAGTCATTAACAGTAGCAAAATTATTATGATCCCTGTTGGTCAACCATTATGTGTTAATGACAACCTCAAGCTATGACAGGTGTTCTAGTCAATCAGGGTATGTCTTCTACTTCTGCAGCTGTGCTACATCTTGTTCTTTAGCAAGCCAGGATATGACTGTGGTTAGGGTGAAGAAGTATAGGTACCACTTCCAAATTTAAAGATAATAGGATTTTTAAAAAGCTAAATTATTGAAAAAAAACCCACATTTCCTTTCTTTACCTCTCCCATAGATAAGAGGCTGTATTGTGTGTTAACCCTTGTTATCAATACTATGGGTGAGATCCTGGCCCTACTGAAAGTCAATGGGAGTTTTTCCATAGACTTCAATTGGGCCAGGATTTCATACTATAGGTGGGTGTCGGCACTTATTATGGCCATTATGGGCCCAGTTCTGCTCTGTGACACTAGGGCAAAGCCCATGGAATTACTCACTGTTTCTTGGTGTATCTGAAGTCAGAATTTGGCCCTACAATTGTATAAATGTTTTTAAATATTATATAAGATTTTTGTAGCAAGGCAGATTAAGAGTGAAGTGCCAGCTTTAACTTTTGAATTTCCTACTTTTGCCATTTCCCCCTCAACTTTATCATTATCAGTCATTAAACTGGTTATATTATATGTGTTATTTCAAATATGCTTCTAAGCTTAAGTTCAAGTTTCTCACTTGACTTTCCTGTGTGATGACATTAGACCAAATGTTGAGTTGTCTTACCTGCCAATGGAAGAGCCAAAGGCAGCTTGAAAACATGTAAGTCTGCTTCACAGAGGCAAAACAGCCAAGAAGCCACACATCCAACAACCAAGATGCTACTGTGCACTCAACCATCATCCCCTGTGTTTTATGACGATCTCTGAGACACATCTCTAGTTCTGCATGAAAATGGGATGGAAGGGGGAATGTACACGCCAGGAGCATGGATCCACAGAGTAATAAAACCATATAGGTGGGAGCTGGGGGCACATTCATTGTTCTTCTTTATGGAAACCAATAGTGTTCTGTATTTGGGGGGGGAACAGATGACAGTCATATCATCTGATAACACTTTTCATTCCTCTAGTATCTCAGGAGGATGTTAAACAGTGTGACTAAAGTTAGACATTTTTTAAATCAGCAGGCCCAGATATCTTGCATCTATGGGTATGTCTCTACTGCAATTAAATACCCCTGGCTAGCCTGTGTCAGCTGACTTAGGCTCATGGGGCTTAGGCAATGTAGCTGTTTAACTGTGGTGTAGACTTTCAGGGGCGGAGCCTGGGCTCTCAAACCCTGCGATGGGGAGGCTCCACAGCCCAGGCTCGAGCCCAAGCCAAACGTCAGCACTGCAGTTAAACAGCTCCATAGCTCAAGCCCTGCAAGCCCAAGTCATCAGCAGCAGTTGAGTGGGGGTTTTGTCAATACCCGAGGTACCTATATCTCGGACTCAGGTGCCTAAAGTGGCAGTTAGGCACCTAAGTCCCTTTGTGAATCTAGCCCAAAATAAATTCCACCTAGCAAGGGACATGAAAAGCAATATGAAGAGGTTCTATAAATACATCAGGAACAAGGAAAAGATGAAGGAAAGTGTAGGGCCTCTACTTAGCAGGGAAGGCAAGCAAAAAAATGCACAGCATCAAGAAGGCTGAGGTGTTTTATGCCTATTTTGCTTCAGTCTTCACTAAAAAGGTTAATTGTGGCCAGATACTTAACACAATTAATATCAACAACAAGGGGGAAGGAACACAAGCCAGAATAGGGAAAGAACAGGTTAAAGACTATTTAGATAGGGTTAATATAGTCAATTTGGCAGGGCTGGATGAAACTCACCCTAGGGTATTTAAAGAACTAGTTTAAGAAATCTTGGAACCATTAGTGATTATCTTTGAGAACTCATGGAGGATGGGTGAGGTCCCTGTGGACTGGAGAAGAGCAAATATAGTACCTATCTTTTAAAAAGGGAAAAAGGGAACCCAGGGTATTATAGACCAGTCGGGCTAACTTGATACCTGGAAAAGATACTGGGACAAATTATTAAACAATCAGTTTAATAATATGTACCTAGAGGATAATAGGGTTATAAATTATAGCCAGCATGGATTTGTCAAGTACAAATCATGCCCAATCAATCTAATTTGCTTCTTTGACAGGGTTACTGGCCTACTGAATAGCAGTAAAGCAGTAGACGTGATACATCATGAGTTTAGTAAGGCTTTTGACACGTTACCACATTACATTGTCATAAGCAAATTAGGAAAATGTGATCTAGATGAAATTACTATAAGGTGGTGTAGCAAAGCGCCAACTCACCAGTGTGGCACCTCCTGCTGGTCATCCGGGAATTAGCTCGATTCCAGCCTCAGAGCACCTGCTGCTGGCCGGTGTCTTCCTACCGGAACCTGCTTTCTGTAAATCTCCACCACTTCTAGCATTTCAGGCCCTGCATCCCTCCCAGACCCCAATGCCCCTTACCACAACAGTGCCCCCACACTCTGGGTCTCCCCTCCCAGAGGACCCCCAAACCCCTATACCCACTTTGCCTCAGTGGCTACTGCCAGTCATCATCATCTAGCCCCTCAGTGGCAAACTGTAGTCTATAATGGCCACTCACCACTGGCAAGGGGGTTGGACCTGCTGCCTTTCTAGCCCCAGCTGCCTCCCTGCAGCCCTACTATCTCCCCTGGCCTTCAGTAAAGCCTAAGCCTGGGGGCTTGCCAGGCAGAACGCCTCAGCTCTGACTGCCTTTCCCCAGCCCTGCTTGCTCTCCCAGGCAGTCTGGTCCTCTCTGCTCCCCAGCTGAAGCAAGCAGGGGTGGCTCCAGACCCCAGCACGCCAAGCGCATACTTGGGGCGGTAAGCCGTGGGGGGTGCTCTGCCGGTTGCCGGGAGGGCGGCAGGCAGCTCCGGTGGACCTCCCGCAGACGTGCCTGCGGAGGGTCCACTGGTCCCGCGGCTTCGGTGAGCATCCACAGGCACGCCTGCGGGAGGTCCACCGGAGCCGCGGGACCAGCGGACCCTCTGCAGGCACGTCCGCGGGACTGGCGACCAACAGAGCGCCCCCCGCGACGTGCCGCCGTTCTTGGGGCAGCGAAATGGCTAGAGCCACCTCTGGAAGCAAGAGTCTCTCCTCTCACTCTCTCAGCCTGCCCTTTTATCAGGGACAGCTGGGCCCTAATTGGGTGCAACCACACCTGTGGCTGATTACCCAACCAGCCTCCCTTGGCTGCTTTTAACCCCTTTCTAACTGGAGCGGGGTGACCGCCCCGCTACAGGTGGGTACCCAACTGGTTGAAAAACCATACTCAAAGAGTAGTTATCAATAATGTATTGTCAAACTGGGAGAACATATCTAGTCGGGTACTGCAAAGTCTGTCCTGGGTCTGGTACTTGATAAATTGGAGAATTCGTCTCGACTCAGTGAGATGAAATTCAATAAAGACAAGTGCAAAGTACTACACTTAGGAAGTCAAAAATCAAGTGCACAAATACAAAATGGGAAATAACTAGCTAGGCAGTAGTACTGCAGACACGGACATTTCAGTGAATCACAAACTGAATATGAGTCAACAATGTGATGCATTGCAAAAAAGCTTAACATAATTCTGAGATTTATTAACATGAGTGTAATATATGAGAAACGGGAGGTAATTGTTCTGCTGTACTTGGCACTGGTAAGACCTCAGCTGAGGGAATTGGAGTTTTTTAGGAGCTGAGGTGAGGAATTTTCAGTTTTGTGGTCTGACTTTTTTTGTGCAGAGAAAGTTGTTGTTTTGCTACTACTATATATGTGTCTTTGAAATACATTTTTAATTACTTCCCAGATTGCCTAGGTCTGAGATAGGCAATCTTTTATGTTTTATATACTGAAACTGAAATAAATTAATGAATAAACATACATTTTCTAATTCATTCTACTCTCCGGGACTCCTTCATCTAAAATAGAACAATAATTCAATTTCCTGTGATGTTATAAATTGTATATTCCTTTCAGAAATGGCATTTCTGAATATTAAGAAAACATTCCTGAAGAAAGAGTCACTCGGTGTCTCACCCTTTCATTCTCAGAAGACTATTAGGGTTATTGCATGTCCATTGGTTTTGTCTGGCTCATCATTTGGTTCTTTTAGTTCACAGACCAAAAGTGAACTCTGACTATAAAAATAAATTCTGGACATTTTGAGGGGGGAATGTCCCCATCATATATGGGTTGTTTTTAACATCTTTAATAACAATGGGGTGCTTCAAATGCTTTGCATTAGAACTTTGTGTTAAAAAAGCTGAATGGATGCCAAAATCAACTTCATTGTTAGATAAACAGAACCACTGTGTCTAAGCCTTGAATTATTCTGACATAGAATTACTCACCCACCATTAAATATTCATTATTCTACTCCTAGTATTTAAGTAAACACTGACATAAGAATTTAAATTAATCAGACTATAAATATTAGTTTATATAAATTATATGATAGATTGTATCCTCCTGGTTTATACTTGAATAGTCATCATATATTTATATTTTATAGCTAATAAACATGCATATAATAAATGTTCCCTCTGTATATGTCCTGTGTGTAGAATGAATGTCTGCTTGAGGTCAAGTTTAAAACATGTAAGTTCAGTCTCTCCCACCTTCAGGCTATTCCTTTTTCATTCTGTACCCTCCTTCATTTAATCTACTTCTTTATTCATTCATTCCCTCTCCCTTAACTCACTCGCCCTTCTCATTCATTCCATATTATTGTCTTAAAAAGAAACAGAGGGAATCAAAGGCAGGGGAGAGAACGAGAGAGAGAGAAGGGAGGAAATGAGGCTCATAGACTCTCAGGTAAAAAAATATAAGAAGTTTTTGATTTGCACATACAACAGTGATGGATCATAAATCATGGAACAACAGGAACCTAATATGTAAAAGACCTATTGTTTCAACATTCATATTGGTATATTACCTCACAGCTGGTAATGTTGTGAAATTTTCCTCATTCAGGCTAAAAATTTCCATGCTTTGACTAAAGGTGAAATACTGTGCAAAGTTTAAGCAAAAACAATGTGGCTGTTTTTAGCATGAAGAGAGTGGAACCAATCCATTATTCCTGAAAATTAGTACAGCAGCAAGTTCCTAAAGTCTCAAGATTCTTCTACTGATTTTCTGCCAAATATTTTTAAAACAAAACATAGGAAATTCCATGCAGTAAGTTAAGGGTGTATTATAGCTGCAAAAACAAATAAAAAGTCAGAAGTGAGGAAATGTCAAAGTTAATGTTGTGTGTGTAACTTTTGCTCTGATCCCTTGTTCATATGTATTAAGATAGCCTTTACTTATGTGATCATATGCTACTTCTAAAGCATTAGAAGATATTATCATGCTTTTTCTACCATTACATGTCAACATTAGAAAAAATACATTTTAATTTGAATTCTACCAACCCTAAAACAGTGAGGAACAATGGAGAGTATACTATCCACCCTGCCACAATGCATAGATAAAGTGTGCAAAGTGTGTGTAAAGTGTGATGGTGTTTTATAAAATGTTAAGATAGCAAAGTCAAGCACTGAAAAGTTAGGAAATGCTAGAATTAAGGCTGCTCATGCACCTGTAAGTCTTCCCCTTTATGTATGCATTTGGATACCTTCTTTAATTAAATTATCATATACTAGATTTTCCTCAGCAAAATGTCTACATAGTTCAAAGGGTGAATGTACAGGTTGTTTACAAAACACTTGACTCAAGTGAAGAATTCAGTGTTTTTTGTAAGTGCAACTTGTCAGTACAGACTTTAAAAACGTTGACCTAATCAATTACGGTAATTCAGCAGTGTTACCTATCTGTTCTCTGATACTAAATGCTGCCAGATATTACTGATAAAAAAAATTCTGTGTTAACCTTCTGCAAGTTGCTTCAGGTTAAACAAATCCTGGTTCATAGGTAAACATTGAGTCCCTGTGTTCTCTTCTTGCTATTGTTATTAAAGGAGGAATTCATCACATAATGGTTTAACTTGTTATTTACTACTAAATAAGCTACTAATGAGTATTATTGGACAAAACCATGCTCACTTTACTCTTATGAGTAGTTCAGTTGACTACTCATCTGAATATGGTGAACAGGATTATATCCATTGATTGCTAACCTTCTTTTTAACCCTACTTATGTGGTAGACTCTTTTGTACAGGGAACATCTTTTACTTATGGTTGTACAATGGGACTGGAATCTGTAGACACTACTTCAGTGTTATTATTGCCACTGATGATGGTGATAATAATAATTTAAAAAATCAAATTAAATTATATTACAATGAGTAGAGGTGGGAAATGTCTAAATTTGAATCCTTAAAACCCAGAAAATTCAGAGTTAAACATAAACTCTGTCCTTTACTCACCACATACCGCAAGTTCTTGCAACAGATCTTACATAACCGACAGCAGATGCTGCAATACATAAACAGAGCATGTTGAGTTACAGAAAAAAAGCTGAGGCCTTAACTCCAAATTTCTTCACTTTTGTGCATTTAGTTTCAACCACTAATAATAAATTAACTTTGTTTTTGGATGGTTGTTTTTTGCGCTAGAGAGTAGTACTATGCCATGGATACATTTTCCAGTGTGCAGACATTATCTAAGTGAAACTGTTTACCCCCTAGGCAAAGGCAAGTGTAAATTCACATTGCTGTGATTATTAAAATGAAGTCTCAACTTCAGTTTTTAAGAAATAATTATTCAGTGAAAATACTTCAAGAAAAAGAAAAATTAGATGCCATTAAAGGGCCCCACAACACCATCAACGCTAAAATATCTTAAAATAAGAGTGACTTTTTCCCTTTAAAATACATTATGCATAAATCCTGCTAGTTCACTCAGAGTTTATTTTAATATTTATTTATTTATTTATTTATTGAAATTATCTTACTTGTCTTTACAAAGTATGTATGTGTAGGTCAAAGTATCTAATATATGCACACATTTGGGCCACATTCAGAGTGATGTGCAAGATGGTAAGTCAGGCCCCAAAATGTTAACTTAAACTCCATTATATTTACTTAAATGTCTTTAACTTTCTCCACCAGTGCCTAATGGAATCTAAGCAAATGTAACCCACATGTGGAAGAGACAGAAAAAGATGTATGTCTACTTTAACTTAAACCAAGCTTAAGTCTACCCCTGTAGGGATGCTACTAGAAACTTGGGATTAGTACCTCAACCCTCCATAACAAACACTGCCACTATATGGTGTCCAACACAAAAGCACCTCGGTGCATACAGTCCAAAGATCCTCTCAGGGGAGTACAAGCATTTCCACTTGTCAGCTAGTATTTTGCTACTGTTCCACCGAGATCACATTGACTTGTCTCTCTGCTTACTTCCAGCAGCAACATCACAATCAAAGAGGTTGACAATACTGAACAAGATTTTTAACACTGCCTTTCCTGGAGTGGTCACTGTAATGGTATCAAATTACAGACAGGAGAGGAGACAACAGGGGATTGTAAATGGCAGGAAACACAGTCCTTGATTCAATCTCTCTCTCTCTTACAGTGGAGTGTATAATATTAGGAAATGTAAAAAAACCCAGGATTTAGTTATTTTCTTTAAGGGTAGATATATCACATTGAAGAAAGTTATTCACCATTCCTCAAATAACAAAGTTGCAAGATATTGAAGATATTCTGTCTCACTGAGGGGCCATGGAGCCAAACCTGAATGGCACTGTGACCCCACATGCCAGAGCACAATGCTCAGAGTGGGAGCTGGGCCCACTCCTGAGGAAAGAGCCATCATTGCTGAGTGAGGGTGGGGCAGGCTCAATCACCCTGATATCTGCTGGGAGAGCAATGCTGAGCAGTGCACAGACAAACCAGGAAGTTTTTTGGAAAGTGTAGGGGACAATTTCCTGGTGCAAGTGCTGGAGGAACCAAATAGGGGCAGAGCTCTTCTTGATCTGCTGCTCACAAACCGGGAAGAATTAGTAGGAGAAGCAAAAGTGGATGGGAACCTGGGACGCAGTGACCATGACATGGTCAAGTTCAGGATCCTGACACAAGGAAGAAAGGAGACTTCAGAAAAGCACACTTTGACTCCCTTAGGGAACTGATGGGCAGGATTCCCTGGAAGAATAACATGAGGGGGAAAGGCGTCCAGAAGAGCTGGCTGTATTTTAAAGAACCCTTATTGAGGTTGCAGGAACAAATCATCCTGATGTGTAGAAAGAATAGTAAATATGGCAGGCAACCAGCTTGGCTTAACAGTGAAATCCTGGCTGATCTTAAACACAAAAAAGAAGCTTACAAGAAGTGGAAGATTGGACAAATGACCAGGGAGGAGTATAAAGATATTGCTCAGGCATGCAGGAGTGAAATCAGGAAGGCCAAATCACACTTGGAGTTGCAGCTAGCAAGAGATGTTAGGAGTAACAAGAAGGGCTTCTTCAGGTATGTTAGCAACAAGAAGAAGATCAAGGAAAGTGTAGGCCCCTTACTGAATGAGGGAGGCAACCTAGGGTATGTCTATATCGATCTATCGGGGATCAATGTATTGCGTCTCATCTAGATGCGATACATCAATCCCTGAACACGCTCCCCGTCAACTGCGGAACTCCACCTGGGGAGAGAGGCGGAAGCAGAGTTGACGGGGGAGTGGTGGCCATCGATCCCGCACCGCGAGGATGCGAAGTAAGTCAATCTATGTCAATCGAAGATACATCGACTTCAGCTACGCTATTCTCGTAGCTGAAGTTGTGTATCTTAGATCATTCCCCCCCCCCCCAGTGTAGACCAGGCCCTAGTGACAGAGAATGTGGAAATAGCTAATGTACTCAATACTTTTTTTTGCCTCTGTCTTCACAAACAAGGTCAGCTCCCAGACTACTGCACTGGGCAGCACAGCATGGGGAGGAGGTGACCAGCCCTCTGTGGAGAAAGAAGTGGTTCGGGACTTTTTAGAAAAGTTGGACGAGCACAAGTCCGTGGGGCCAGATGCGCTGCATCCAAGGGTGCTAAAGGAGTTGGCAGATGTGATTGCAGAGCCATTGGCCATTATCTTTGAAAACTCATGGCGATTGGAACACACAAGTGTAATTAGAAGGCGGAAAGTATGGGAGGGAATATGCAATTCTAAATATTATGCATAAAATACTGGGCATGGTTTTTGTAAAGGGAAATCATGCCTCACCAATTTACTAGAATTCTTTGAGGGAGTCAAAAAGCATGAGGACAAGAGTGGAAATAGTGTACTTTGATTTTCAGAAAGCTATGACAAGGTCCCTCGCCAGAGGCTCTTAAGCAAAGTAATCTGTCCTGCGATAAGAGGGAAGGTCCTCTCAGGGATCAGTAACTGGTTAAAAGATAGAAAACAAAGGGTAGTAATAAATGGTCAGTTTTCAGAATGTAGAGGTAAATAGTGCTCTCCCCCACAGAGCCGGCTCCAGGTTTTCTCTTGTCCCAAGTGGCGGGGGAAAAAAAAAGTTGATCAGTGGCGGCAGCTCAATCGCACCACTCCACCCTTCAACAGCAGTTCGGCGGCGGGTCCTTCACTCCCTCCCTTCCTCTTTGGAGGCACTTCAGTGGCAGCTCAAAGAGGAAGAGAGGGACTGAGGGTCCCGCCACCAAATTCCCGCAGAAGACCCAGACGTGCCGCCTCAATAGCGGGCGGAGTGCCGCCCCTTTGTATTGGCTGCCCCAAGCACCTGCTTCCTTAGCTGGTGCCTGGAGCCGGCCCTGCTCCCCCAAGGGTATGTACTGGGACTAGTACTGTTCAACATATTCCTAAATGATCTGGAAAAAGGGGTAAACTGTGAGGTGGCAAAATTTGCTGATTATACAAAATTGCTCAAGCTAGTTAAGTCCATAGCAGACTGCAAAGAATTACAAAGGGATATCACAAAACTGGGTAACTGGGCAACAAAATGGCAGATGAAATTCAGTGTTGATAAATGCAAAGTCACGCACATTGGAATACATAATCCCTACTATACATATAAAATGATGGGGTCTAAAGCAGCTGTTACCACTCAAGAAAGATCTTGGAGTTAGTGTGGATAGTTCTCTGAAAACAGTCACTCAATGGGCAGCAGCAGTCAAAAAAACTGACAGAATGTTGGGAATCATTAGGAAAAGGATAGATAAAAAGGCAGAAAATATCATATTGCCTCTATATAAATCCATGGTATGCCCACAATTTGAATACTGTGTGGATGTGGTCACCCCATCTCAAAAAAGATATATTGGAATTGGAAAAGGTACAGAAAAGGGCAACAAAAATGATTAGGGGTATGGAACTGCTCCATATGAGGAGAGATTAATAAGACTGTGACTTTTCAGTTTGGAAAAGAGACAACTAAGGCCTGGTCTACACTAGGACTTTAAGTCGAATTTAGCAGCGTTAATTCGAACTAACCGCTCAACCGTCCACACCAGGAAGCCATTTAATTCGAACTAGAGGGCTCTTTAGTTCGAATTTGGTACTCCACCCCGACAGGTGGAGTAGCGCTAAATTCGACATGGCTAGCTCGAATTAGGCTAGGTGTGGATGCTAATCGAACTTAGTAGCTCCGGGAGCTATCCCACACTGCACCACTCTGTTGACGCTCTGGACAGCAGTCCGAGCTTGGATGCTCTGACCAGCCACACAGGAAACGACCCGGGAAAATTTGAATTCCTTTTCCTGTCTGGGCACTTTGAATCTGACGTCCTGGTTGGACATCGGGGCGAGCTCCGCAGCACCTGCAACGATGCAGAGCTCTCCAGCAGAGGAGTCTGGGCAATCCAAGAATAGAAAGAGGTCCCCAGCATGGACTGACCGGGAAGTCAAGGATCTGATTGCTGTGTGAGGCGAGGAGTCTGTGCTCTCGGAGCTGCGCTCCAACAAGCGGAATGCAAAGACTTTCGAGAAGGTCTCCAAAGCCATGATAGACAAAGGATACAGCCGGGATGCGATGCAGTGCCGCATGAAAGTCAAGGACCTGAGACAAGGTTACCAAAAAGTCAGAGCGGCCAACGGACGCTCCGGAGCACAGCCCCAGACATGCCGCTTCTACGAGGCATTGCATGCCATTCTCGGTGGGTCTGCCACCACTGCCCCACCAGTGACCGTGGACTCTGAGGATGGCATAGTGTACCTGGACAGTTCCTCGGCGATGTTCGCCGATGGGGAAGATGAGGAAGGGTTTGTGGAGGACGGCGCAGGCGACAGCGAACACAATACCGCTTGCCCTGACAGCCAGGATCTCTTCATCACCCTCACAGAGATCCCCTACCAACCGTCCCCGCCCGTTAACCCAGACTCAGAATCAGGGGAAGGATCAGGCGGTAAGTGCTATAAACATGGAAACATTTATTTTTTAAAAAACAGGTATAGAAAAAATAGAAATACTATATAAAAAATTTTCAATGTCAAACTATATAAATAGTAGGTCCACACATATAGGGATTGAACAATAATCCTCTTGGGACAGTTCAACAAAGCTCTCAGAGAGCTGCTCGAAAAGCCTCCGCAGGAGGTTCCTGGGGAGAGGTGCCTTATTGGGTGCTCCGTGGAAGCACACTCTTCCGCACCAGGACATCCTAATATAGAGAGGAATCATCGCCTCCACCAGCATTGCTGCATATGGTCCTGGTCTGTGCAGGGCTTCCCTTAGCATCCGCTCTTTCTGACTACGAGTGACCCGCCTCAGGGTGATGTCGTTCTGGAAAGGCTGCATCTAAGTAGGGCAATTAGTGTATTGTTACTATTGTTAATGGTTTAAAATTAGGTTGCATAACAATGACCCTCGCTTAACAGCCACGTGCTGGAGGCCATAGAGAACAAGCATACATTGATCTGTCCCGTGCACTGGCGGGAGGGGCTGGAAAAGGCTCAGCCTTTCTGCTTTCCAGATTGCCTTTAGCAGGAGAGCACAGCTATCCACTAACTGATAAGCATTATCTACTTTAAGGCTTACCAGAACTGTCTGCAAGACGGATTCAGCTGTCTCTCCCCGCTTGTCCGCTCTCCTGTGCAATGGCGCCGCCAATGAGAGCGTATTCCGAAATCTCGAACTTGTCCTGAGATCTCGTGGAACTTGGTGCCCTGTATGGTCTTGTTCAGAGAAACTGACTAGACTGTGTTCACTGTTCGCAAACATGTATCTGTTCAAGGAAATCACTTACTGTTTCCCATCACACAGCTTCTGCTCTTTCCCGGACTGCCCCGGCATCCCCCTCGCAGAGGCTGGCTCAGATTAGGCAGCGAAAGAGAAAGACTAGGGACAAGATGTTCGCGGAACTGATGGCCTGCTCCAGAGCCGAGGCGGCCCAGCAGAGCCAGTGGAGGGAGACCCTCTCTCAGCAGCAGCGCCAACACAGCGAACGGGAGGACAGGTGGCGGCAGGAAGACCAGCAGGCGACTCAAACGCTGCTTGGGCTAATGAGGGAGCAAACGGACACGCTCCGGCGCCTTGTTGATGTTCTGCAGGACCGCAGGCAGGAGGAGAGAGCCCCCCTGCACTGTATCTGCAACCACCCTCCAACGCCAAGAAGTCCTGTCCCCCCCTCACCGAAAATTACAAGACGGAGGGGCGGTAGGGGCCGTGAGAACTGTCACTGCACCACAGCTGAGCGCTAATGTACCACACACCTCTGACACTATAACTGTGTAGAAGCGCTTCCCTTACAGGATCACCCAGTCCCAAATCCAAGTTTCATCACCCCACTATGTAGTAGATTAATAAAAGCTGTTTGCTGTTGTTCACTCTTTCCATCACGTCTTTCGTGTCAGAAGACTGTGTATGTAGGGGGCGGGCAGGGGATTTATAATTGCACGGGATAGCCTACATTAGCAGGGTACAGACTATCGGGGGCAGGATCAACTGCAGGGCACACACAGACTGCAGTCAGTAGTCACCAGGGTCACTCTGTGTGGTGTATGCTGCCCCGGGTCATTCTGTGATGTGTACGCTTGTCCATGGTCCTAGCGCCTGCCACCCCCTAATGTTAAGGCATGCTGCCCTTACCATGCACTTCCACCGTAGGCGCGATCCTCTCTGCTGCCCTGAGCCCCAACAAGAGCCCTCATCCACGGACAGATACTCACCCTTCCCCCACACCCCTCACCCCTTCCTATGCCCAAACCCACAGCCCAGAGCCTGCATCCAAATCCCTATCCAAAGACGGCACCACTCGCCCCTTCCTGCAAACCCACCCCTACATGCACAACCACTTGAAACCGTCCCCCACCCCAGAGACCTATGTAGGAGCAGGAGGCTGTCCGTCCTGTATTGTACAAGCGGTCTGTACATCAGTGCACACCGTACCCAGCACAGTATGCGTCCATGTTTCAACCCCTGAACAGAAATGCAAAGTAAAAGAAAGATTTATTAACAATAACTGTTCCATTTAATTTGTTTTAAAATGTGTTTTGGAAGTGGGGGAAACTTGGAGAACGGGGTATGTAACCGCAGATCTCACTCAACACATAGAGACACAGGCCCAGGATCAGCTTCTCTTAAAATCAAGTGGAGAGTCATAGGTTTCCCTGCTCTCCGAGGAAACTTGCTTTCAAAGCCTCCCGGATACACAGCGCTTCCCGCTGGGATATTCTTTCGGCACGGGTGTCTGGCTGAGCGTAAACAGCAGACAGGCGATTTGCCTCAACCTCCCATCCGGCCAAAAAGGTCTCGCCCTTGCTCTCACAGACATTGTGGAGCACACAGCAAGCAGCAATAACTACGGGGATATTCTTTTCGCTGATGTCCGAGCGAGTCAGTAAGCTCCGCCACCTCCCCTTAAGACGTCCGAAAGCACACTCCACCACCATTCTGCACTTGCTCAGCCGGTAGTTGAAGAGTTCCTTCTCACTGTCCAAGGCGCCTGTATAGGGCTTCATGAGCCAGGGCATTAGCGGGTAGGCTGGGTCCCCGAGGATCACTGTAGGCACCTGCACATCCCCAACCGTTATTTTGTGGTCCGGGAAGAAAGTTCCTGCCTGGAGGCGTCTAAACAGACCAGAGTTCCTGAACACACGTGCGTCATGAACCTTGCCCGCCCACCCGACGAAGATGTTGGTAAAACGTCCCCTATGGTCCACCAGTGCTTGCAGCACCATTGAAAAGTAGCCCTTTCGGTTAATATACTGGCTGGCCTGGTGGGCTGGTGCCAGGATAGGGATGTGAGTCCCATCTATAGCCCCACCGCAGTTTGGGAATCCCATCGCGGCGAAGCCATCTATGACGACCTGGACGTTTCCAAGAGTCACTACCTTTGAGAGCAGTTGCTCAACGATTGCGTGGGCTACTTGAATCACAGCAACCCCCACGGTAGATTTGCCCACGCCAAAGTGGTTCGCTACTGACCGGTAGCTGTCTGGCGTTGCAAGTTTCCAGAGGGCTATGGCCACTCGCTTCTGCACACTCAGGGCTGCTCGCATCCATGTGTCCTGGCGCTTCAGGGCAGGGGACAGCAAGTCACAGAGTTCAAGGAAAGTGCCCTTACGCATCCTGAAGTTTCGCAGCCACTCTGTTTCATCCCAGACCTGCAGCACTATGCGGTCCCACCAGTCCGTGCTTGTTTCCCGGGCCCAGAATCGCCGTTCCACACCATGAACTTGACCCATTGCCACCATGATCTCCACGGCGCGGCGTACCCTGCTTTCTGAAAGGTCTGCGCCACTCTCCTCACCGCGCTGCCGGAGCCTCCTCGCCCGATTTCTCAGCAGCTGACTGTGGAAGAGGTGGACGATAAGGTGCGAGGAGTTGACAACGGCCATAAGTGCAGCGATGATCGCAGCGGGCTCCATGCTCGCAGTGCTGTGGCGTCCGCGCTGTAACCGACCAGAAAAGGGCGCAAACAGATTTCCCGCCGGCGCTTTCATGGAGGGAGGGCGTGATTGATGGTTCGATGACGACAGTTACCCAAAACCACCCTCGACACATTTTTTCCCCCAGCAGGCATTGGGAGCTCTACCCAGCATTCCAATGGGCAGCGGGGACTGCGGGAACTGTGGGATAGCTTCCCACAGTGCACCGCTTCGAAAGTCGACGCCGGCCCCGTTAATGTGGACTCAGAAATTCGAATTACTGTATTTACTGTGGATACACAAATTCGACTTCATAAGGTCGAATCCACAAATTCGACTTAAGTAGATTCGAAATAGTCTTGTAGTGTAGACAAGGCCTAAGGGAGGATATGATAGAGGCCTATAAAATCATGACTGGTGTGGAGAAGGTAAATAAGGAACTGTTATTTACTCTTTCTTATAACACAGGAACTAGGGATCACCAAATGAAATTAATAGGCAGCATGTTTAAAAACAAACAAAAAGAAGTACTTCTGTACATGACGCATAGTCAACCTGTGGAACTCTGCCAGAGAATATTGTGAAGGCCAAGATTATAAGAGGGTTCAAAAAGGAGCTGGATAATTTCACGGAGGATAGGTCCACCAAGGCTATTAGCCAGGATGGGCAGGGATGGAAAACCATGCTCTGAAGTGTCCCTGACCTCTGTTTGCCAGAAGTTGGGAATGGGCGACAAGGGATGGATGGTTCTGGTCATTCTCTCTGAAGAACCTCACATTGGCCACTGTCAGAACAGGATACTGGGCTAGATGGACCATTGGTCTGACTCAGTATGGCTGTTCCAATGACAGATCTTCGTATTCCTGACCAGGACTTTGGAGAAAACAATAGAGAGACTGCCTTCCAAGGAATCCATCTCAGGTTTTACACTAAACTCATAGCATGCTGGGACAGAAGGATGTGAGTTTAGTTAGTGCTATGTCAATACTCATACAATGCAAAAAGGGTCAGTAAAGTGCATAGTTATGTATCTCACTGATGAGTCTCAGTATCTTGATTTGAGAAGTTCCCCTGTAACATAACAGCATGGGAACTTGCTTTAAAGCACAGCTCTTCTCTACAAACTGACTATAAACTTCTTATCCTACTATTCGCGGAGAATTTGTTCATGTTGTGTATTCAGTGTTACATCTGTTCATTTTACTGACAAAAATATGTGTTATTTCTTTTCATTCTTGTCAGTACTGCAGAGCAACTCAGTCAGCTGGAGTCTGTTTTGGCATGAGCCACAAAGAAAACAGCTTGACTTTCAGATCCCAGGGTGAGTTTTCAGGGCTAGCAGTCAGGAAAACTGTTTTTATTTGTAAACTGAGAAAAGGTTCGTAAGTAAGTCACTGAAAGAAAATAACTATGGAACCCTGCAATGCCATTTTATAGTCACTTTCTGGATGCGAAGCAATGTTTTATGTAATTTATTTTGAGTTATAAAAGTTTTATTGTTTGGTTCAGCCAAGAAAACATTTCATTTCAATAAGGGTTATGGATGTAACTGACCTGTGCGATGTTATTACTTTATTTAAAAATATATTGTAATTATTGTACTGAATATATATATAGAGAGAGAGAGGTTAATTTAGTGGTGAGGAAAATGGTAAGAATAAATTAAAACAAATTACTTAAAATGCTTCCAGTACCTGAAATGACTAAATTTTAATTAACTAACTTTACACTGGATTACCATTTGGAAAATGACTAGCTATCTCAAATAGCTGGTTGGTGCAGGGACTGCCATTTTCTGTGTTTGTGCAACACCTAGTAACATGGTGGTCCCAATCTGGTTGTCCATTAGCTACCTCAACATGAATAATAAAAATAATATACCTCACTTTGAAGCTCATATAATATATGCATCATCCATGCTTAGGAATCTTAGAAATACCTACTGTAGGAAACAGAGCTCACTTAATATTTTGCAATCAAAAGAAATATAAAAAATACAGTAACAATGATTACTTTTGTGGGTGTATGAATTAAAATTTTAAAAAAATCTGTCATATATACCAAAAATCCAAAATGGCTGGTAGCTATCATAGTAATGGTGAAAAAGCGGATACTGTTTTGAACTACATAGTGTCTGAAATTTAATTTTAACCTACCTAGAGGTACACCATTACGAAGTATTCAGATAACATGTTATAGTTACCTGAAGAATTTCCCTTGAAAAAGTTTAATCCTAAGGTGGTGAATTCTTTTTCAGAAAGTAAATTGGAATTGAATTTTTGAGCAAAAACATGCATAAAACTATAAAAGAATGAATCATGTTAGATTAAACGATCTGTGGAACAGATTGTTTCCATCAGGGTAATGCAGGTGGAGGAAAAGCAGAGAGGAAATATATTGTTGTGAGGAGAGAGGATATTAAGGCAAAGGGATGTGACTTTTCAAGGACTGGAACTATTCAATTAATATCTACAGCAATACATACTAAGTTGTCATAATGGATCTTAATGGCTCATTATTTAGGTTTAATTTTTTGAGGTAGAATGTGGGGGGCTACTTTTAAAAACACTAAGTGTTGCATGAAATACTTAGTTGAGTTTATAGAAAAAAAAAAAGGGCAAGCTATGTCATGGAGATTGGATTTAACTATCCCCCTGTGTTGTCCGAATTCAAGCACAAGAGCCTGCTCTGCTGTTCATGTATAACAACCAAAGTGAAACTCAGGGCCGGATTTAGGGGTAGGTGACCCAAGCAACAGCCTGGGGTGCTGGGCTTGGAGGGCGCCAGGGCCAGGGTGCTGTTTTTGTTGTTAGCGACAAAAGGGAAAATAGAATGTTTGAAGTAAAATGTTTCAGGTATTCCATATGTGGATTTATTTTTCACTAATCTCCTAGAATGTTCTGGACCTTTGTAGAATCTCATGGAACCTTCCAGACTTTCCTTGACCCTTCTAGAATGTTGTCAACCATGTCCTCGTGGATATATAAGGGGCGAGACATCACCAGTCAGTCAGTGAGATATAAGAACGAAGTGGGAGCCCAGCTGTGATATTGTTAACCTTGTGTTATTGTTTTATTGTGTAATTGTGAAAGTATACTTGTGTTTTAGGACTAATAAAGGTCATATTTAATGAGATGCCAGAGATATCTATGTAACCCCTATCTACTCAACAATATAAAAAAAAGTTATTTCTTTCGCCATGCTTAACACATAATGTTTGATGACTTTCTAAGACTGCAGAACATAGACTTTTGCTCTCCCTCATACTTCCTGTCCCTCTCTCCTCCCGTAGAAAATAAAAGATGCCCTGAAGCAGATTTTCCTGAAGATAAGGAATGGACATGTAAGGAAAGTGCTGGAGGGGGGCAGGCACCGAAGAAGCTCTTCACCTGGGGCACCATTTGGTTTAGGGCGGGCCCTGATGAAACTTACTAGCAACTAATCAGTTCCATTGTTTAAACAGAATGAAAAGTTTAACATAACAATATAAACCTTGAAAAGTCGGTTAGATTTATAACAATTATTTCAGTTTCAATAATCTCAGGGGGCCCTTCCTACAAAAGCATCATCTTCAAGAGTGGGTAAGTTCCTGATGTCCTCATATTGGGGCCGAGCACTGTATCAACATATTTAATTTACACAGTCCAACTAGCATGCAAGGGAAAATAAAAACAGAGGCACTGGCTCAAAGAATGACAGCGGCATACTGTCTAAGGGCATGATGAGCTCATCTGAAATAGCAAAATGGTAGTTATGTTATATTAATAATATGTAAATACTTAATATACTTCTTATTAATAAGATTACCACACTCCAAGGGAGAATATGTAGATCAGTGAGTTGTGGTCCTATATTAAACAATTTGTTACTCTGCCCACAGATAAAATATGCTATATGCCAAACTGTACTGTCATTGGAATATCAAAAAACAAAGGGGACCAAATTCAAGCAGACACAACTCTCGCTGGGTTATTTGGCAACTAGTAGTTTTCCTTAAAAAAACAGGTAAGTTTAATGGCATTATGACTCAACAGAGGGATGGTCAAAAATTGTACATGGGATCAGTTTTAAAGGATTCTTTTAAACGTCTATAATGATAAATAATATAGCCATTGGATACATAGAGATTGCAACTCAGGCTTTGAATCTTATACATTTCTGTTCCCACTTCTACTGGACAAACAATTATGATGAAGTATTGAAAATGAGGTTAAATATACCCTACTCAACATCATTAGGTCCTTTCTTTTGTAAGCCCTGAATATGTACAGACATCACAGCACATTACGCAAAAAGCATACATTAAAACACAACTCCCTAAAACTGTATATTAAATTATAACAGAATAAAATTACTTGGAATAGAGTCAATTCTATTCTGTTTAGAAAATAATTGTGCTACTTTTCTTCATAGCCATGCTCCCTCTTGTCTCTTTCACACGCAGAACAGCTGAACACGTCCACCTGGGAGGATGCTTTTTGTTTACATCTCAGGTTGCTAGCTCACTACCATTGGTGGTTTTTTCTGAAAGGGAGGGGTCCGGGTGAAATGAGAGGCTGGGGATGCTGCCCCCTATCACATGATGGAAATTTCCACTCTTTAGAAAGCAGGAAAGAAAAGAAAAGAAAAGAGAGGGTCTCAATCCACACTTTCTAACACTCCTCGTAGGGTCGTGCCATTTTCACATGTGCTTCATCCTAAAAGAATTTGCCAAAAACAAGGTGGGTAATTCTAGCTCTTTCAATACAATTCTACGCGATTTCTAAAGACCGAGAAAGCTTGTTAAATACGGATGTCGCTATTTATACATATGGATCTACAGGTATCTCTTACTACAGGGTGTAACACACCCTCACATCCTTGTGTGAGTACAGCCTACGTTTATGCTTGGCAGAGCGGCTGTTTTTAACATGTTGGCTTTCACCATTTCAAATGAGCCCGCTTTGAGTGGATTGAAGTGTAATGACCGTATTAACTGTGGGCATGCAGCACGGCACAAACTACCGAGGATGACTGGGGACGGCTTTTATTGTATGTGTGGGAGTTTGCACTGGAACAGTGAGCCCGGAATTGCAAACGAAACCCAGCGAGTTGTGTCTTGCTCGTGGTTTCATTGTGTTTCTTTGTCGTTGTGTACAGGTCGAAAGCACTCTGCTCTACTAGTGTGGGAGGGAAGTTATTCAGGGGTCTGTGGGGAAGGGCTGCAGAGTGCACGGAGGGCGTCGTGCTGCTGCTGGGGGCTGGCGGAGAGGGCTTGATGGGAAGGGTGGCAGAATGTATTAAGTGTGGATGGGGAGACGGGGTGGGGGGGTTGCACAGTGCATTACGGGAATGGGGTGCGGGTTGCACCCCACAGAAAGAGTGGCAGGCTTCCACTGGGAGAAGACTGCACAGGATCGGATTGCGGTGGGGGGAGAGTGGCCCTGTGCCGGGACTGTGCTAGAGTGTGTTACAAGGGGTTAGTGAATTTAGGGAGGGGCAGTAATTCAGAGTGTCGGGGGGGGGGCAGGAGAGGAAGGAGACTGTGCTGCGGGCGGCGGGGAATGCGAGTTGCTAGGTAGGAAGAAGGAAGGGATGTAGAAGTTTTCATGTGTATGCAGCCTGGAATAGAAGAGAAAACCCCTGCCACGTCCAGCGTTGAAAACAGACACGTCCCCCTACCGCCAGAGCAGCTGCTGTGCCAGTGCCTGGGAGGGAGGGACCCCGCCTGTCCCAGCTCTTGGTGACGCTTGTGACCAGGTGTGTTCACGCTGAGCAGCTCCCCGGCTGAAGCCAGGGGCGCCGGATCTGGCCTCGCAGGATCCTGCCCTGCTTTGCTGGCGCGTGGCACTAGCCGCCTCGCCGGTCCCGCGGCGTGTGCCCTGGAGGCGCCGCGCTCCCCTCGCAGCCGCAAACGCAGTGCAGCGAGCGGCGCAGCCCTGCCGGGGGGCGGTGCATGCGGGGGGAGCTACTGTCTGTAGATAGGGGGCGCCAGGCGGGGGCGGCTGCTCCACGTACCCCCGGGGGGTCTCTGTGCCCTGCTGCCCCACCCACGGGCTGCGGTGGCGAGCTCCGTGCAAGCAGCAGCAGCAGCCGCCGGGTCTCCTGGCCGCTGGGCTCACTGGCAGCCAGCGCCACCTGTCACCGGCCCAGCGGGGGCCCGCGGCAGCTGGGCAGGGGCGGTAACGGGAGCCGGGGCGCCCACCCTGCTGCCGGGGCTCGCCGCGCCTGCGCGCCGCGCCGCCCCCCTCTGCGGCAGCTCGGGGGGCGGGGCGGCAGCTCCGCTGGCCCGGCTGGGAGGGGAGCGCGCGGGGAGCTTTCCATTGTCTGCTGCCCTGGGCGCAGCCTGCCGGTCCGGGGCGGGGGCGGGGCGACCGGGGGCTGCGGGGAGCGAGGCAGAGACAAGGGGGAGGGGGAGGCGAGAGCCGCTGTTGGCCACACGAGCTGTGAGGGGGAGCGAGCCGCTTTGCAGCGCCGGGCACAGCCCCGGCAGGGGGGTCAGCGTGGAAGGGATGCTCCAGGCCACACCACGAGGAGAGAGGCCTTTGGGCTCTAAGCACTTGTGGCCCTGACACAGTCCCTGGCAGGTTCAGCCGGGGGGGAGGGGTCGATCTGGTGCTCTGCCCACGTCTCAGGCTGAGTAATTGTACTAGGCAGTTTGCAGTTTCCAGTGGCAGAGACCTTCAGCACCATCCCTAGACTTCTGTGTTTCACCCTGCCATTAAAATACTCGAGATACAGCATTTATGGCTTATTACAACACTGTAACCCACTAACCTCCTTTTTTGGCTTATGACTTGCAGGGGTGTTAATGGGCCACTCTACCTTGAATGGTCCCTTATGACAGGAGTTCTCAACCAGGAGTCTAAGGCCCTTCGGTGAGGGGGGGGGGCCTGCAGGCAGGTTTCAGGGGTCCACCAAAATAAACCGGAGAGTAGGGCCAGTGTTAAGACTCACTGGGGCTCAGGACAGAAAGCCGAATCCCAAGCCCCTCTGCCCAGAGCTGAAACTGAAGCCAGAGCAATTTAGCTTCACGGGGGCCCCTGTGGCATGGGTCTCTGGGAAATTGCTCTGCTTGATACTTCCTAATGCCAGTCCTGGCTTTTAATCTGAAAAACAGTTCTTGTGGCACAAGTGGGCTGTGGAATTTTTATAGCGGGGGAGAGAGGGGTCAACGAAAAAGGTTGAGAATCCCTGCCTTACAGTTGTGCAAACTATTTATGCTAAACTATCTGTTCCACCTTGGATGTAGCTCTGTTTATTAATTTATATGGAGACAAGCAGAATTTAGCTTTGTGCAGTGATGGAGAAACTCCTTTCTGTGACAATGGAAGAGAAGATGTAGGTACAAAGACCTGTGTACAAACTAATATTTCAGCCGTTTGACAGCAGTGTCATTTTGAGCTTAAACAGTCTCAGTTAACATCTATATCTCAATAATAATCGGGTTTCTAAGGATAGAGGCAACTGAGAACATTTTTTATTATTGTGACTGTTATTTTACTTCCCTCAGCACTGACAAAGGCAGAGTTCCTAAGCAGTAATTTATTTTGAGTGTTTCAACCAAGTCTACCTATCAAGCCTAATGAGGAAGATCCTGTTTCATCTAAGTATATTCACAGCCTTTGAGGAATACTAGAAATTGCAGGTTCATAGGGATCAGTTTGTTAATTATTATGATTATTATTATTACACAGCTCTCTGAACACTTGTTTTACCTGCAAGTATACGGTTTGTCATATTTATTTATTTATATGCAGTTTTATGGTGTTTCTAGGCATTTCTCTAGGTTTGATGCAAAGCTGCCTGATTTTTATGTTTCTTCTCAGGAGAGAACAGAAATATGCCCATAATTTTAAATTTATATTTTTGCTTATGTGACTGTTTTTGTAATACATCACAGGATTATTCACGCCTGAGAAAGATATTTATTTCATGTAGTAATTATAGCACATAATTTGGAATATTAAAATTAAGTGGGTCAACCTGAAACACTTCAGCGATGTAAATCTGTTGGATATTTGCTAGAAATGAACATTTAAGAGAAATTTCAAATATTGAAGATGCCTGAATATTTTTTACCAAGTGAAACTTTTTGTTTCTGTACTTGTTGTCATTAGTTCACTCTATTATGTATCTATTTTTAACTTTATTTTGTTTCTAAATTTTAGGGGTTTACATTCTTCATGTAACATATTCTATCCTGTTTGGGGAGTTTGGGGATAGGTTTAAGATGAGAATACTTATAGTGTAAACTCTGCCTCATCAGAGTTCCCATCCACTCATGACACTGGGGTTGCCCATGCTTATTGTTCTAGATTACTTTAACATTTTTGTGTACAACAGCTCTTCTGGGCTTGCTCAAGATTTAATGGGTACCATCTCACACCACTGACTTATTACAGGGAATGTGTCACTCTAGTTATATAAGTGGATCTCGTTATTGGTCTGCTATTGGTAACTGAATAGGCAGAGGTACGACCTTTGTTGTAGTTATCACATCTCCTCCTTAAATTAGATGTCAGGGTTTATTTTGAGGGTAGAGGATCTATTTAATTGGTCTCCATCATTGTCTCTGTCTTTGACCATGGCCAGTTCACCTAACTCCTCAATGTCCTTGAGGAGCATTTAGTGTACCCATCTGTAAAATAATATATAAAACTACCAGCTTCACATGGTAGGTATATTGAGCGGCTTAATTAATTCATGTCTGTAAAAGCATTGTAAGAGTCTTGCATGAAAGGCCCTACTGAAGTGCAAAACTATTATCAAGTATATCGCTGATGTTCCATGTGGGCCACTGAACTTACTGCTGGAGCTTATCTAATAATTAATAGTGATGATTGTGCTAGATGATATTTTAGAGCTCTAGCAGGGATGTGATTCTGTGGCTGACACATAATGGGGATACTAAGATTCAGTTGGTTTGTGGTAATTCTGCAAAGGATATTTGTTCATATTTAGAAAACACAGAATATTAGGGTTGGAAGAGACCTCAGGAGGTCATCTAGTCCAACCTCCTGCTCAAAGCAGGACCAACCCCAGCTAAATCATCCCAGCCAGGACTATGTCAAGACGGGCCATAAAAACCTCTAAGTATGAAGATTCCACCACCTCCCTAGGTAACCCATTCCATTGCTTCACCACCTTTCTAGTGAAATAGTTTTTCCTCATATCCAACCTAGACCTCCCCCACTGCAACGTCAGACCATTGCTCCTTGTTTTGTCATCTGCCACCACTAAGAACAGCCTAGCTCCATCCTCTTTGAAACCCGCCTTCAGGTAGTTGAAGGTTGCTATCAAATCCCACCTCACTCTTCTCTTCAGCAGACTAAATAAGCCCAGTTCTCTCAGCCTCTCTTCAGAAGTCATGTGCCCCAGCCCCCTAATAATTTACATTGCCCTTTGCTGGACTCTCTCCAATTTGTCCACATCCTTTCTGTAGTGGGGGCCCAAAACTGGACGCAATATTCCATATGTGGCCTCCAGTGCCGAATAGAAGGGAATAATCACTTGTTCTGATGGCAATGCTCCTACTAATGCAGCCCAATATGCCGTTAGCCTTCTTGGCAACAAGAGCACACTGTTGACTCAATTCCAGTTTCTCATCCACTGTAACCCCTAGGTCCTTTTCTGCAGAACTGCCCCTTAGCCAGTTGGTCCCCAACCCGTAGCAGTGCATGGGATTCTTCTGTCCTAAGTGCAGAATTCTGCACTTGTCCTTGTTGAACCTCATCAGATTTCTTTTGGCCCAATCCTCCAATTGGTCTAGGTCACTCTGGACCCTATCTCTACCCTCCAGCATATCTACCTTTCCCCCATCTTAGTGTCATCTGTAAACTTGCTGAGGGTGCAATCCAGCCCATCATCCAGATCATTAATGAAGATGTTGAACAAAACCGGCCCCAGGACCGACCCTTGGGGCACTCCGATTGATCCCGGATGCCAACTAGACATCGAGCCATTGATCACTACCCATTGAGTCTGACAATCTAGACAGCTTTCTATCCACCTTATAGTCTATTCATCCAATCCAGTTAATCCAATACTTTTTTAATTTGCTGGCAAGAATACGGTGGAAGACCATATCAAAAGCTTTACTAAAGTCAAGATTTATCACATCCACCGCTTTCCCCATATCCACAGAGCCAGATATCTCATCATAGAAGGCAATCAGGTTGGTCACGCATGACTTGCTCTTGGTGAATCCATGTTGACTGTTCCTGATCACCTTCCTCTTCTCCAAGTGCTTCAAAATTGATTCCTTGAGGACCTGCTCCATGATTTTTCCAAGGACTGAGGTGAGGCTGACCGGTCAGTAGTTTCCCGGATTCTCGTTCTTCCCTTTTTTAAAGATGGGCACTATATTTGCCTTTTTCCAATCATCTGGGACCTCCCCTAATCACCATGAGTTTTCAGAGATAAGGCCAATGGCTCTCCAGTCACATCAGCCAACTCCCTCAGCACCCTCGGATGTATTAGATCCAGACCTATGGACCTGTGCATGTCCACCTTTTCTAAATAGTCCTTAACATGTTCTTTCACCACTGAGGGCTGCTGACCTCCTCACCATACTGTGCTGCCCAGTGCAGCAGTCTGGGAGCTGACCTTGTCTGTGAAGACTGAGGCAAAAAAAGCATTGAGTACTTCAGCTTTTTCCACATCATCTGTCACTAGGTTGCCTCCCCCATTCAGTAAGGGTCCCAGATTTTCCCTGACCTTCTTGTTGCTAACATACCTGTAGAAGCCCTTGTTACCTTTCACATCCCTTGCTAGTTGCAACTCCAATTGTGCTTTGGCCTTCCTGATTACATCCCTGCATGCTCGAGCAATATTTTTATACGCCTCCCTTGTCATCTGTCCAAGTTTCTACTTCTTGTAAGCTTCCTTTAGTGTTTAAGCTCACTGAAGATTTCTCTGTTGAGCCAAGCTGGTCGCCTGCCATATTTGCTATTCTTTCTACACATTGGGATGGTTTGTTCCTGCCCCCTCAATAAGGCTTCTTTAAAATACAGCCAGCTCTTCTGGACTCCTTTGCCCCTCATACTAGCCTCCCAGGGGATCCTGCCCATCAGTTTCCTGAGGGAGTCAAAGTCTGCTTTTCTGAAGTCCAGGGTCCGTATTCTGCTGCTCTGCTTTCTTCATTTTGTCAGGATCCCGAATTCGACCATCTCATGGTCTCTGCTGCCCAGGTTGCCACCCACTTCTACTTCCCTGCCAATTCTTTTCTGTTTGTGAGCAGCAGGTCAAGAGGAGCACGGCCCATAGTCGGTTCCTCCAGCACTTGCACCAGGAAGCTGTCCCCAGCACTCTCCAAAAACTTCATGGATTGTCTGTACACCTCTGTATTGCTCTCCCAGCACATGTCAGAGTGATTGAAGTCCCCCAGGAGAACCGGGGCCTGTGATCTGGAAACTTCTGTTAGTTGTCCAAAGAAAGCCTCGTCTACCTCATCATCCTGGTCTGGTGGTCTATAGCAAATGCCCACCATGATATCACCCTTATTGCTCTATATTTCTATCGAAAGTAAACTGGCAGGCCTACTCCAGTGAACCCCAGTGAGCAGCATATCCTGTACACAGCTAAATGCAGAACTGGTATTTTCAAGAAGACTGACCAGTATAATCTTTCACCCTTCTTTAAATACAGCAGAGATAAAAAAAATGCAGTTACCAATAGCAATTCAAATAATTGCTCAGGTAATCAGTGCAAGAAGGTTCAAAGTGGAAGGTATGTACCAATATGCATTGTCAGCATTTCCTTTGGCAGCCTTATTTAGCAAAATGGGAGCATGTAGGGCTACCCAGTTACCAAGAAAGATCAGACTATGATTGGACTGTCATATTTGGACCCCACTGCCATGGTTGGACCAAAACAAACAGGGCTTACTTCTCAATCCTACAGAAAATTCCTCCATGGAGTTATTTGGGCTGAAGATATGTTGATGGCTTGGCAGCAAGGATGTAGTTTGGTTGGATGAGGCTTGGGTACCAGTTTTGCCAAACCAGGAATATGATCAAGAATAATTATTAGGCATAACTGGAAAGCAGCAGCATGAATGACTTCATGTCTGTGCCAAGGATTTGGGATTTTTTGAGATACAAGATTGTGCCTATGGTACGATAAGGTTTGGACCTCACAGATGAAAGTGAAGAAATTAGATTCACCTGGGAAGCTACTTAAGCCTAGCAGATTGAGATAAAGTATGCATACTTCTAAACAAAAAGGAAGAAAACAACTGCCTGATTAAAGGGCAAGGTACAAGAGATTTTTCATTTATGCAAAAATGGAAAGCCAGCCCAATCAAGACAATTAAAAGGAGCATACAGTATTGCAGGTAAAATGCATGATGAAAATTAGTAGCAGTAAGAGGGAAAATGAACAGCAAGTAGTCAAAGGCTTTGTCTACACTAGCACTTTTGTTGGCAAAACTTTTGTTGGTCAGGGGTATGAAAAAACACAACCGTGACTGACATAAGTTTCACCGACAAAAGTGCTGGTGTGGACAGTACTATGTTGGCAGGAGAGCCTCTCTCCCACCAGCAAAGAGCGACTACACGGGAGACCTTACAGTGGCACAGGTGTAGCAATACAGCTATGCCGCTCTAAGGTCTGTAGTATAGACATAGTCAAAGACTTAAAGTAAACCATACATTCTGATAGCCCCAGTTCTGGAAAAACATAACATGTGCTTAACTTTACTCCTAAGAGTAGTTCCACTGAGGTCATTTTCCCTCATGGAAGTCAATGGGACTTCTCAGAGATGTAAGTCTTTGCAGAATCTCAGGATATTGAGAAGGCAGAAGATTGCAAGAGAAATAGTGGGTCTTCTGGACTGTCAGGGAGCAAAGGGAGCCATTAAGGGTATGACATTTCTAAGATGCTAAATAATTTATTTGCAGCAGTTTTTATCTAAGAGGATATTGGGTAGATATCCAAGTTTACTTTTTTCCTGACAATAAAGATGAAGCACCATCAATCAAAGGCGAAGGTGCAAGAACAAACAGATAAATTAAATAGCAACAAGTTGTGTTGTGTTGTACTGTTAACAATATATTTTAAAAACACAATTTGAAATTGATAGATGTTTGTCTGAATGTATTTCTTCAGAAAGGTTCCACTGTATCTTAGAAGCAGCATATCTGCTATGTGATGCAGGGGTTGCTATGGTGAGTTCACATATCTTATTTAATACTGTACCAGAGTAAATAGACATTGTAACAATCTCTGTTAGTGCTGCTAGTAGTAAGGCAGTGTCAGCATTTTTCTCATAAATACTTGTTTTCATGATGAAACTTGGCCTAAAAGGTCTAAACTAATGGAGAAAAAAGAAGGCTTTTCAAAACCAAACCAACAGCTTTCTTACTTTTTTTGAATGCATGTGTTTTATATGTATAATATGGATGTATGTGTACACATAAAGTGAAGAAATATTAGTGAGAGATATTTTGTTTGTTAAAAAAGATTAGAAGTTTATTGTGTCAATCCTACTTTTTAAATCCTCTCACTCCAAAATGGCTTTTTTTGTTGTTGTTGTTTTTTTGTTTACTTTATTGAAATGTGTAGGCTATTAACACAAGATGTTGATTATAATGTTTTGTATTTAGGAAAACTTTTTTATTATTTGAGGCTCAGTTTTCATTTACACTAAGGACCCTTTACACAGCATAAGAAGCCCCTCAAATGGGTGTAAATTACATTATACTCAATTTACAGCCTCTTTGTACTGCCAGAGAAGCTAAAGGGACGTTTCTGTAAATGAGAATCAGGCCTTTAACTACATAATTACTCCGTTAACTAAATGGCATCAGAATTTAACTTACAGACATGACAGTCCATTGTTTTAGAACAATTATTTGATCTGTATTCCAGGATAACATATAATACAGCAGGGCATTGATAAGAGTAAATCTTTTATAAATCTATTTATTTTTCTAATCTTTAGCTCTGGAAAAAGGTAAATAACTCTGAGAGGACCTACCCTTTGCACTTGGTGAGATCTCACATTGTGTTTAGTGTGTCTCTATCAGTGTTCACACATTAGTTTGTAAGTAGAGCTGATTGAAATTTTTCCATCTACTTTTTTTTTATAACTATTATTATTATTATTATTGACAAAATCAGGTTTTCAACTAACTGAAAATTATTGCGGGAAATGTCTTTTCCTCAAAAAAAATTCCCCATTGGACAATCAGAAATTTTGAGCCAGAAACTGCAACAACAACAACAAAAACCCACTGAAAAGCCCCAACAATTGGTTTTCAACTTAAAATCTTCATCTTTCAAGTTTTGGGGGTTTTTTTTATTAAAAATCAACATTTTACATGGAAAACCTCTCACCTGCTATTTCCCACCAGCTCTTTTTGTAAGACCTAATTACACCTCATTCTTGTATGTGTAATACTGGGACTTGCATATAAGCTAACGTGTGGCACTTGTGGAGTCCATAAGTTAGGAGCAGGAATAGTTCCAATCAATCAGTTAGAGTGAATGGAGTTCTCAGGACCAGAGTTTTTCTCCTGCCTGAACATGTGAGTTTGAGCAAACACATCCTTCCCAACAGCCAGGAGAAAAGGGGAGGGAGATATAAATAAAAACCTCCAACCTGTCTGCACATCATCAACTGGCAAAGAAGGGGTAAAAGCTATTTTTCTGGCTATTCAGTGCCACAGCCAGAAAGAGAGAGGAAATAAGGCATCAGATTCGTCCCTGTCTTATGCCATATGTCACGTATAGAAGTTAGGTTTGCTTAAGGTATAAATCAAGGCCCATTGTGAAAAATAGAATTGTTGGGAGCCTCCAGAAAAATTGTTGTGATGTCCTGGCATTGCAATGTTTGTTTTGAGCTGTTATAATATCAGGACATCACTCCTCCATTATTTGATCAGTTTCTGGAACGCCATTTGATGTAATGGATGTCCCATGCTACAAGGTTAAATATTATTGGGCTGCAGAAAGATGACGGAGAGAATGATGACACTGTATTAAATAAAATATGACTCCTAGGGGAATTGTGTGCCACCGCGCGTGCACAGAATTTGTGTTCCGCTGCATGTTTTTTTGCTTCCCTGCAGAAAAATGACCTTTTGACAGGGAAGCAAAGGGAAGCTGCAAGAGCAGTCACACACCGCTCCCTAGCTGCACAGGTACATTGTTTCAGGCACCCGGAGCAGCCAACGGAGAGGTAAATCAATGCAGGGCTGGAGACACTCCAGCCAGTGGCTCCTACTATGAGCCAGGATTAGCTGCTAGTCCCGGCTGGGCTGAATGCAGAAGAGGACAGGACTTCCTCTTCCCCTGCAAGGATTGTCTGAGGCTGTGTCAGACCCACCCCCGAAACCGCCCCCAGTTGCAGGAAGCTCAGCATCCTCCCCTGCTTCCTGCCCCCATTTCTCCTCAGCTGCAGAGGGAAGAGTCACTGTACATGGAGCTGCTCCCCCATCTGCCCAACCCCCATGCATCTGGACCTCCCATACCCAGACACCCCCGCCAAGCCTCACCCCATACACCCAGAACCCTCCTAGCCCTCCATACCCAAACCCCACCCCATCGAACCTGAACCCGTGCATTTGGAGCCCCGTGCACTCAGGCCTCCGGACCCCCACCCCTGCACCCAGAGAACCCCGCACTGAGCTCCTTGCATTCAAACCCCGACTCTGCTAAGACCCACCCCCTGCACCATCCTAAGCCCCCACATCCAAACTCCCATGCCACTGACCCCCAGTTAGCTGCACCCAGACCCCCACCCCACCAAGCCCCACTCCCCAACACCCAGACCCCTTCACTGACCCCCAACCACTTTCACCTGCGACTCTGTGCATTCACATCCCCTTAGACCTAGACCCCCCACTGAGCTGACTGCTCCCAGATTGTCCCACACAGAATCCTCTCACCCCACATCTGGATCCCCAAATCCTGTGCCCCTCCACACTTGGATCCTGCCTAGTTGAACCTGCCTGCCCCAGTCCTGGTGCACCTGGCACAGAGTGCAGGGCCCCAGAGTGTTTCTGGGGCAGGCCCAGGTCTTGTGCTGTGTCAGGGTCAGATGAAGCCTCACCACTGAGTCCATGTTGTGGGGGTGGGGAGACTGCAGGATGATCTCCCATCTCCATGCAGTCAGTAGCCTGTGCTCCCCACTGCCATGCTGAAGCCTCTATATTTATTTATTGACAAAACGTGCAGAATTTTAAAATATTGTGCGCACAATTTTTTGGCAAAGAATGCCCTCAGGAGTAGAATATGCACTGCAGCTCCATGCTTTATGGTCATTGGGGTTCTTTCATACTGTTTTCAAATGCAGTGCAGTTTCTGAGAATTCAGCATTCAGGGACCAATAGCTGCAGCCATATAGAAATAATAGAATATACTTCCTAAATCAATAAATAGGTATAAAATATAGAAAAGAATGGATTCTATGTTTTGTTGTGCCACTGATCCGTCAACAAAGAGTGAGTTTTACCTAGCAGACAGTACACTCTTAAAAAACATCACAGTGAAGGTATAGGTAATTAGCCTTTTTTTCCCCTAACAGCCTCTATATTTATATTTACATCAGGAGTCAATTTTAGGGTTATTTGTATAGTCAGTAATATTCAACAATGTCATTCTAAAACAACAGAACATTTTGTCTTTCTCTTTCTCTCACACATATATAATAATTGTGCAGCTCTGTGGCCTCCATTTAAGTCTCCATTCAAGAAAACTAGTCTGAATTAATAGCATGAATTCCTGGAATTGAAATCAATTGGAGTTTTGCAATTTACTTCAGTCGACTTTAGTCAGACCAGGATTTTGCCCATAACCTTCAGACATTCCGGAATGGTAAATCAAAGATGTGTGTAAATAAACATGCTATGCACTCTGCTCTAAAGGTTGCCATATGAGGGGATGGGGTCTGACCAACTGTCAGACAGACTTAATTTCCATTTCGCAAGGGTCTTCAACTGACTATTTTGGCAGTTCTGGAGAGGGAAATCCCAAGTAACATCAGCAAGGGCAACCCAGCAAGTCTTGATCGCTGTGACAGGGCATAGATAATCCCTCAGATAAGTGGATCCTAGAACATTGAAGTCTTTAAAGGTAATAAGTACTCAGAAACAGGCAGACAAAAGTGCAGAGCATAAAATATCAGGGCAGTGTACTCACAGCAAGCCCATCACCTCTGCTTTCGGAGGCAAGGGATTGCATATTGCAACAGCTGAAGCCTCCTTGTTTTCCTTAAGGGCAGCCCCAACTAGAGTGCATTCCCTTTGAAGTGACAAAAGCATGGATCTCTCTGGCAGGCCTACAGAACATATAAAAACAAGTCACGGCCTCTGTCAGGGAGTCTGGCTGTATGAACAACTGAGTATGACTCATTGGCTGCCAACCGCATTGCCAAAGAGTGGACACACACCTCAAACAGGTGCAACCTTCACCCTCTTTGTTTAATGCTTTTCCCGCCAACAAACATTTTTTTCATATTATCTAGCTTTAGTTTTAGCTACTTTACATTGATACATTTCTCTACTTTGTTAGGCACAAGACAGCAGGCACACCACTGAATTTGGTACAAGTACATTCAAGAGGGGTTTAGCAAGAATGCAACCTTGTGAGACTGCACATGTGAGAACCTGCAGGGAGGAAGAACAATCACTCAACACGATTATCTAGGTTCTCTCATTCCTGTGTGCTGAATTTTTACAGCAAAGGTCAGAGGGACATTCATTTAATAGACAAACAAAACTTAACCAGTCTTTTGGGGTTTGTATGTGCTTTAACATTCCCAGAGTTATAGCTTTAAATGCGATTTTTCGCAGCATGCACTATTCTACAATACAACAATTTATGCCCCTACCAGATCAAAGAGCTCACCTATACATGGGCAGGGGAGGGAAGTGAGGTAAGCAATGTTCTTTTTAGCTGATGGGGTGATTTTGCCATTTTAAAGGATATATGTTTCTATGCAGCAATTAAAATAATCAAACTTTGCAAAGTGATGTTGTATACTGGGAAAAGTAACCATTTACCTGATCCTCTCTAGGCTAGTTCCATGTGTCAGCCAAACTTCATGGCACCTAAAACATAAAAAATTGTCATTTTAAAATAATTTATCTGCTGAAGGCCTCACCTACCTTTGCTATTTGGAGCGTTCAGCACATATATCTTTACAGTTAACTACTTTTTAAAAAATATGCATTACAGGTCATCTTTATAGCTGAAAGTCAACCCATAATTTGCCTAGCAGTTCCTGTGTTTTGCAATGTCTGATGTCATGGGCATATATTACATTTTTGAGGAACAATGGACTGAGTTTAAGACTGTGTCTTAACTACAAATTTACTTGCTCTTCATTTTGTGAAAGGCTTGGCATTTCATAAATATAGTTGTTACTTTAGAAGAGTTGCCGTGGTTTTTTTTCTATTTTTTTATAGATACTTTATAAATTGGTTCTAGAAATACCTGCTCCTCTGTTACATCAACAGAGCTGTAGAATGTAGATCTTGAAAGCCATTCCACAGCCACACCTGCTACCTTCCATTAGCTGGAAGAAGAAGATTCTCTTTCAATCTTGCTGGGCCACAGTGATTTGCTGACTGGTTTGTGTTTCACGTGCAGATGTTCAAGACATGAGGCTATTGCGTGTAGAATTTACTCAATTTTTCTGGTTACACAAGCAACTTCCATGCCTTATGGAACTATCCCTTTCTCTGTGGAATCAAATATTTTTTCTTTCTGATCTGTGCTCCAATTCTTGGGAAAATTTATCATTCTTAGGAGCATTTGTTTATGGAAGTGTTTTTACTCTGACAGGTTGTGAGATATCAAACATTAAAAATTATGTCATTCTGTTTATTATTTTGGATTTTTTCCACCTCAATTTTGACATGATTTTAGTTGCTATTGAGAACAATTATATCCAGAAACCAATGATTTATTCTTTTAGGACCAACTTATAATAACCCTACTCATATTGAAACCAATGGAATCACTTGGAGTAAATTTGCTATTGAATGGATAACCCCTTGAGTAAGTTACTGTTCAGTGTGGAAGGGGCATCATTTGATCCTTAATGTCTGGAAGGCCAGCTTTCAAGTAGAGTAAAACATTAGACTCTAACTTTAGCTGCTTATGAGGTATCAGATGCTAAAATCACATCAGAGAGAAAGGGGGCAAAGTTTGGAAAGCAAGAGAGTAATTGACATGGATATTTTAAAGTAAGTTGTCTAATGATAATGAAAGCTCTTATATAGCACTTTTCATGATCAAAATCCTGTACAGGCATTAGCTAATACTCACAACACCCCTGTAAAGCAGGAAGTAAGTATCGTTATACATATTTTATGTATACGGATTGGAAAGGTATAGTTCATATTCCATTGAAAAGCTTTGCAATCAGTAGTGTCCAAAATTTGCTTTTAGTCTTGATGGTTCCTACGATGATGCTCTTTCTTAAAACTATCTCTAATAGTCTTGTTTCTCGTTACTCTCTTAACAAAGAGTAGAGATGATCCAAGGTTTTCAAAATATTGATGGGGAAAAAAGGAAAGAGATTTTTTTCTACCAGCGGTAATAAATAGCAAGTCCTGAACCTTGAACTGGTGCTAAGTTACAGAACACTTTCAGTCTTACCATACTTCATGCTTTCTGCTCTTTCTTTTTCTTCTTATAATTTTTTAAAGGGCAAAATAAAAGTTGCATATTTCAGAAATGAATGTAAAGTGAATTGCAGAGAAGGAGAGGAGTCATGTGATAAGCTAACAAGAGATAGAAAATTCCACTGAAAGTAAGGGTATGTCTCTACAGCGATAAAAGACGCGCAGCACAGCCAGGACTGGCCCAGGTCAGGTGACTCTAGGTCATGGGACTAAAAGTTGCTGCATAGACATTTAGGCTCTAGCCCAAGCTCTGGGACCTCCACCCTTGCAGGGTCCCAGAGCTCAGGCTCCAGTCCATCCCTGAATGTCTACATTGTGATTTTTCACAGTCAGGAAATGAATCTTTATTTCACAAGCCCACTATATAGCTTCCCTGGTCTAAAATAATATTTCATACCATTCATTCATTTTAAAACAAATTCATGTGTGATATCTGACTAATGTAACAATAGCAAGGAGCAAAACTGCTACCCACTGCAGGACCATACATTTCTTGTGATTTAAGAGTGAAAGAGTAAATATTAGGGCCCAATCATGTGATCTTCAGGCAAAATAGCAGTGTAGCCTGAATAAGAAATTCAAGATTGGCTCATGGTTTTATTATGCAGTTTACTACCTAAGTACATTGATGCAGGCACCGAGATACAAAGCAAAGGAGATAATGATTTTCAGTAGAGTGACACAGAAATGCCTTTTCTCTGTAGTGCTGAATCATCTGTTTTTAGTTTATATTTGAAAACACCATTTCAGGTATGCAGAGTGGGTTTTTGTTGATGCATTTAGTTGCACTGAACTAGGGCCACACCCTCTTTCCTTATGCAGCCTCCCTGAAGTCAGTGGAGCTACTTATATGCATAAATGACTAAGGGCTTGTAGGATCTGGATATTCGCTTGTAGTTAGGTCTTTATCTAGCAAACAAAGAGAGTTAAGGAAAGGAAGACTAATGCTACAGCTCCTGTGAAAGGACATCATAGGTGCTATGTTCTATTAGCACCTATTGACTTTCATTGTTTCCAGCTTTCAGAGCTGGAATTGCTGCAGAAGGCGTGAATTTAACCTAAAGAGATGAGGAGTGCTTTGGGTTGCTTAGGATTAACTTCTCCAGCTAAATGGCAGATTGAAAGGTGTCCCATCCTGACATTGGCTGGAGAATGGCTAAAACAGAGCTCAGAAGGGACATGTAAAGTGTGACTGGTTCAGGAGACAGAAACTTTCACCTCTAGGTCACTTTATTGAACCTAGCCCAGAACAGTAATGACTGAAGTCACTATTACCACCTGGTGGCTGTTGAGTAGCTTATGTGAAATGATTTGATGGCTAGTCCAAGTGCCTTCATCATAAAATTCCATGTCATTGTAGACACCTGTTTGCAGTCTCACCTAAACCCAAGCCACAGGGGATCAGACACAAGAACTACATCCTGGGTTCTGGGCATGGGTTGGATTGAGGGGACCACAAAATTTGCCTTACACACCAATTTCTCCTTCCCTCCTAACACATCAGTGAATCTACAGTAACAAACTCATTGCCATTAAACCAAAGACTGACAACTAGAGTCCAAATACATTAATTCAATTGAAAATAGAAATCTGACTGAGCAATACAACCATACCATGCACCTCCACAAGAGCTTACACGCCTGCCATGTTTTATTTAAATGGGGACATATTATGTAAAAGGTAGTTCACTTACCTTGTAGTGCTTCTTGATATAAAAATCAGATTTATCTTCTGAGTCTTCTTGTTTTGTCAAGCCTGCTGGAATGGGTACAAAAAAAATCTCAATGCAGTGCATCAACATGTTTAAATAGTGCCTTTCAGAAAGGATTCAGGAGCAAATATGTACAGTTGCACTGGGCAACTGCACTTGCAGAGTTCAAGTTAAACAAATATCTCTTGCAAGGTATATCTCGTAATGAGGTTGTTCTCTCACATTTTTTCAAGGGTCATGGTCATAACCTGAGAATTGTGTTTTTCAGATTTGCGAAATTGCTAATCAACATTTTTACAAAATTACACAATATTATAATGAAAACCTAACGTAAAAGCATGTGGTGCAAAAAAGTGAGAGTTCATTTCCTGCTGAAATTGTTGAATTCCTATTTTATATTTAAATTGTATTTTAATACAGTCAAATTGAAGAAGTAACAACATTTTTATTATATTGAATAAATTATAGCTGGCGGTAAGAAAATAGGCATTTTAAATTAATGAGGACATTTTGCACAGTCAGATGAAATGACAGTTATTAAACAAAAATACTGAGGTATATTCAGTTAAACACTCACTAGAACTACTACTCACCTATGTGAAGTCACTCAGATGCAAGAGTGTTTGCAGGATTGAGGCCCTAATGTTTGGTGTGATATACTTGCTGTGTTCTCTAGAATGTCGACACAGCCAGTTGACTCAGGAACTATGATTACTGATGGGATTTGATAAAAATATACACTAACTGCATATTAAAAGTCATGAACTTGTATTTTATTAATACTGACAAAAAGATACTAACAGGTTTTCTTATTAGGTGCCATTTCTACCAGTATGAAATTTATTATTTTAAATAATCCATTTCAGACAGATTAAAAATTTAGACCATTAGGAGCTGTATTTCTTTTCTGTGTTTGTGAATATTTTTCTAACCTTTTTGTCCAGAAAGGCCTTTCAGACTGAAACATCATTAGCATACAGTACACGTCATGATTTGCAGTAGAGTGCTCCACATCTCAGTGTCTTTGTTTGTCCCAGTTTTTAAGTGACCGGTCTATGTTAAGAACATAGGAACATAAGAACGGCCATACTGGATCAGACCAATGGTCCATCTATCCCAGTATCCTGTCTTTCAAGAGTGGCCAATGCCAGATGCTTCAAAGGGAATGAGCAGAACAGGGAAATTATCAAGTGATCCGTCCCCTGTCATGCAGTTCCAGCATCTGGCAGTCAAATTGTGAGGTATGATTAGACTTTGACTGACAACATCTCTCACCTTGAAAGAAGCCTGATAGTTGGGCAATCCTAAATTCTTTAGGCTCCTCTGGAGCATTTTGCGATAAAGGATCACTTTGCCTTGCCTTTAGCATTGTTAGTGGGATCATGGAAGAGAAAATATGTGGTCTGACTGGAAATTCCACTTACTAGACTGAGCATCCATGCCACACCAAAATCCCCATGTAGATTGCCTTCCCAACACCCAGTAGATGAAAGCCACCAGCCAAAGACACTGTCACAAATGTCAGTGGCAATAACCACCTTGGTTTTTGTTACTAAAAGAACTACGGCCTGACATGCAAACAAAACTGTAATTTTTAAAACTATGACAAAGAACAAGAACTGAACAGAAACATTTGATAAAGCAAAAGAAAATTCCTTTCGTGGTGATAGCCCCAACTTCCGAATAAATATGTGCTCCCTCATCCCTGCCTATCTGACAGCTTGTTACATTTTTTAAAAGGCCCACCAGTTCATGTGCACTACCAATATTATTCCTAGATTGCAAGAGACTAGAGAGGCCATTGAAGAGAAAAATAATATAGATGGAAAACCTAAAACATTACAGGTCTAATTTAGATTATTCCCTAATGGCTAATGATGTTACTTTTTGGATAAGAACAGATTTGCACATCTCCAGGAAGTCACAGCATTAACAAAATTCCAAAATCAACTCTTTCTCAAGAGTTTTGGTGAGCACGGACTTTGTTGTTTTAGGATTAGAGAGAGAATGAAAAACAAATAATGAAGTCCTTTTGATAGCAGTAGGGGCTCTCTAATTAAAAATTTGCTTGTTGTGGACAAAGAATGTAATTGCTTAAATGAACCTGTCTTTAAATAATTAGAAAAGCAATCATCTCAGTCACTATGCCAAAATACTGCAGTTAAGTTGAAGAATTTTATTAAGTGAATTGATGTCATTGTTTTATATAATGCTGTTATACTGATCATTATTCTTAATATAATTTCCTGAAACTTTAAAACTTTTATGAGACAAGTGATTTTAATGTTAAAACAGGTTGAGACAACTTTGATTTAAAAGACCAGTTTGGCTGGATCATGTTTCATTAGGAATTACTGCTACATAATTTTGAATATAATCATGTATAAGATAAAATATATTATGAATTAGGTGCACTTTAGCAATACATAGATTGGTTTAAACAATTACATTAGCATTTTCTCTATCTCAGACACAAAGGCATTTGAAAATTGGTTTGATCCTATTTATCTAATCCAGATGTAATGAACTAGATCCTCCAGTCACTAAATCCATGTTATGCTGTATTGCTCAGCTGGTGGAAAGCGGACTCAAACTGCTCATAAATAGCAGAGAGTTCCCCCAGTGCTGGGAAGTTCCCCACTAGTGCAAAGCTGGAGAAGGTAGTAGAGCCAGCTGCTGTGCTGGACACTTCTATCCTCCTGGGGTAAGGTCACTGAGGGAAACTTTTGTCAGTGGTGTAAGTTGGAGCTGCTTCTGGCTGACACTCCACTGTATCCAAGCAGAGCTCAGATGGGGCAGAGAATCCAATATCCAATGCAAATATAGTAAAGTTTTAAAAATTTAAACCATTTGACTTAGTATATTAATCACATGTGCAATAAGTCACTTCTGCAAGTTGAAGTTGAAGCTAGACAAATCTAGGCTGGAAATAAGGCATAAATTGAGAGTAATTAACCACTGCAACAATTTAGAAGGTAAATTCTCCATCACTGTCAATTTTTAAATCAAGATTAGATGTTTTTTCTAAAATATATACTCTAGGAACAGCGGTGAAAGTAAGCCGGTACAGCCTGGTACGCAGGACTGGTAAAAAAAGGTGCAGTAGTGTACGGCAAGTAAGTGGAGCATTCAGTACTGGCTTACTTTCACCTCTTTTGGCTGCATAGCAAAAAGTTCAAACTCAAAGCTAATAAAAGTTTGGAAAAGGAAAACTCACTGTCACATTTGTTTGTTGTTTCTCTCCCTCTCCTCCTCCAGCCAGGCTGCTGACAGGGCTAGGCTCCCTGTTCCCCCGACCCCCCCACTCAGCAGGGGCTGCAGCGGCTCCCCTCTAGCTTGTAGCAGGGAGCAGGGGGACTGGCTGAGGGAAAAGCCTCCCTGGGTAGCCAGCTACCTGCATAAGAACAGTTTAAACTTAGCTGTTCACTCCACGGTCTGAACAGCAGGATTCGGGGCTATTCCTGGCATCCTTGTTAATTTCACTCAGGGTTGTTGGGGGTCGGGGAGGATGGTGAGACCAAGGCAGGAGCAGAATACAATAGCCTTAAATCCATAGCTAATAAAAGTCAGTGGAAGGGGAAAACTCACTGTCACATCTGTTTCTTTCCTCCCTCCTCCTCCAGCCAGGCTGCCGACAAGGGTAGGCTCAGTGCTTCCTCCAACCCCCACACTCAGCAGGGGCTGCAGCGGCTTCCCTCTAGCTTGGAGCAGGGAGCAGGGGGACTGGCTGAGGGAGAAGCCTCCCCAGGTAGCTTGCTGCCTGCATAAGAACAGTTTAAACTTAGCTGTTCACTGCGGGTCTGAATGCGGGATTCAGGGCTATTTCTGGCATCCTTGTTAATTTCACTCACGGTTGTTGAGGGGGTGACCAAAGCCAAGGCAGTTCTTTTCTGCCCCCTCGATGAGGCGATGTTCAGTAATATAATACACAAAAAATACAATCAAAATCAGGAACCGTTTCGAAGTTCAAATCTATCCCATTCCCTCCCCAGCAGAGGATCATGGTTGTGATGTCCAAACTGCTTGCAGATCCTCTTTGAAATGTTACTATTTGAAAAAAACCACATGGAGAACATGGTGGGAAGATGTGTTCTGTTGATCGGGGTTTATTTTGGGCAAAGCAATTTTGGTAAAACAACTAGAGATTCACAGGGAAAGCAAATAGCCCGATAGACAAAAGCACAAAGGGATTGGAGGGGAAAACTGGATATTCAGGGAAATTATTGTGCCTCCTTTGAAAGAAATAGTAGTTTTCATTCCACCCTCTTTATATATTGAATTAAACACCTGAAATGTCCTTAGGACATAAGGGCTCACATCTCTTTTTGTTTTGATGCTGTTGGTGTCCTGCAGAGTGCTGAGTCTGAAATTGACAAAACTTTCTCTAAGTATCTTGTATATTTCTCCCCAACAACCCTGAGTGAAATTAACAAGGATGCCAGAAATAGCCCCCAATCCTGTGGTCCCTGGAGTGAACAGCTAAGTTTAAACTGTTCTTATGCTGGCAGCAGGCTACCTGGGGAGGCTTCTCCCACAGCCAGTCCCCCTGCTCCCTGCTACAAGCTAAAGGGGAGCCACTGCAGCCCCTGCTGAGTTCGGGGGTCTGGGGAACGTGGAGCCTAGCCACAACGGGAAGCCTGGCTGGAGGAGGAGGAGAGAGGACAAGGAGAAAAATGTGACAGTGAGTTTTCAGTTTTTCAGGCTTATTCCAATAGTAGTTTTTTTACAGACAGTACTTGTAGTAGTAATAGTAGCTTTATATTCTATATCTAAGTCATGCAATGGGAGGGATCCATGAAGTATGTAGGAGAGGTGGGTTGCTTGTGTTTTGACTGGCCCCGCCCCTTCCATCTGAGGCCCCGCCCCTTCCGGGGTGGGGGCATGAGTGGGACCCATACCGGTAAGAGCTGGATTTTACTTTCGCCCCTGTCTAGGAATTATTTTGGGAAAGTTCAGTGGCCTGTGTTGTACAGGAGGTCAGTCTCACAATGATCCCTCTTGGCCTTGGAATCTATGATCTATGACACCTTTTGTATGTGTGACAACATCAATAATTAATCATTTTACTACAAAGCCAGACAAACTTTTTGTAGTCATTTTGTACCGGAGTAATCTGTGGGCATGCATCTAGTAAAATCCCATACTTTACCAAATACTGCATAATTTTATAGATGGTTTAGCATCCTTTTACTAAAGTTTTTTGAGATAAAATGGGATGCAACAGTTTTAAGAACTGATCATTTGAGACTGGGTTTCCACCAGTGCTTATTTCTATGAAATTTCTTGAATTAAGAAAAAACGGCAGAAGTTCTACATTCAGGTTGTTAGTTTAGTGCTTGAGGCCCAATCAGCCCAGAGCTGCGGCCCATGTGACATCCTCAGGGCCGTAGAGGTAGTATTGGATGCGGCCCACATAAGACATATGTGGCCCACAATGATAAATAGGTTGAGAACCACTAGTTTAGTGGGAAACAGAAATAGAGTACAGGTTTAATGAAGTGTTTTGAGACCTTTTGCTCAAAGGTTCTGTGTAAATGCAGTGTATTTGTAATGTATTAAAATAGGATTTTTATTACTTGGTTGTTTATTTATTTAATATGTATATTGCAGTATCTCCTACAGGAAAACCTGTCTGGGGCACCATTGTGATAGTTACTGTACAAACATACAGTACATGAGAGTCCCTGCCTCAAAGAGTTTTAAGGCCCTGTAGTATAGAAGGAACAGAGAAACACAGTGGAATACAATTTGATGTTTTAGGTCTAGGAGTCAGGAATGAACTTGCCCCCATGTCGAGCCTCCCAGAATTAGGGGAACTACTAGATCTTAAGAGCAAGATTGCTTTCTTCTGAAACATCAGACATTGGCCAATGTTGAGGTAGGTGACTGAAGTTGGTGGATCAATAGTTTGATCAGGAATGGCAAACCTCACAGTACGTTCAGTTTGATCAGAGCAAAAACATGTTTTCACAGATTAAGAAAAGGAATACAAAAAATTCATTAGTATACTAAATATGATTTAGAGTCTAAAGAGCTAAGCCAGATTACTCTTTTTAAAGGGAAAAAATGCACATCCAGGCATAGTCTCCTATGACAATAATAATAATGAGCAATAACAATAATATGAATAATATTTTGTTATAAGCCATATGGTTCTCTGTTATTGCTGTAAAAGCTGATGAAGCATTACATAAAGCAACTAACCATGGGGGTTAGGAGATGTTGGAGAATACAAACACATGGAACTGACAGGAAAAAATACTCTTTCCAGAGCTGAAATTTTAAAAGTTTAAACAAGACACATAATAGAATATTTTCACATTAGACTACATTTTCTGGGGTAGTTTTTTTCCCCACTGTATTTTGACAAGACTTTAAATTTTAGCTTTAATTCTGTTAATTAATAACCAATCTATCTTCAGTATTTATATGGCCTCCATCCCCATAGTATGGAGCACCTCACAATTTTAATGTATTTATCCTCACAACATCCCTGTGAGGAAGGATTATCCCCATTTTACAGATGGGGAACCAAAGCACAGAGAGGCTAAGTGACTTGTCCAAGGTCACACTGGAAGTCTGTAGCTAAGCAGGGAATTGAACCTAGATCTCCTAAAGCCTCTGTTAGTGCCCTAACCACTGGACTATCCTTCCCAGAGTAAGGATAGTCCAGATCAAGAGCCTGAATCTCTTGCACTAAGGCCCCTTTGAACTGCCAAAACAGTGTAAGGGTATGTCTACACTACCAGATTAGTTCAATTTAACTTAATTCGAATTTGTGGAATCGACCTTACAAAGTCGAATTTGTGTGTCCACACTAAGGACACTAATTCGACTTTGTGAGTCCACACTAACGGGGCAAGCGTCGACATTGGAAGCGGTGCACTGTGGGAAGCTATCCCACAGTTCCCGCGGTCCCGGCTGCCCATTTGAATTCTGGGATTTCCCCACAATGCATGCTGGGGGGAAAAATGTGTCGAGGGTGGTCTTGGGTAACTGTCATCATTCAACGTGCTTTCGGACATCTCAAGGGGAGAGTGAGGAGCTTACTGACTCGCTCGGATCTCAGCGAAACCAATATCCCCATTGTTATTGCAGCTTGCTGTGTGCTCCACAATCTCTGTGAAAGCAAGGGGGAGACCTTTATGGCGGGATGGGAGGTTGAGGCAAATCGCCTGGCTGCTGATTACGCTCAGCCAGACAACCGTGCAATTAGAAGAGCCCAGCGGGAAGCGCTGTGCATCCGGGAGGCTTTGAAAGCTAGGTTCCTCAGGGAGCAGGGTAACCTGTGACTGTTCAGTTTCTTTACAGAGAAGCTGAACCTGCCCCTGCTTCAGTTACTGTTGACTTTCTTCTGCGGTTACATACCCTGTTCACCACGTTTCCCCCCTTCCAACACACGTTTAAAAATAAAGTTAATGGAACATTGTTAATTAACGTTTTCTTTATTAATGGTTTAAGGGTTGAAACAGGGATGCAGACTGTGGTGGGTAGGGTGTGCAGTGATGTTAACACTGCTTCTACACTCGAGGAATGATAGGCTCCTGCTCCTAGAGCGGTCTGCAGTGCCGGACTGGTTGTTTCAATGGAGCCTGCCATCCCTCCTTTTCGGGACTCTGTGTGCGGGGGCTACGTGACCTTGTGGCGGGGGAGGACGGTTACAGATTCCCCTGCTGCGTGGCTCTGTGGTCCGGGACAAGGACCGCTGCATAAGTTCTGTAACCACCCTCCCATGCCACAAAGTCACGTACCCCCCACCCACACAGAACATGGAAAACCGACCGACCAGGGTGCCTACTGACTGCACTGTGTGTGTGACCTGCTGTTGATCCTGCCCCCGTGTCTGTACCCTGGTAAAGGTGACTGTCCTATGCAATTAACAACCCCCTTCCCCCCCCTTCACAGACAGTCTTCTGTAGAAAAACTTGACGGAAATAGTAATTAACAGCAAACTACTTTTAATAATCAACTACACAGTTAGGGGATGAAACTGGGATTGGGGCTTCGGTGAGCCAGGAAGGGAAGGACTTCTCAACATGTAGGGAATGAGAGCCTTCTTGTATTTGTGCACTCTGCAGGGGTGCAGTGACAGTTTTCACGGCCCCTGTCGCCCCTCCTTCTTGTTACTTTGGGTGAGGGGGGTTTGGGACTTTGTGGCGGGGGAGGGCGGTTGCAGATACAGTGCAGGGGGGCTCTGTCCTGCCTGTGGTCCTGCAGAACATCCACAAGGCGCTGGAGCGTGTCAGATTTCCCCTGGGCATTTCCTGTGTGGCTGGTCAGAACATCCAAGCTCGGACTGCTGTTCAGAGCATCAACAGAGTGGTGCACTGCGGGATAGCTCCCGGAGCTACTAAGGTCGATTTCCGTCCACACATAACCTAATTCGACATAGCCATGTCGAATTTAGCGCTACTCCCCTCATCGGGGAGGAGTACAGAATTCGAACTAAAGAGCCCTCTAGGTCGAACTAATTAGCTTCCTGGTGTGGACGGGTGCATGGTTAAGTCAAATTAACACTGCTAAATTCGACATAAACTCCTAGTGTAGACCAGGCCTAAAGGAGTTGTGCTGTAAATGAGAATCAAGCCCCACTTTAACTTTCATCTCTCTAATTATTAATTTAAGTAAACAAGGAAACCTTGTAAGTTGCCACAATCCACAAGTCTCCCAGGCCAGGGGCGGCTCTAGGAATTTGGCCGCCCCAAGCAGGGCGGCATGCTGCAGGGGGCGCGCTGCCGGTCACCAGTCCCGTGGCTCCGGGGGACCTCTTGCAGACGTGCCTGCGGAGGGTGCGCTGGTCCCGCGGCTCTGGTGGAGCATCCGCAGGCATGCCTGCGGGAGGTCCACCCGAGCCGCGGGACCACCGAACCCTCCGCAGTCATGCCTGCGGGAGGTCCGCTGGTCCCGTGGCTCCGGTGGACCTCCCGCAGGCATGACTGCGGAAGGTCCGCCGGAGCCGCCTGCCGCCCTGCCGGCAAAATGCTGCCCCAAGCGCACGCTTGGCGCGCTGGGGTCTGGAGCCGGCCCTGTCCCAGGCCATGTGCCTGATACAGAGCTGAAGCACTATCATTGTCTATGTATCCAGTCTGCTATCCCTATATTGACTGGGTGCATGTCATCTCAGGACACAATGCAGAGATAAAATTTCTAGACACCATTAATGATTTCTGCCTGAAGCAGCTACTCCTGGAACCCACAAGGGGAGAGGCAATTCCCAATTAAGTTCTAAGTGGAGCACAGGATCTGGTCCAAGAAGTGAATATAGCTGAATCACTTAGTAGTAGTGACCATATGTAATTAAATATATCATCCTTTTGTGGGGGAAAAGCCCTCGACTGTAGCATTTAACTTCAAAAAGGGGAACTAGATGAAAATGAAGAAGCTAGTTAAATGGAAATTAAAAGGAACAGTCACAAGAATGAAATGCCTGCAAGCCTCATGGAAACTTTTAAAAAAACCATAATGGAGGCTCAAATTAAATGTATACCCCAAATTAAAAAAAATAGTAAGAGGACCCAAAAAAATGCCACTATGGCTAAACAGCATAAAAAGAGGTGGTTAGAGGCATCCTTTAAAAATTGGAAGTCAAATTCTACTGAAGAAAATAGAAAGGAACATAAACTGGCAAATCAAGTGTAAAAGTATAATTAGTCAGGCCAAAAAAAGATTTGAAGAGTAACTAAGAAAAGACACAAAAACTAACAGCAAAAAAAAAAAAAAGATCTAAGTACATCAGAGACAGGAAGACTGTGAAACCGTCAGTGAGGCCACTGGATGATTGAGGTACTAAAAAAGAACTCAGAGAAGGCAAGGCTGTTGCAGAGAAGCTAATGAATTCTTTGCATCCGTCTTCATTTCAGAGGAGATTCCCACAACTGAGCCATTCTTTTTAGGTGACAAATCTGAGGAACTGTCCCACAATAAGTTGTTGATAGAGGAGGTTTTGGAACAAATTGATAAATTAAACAGTAATATATCACCAGGACCAGATTGAATTCATCCAAGAGTTCTGAAGGAACTGAGATAAGAAATTGCAGAACTACTGACTGTGATATGTAACCTATCACTTAAATCAGCCTCTGTAGCTATTCTCCAGTCATCTGGTAATGTAACTCCAATTTTTAAAAAAGGCTCCAAAGGTGATCCTGGCAATTACAGGCTGGTAAGCCTAACTTCAGTACCAGGCAAATTGATTTAAACTATAGTATATAACAGAATTATCAGATACACAGATGAATATGATTTGTTGGGGAAGATTCAACACAGTTTTTGTAAATGGAAATCATGACTCACAAATCTATTTAAATTTTTGAGGGCTTCAGCAAACATGGACAAGGGTGATCCAGTAGATACAGTGTACTTGGACTTTCAGAAAGCCTTTCACAAGGTCCCTCACCTCTTGAGCAAAGTAAGGAGTCATGGGAGAAGATCCTCTCATGGATCAGTAACTGGTTAAAAGATGTGGAGGGGGAGACGAAGGGTAGGAATAAACGGTCAGTTTTCAGAATGGAGAGGTAAATGGTGGTCTCCCTCAAGGGTCTGTATTGGAACCAGTTCTGTTCAACTTATTCATAAATGATCTGAAAAAAGGGGTAAACAGTGAGGTAGCAAAATTTGCAGATGATACAAAATTGCTCAAGATAGTAAGTTCAAAGCAGACTGCAAAGAGTTACAAAGGGATCTCACAAAACTGAGTGACTGGGCAACAAAATGTCAGATAAAATTCAATGTTGATAAATGCAAAGTAATGCACATTGGAAGACATAATCCCAACTATATATACAAAATGAATGGGTCTACATTCGCTGTTGCCTAGTTTATAGTTCTCAGAAAACATCCACTCACTGTGCAGCAGTAATAAACAAAAATTAACAATATGTTAGGAATCATTAGAAAAGAGATAAATAATAAGATAGTAAATATCATAATTCCAATATATAAAACCATGATATGCCAACACCTTGAATGCTGCCTGAAGTTCTGGTCATCCTGGCTCAAAAAAGATATAATAAAATTGGAAAAGGCACAGAGAAGGGCAATGAAAATAATTAGGAGTATGAAACAGCTTCCATATGAGGAGAGATTAAAAAGCCTGGGGCCATTCAGTTTAGAAACGAGACAGAGGGAGGAGAGGGGGATATGATAGAAGTCTATAAATTCATGAATGGTGTGGAGAAAACAAATTAGGAAGCATTATTTACCCATTAATATAACACAAGAAATAGGGGACACTCAAAATTAATAGTCAGCAGGTTTAAAACAAAAGGAAGTACTTCTTCATTCAAGGCACAGTCAGCCTATGGAACTGGTTGCCAGAGGATGCTGTGAAGGCCAACATTATAACTGGGTTCAAGAAAGAATTAGATAAATTCATGGAGGATATTCATTAATGGCTATTGGCCAAGATGGTCAGGGATGCAATCCCAGACTCTGGGTGTCCCTAAGCCTCTGACTGCCAGATGCTGGGACTAGACAACAGGGGATGGATCACTCAATAATTGCCCTGTTCTGTTCATTCCCTTTGAAGCATCTGGCATTGGCTGCTCTCAGAAGACAAGATACGGGGTTAGATGGACCATTGGTCTGCTCCAGTATGACCATTCTTACCATTGATTGATTTAGATCTCGTCTCATCTTACCTGGTTTATTTGAAAGTGTCATTATTCTCCTAAATAGAAAAGGTAGATCAGTGTCTTCAAGAAGAATGGTCAGAGTAATAGTTATCTGTTTTAGTAAATTGCAAAAAATTATCTGATTCACAGTAGGATTAAAAAACTGAAACAGAAAAGGCCAGTTTGTGGATAGCCTGAACATACATGGGATAGCGGATGACATGCAGGCATAACTGCAGTCTTTGCATTCAGAGAGTCACAAGCACTGCTCAGTGTAATAGTCTGTCGCAAAATTAGCCCTTATAAATTGGGTGGGTGAAGTTCTGTGGCCTGCAATGTGCAGGAGGTCAGACTAGATGATTAAAATGGTCCCTTATGACATTAAAGTCTGGTGAGTCTATGACAGAAGAGAAAATATTCAGCTATGATCTTGGCCTGGTCTACACTACGCGTTTAAACTGATTTTAGCAGCGTTAAAACAATTTAATGCTGCACCCATCCACACAACGAGGCCCTTTATATCGATATAAAGGGCTCTTTAAACCGGTTTCTGTACTCCTCCCCGACGAGAGGAGTAGCACTGAAATCAGTATTACCATATCGGATTAGGGTTAGTGTGGCCGCAAATCGACGGTATTGGCCTCTGGGCGGTATCCCACAGTGCACCATTGTGACTGCTCTGGACAGCAATCTGAACTCAGATGCACTGGCCAGGTAGACAGGAAAAGCCCCGCAAACTTTTGAATTTCATTTCCTGTTTGCCCAGCGTGGAGCTCTGATCAGCACAGGTGGCAATGCAGTCCCAAATCCAAAAAGAGCTCCAGCATGGACCGTACGGGAGATACTGGATCTGATCGCTGTATGGGGAGGCAAATCTGTTCTATCACAGCTCCGTTACAGAAGACAAAATGCCAAAGCATTTGAAAAAATCTCCAGAGGTCACAGCAGGGACTCAGCACAGTGCTGCGTGACAAGCGTAACGGAAAGCCAAAGAATCAAACGGCGCTCATGGAGGGAGGGAGGGGGTACTGAGGACTCCAGCTATCCCACAGTCCCCGCAGTCTCGAAAAGCATTTGCATTCTTGGCTGGGCTCCAAGTGCCTGAAGTGTCAAAAACATTTTCCCGGGTGTTTCAGGGTGTATGTCGTCAATTTACACCCTTCACCCCACCCCCCGAACAAAAAGGGAAAAAAATCATTTCTCACCTTTTTTCAATGTCACCCTATGTCTACTGCATGCTGCTGGTAGACGGGGTGCTGGAGAGCTAAACAGCATCATCCTCTCCCCTCCCCTCCCCGGTGGCAGACGATATAGTACAGAAGGACTGGTATCCGTTCTCGTCATCAGCCCGTGAGTGCTCCTGGCTGGCCTTGGTGAGGTCGGTTGGGGGCGCCTGGGTAAAAATAGGAATGATTCCTGGTCATTCCCAGCAGATGGTACAGAACGGCTGGTAACCGTCCTCATCATAGCAACTGGGGGCTGAGCTCCATCATGTATAAAGAAAAGATTCTGTACTGCCTGGACTATCATAGCAGCGGAAGGCTGTTCTCCTCTCCCCCCCTACCCTTTAATGTCCTGCCTGGACTATCATAGCAGCTGGAGGCTTCCTCCCACTCATTTTATCTCACTAAAAAGTCTGTGTTTCTTATTCCTGCATTCTTTATTACTTCATCACACAAATGGGGGAACACTGCCACAGTAGCCCAGGAGGGTTGCGGGAGGAGGGAAGCAACGGGTGGGGTTGTTGCAGGGGCACCCCCTAGAATGGCATGCAGCTCATCATTTCTGTGGGATTTCTGGGGCTCTGACATGGAGCGGCTGTGCTCTCTGGTACTCTAGTACACTTGCCCCATATTCTAGGCAGGACTGACTCTATTTTTAGACAAAACATAGGAAGGGAATGACCCAGTCATTCCCATTTTTGCCTATGCACCCCTGGCTGACCTCAGCAAAGCCAGCCAGGAGCTCCCATGATAGCAGCAGACGGTACAGAACGACTGATAACCGTCATCTCATCGCCAATTTACAATGGCATGGTAGACGGTGCAATATGACTGATAACCATCTCTGCTATCTTGCAAAGGCAAATGAATGCTGCTGTGTAGCAGTGCAGTACCGCGTCTGTCAGCAGCATCCAGTACACATACGGTGACAGTGACAAAAGGCAAAACGGGCTCCATGATTGCCATGCTATGGTGTCTGCCAGGGCAATCCAGGGAAAAAGGGCGCGAAATGATTGTCTGCAGTTGTTTTCCCGGAGGAAGGATTGAGTGACGACATTTACCCAGAATCACCCGCGACACTGTTTTTGCATTGGGATCTCAACCCAGAATTCCAATGGGCGGGGGAGACTACGGGAACTATGGGATAGCTACGGGATAGCTACCCACAGTGCAACGCTCCGGAAATCGACACTAGCCTCGGTACATGGACGCACACCACCGAATTAATGTGCTTAGTGTGGCCGCGTGCACTCGACTTTATACAATCTGTTTTACAAAACCGGTTTATGTAAAATCAGAATAATCCCGTAGTGTAGACGTACCCCTTGTCACTTTTCTACCAGCCAGCAGACTTTGCCCCACCTGGATAGGAATGCAAGCTGCACCCTTTCAAAAGGCATAGCAGCAATTTCCCTTCTGCTCTCAAAGACACAGGGCTTGTGTAACCCACACACCTCCTGGGTGTGGTGTTCTGTCCCCTCTATTGGCACTGAGACTATTTAGATCAGGGGTGGACAAACTTTTTGGCCTGAGGGCCACATCTGGGTGTGGAAATTGTATGTCAGACCATACATGCTCACAAAACTGGGAGCTGGGGTGTGGGAGGGGGTGAGGGCTCTGGGGTGGAGCCAGAAATGAGGTTCCTGACCAATGGGAGCTGTGGGGGCAGTGCTTGGGACGGGGGCAGCATGCAGAACCCCCTGACTGCCCCTACACGTAGGAGCCAAAGGAGGGACATGCCGCTGCTTCCAGAAGCCACGCAGAGCCTCAGCATGCACAGAGCAGGGCAAGTCCTGGACCCCACTCCCCAGCAGCAGCTCAAGGGCTGGATTAAAACATCTGAAGGACCAGATGTGGCCTCTGGGCCATAGTTTGCCACCCCTGATTTAGAGAGAGAGAAAGCAATTAATGAGTCTGCTCTACAGCCTTGGCTAACAGCCAATTGACTTTTAGCTCATGTGGTAGAGGCTCATGCACTAAGCTCCAGAGATCCCAGGTTTGATCCCGCCCGCTGACGACCAGGCTCTGTCAGCGTTACACTTGCATGAGACATAATGCCCAAAAATGCTCCTGCAGAGTTACTGGGCCTGTACACGACTCACTACCAAGGACACTGATTAAAAGCCACCATTTAGCCCAAAATGTCATTACAAACAAATTCATTTATCTAATAGTCCTTTCCCTTCAACTGCTGAAATCATTACTTCAAGTTAGCTTTCAGCCATAACTATTGCATGAGTTTGGGAAAGGGGTTAAGGAAAAAATTTAGGTGTTTGTTCTCTTGTTACAACAAAAGGGAGCTCTCTGGAACAAATACATGGTGTAGTGTGAAGTTTGGTGAATGGGGAGCAAGAACATCAATTCAAAGTAGATAGATGTAAAAGTCCTGTAATATCTGCAAGTAATGATCATGTCATGGCTATAGGGTAATCTGAGGTTCCCTACACATCATATCCCAGTATTTCTGTAATTATTTTATTTACATACCTTTGTAAATAAAATAATTACAGAAATGCTGGGCAATGACCAATTACCACCCAGCTACGCTACTTGTTGATTGTTCCCATACCTTACAGCTATGTCTGTTTTTTTTTGTAGAACAGGCACTGCTTTCTTTCTTTTTTTGTAAAGCACCTAAAAAATCATGGGCACTTATAGAATACATATAATAGCCAGAAGCTTGCAATGAGAATCCCCTGGGTGGACCCCCTGCATCTGTGCAGTTCTCAGTGCAGGATCAGGGCCAATAATAATCATCCTAACAATGTAGGATGTTCTTGAGCGTGTTGGGAAAAGAATATATTTTTGTAACAAGTTATCTGAAAAATTGGCTTCACTGAAGTAGTCTTTATTATTTTAGGGGGAACAACAAGAAGCCCTGGGGTAAAGCCTAGAGAGTATGTTTATGTCCATTACTGGAAGCATTCAAACAAGAACATGTTTTGCATTCAGTCACAATTTATTTTCTGAATATTCTTTTAAATATTTCGCATTTATTAACATATGTCCCCACTATCTGCTTTTAACTTCTGCTTGAAAAATCTAGCAACAATAAATCCTTATAATTGGTGACATCATGGCTCATTACAATGAATTGACACTGTAATATCATAAACAAGTATTGTAGGCCATCTATATCTCCACTTAAAATGGAAAGCTAACTGCCAAAGGTCTATTGGCAAATACATTAATATATATGAAATATAACTATAATAGCACAATTCAGAAATTAGTGCTGAATATGAAGAACCAGCTTTCTTAAGTAAAGGTGAATCATCCAAGTTTTATATTATCTGTTGTAGACATTCCTCAATGAACTTTGGAATATTCCTGGATATTTCTTCTTTTAACATTTGCTTTGTGAGACCTGTTATAAAGGTACTGGTGTAAACGTGGAGATGAAAAGACTAATATTCTACAGTAGACTTTGAGTTCCACCAAAGTCTCTCACTTTTTCGATGTGAGAAATGCAATGTTGCTGCTTCCCTCAGAATATTTGAAGGTCATTCTGCTACAAAAAAGCTAATGAACCTTGTCAAGTATTCTTGATTTTGTTCAGCAAAATTGTAAATATTAACAAGGGTTCATTTAAAAAAGTATATTTCCTTCTCACTGTGTGGGTCGTTATGTATATAACTATATAGATCAAGATCAGAAGACCTGTTGTGTCCAGTGATTCTTTCTCAGGCAAAACTCCCACTGAAATCAATGGACTATTGAATTCCTCAATAAGGAATACATGATTTGGCCCGCCCTTTGTATATTTCTTGACATAAAGTATAGAATGGGATTTATCTAAGACTGAACCAATCTCTAGAGAAAATGTATTCTAGTCCTTTTTAAATGTGGCTTGGGGTTGTGTGTGTGTGAGAGAGATCCTTTTATTACATCTGTACTAATATTCAGACAGGCTTATAGTGCACTAATGAACAGGACCAATTATTATACAAAATTAAATTTTACTTTTTCTTTAAAGTTTTATTTTGGTCATTTTTATGATGACAATTGTTAGAAAGCGGTGGCCCAATTCTGTGGTCCAGTGAAACCTTCTGTGACTTCAGTAGAAATACTGCTAGTGCAAAAAACCACAGACTTGGAACCCAAGTCTTAATCAAAATGGTACCTTACTTAAAGTAACTAATGACTGATTTTTATTCTGGGTCAAATGTTGCTTGCCTTGCACATACAAGCAGTGCTGTTTAGCAATGGGACTACTCATGTGAGTCAAAAGTGCAACATTGGCCCCAAATGGGCATATTGTAATTGAATTTAAAAAGAAAAAGAAATTATAGGTGAGAGTGGATTATCCTGTGAAATTGCTAATGAAATAATAGTTAAACATTTAACAAAATGCAAAGTTCTGGAAACAAGGACAAACTGTTCTGTATTTTGGTGAAAACATCTCCTACATCATTAGGATCACCACAAACTCAAACTACAATGTGGTTTGTCCCATCAATATTATATAGCATCATCTGTCATCAAAGCAAGTTTTGATTGGCCAATGGTTCATTCAAATGATGGCACAAATTCTTATCGTATTAAAAATGGCTGTTAGGTTTTATTGTGAGGTCCTTTAATGAGGTTTGGCCTACATAAACTGAAAGTCCTGGTAGTTGTGAATGTGGGAGGCATTTTGCTTGCACTTGCAAGCCATTCCTCACTTCAAGTACTGCTAATATTGGCTGAGATGACCCACCTGATCCTTCACCCAACTGAAGACTGTACATGCTGTCAAGTATTAAGGCTTACCAACTGGCACTGGTTACCACCACTAGTACTAACTCGGTTCTCAGCCAGAGAAACAGAGCTTTTCTGCATCCAAAACCTTGCAAATACAGAAGATAATTGAGCTGATGCCTCCATCTTCTAGCCTTTCCATGTTTGAGGGCACACTTCAAACCTCTGAACAGATAAGATCTGTGATGGATATTTGGACTGTTGATGCCAGGACCACCAGACTAGCTTTCCCTGAAAGGACATCTTTTCAGGGTTGTATGCAGTGTTTGTTTATTCCAGGATATTAGAGAGACAAACCTGAAGAAGAGCTCTGTGTAAGCTCAAAAGCTTGTTTCTCCTACCAACAGAAGTTGGTCCAATAAAGGGTATTACCTCACCCACCTTGTCTCATCTTTTCAGGAGTAGGTCCGGGAGTTGGTCTTGGAGTTAAGTGACCAGATGCTGTTCTAGGGGCTCCATCCAATGGCAATGCACCCATTAATAAGGGCAGGCTAGCATCACTATGATTGTGGGAGAAAGAAAAGAAAGTCACTCTTTTGAGTCCACCTAACTTGGCTGTAAATAGAAGGTCATGGCAGATTACTAAATGGTAGAACTCATATTCTTGGTATTTAAAAAATAAATGAAAGCTAATCCTGATATATATATATATTTTCAGTTAGGTCAAAAAATAATTAAAAGTAATTTTTACAGCTGCGCCTGAGTTGATACTACATTTATCGCTGAATTCCCCTGCCAGTTTGTGTGGTTTGTGATCACATTTTCATTTGTTTAAAGCATGTTTTTTTCTCCCCTGTTGCTGCACAAAACACCATACAAACAATAGGGGGAAATGATGAAATTGACTACACCCAGTTTACAAAGTAAACAAACTGAAAAATCAATACTTTTTCCCTCTAATCTCTTTCAGTTACAGTAATATTAGGGTTTACTTACAAAAATAGTAGTTACAACATTTTGGGGAAGAATTGTGATTTTTAAGTTGACTGGGGCCTATTTAAATTTTTTTATGACACAATCTCTTTTGGACAGGTTTTCAATAATGTTTATTTGTATGAATTAGCTCTCCTCCATTAAAAAATTGTGTGTGAGTGTGTGTGTATTTACAAAGCCAATTTGAACTGAGTGTACTCCTTTGCATAAAATTAAAATAACAAAAAACCATCCTAACTTGCATCTTCTCTAACATGCAATCAGTGTTTTAATCACTATCCCCATATAGTTAATTAAGAATTATTATAATTATTATTCAGTTAGATAAAGGAGCACAAATCCTAAACTATGTAACTGATATATTGAAATGTAGCTTCTCCCCAAGTACGTGTTTCAAATAAATAAATAAATAAATAAATAAATAAATAAATAAATAACACTTCCCATATATAGTGCACTACATATATTAGAATGAATCCTTGCAACAGCCCTATGAGGTAAATAATTACAGTAAATAGTCACCATTTTCCAGATGGGAAAACTACCACAAACACAGGCCAAACAATATGTCAAAGACCACACCCCATGCCCCAATCCTGCCAAGGTAGAACTCAGTTAATGATCTGGACCTAATTCAGTGGTGGACTGGGAATGAGAACACAGAAGCCCTGGCTATAGGTCCTAAACCATACTGTCACTCACTTTCATAACTAAATTGTGTTACTGTAACTTTGATGCTGATGGGAAAATTAGTTTACAAATATTGTATCTCTTCCTTGAACATCCAGATTAGCAAACTAAGATAGCAACTAATCTACATCATCCTGGCTATGACACAAGTCTAGGTAAAACTTTATGTAGATATGCATTTTGTTAGAACGCCAAGCTTAGAAAGCAAATACCTCTGATGACTGATGTTTGCACCAGTAAATTGATTTACCTTTTTTTTTTAAAAGAGCTGACGCAAGTTTGACAAAGGGAGGTGTTGGGGTATCGTTGTTGCTGATTGGTTCATCCGATACACTCCCATTTGTCTTTAAATGATTGTCCAGCTGCACAAGGTCTCATATGAGCCAACTTTCTATTACAGGTGCAAGTTAAGATATTACTTGCTTAGAAAGCAAGCAAGCAAGCAAGATTACGTGTTTGATTTGGAGGTAAACCTAAAAATGTAACTTTACAATGTCTATTCATTTTATTGTATATTTCTTCCACTTAACACATTTTAAACTGAAGAATTTGAGAAATAACTTTGTGCAAATGTAATTCACTTGTAAATTTAAATGAAGTGTGAAGAACTGGCAGTTAAGATTTGCTGTACCGTAGTTGTAATTGGCATTAGCAGGTGTATTGGTTTTTACATCAGGCATGAAATTCAGTCCCCCTTTTTGGACAGAAAATCAAAATCTAAGAAAGAAATGAAATAGCAGGAGGTTTCTAAAGTTGACCAGATAATTAGGAATGATATGCTTGTGTTCTTTTAGGGCCTCTGGTTAACTACTGAGAATTTTTATCAAGACTCTTGGTTTACCTGGCTAACATCCACGTAAGTAAATGAATATGAAAATAAATTGTTCGTTTTAATTGTGTGTTTACTTTAAGGTAGCAATTATGGCACTTTTTGTCTTCAAATTGCTTTAAAAATAACATTAATTCTTTAAAAGCATTGTCATTGAGACTAAGAGTCAGGAAAATCTACAGATTCATAAACAGTGATAGGACATAAAAATACCAGCCTTTGCAAAATGCTTGAAAATGCAACTGTTAGGCAAATAAGGCAGGGTCACAGATAAACCTAATTGATAAACCTCAACTTATTCAGAATCCTAGATGCAGCGCAGAAAGTAAATCAAAATTGCTATGAAATAAAATGGAAAAACAAGTTCATGTTTTTCGTAATTGTTTCATTACCTATAAAAAAGCAGTTATTTGAACACATTTTCTGAGTCCCTTTTACAAAATTATGTTCTATTCTAAAGCAAAGCAGATGAACATAGCCCTAGGTTTTGAGAGAAATATTGTTTTAGAGGGGTAATGCTTTGTGCATCCAATATTTTCATTTTAATGTAATATCTTAAAAGAAAAAGTCATCCTTTTGTTTCAGCCTGCCTTCTTGTTCCACAAGAAGCAGCGAAAGCCTAGGCATGTTATAGCTGAATTTAAGGAACACAGTTAAGCTATTAGACTTTTCTGACATGTATACCTAAGGGAAAAAATAGTAGTGGTCTAAAATAGAAAAAGGAGCTGGTGTATAATATTGCCGTTTAGCATAGCATTTGCAGTTCTTCCCTTTTTTTATGTTTGTGCCTTTAGAATTGCTTTGTGGGGAAAAGAGACTGTTTCCAAACATTGTCGCTTGTACTTCTTAGGATAGCAACAGCAATACCCAGTGGTGGCTGGCAACCGAGCATGTGAAATCTGTATTACATCTTTGATATATAGGCCAGCTATTGGAAGATTGGAATTTTATGTGAACAGTGTATTTTATGTGAATAGATTCTTTTGAAGGTGAAGTACATCAGAGATTTTGAACACGCAGGATTTTTTTCCACCCTAGATACAAGTTAAAAATAGGTTTGCCTGTAGTTACTTGTCTGAGGTGATCATATTTCAAAAGTTTGCACAATAAATAACTGATTCCACACAGATTTGGGTAAGATTAACTAACATTTCAATGCATTCACTGCCTTGCATAAAATATGCCTTGGAAATATTTATAAATTTCTGGAAAAAAAATGAGCTTCCAATTATGTGAATAAATAACATAGACACAGATTCTGTATTTACTTATGCAAGTGTCCAAGTTTACTTACATGAGTAGTCCCAGTGATTTCAACAAAATTTCTCATATGCGTAAAGTTACATATACATATTTGCAGGACTGGGACCTAAGGATTGGATTGTAAAAAGTCTGTAATCTGCACAATACATGGTAGCAATATCTGAACAAAATATATATGCATATTAATTAGTAGTCTTTTTTTTAAATAAAAATGTATACAATTTCAGAGAGAAAATGTGAGTGAAGTAATATTTTTTATTAGACCAACTTCTTTTGGGGAAAGAGACAAGTTGTCGAGCTACACAAAACTCTTCTTCAGCTCTGTACAGCTCTAAAGCTTCTCTCTTCCATCAACGGAAGCTGCTCCAATAAAAGATATTACCTCACCCGCCTTGTCCCTCTCCTATCCTGGGACCAACACAGCTACAACAGTACTGCAAACTACAATTTAAGACTTCATTAGGTCTGAGAAGTGTTCAGAGTAAGGAACACTATCCTGACAGAGTGACCGATAAAATTTTTTCCAAATAAATGATCGTGGAATTGAGGTGCAGCAATGTGCTAGTCTTCAGTTATGCCCTGATCCTGCAAGCCCTTAAATACGAGAGTAGCTTATTCCCATGGAGTCTGGAACTACTCACATGCAGGGCCGTCCTTACCCATACACAAAGTACACAGCTGCATAGGGCACCAGGAAATTTCCAGCCCCTGCCCAGCCCCACCTCCGCTCCCCTGAGCTCTGCAGCAGGGCCAGGGCACTGCACTCACCAGCAGCGGGAGTGCAGCAACCCGGCCTCAGCCACACCACTGGTGAGTGCTGGGGGTGGGTCCTCCCTGCCCTCCAAGTCAGTCTCTTCCCTCTTCCCCCCCCCGGCCCCAGGAGGCCTGGAGCCCGCCCCTCCCCCTGCTCCTCCCTGAAGAGGCCTGGGGCCCTACACCCCTCCCCCTGCAGGGGGGGGGGTGCATAGGGGCCCAGAATAGCTAGGGATGGCCATGCTCACATAACCAAAAGTTACTCATGTGTCTGCAAGAGTTTGCAAGACTGGTGACCTGGAGAGAAGGATTTCAACAAATGAAGGGTCCCAATCCTCCAAACACTGATGAAGATCAAGGGAACTACTTGTGGTAATAAGCACTACACTCATTAGTAAGTGTTTAGAGGATTGGGACCTAAAATTACTGATGATTCAGTACCAAGCGCCTGATCCTGAAAACAGTTCCACACATGAGTAATTTTATAGTCCTTAAGACAAGAAGTAAAATGAGTCACTTAAGTAAGTGTTTGAAGGATCAGCCTTTAAAATAATACCTACACCCTAATACATATTTTTCTGTCATATTCTTCTTTCCTTTCCAAATATAGTACAGAATATAGTGCAGTACAGAATTTCTCTCTTAGCCTAATCTCTCTGTAAATTAATCCATGGTAATGTTTCTGCTATACTGTTCTCTTTGTTCCTCAACACTAAAAATGTCAGTATAGCAGTGCTGATACAATTGGAAGAATATTTCTAAAGCGAGCATTTATTAGTGTTCACAACAGAGATTTTCTTCATCACTAGCAGGCTGTGTGTTCGATTGCCTGATTTGTCTGATTTTCTTAGATATAGTTTTAAAATAAGCATCTGGATACTATATGAATCTGTTTCTTGGAACACAAAAAAGTTTGGTTTTAGAGATAATGCTATGAATGAGTTTACCATTGTCTCAGCAAGGACCCAGTTCTTTTCATTACTTCAGCTGGAGTTATTAATGTCCTCATTGGGCAAAATCAGACCCTTGGAATGTAAGCCTGCCTAGCTATCTCTGACCTAATGCCAGATTCAGTAATCAGTCTCAGTCTAAGTCCTGGAGAGGCAGCAGAAAGGAATAAACAGAGCAGCTATCTCTGGTAGGAAATTGGCAAAAACACCTTGATATTCTTTTACAGTTCAATTATTAGATAAAAATAAATGTTACTAGAGTAAGGACATTTATTGTAATTTTTGACACAAGGTCAGTTTTAGCCTCCAGTGTTGGTGTTTAAAGTTTACATTTATATTTTACACACACACTTTAATGTTGCGTTGCTAAAAATAAGTTTGAGACTGCAGATATTAGGAATGGCATATTAGTGGCTATATAGACTAGTGAAAGTTTGGTAATTAAGTTAGGAACTAAACATTCATGAATGTAAACTGGAGAATTTTTAATAAGTAATTGAAGGCATAGGGCTAGAGTAAAGCAAAAATAGAATTTTGCTTGCACTGGGTTTTTTAATACTAATTTTTATCCTGCAATGTTTCTAGGCATTTATAGCATTAAGAATACAGTATTTTATTTTCTGGTACATAACTCAGGAAATATATGGTGGATTCTTTTAATGTGTTATACTGAGAGGCACAAAGATAAACAGTCAGGGTCCATAGTTCAGTAACCAGCTATATGACTTGCGGCAAGTCACTTCATCTCTCTATGCCTTTGTTTCTCCATCTGTGAAATGGGGGTACTATTATTAAGTCATTTTGGTAAAGTACTTTCGGAAGGAAAAAAATGCTGTACAACTGCATAATATTAGTGGTTTATTATCAAACACGGGAATGAGTAAACAGATGTAAAAGTGTATCTGTAAACTGAGATTGTAAGGATCAACTTATGTTAATGCCAAAGACAAATCATCATACTATATATATTATAAAGTATATGGTTTATATTGGGCCATATAAAAAGATGATTATTTATCCAGATTATTATTATTCATCCAGACCCCCTCTTGTGAGAGTAAAGACATATTAAACTGTGTAAATAAGTAATAATTCTGTTTGAGAGAGAGTTTTAAATTATATAAACTATCTAAAAGTTTTGATGGACAAGTATTAAACTGAGATATGATAGGGTGAAGTGCATAGTGCAGCCAGCAGCAGCTTGATTATTTTTAACATGTAGCCATACTTATCTAGCAATATAAGTTTCAAGACACCAAGTGTTTCCTTCAGAAAAATAATCTTCATACAATGGTCAGTAAAGTTTATATATAGCATTTTCTTATCAACAACCCAACCCTGATGTATTTAATCTCAGGTTAAGGGTGCATATTAATGGTTATCCAGGGTATCAATTAAAGAGAAAGAATTTAACAAATTAATTGTTGCCAGATTTTACATTAAATCTGTTTACAGTGATAGTTATTTATAGAGAGACTATATATACCTGTGTTTTATTATTATTCTAGAAGAGGTTGGAAATCTATTGTGTAGGTCTGTCTTCTTACATTTTGAGAAATTCCGAGTGGAAAGATGTTGTATAAAAAAAGAGTATTGTGCTTGTATTTATCCACAATTTTCCCAATCTGCAGCAGTTGCCTCTCTTAATGTTATTACAAAGAACAAACACAAACAGAGTGAATCACACTCATTTATCTAATTTGAGGAAAATTCTAATGAGTTATTTTGTGATCTGTTTGCAGAACAGAGTGTTCTGAAAGTTAACACATGGTGGAGAGAACCTGTAAGCAGAAGGTACAGTATTGTTTACACTGTAGAAGCTAGAAAGCGCTGACCACTCAAATGGATCGCATGGAACTGCAAAATGTCAACATCAAACTTGATGAGGAGAGCAATAGCGGAGAAAGCATTGAAGACAGCTACACTGATATAATAGATCCAGAAAAGGCTACTATTAGCAGGTATGTACTTAAATAAAAAGGGCTTTATGTTCAGTCCAAAAAGAGGTAATCAAAGACTAACAGATGCACCAGACTTTCACTTACGGCATCCTGAAATTAAATTCAGATTAGATCACAAATTAAAACTAGTCTGATTGTTTAGCGGCTATTCCCCAAATCACAAAATCACTGCACTCTTTGACATGATTATCATCGTGGGTAGAATAGCTGAGATATTCCAGGTCAATAATGAGGTGCATTGGTAAAATCTGTGCTGAGATTTGCCATCACTGACTCTCCAGTTCATGACTCTGAACACAAGCTGTCCAATAGCATAAACATTCAGTTCTCATAATACCTGTATATTTATAAAGGCAATTGCAGGGTTCTTTCACTCAGAATTGTTTGTTTGCAATTTACATGATCAGAGGTCTCTTAGTTTTAAAACCCGTAGTCTTCAAACTAATTTCAAGACAAAGCAATAGCCTTTTAAACATGAAATTCCAATGTGAAAGTTTTATACAGAGAAGCAGTTTATTTCTTCTTGTACTTTACTCATTAATAGAAAAATTTCTGGAGAATGTCTCCGTTAAGACCAAGAAATCAAATAGAAATCCAATGATTCTCTGAGCTAAAGTTAATATTGACTGTTAAGAAACATCACAATTTTAAGTCCGGCTTTTCTGAGGCAAAACTTCAGTAAAAATCAATAGGAACAGGAGGGTTCCGAGCAACACTGAAAATCAGGCCGCATCATTAAGTGCCTAAATATGGAGTTAGGAGCGTAACTTTGGGAACCCACATTTGAAAATCCTGGCCATTGCTCTTAGATGACACACATGGCTCCAGAATTCAATTTAACTCTTAAAATAATATGATATTTCTTCAGTGCCCCTAAACACAGCCAGGAGCCAAAGTTCAGGTCTGGATCCAAACTTTGGCAATCAGGGGAGAACTAGGATTTCACACTGATCCTCTGTAAAGATAAGGTTTACCTGGAAAGTCAACTCAAATATTCCCCGGGTGTGCTTGGATCCTGTAGTTCCATTTAGGTTCATATCAATATCTTCCATTTTAAGACCCTGGTCTTGCAATTAAATCTGCTAGTGTTGATCCCTGCACCTCCAGAATGTTTTAGGGGTTCCATGCTAGCAGATCTGAGTACAGGATCAAGGTCTAAAGACAAATAATACATAAGAGTTCAGATATGGTACATAAAGCACTGAGTGACCAGTAGTTGGAATTATTACATTGTGGTGCAATAGGCCTTTTTGTTGGTGGGAAGTGGTTTTATTTTATATGAGTAAATAATAGCAATTCTTCCAGGGCGGAGTTAACAGTGATAAGGTTCACAGAAATGTGTTTTGAGGAGAGATTAGAAATGGAGAGGTGGATACTTGGTATACAGGGCTTCTGAGGTAAAGGATAACGGGTAGCCTGCAAGAATGTAAATAAAATGAACAGGATGTGTGATATTGGGAAGGAAAATGCTGCTAAGGAAGGCAGCACTGTTGACAGAAGTTGGGAGATGTATTCAAAGCTACGAATCTGCCATGTGTGGTTTAGACTTTTTTAAAACTAAACAAAGTTTGTAGGCCCAATCCTGAGTGTCTCATTCAGTTTTAATGCAGTGCTTCCTTCAGTAAAACTCCCATTGACATCTGTGGGAGTTTTGCTAGAGGAAACACTGAATAAAATTGAGTAAGGAGTTTTGAATATAGGGCCTGACTGATGCAGTTGGAGTCTTTCCATTGGTTCCAGTGAGCATTGAATTGGACCATTAGTCTCTTGTGTGTAGTAAACTTTATTGTTTTCTGATTTTGCTATTTCTTTGTGTTCAGTCAATTTGCTAACGATGATGCAGAAAGTCAGAAGTTCCTTCCAAATGGATTTCTGGGCAAAAAGAAATTGGCAGACTATCAGGAAGAATATGTAAGTTTATTATTAGTTTTTAAGTATTAGAAACAGGAATATTGGAAAGTAGGGACAATCTACTAAACAATGTTACTGCAAAACTCACCAAAGAATCTAACCAGCATATTCTGTTTATTCCTGCCTTAATAGAGTGGTTACAATTTGGCTGCCTGGATCATTTAAAGTATGAAGTCATGGCTCTACTCTGACTATAAACATGGCACCACAAGGTTCAACATGGATTGTGTCTCAATGATTGCTAGATACAATATGCTCTGTTTACATGTAAATAGGCATTTTCTTTCCAACTGTCAGCCCTGCAAACTCACTCTAGCATCTGATAATTAAGCTGGGGTCTTTCTTCCCTGCCAGCCCCAATAGTAAAGGTTCCTTTGATTAAATGCTGCCCTCAGTAACTCAGTGCCAGCCCATTGTTCCAGTTACAACTATTAGCTTTACATTGACTTACACAGGTGTTACTCTGAGGGTACTGTTTGGCCCACAGAATAGCTATTACTGCTAATGGTAGAGGAGCTTGAATTTTAAATCCCAGGTTCAAGCTTTCAGGTAGTTAGAAAAAAATCTTGTAATCTGTAGATGAAGCAAATAAACATGCACCAAGCAGTGCCAATTTTAGTCACATTTCAGTTTACAGCCAGACTTTAATGTGATCAGCTTAAAACAGTGGGGCCAGATGTGATCTTATTTACACCAGTCTTTGGCTCCAATCATGCAAGTGTTTACCTGCTTAGCTTTACACACAAATAGTCCCACTGAACTCTAAAGGACTTCTCCCATGTGCAAAGTTAAGAATGTGTGTAAGGCCTGGATGCACAAAAGGAGTTAGGCATTGTGACGCTGAACACAGCACTTATATTTTAGGCATCTAAAAAATCACAGGAACACACTGCAATCCAGAAAGTCTGAGTTAGGCTCTTAGACTGTGATTCACAAAATCCAGCATGGTAGACAGGGAGCCATCTAAGCTAGCCAATGGGATATGCTGATCAGAAAGGTGTGCACTAAGTCCAGCCTCTCTCACAGAGATAGGTGCCTAAATCCAGACTGCAGGGAGGCCCTTCTCTGCTAGTGATTCAGAGCTGGGGAACCCTCTTTGGAGTCAGGCGCCTGTCCTGTTTTCGTAAGAAGCTGGAGTGCGGAGGAGGGAGCACCTTCATCGGGCTATGAGATATTCTGATGTGGGACACCCTCAGTCTCTCCCATTGAACGTATTCCAATGTGGATAAAAAATTAAAGAGTCATTGAGGTGGAGGTAGAGTAGAGAGAGCGAGCGAGTGAGAATGACTCTTTAGCCTGGTGGTCAGAGCACTCACCCACGATGTGAGTAGACCCTGGATCCAGTCCCCTGCTCCACTGACTCTAATCATTTATTCAGAGTGGAACAGCTTCAACAGGAGAGACTGAGGGAGCCCTACATCAGGATATCCTATAGCCCAGTGCAGGGGCGGCTCTAGACACCAGCGCGCCAAGCAGGCGCTGCGGGGGGGCGCCCGTGGGGGGGGGCGCCGTCCTCCTCCGTCCGGCTCCCCCCGCTCCCCGGCTCTCTGGCCGGATGCCGCCGGGAGGTAGCCAGAGTCCCGGCGGGGGCGGCGGAGCACCGCGCGCGGCGCCGCGGTCCCCCGCCCCCGCCCCGCTCTCCCGAGGCTCGCATGACTGCGCGTGGGGGCCTCCCCGCGTGTCCCTGCTGCCGCTGGCATGCCGCAGGGCCGCCGCCCGAAGAGGGGACCAGGGGGACCGACCGGACCGGCGGCAGCGGCGCGCAGCGCGCGCAGCGCACCGCGGGCAGCCCGGCAGCCGCCCTGGCCCAGTGGTTAGAACACTCACCCAAGAGGTGACAAATCCCTTTTCCCCCTGGAGTCTCCCACATCCTAGGACAGGGATCGGCAACCTTTGGCACATGGCCCATCAGGGAAAGCCCCTGGCAGGCCGGGCCAGTTTGTTTACCTGTCACGTCTGCAGGTTCGGCTGATTGCAGTGGAAAGGGCGGCCAGCACATCTCTTGGTCTGCACTGCTTCCCACAGCCCCCATTGGCCTGGTACGGCAAACCACAGCCAGTGGGAGCTGCAATCGGCCAAACCTGCGGATGCGGCAGGTAAACAAACTGGCCTGGCCCACTAGGGACTTTCTCTGACGGGCCGCATGCCAAAGGTTGCCGATCCCTGTCCTAGGTGAATACCCTAATTACTGGTCTAAAAGCTAGAGAGAGAGGTCCCAGCTGTTTGTGTGAACTCACTTGAGAGGCCTGATCCCAGATCAATCCCTGAACATGACTTATCCAGGCAATGCTTATCTTTCCCTGCTTTGTGAATCATTCTGGGAGACAGGCACAGGACAGCTAGAGGGAGGCCGCAGTGCAAATGCCCAAAGACAGATGACTCAGGAACTTTTACTGGAGCAACATGGGTGCCAAGGGAGTTCAGTGGGAGCTTTGTGAATCACAGTGGAACCTAAAACTGGATTTTAGGTGGCTAAACCCAGACTTAGGTGCCTAAATCTGGGGTTTAGCCACCTAAATACTTTTGTGAATCTAAGCCCAAGTTTTTACAGGATCAGGACCTTGTATCGTAAACTTCTGGGGGCAGGATTCTTCCTTCATGTGGGTTTCTTCATGTGGGTTTGTGATCTATAAAACAACCTGAACCCTACTATAGTATAAATATTTAATAACAATACCAAGTCATTCACTGCACAGTGAAGTTACTCCACTGGTGTAAATGAGAATACAGCCCAAAGAGCTAGTTTTTTCCATTTTTATATGTTGGTGTTTTTCTTTATTCAGGCCTGTTATGACCAAAAAAGATGACATTTATGGTTCTTAGTGACACGGGGTAACTGTAGTCATTGCTGGCAGTTTTATTTTGATCGGTTTTTAGTATGTGGTAACTCTATACCCCATTTGAACAAAAAAAGGCTATTGTGTTGATGCTGCAAACACATACTACTGTGACAGTACTTGAAGTGACGGGAGTTCTCATAATAGTACTATTCTTGTAAGCCCTCTGAGGTAGCTAGGGATCCTAGGCACTCTGGTAATACACGTAATAAATGGTAAGTACTAGTTCTGTGGTAAAAAATGTTGGTAGGATCAGGGCAGTGTGGTAAGACAACATCCATAGTACTCAACAGAACAGAGAAAGGGAAAGCCAGTAACTTGAAAAAGCACAGTTTTACACTGCACTCATTAAGCCACAACTTAACTACCATGTTTTTTGTTGTTTTCAATAGAATCCAGGAACTACTTCCTTTGGAATGTCAGCATTTAACCTGAGCAATGCCATCATGGGGAGTGGCATCTTAGGGCTGTCATATGCCATGGCCAACACAGGAATTATACTTTTTGTGTAAGTATTCAAAAAGTGGCTCAGAAAAGTGGGGAGAATATAATTAGTGAGCTAGCATCAGTGTTTCTGTGATTAGAGAAAAATGCTTCAGTGAAGAATAACATTTTATAGATAAAGAGATTTTTAAGGTCTCCAGTAATGAAAACTGTTTAACAGTATTGCAAGACTCTGTCTAATGATGATAAACCATCCTAATGTCAGCTGTGTTTTGTATTAGATTCATTGCTGGGAATTTATACTGTCTAGTCAAAAACCAAATTGGAAGGACAGTATACTTCTTTCTCCTAAAATAACAACAGCATTCCCACTATTTCAGTACAGGCAATTCCACACAAGCAGTAAAGTATACATTTATTTATATGTTTATAATTATAACTTTGTAGAGACGGAGGAAGAATACTTTGTGCCCATATAACTCTAGCCCTGAAACAGAAAGTGGGGGCTTAATGCAAATATGGTTACAGATTTACCAATATTTAATGTCAGCCACTCTCTCTAAAGTCTGTCTGAACCACTGAAGACAGAAATGGCATGTCGCTGACATACGGTATGTACACAGCATATGCTTTGATAGACACCAACAGACATCTATGTGCAGACATCCCCGGCTACCCCTATCAGGTTGAGAGACAACATTTAAAAGTTGTCCCACTTTAGCAAGTGGCTTTAATTTTATAATCTGGTTGTTTATGTGGGCCTTAATGTTAATCCTCCTTTGTTTAGTAGGAAGCGTAGAATGCAGTGTGGGTGATTGCTTTACATTACTGGAAAAAAGTAAACCTTCAGATCAGCTTGCAGAGTTTTCTCTGTGAGATTCCTATTGACTTTTGAAAGTTGTGTAACAAAAACTGCAGCAGGCTCTGAAACTGTATACTTAGCTCCCAAGAGAGAATGGCATCTCCTATTTTTGGATGCAGAGTTTTTGCCTGAAATTAATTATGAGGGCAGATGCTACCACTTTGACAGCTAACTACCTGACAGCACCTACAAATCAGGTAGTTAAATGTCTTAGTGAGAGCAGAAATGGAAACTGGTTTTAAAAGGGAGTGCTCTAGAGCCAAGAAACTTTGAAAGGCTTTTTAAAAAACTCTTTAGAGTTCAGAAACTCTTCTTCCTTAGGGTGTTCAGTAATAACCAACCTGGCTATGAAGTATCTCTATTCCATTGTATATTAGCCCTGGCTAAAAAAATTCTACTACATCTTCTAAATCTTAACTGTTAGGGTTCCACACATTCAAAACTATGGCTAGCAAATCTTAAATTTAACATAAACACTATCATGAGCCAGTCACGTTAGCTTTGGCAGAAATAAAAATTTTCACCCTTAGACTGGGATAATGTTTAAATAGTGCCATCTAATAAAAAACAAACATAAACCCCTTTCTCCACCCAGCAGCTCACTTTCTGTCCTATCATAGTTTCATACTTTGGGGATGAGAACATTCTCCCTTCTTGTGCGGGAGAGTCTCATTTAAAAGCAGACTAGTTTGTGGAGGATATCATTACTTCGGTGTCAGGCATCTACTTGCTATACATGATCCTGTACTTATAGATTGTGACTTTAGCTTTCAAAAGGATTGAAAAATTCAATTTTTCAAATGAAAACTACTGTACTAATCCTAATTCAGGTTATATTTACTGTCACTAATGTATTGTTCAGAGATGGCCCGAATGTCCCTTTCAGTGAGATTTTTCACAGGAGGGGAGAAATGTTCCTAAAGTTCAGAAAGTGTAACCCTGTAGTGCCCTCCCTGCATTCTCCCCACACAGGGGAATGGTTTGCAGCTGCATGGAGGGGAAAGGGGATGTGGCCTTGAAATTCCACAGCTCTGCAAAATCCACAAGAAACTCAGGTCCCAACCCCACACGGATCCTAAGGACCTGCATGGTGGACCAGCACCTTTACACTGACCCCAGTCCCTCTTTTCTCTTGTACTATAGCTAATTCAGGAGCCTTGCTATCCTTCGATTCCTTACGTACCTTTCTGCGTGGGGTAGAAGGCCATGGATTGGTATCTTAATGCTGCAATAATCAGCATTAACTCCCGTGTGGATTTTTCACCCAAATCTTCTGGTTAATAGGAGAGTAGCTACATAGAGTGCCCCAGAATATCTCCCCCAAAATATATACAACTCAGTCATGCAGTGTTTATAGGAGCTTTTCACAGGCTGAAGGCAAGGTGGTGAACAGTATGCTGCCCAGAATATAGTGACTCATAGACTGACCTCCTGCACATTACAGGCTACAGAACCTCACCCACCCACTCCTGTAATAAACCCATAATCTTGGCTGAGTGACTGAAGTTCTCAAATGATCATTTCAAGAGAATCCACCATTTACACTAGTTTAAACCTACAAGTGACCAGTGCCTCATGCTGCAGAAGAAGATGAAAAACCCCAGGATCTCTTCCAATCAGACCCAGGGGGAAATTCCTTCCAGATCCCAAATATGGCGCTCGGTTAAACCCTGAGCATGTGGGCAAGACCCACTAGAATGACACCTGGGAAAGAATTCTCTGTAGTAACCTAGAGCCCTCCGCATCTAGTGTCCCATCACCAGCTGCTGGAGATATTTGCTGGTAGATATTTGCCCTGAAAAAGTTACATAAAGCATTAGTTTCTTGCATCAGTAGTTCTCAAAATACCAGCCATTGAAATCATGTAAAATTGAAATAGTATGTGGAGGAAGCTTGAGGGTAGTCAGAATGATATGAATTCAAGAATCAGTATCTCACAGTCTGTCAGCCAGGGTTAGAAGCTAGTGCTGTATGCTTTCAGAAAGCAAGATTTCCAGTGTCATACAGTGGTCTTTGCTATCCCTGATGATTACATGAGATCTCTCTATATATCTATAGTGTCAAATACGTGCTCCAAAGCTCAGGCTCCATGGTTCATAAGCAGCCAAATGCTCTGATTTTCAAACATAGGGGGTAGTCAACAGCTCCCATTGAAGTTGTTACGGTTTTTCAGATGGTTCAGAGGTGCTGGGTAAGGAGACAGGGTTAAGTTACATGTCAGTAAATGGGTGGGAGTCTAAGGCCTTGGATGCTGGAAGGTCCGCTTATGCGGAGCCCAGTTAACTTCACAGGGGCTCTGTGTGGGTGCAGGAATCTGCCTTAGCGGGACAATGCAGAATCAGAGCCTCAGTGAGTCTAAGGAAGTCTCTAGAGGCAAGCTAAGATGGTGTAACATGCATGTTCAGGTCGCCAGAGGGTTTATAAATAAATTACAGCCTAAGCTTACCTCTGCCTTATGGCCAATGACTCCAGTACTCAAACTGGTTTGGGGAGAATGTACATGTTAAACTGATGGAGAGCAACTCAATATCTGTTCTGTTAAGTCAATTTATTATCTCTGTTGTCAGCTTCAAGACTCTAATTTCTGTTATTCCTTACAGAATCCTACTGTTCAGTATAGCAATATTATCACTCTATTCAGTTCACCTTTTACTGAAGACCTCAAAAGAAGGAGGTATGAGGACACTGTTGGTTAACTCCATGTTCATGTTGCATGCACATATTTCTGCTTTAAATGTGTTTAACAATGTGCATATTTACAGCCCACCATGTTTTCTTTTTGCATCTAGGCTCCCTAATATATGAAAAACTAGGTGAAAAGGCATTTGGATGGCCTGGAAAATATGGTGCTTTTCTTTCAATTATAATGCAGAATATTGGTGGTAAGGGCAAAATGTTCTTATAAACAAATATTTTAAAGCTTAATGTTTTTCTCCATAATGAAAATAAACACTGGTCTCCCTTGGTAGCACATGTCCTCAGACTGATGTGGATGCCATCATGGATTGAGCACAGTGGAGTATATGGTTCCCAGTGATGTGCATAGCAAAAAAAGGCAGACACATTAGTTTTCACAGTAACAGAAAAAAATAGGAGAAAGGTGCTCAGCAATTGATTTTCCAGCTCAGTTATCTCTTGATATCACATTTTATTTTGGGCCTGATCCTGTGAGATGTTGAGCACCCTTAGCTCCCACTCCCTAAGAGCTTGATCCTGCAACCATCATTCACACAAGTAGACTTTACTCACATGAGACATCCCATTACATGTATAACAGTCCCAAGTTATTTCCCATGTGAGTAAAAGTTGCAGGATTGGCCTTAGCTCACTGGAAATGAAATGTAAATGTGTATGGTCTCAGTGTTTTAAAACTTTGTACTGTTTGGAAACCTCTATAATCTGGCTGCCAAGCACAATCAGCCATCCAGAGCAAAAGAATCTTGTCAATCGTATAGCAATTTAATAATAATTATACTAAAATAGTAGCCATTCAAAACAGAGAGAATTGCACAATCAGTCCTTCTTTTCTGATTGGCTACTATGACTCTTCAAAGACCCATCTATGAGTGCATAACAAACATGCATGTCTCAGCTTCTGTCCTTCCTTACTGAAGCCCAGATATCAAATACAGTTTAACTAGACAAGGAATTATACTTAGCTGATGAGAGAGAAATGTAACACAGGGAAAACAAAGGTTAAGTAGCTAGACAGTTTGGGAAGAGGGGAGTCAGAAGTTGAGGCAGCCAAGTTTATTATGAGTAATAGATGGAGAGTTCTAAGGAAAATAGGCCATCAGAGCAGCAGGATTTACAATAGCAAACAAAGAGATGGGGTAAGAATGTATATTTCAGAATAACAGCAACTCGAGTGCACTGTTAATTCAATAATAACTATATCACATTCTAAGGCTGAAAGCTACTTTTAGTTCAGAATATGGCTCTTACCTTATTAATAGGGAGCACTGTCAAGTTATCATCTGTGTATTCGCACTGCCAATTATGGTACGTAAAAGGTGATTTGAGCATCAAAATACAAAACTGTCTAGGTACCATAACTTAGACACCCAATTCTGAAAACTGGACTCTGTAGTTCATTTCATCTACATGTTCATAGAGTTAAGCAAGTTTGACTAAAATCAATGTATATATTGCATTTTCAAAATAATATATAGTTTGTTGTTTCTCTTATTTTTTTAAAGAATGTTAATAGTAATGACCCTGCATTGGGACTATATTATTCTACTTTACTTAGCTGATATGTTTGTTTTTTCAGCAATGTCAAGCTACCTCTTTATTATTAAATATGAACTTCCTGAAGTAATCCGAGCATTTCTGCATCTTGAAGAGAATTCTGGGTATGTCTGTTTTGCACAACCTATGACTTCAATGAAAATATTCTAGTTAACCTTGGCAGAAATGATTAATATTGGTTTGATTTGTTTTTTTCCCTCTTTAGAGACTGGTACCTGAATGGTAACTACCTCGTTATATTTGTGTCAGTTGGAATTATTCTTCCACTTTCCCTTCTAAAAAATTTAGGTAAAACTATTTCCTTACTTAAAATATATTATTTTGTTTTTATCTTGATTAGTCATCTGAATTTATGTGTGATTTAACTGCATGTTTTTTTTTATTCTTTTTTTGAAGGTTACCTTGGTTATACGAGTGGATTTTCACTTACCTGCATGGTTTTCTTTCTCACTGTGGTATGTGACTATATGAAATATATCAGTAGCTATAACCAAAAGTAGGAAATACAGAATCTGTAAATAATTAAGAAATGTTAGATGTCTTCTCTGTACTTAGTTATTATTACTAGCATTTAGAGGCCAGCCTGGTCAAAACCCTATAGCGCTAGGCACTGTATATGACAGTTGCTATCCCAAAGAGCTTACAATCTAAAAAGCAAAACATAACAGGGGGGTGAGACAAAAAGCAAGGTGGAGGCAGAGTAACAAAACTAATAGGATATGCTCAATTCCTAGCCAAGCAGGGGCAGTAATCACAACTTGCCACCTTAAAACATTAAGTTTTCAGCCACTAATGTTTTCAGTCAAGGATGTAAATAGAAGCCACCTTTTCAAAGCTATAGACTTGTGTTGACATTTTCTATTCTTATTCTAGGTAATCTACAAGAAATCCCAAATACCTTGCCCTCTCCCTGTCCTGGAAAATAGTGTTGGAAACTGGACCTACAACAACTCAGTTCCGATGCACTTAGTGATGTTACCAAATGAGTCTGTTAATTCTAGAGTGAATTTCATGATGGACAATACACCTGGGCACACCACGGGTTTTGAGGAGGCAAAAGACACCCTACACACAAGTGGAGTGGAATACGAAGCCCATAGTGATAGTGATGACATGTGCCAACCCAAATATTTTGTATTTAACTCACAGGTAAGGGAGATTCCACAGAATCTGTCTATAGCCATTAACTCCACAACTAAACTGATTCCAAACACGATAAATTCAGATGATTCAGTAGTGAATACTAATATTAAACACCTTTGTTTTTCAGACTGCCTATACAATACCCATCCTGGCATTTGCATTCGTATGCCACCCTGAGGTGCTACCAATATACAGTGAACTTAAAGAGTAAGGCTCTTAACTTTACTTTTAAAAACAATTGTCACACACTTCCACAGTTAACCCAGTAGCAATTATCAGATCATAAAAAGCAGACATTGATGATAAAACATACATCGGGATTATTGACCTGAGGTTTACCTTTGTCAGTATTTACCTTAAGAGACCATAAATCTTGGTATTCCTTGAAATGAAGTGAAATTTTATGAAATATCAATCACCAGAAATATTTGGAAACATTTCTATCATGGTAATTAATTCAAGTGTTGCAGAACACCAAAAACATCTTCATGAGTGAGGCTCCAGTCCTGTACCTGTATCTGTCAGTGCTCACCTTTACGTCTCCTGGCGTCCCATTGACTCTAGGTGGGTGCAAGGATCTGCCCTGCAGGATCTGGCTGCAGGAATAAGGACTGTATCATGTAGCAAAGATCTTCTCATGCAGTCTGATTGAATTCTCATTAGTCAGTAATTATTTCTTCCAAATTTATGCTACAGCCAATCAGATGCAGTAATTTATCACACATGTCCATGCTAGCCAGTTTACATTACTCCATATCTTAGCATTGTTGAGTTCTGAGGAAGTAAACTTATGGATGCTTAATGCCCATTTCCAGCCAATCCTAATTCAGGACTTTCTTGTAAAAATATTTAACTGATGTGCATTTTAAAGAAGAATTGACCTTACCTATTCTTCTGTCGGCCCCTGGTCCTCAGTGAAGCTCTGCATTGACACAAGTGTGCGTTCATGCAAAGCTGATGGTAGGCTTGGGGCCTAGAGTTAGGAACAATGCTTTTATATTTTAGCACCTACATTTTTACTTAAAAAGCCTCAGCCTGAAGTTGAAGTTATATAAATACGTAGTTATAATACATTTACATTTTAACACTATCAAGTCAGCAGTTGAATATAAAACCTTCATATATACAAATCGTTCTGAGCTATTCTGTACAGTGTGATACTGGGCTTTGAAATTCACTTGAGTTTGTTATAACATTCATTTAGGTTTGAATTCACTAACTAGTGACAATGTTAGCAGAATACAGCTTGGACTGTTACTTCACTAGAAGGTCCGTACAATATAAACTTTATAAACTATTTACACTGTTATTCTTCCCTTCTTACCCAGCCGGTCACGAAAGAGGATGCAGAATGTTTCAAACATCTCCATTGCAGGAATGCTGATCATGTATCTGCTTGCTGCTCTCTTTGGTTATCTTACCTTCTACGGTGAGTCAGTGAGTCAAAGCCATATTCTCTGTAGAAGTTTCTCTTCTTTTAGAGGTTATCAGTACCTGCTGGTGAGAATGAACAGCTGTGTGTGTCATGACTGCATGCATTCAGTAAACAAGATGCTGTAGATGTCACACTTTCCACATGGCCAAAGGAAGCCAAGCTGGCGATGCTCTTAACGCTCAGCAGGTTTTCACAATACAATGGAGCACTTCTGTCTCTAGCTCTTACACCACTGCTACACCACTGTTGCAGCTTCACCTTTTCTGAAAACACATGCAATACATGCTAGTGTACCAAAGGCCATAGGGAGGGACTACCTGGTATAACTTAGTCTGTAGACATAGTAGACCATATGTTACTGCTGCTGCTTAAACTTGCACTGCTTTTTACTTTATTAGTTCCTCCATTATGACATGGAAGCATATGGCACTGAACAGTTAGTGCTGCACATAATTACTGCATGTGGAATATTTTCAAAACACAAGTGACCACTGTACCTTTTAGAGAAGCAGTTTAGTCCAGTGGCTAGAGTGCCAGACTGAAAGCCAGGAGTTCTACACACTTTGGGGAAGTCAGTTTGCCTCTCTGTGCCTCAGTTTCCCCATCTGAGGCTTATATAGCACATTTTGTAAAGTAATTTGAGATCCTTGGATGAGACGCATTATATAAATGCTGAATGTTATTACCACCAATATTTCTACCACAGAGGGACTGATGTTGAGCAAAACTGCATTTTTTGTGTCTAATCACTAGCATGTGTCTGACCACAACTGCAGGGACACGTCCTCTTTCATCTTGCTAAGTTATAAAATCTTAGTTTTGAAAATATAGATTGTGCCTGTATGAGCTTAGCCTGTTTTAATTTTCTTTTGTAGGAGAAGTTGAAGATGAATTACTTCATACATACACCAAAGTGTACACCTTCGACACCCCGCTTCTGCTGGTTCGCCTGGCAGTGCTTGTAGCGGTCACCTTGACTGTGCCCATAGTCCTTTTCCCTGTAAGTAAATACAGCTTCTGAAGATTAAATCTGAGCAGCCTATACACATGGACTGTAATTATCTATGTTTACATGAATTTTATCATACTTGAACATTTAAGAGAACTATACCCTGGGATTTTGTGACATTTTCTGTTTTCTCATTTATATTTCACCTGAGACAAACAGCTGCACTTTTGGGCAACTCAGAGTACTGAACATTTAAAAACTGAAGCATATCAAAGCCAAAGGGTTATTGCCAAGTGTATCTGTGGTCTCCTGTGTACTGTATTTAACAGGATTAGCAAAATTAGGCTGGCGTGTTAGTGATCCTGAGCACCTTCTTGGAACAAATATTCGTAATAAAAAATAACAATATAAAGTGAGCACTGTACACTTTGTATTCTGTGTTGTAATTGAAAGCAGTATATTTGAAAATGTAGAAAAAATCCAAAAATATTTATAATAAACTTAAATTAGTATTCTATTATTGTTTAACAGTGCGATTAAAACTGTGATTAATCACAATTAATTTTTTTTTAGTTAATTGCTCGAGTTAACTGCGATTAATCGACAGCCCTACTTTTTATGCTCATATTTGAAGTAGTGGATGTACTAGCTTCTGGGACGCCAATGCAGTCAGCCATACAGAACCAAATCCAACACTGTTATTGATCGAGCTCTGACGGTCTGCATCACATGCTCTAGCAGCTCCTGTGCAGCTGACTGATCCTCTCAGCAGTTCTGGGTTTCTCAGGGTACTGCTGCATGATGGCCTCTGCATTACAGCAAGGTTACATTTTGAATCATAAGTCCTGAATGTGTATTGTTTACAGACATACTGATGTGTATTTAAAAGCCATGATAACTGCTCAGGTAATATAATATATGCCCTTAGAAATACCTTTGAGAGGTTACGGTGTAACCCCAGTATAAAACACACACAAAGTGATCAGCTCAGCTAGCTTGGATTGAGTCCTGAAGCTGTGGTGTAAATATCACTTTTGTTTTCACAGTTAAACTATTAACCACAGTGATCATTTTGCAGTTGAAAATAGGCTAAAAGGCAACACTGTTTTGATTACCGCATAAAAAATACCACATCTGCCAGATTTTTATCAAATAAAGTTTTAGCAATTAGATTCCACGGTCATAAAGTGCTCCATTAAGGTAACTCCAAAGAAGCAGTGTCAGATATTCTAAAGCCAGTGTACTGAATGATTCTATATGGCCAATCAGCCTAGCCAGCTCAGCATTATTGAAGTATTACTTCAGATGAACAGTTTACAATGAATCATGAAATTTACACCAACAATTAGTTTTTCTCTACATTTTTAATTTTAACAATATTTGTAACTTTAATTATTTGAAGTATTTGGTATTTTTATTCTTTTACAAAAAATTATACTTCACATATCAGAGTTTTTAAATTTACCTTTGTATGGCATTAATCATCAATGAAAATTAAATACGGGTTTAATTTGAAGTGGAACCACATGCCAGATATAACATACTGGAAACGTCACATAACGGAGTAGGGAGAAAGAGACTAGTGGTATAAATCAGCATGAGGGCCTGGCCTAGAATTTTTAAAGCTGCTCAATATTAAATTCAAAATCTATTATTTTAAACCCACTTATCTCTTCACAACACTTAGACCTGAAACTCTAAAATGCAGATCTCTCAATATTTTTTTAAAATGTAAAGACTCCAAGTTTGACACAAAATCATACTCCTATTGAATTACCCAACTAGTTCAGAATCAGCTATTATTTTAAAAGATGGGAATGATTTGGAGCATATGTTTTTTAAAAGTACATGAACATATACTGTTCTACTCCCACCCTGAGGATCTCTTCACCGCTTTGCAATATTGCAGTGTAACACTATCTGCTGTTGCCAAATGGATTTGCTGTTGACCTTTTACCTACTTATCTCTGCTTGTACAAAAGCAAAGAAACTGTGTTCAAATGAAGTCACAATGAGCAAAGAGAATCTGTTCTCTATAGTCTTATAAATACAGTTTTGACTGTTATAATCCTCATATCTGTTTAATTTTTATTTTGTTATATATTTTAAAATGGAAATAAATTACAGCTTGATCTTGCTACCACTGAAGTAAGTGGTAAAGCTCCCACAGAATTCAGTGGAATCAGGTTCAGGTCTAAAATAACTCATCTGATTATATTTCATACATACATACATACATTTTTCCTCTGCTAGTTAGTATTTGTTATGGGTTTCTTTGTATTTTCCTGATACCAGCACCTTTTAGTGGAAGAGATTTTTTTTCTCCCTAATTTTTACACCCTATTTCCTTGTCTTCTACCCAGTAAATATTTGAGCTTCTGTAATAAACTGTGAACCCAAGCCTCAAACTACATCCCTGTGGTAAAAGAGATTGCATTAAGGGAAGAAAATGAATTAAAATATATATTTTTGTTTAAAATTTCCCACTGGAAAACTAGCACAGATCATAAAAGAGCAATGAGTTGCAAAATCCACTATCTTCTGCTTTTATTTTTCCTGTTACAGATCCGCTCATCAGTCGTCGCATTGTTGTTTCCCAAAAGGCCATTCAGTTGGATAAGGCATTTCCTGATCGCAGCAGTAATTCTTGCATTTACTAACACACTTGTAATTTTTGTGCCTGCTATTAAAGACATCTTTGGATTCATTGGTAAGTTTCATGAATATTTTCAGTTTATTATGCTAATCTGTATCAAAACAAAATGCCTCATTTTCATATATAGGAAGTGAATTTTGTCTCATATACAAAGCAGTAGCTTCAGTGCACTTATCCTGATTTTGCACTGGAAGGGTTAAAAGAAAAAAAAGAGCCTGAAAATGACTCATCCAAGCTAAATGGTACCAGACTTTAGTTGGCAGACTGTGTAAGTCACAGCGAACAAAAAAATGTCAACAAGTTTCATTTCAAATTTTGAGAGTTAAGAAACTCCACCATCTATAGAACTGGTCAAGATGTACTGAATTTCCAAATTTGGATTACAAAAAAAAGAATTAGGAAAAAGATTTCTCTCCCTGACCCCCCAACACACACACACTTGTTTTCTGTCAGTTTGAAAGTGTTGGTTGAGGAGTCAGGAGATCCAAATACTCCTGGAGGAAGTTTCCCCTGCATTTATAGCACTGGTCTCCTTTTCATTGTTTGTTTTTTACCCACTCCTGGTCTGTAAAGAAGGTCTATGTCACTCAGCAGAATTGCCAATATAGTTTATGTCTCTTTTTTATTATATTATTGGTTAGAAAACTTTCTACTCTGAATGAATCTTACTATGCAATGACAATAAATATGAATAATTGTGTAGTAAGTTAAACCACAGTGGATAGAACCTTGCCAGGGATTAAAAGAACAGCTTTCCTGTCCAGAGTTTGGGAACTGTTACTCACTGAAATAATCTGAATTGAACTATCTGATGGAATTCATAGCACAAGCCCACAGTTTATTGTAATCTTTTTAAACGAGTATGACTTCTTGTAATTTTCAAAGGCAGAAATATGTAGACTTAGAGAAATACCACAAAACTGCTATACTGTTGATAATTTATTAGGATAAAGAGAGTGTCTTTTAGTTGTTCTAAAAAACAAAGGGGGAAAATATGACAGTCCAAAGTGACTGACCTCTCTCTTATATGCAGCTCATTTTTGAAGTCAGATAGTTATAGGAAAAAAGCAGATGATGCCTCTCAAAGAAATAATAACACTGCTATCCCCTATCCTTTGCTCCAAAAGGGGATATTTTTTTCAGTCTGAAAGGTGAACATGTAAAAAAAGTTATGACTAACTGAAAACATGATGTTATAATGAAAACCCTTGCACAACCTGAACTATAGCTGAGCCTGTAGATAGCACTCCAGGTATACTTTCTTTTCTGTAAAATGCTGTACATATTAACCAGAACTCAATTATGGTTTCTGCTCCAGGTGCATCGGCTGCCACAATGTTGATTTTCATTCTTCCTGCTGCCTTCTATCTACGGCTTGTCAAGAAAGAACCCTGGAGGTCCGCCCAGAAGATTGGGGTGAGTAAAGTAGGGGGAATTACAAGAGGAGGGTTTTTTTTGTTTTTTTTTTGTTACAATTAGCTCTTGTTTCACATTGATTGTTGCAATTATGAGCCCAAATTGGCTTCATTAGAATTAATAACCAGTACCGGGTCTGTGGGATTTTGCCCTATATTATGAGCTGCAACACTGGCTCTTACACAAGGGATGGAGCTGACCAGTAGATGGTTCTAAAGTCCCTCAAAAGAGCAGTGGAATCCTACGGTCCTTGACTAGCATTCAGGACATTAGTGCTCTTGAGAAATGCCAGGCTTGTCTACACAGGGAGGTTAAACCAGATTAGGAAAAATTAATCCAGTTTGAAAATGCTTGTGTACACAAGAGACACTTAATTGTAGGTAGGCTTGGAAGGATTAGATCAGGAATGGCCAACCTGAGCCTGAGAAGGAGCCAGAATTTACCAATGTAAATTGCCAAAGAGCCACAGTAATACGTCAGCAGCCCCCACATCAGCTCCCCACCCTCCAGCCACCAGAGCCTCCTGCCCACCAGCAGCCCCAACAATGAGCCCCTCCCGCTCACTCCCCATGCCTCCCGCGCGCTGCAGTCATTTGTTTCGCGTGCGCAGGCTCAGGGGAAGGGGGAAGCGGTGGCGTGGAGGCAGAGCAGGGGGTTGAGCAGTGAGCACTCCCTGGCACATTGGACAGTTAGTGTCTTTAGCTCCAGCCCCGGAGTCAGCATCTATGCAAGGAGCCCTATATTAACCTCTGAAGAGCCACATGTGGCTCTGGAGCCACAGGTTGGCCTCCCCTGGATTCGATTCTTAATTGATAAATGCCAATGAACATCAGTTTCACCATACACACAGGCAAACCACTATACAAAAAATTTCCATCAATAATAACTGAAATTTACAGATAGGCAAAGTCAGAAAAATGTCACCTAAGAACTTGTTAGCATTTGATTTAAAGATATTTGCTCTGTATATTTTGACGATTTGTGTTTTAATGGTTATAAAACTTTAACTTTTTGAATCGCAACATCTGCCATCATTAAGTAACTATTGTCTGACACCCTGCCATTGTGTGATTCCCCCATAATTTCCCACAACTGTGAAAATGTAAATGGACAAAAATCAAATAATGCTTAAAAATGAACTGATATAATCCATCAAAATTATATTAAAAAAAATTGAATTCTGCCACGCCTAATTATAACACACTAAATCCGCATTTATTGCAAACTGTGGAGTCCTCCTTCAAAGTGAACTGAGTTCAATGCAAATCAAATTAGTTCAGTCCATTGTTCATGTGCACACAATGTTGCTATCTCACACTGCTTTGTGGGCAACTATTACTGAGCTGTCTGTTTACCTGTGTGCCCCCGCCTGCTCTGGTGTCAAGTTAATTGGATGTCCTCCCCCCCGCCCCCACTCCCATTTAGAAACTGGATTGGGGTCAGAATTTGCCTATTTGATGCTGGATGGTAGTACATCAGCATTGCTGCAATATTACTTCAGAAGCCCTACCACATGTCCCAAACATGGGTGCTGTGCTGAGCTGTTTGCCATCTGGAGAGAAGCATTGGTCAGTGCAGCAAGCTCTTGTGGCTAGCCTCAGCCACCAGAATAGAGATCTTTTTGTGGAAATTGCTAAGCAGATGTCCATGAGGAGTCACAACTGGGGATGCTGACCAGTGCAGGATGAAGAGAAAACAGCTCTGGAGAATGTACAAAATATATTAACAAAAGATGAAATCCTATTGAAGTCAAGGGCAAAATTCCCATTGACTTCAATAGGGCTGAGATTTCACCCTTAGATGCCTACACCGCAGGAAAAAGAAAAGATGTAGTCTTAACTTGGGTTAACATGGCAGTGAAGACATAGCAACTTTTAACTCAGGTTAGCAATTCCAGGCTTCTCTATTGGCTTTACCTCGAGCTGCAAATCCAAGTTAAAAGCCAAGTTGTCTTGTCATCACTGCTATTTTAACCCGAGTTAAGAACACTTTTTTTTGGCAGTGTTTGCATACCCTGTATTATTTTAAAAATAGAGGGCTCACGTATTGCTCCCAATCTGGGCATAGTGCTTCTATTCATATTTTTGAGAGTCTAATGTACAAGCTGAAGGCAATGTGTAGCCCACAATGTTACCCACATTGCAATGCAAATACCTGCAACATGGTTAGTGAAGAAGCAGCCTTTGGCTGCTGGAATCCTGGCTGGGCTGGGGTAAAACTAGCCATTATAAATGAAATTATTTTAGTTTGGCTTTAGATGAGCATCATAAAATTAGAACAGAACAAGATTTATCACTGCAGCATCTACTCCAGAATGGCGAATAATTAAGCATGCAAACTTGACTAGATTATCTGTATATGCATGAGTCTGTCTCTGACCTTTTATGCTAGAAGAAATGATCAATGTAGGCATAAGGAGGACTGGTAGAACAGTTCATGGGACCCTGTACCAATGCTACTTGTGTTAAAACTGCATCTATCTATTCATAGCATAGTGGAAGTTACCTTTGTAAACTGGTACAGGCACCTGTTTGAGAAACATTAAATGGACAATCATTTTGTGATGGGCTAATTGGCAATGTGGCTGGATTAACATTTGTTTTAAACCACATGTAAAAGGCATTTACTCATTTCAAACAGTCCCTAGTTAACATCTAGACATAACACACAACTGCCACATACTTTAGAACAAGTGACTGTCTCTCACAGAAGTAGTGAGCATTGGACTAGGAGGGAGATTACACGTCACAGTTAACAGGGATATTGTAACACTGATTAATAGAGGTATTTAAGATCCTGATTGAGGTAGGTTAGTAAACATACAGAAGACATGGCATATATATCCACAGCAGGTATCCATATCATGCTAGGCTCTACCCAGTGATATCAATGTCTTCTTTTCCTATGGACGGGGGAGGGATAGCTCAGTGGCTTGAGCATTGGCCTGCTAAACCCACAGTTGTCAGTTTAATCCTTGAGGGAACCATTTGGGGAACTGGGGTAAAAATCTGAGGATTGGCCCTGCCTTGAGCAGGGGGTTGGACTAGATGACCTCCTGAGGTACCTTCCAACCCTAACATTCTATGAACACTAACATCTATAATTTCTTTAAACAAGTATCTTTTGTGAAAGTATAGATTGAAAATTAATCAGAAAAGATTTTGATAATATATACAGAAATATAATTATTTGAAATATTTAACATGGAAAAAGTTTCATCTATACATATTAAATAGATAAAAAGAATAAACATTTCAATAACTACATTACTATGTAAGATATATTTTTGCAGATTTTTGGAGCAAAGTTGTGTCTATTCACTGGTGTTTCTCTTTGTGTCTGAAACATTCAGAATTTATCATCCTGCACTTAGATTGAATACAATGTTAATTTTTGTGGCAGGAGTTGGAATGTCCTAAGATTATGCTCATTAAAGGTCCCAATTCAGAATTTGAGAATGTAAGTCCCATTGAAGTCACTGGGACTTAACCACATAATTAAATTTAAGCACGTACGTAAGTGCTGTCCTGAATAGGGATGGACTGAAGCACATTCATAAGTGCTTTCCTGAATCAAGGTATAAGAGCTTAATACTAGAAGCTGTTCTTGCTATCAGACCATGTGTGGCCATTTTTAAAGGTAAAACAAAACCAGAAGATACATAAATCATATTAGTGTTCATACTGATGAAGCAAGTAAATACTAGCAAGTGGTTGTTTAGGGCCCATTCTGCAAAGCCTTGCTCACATATGGTGACATTCACCCCTGTGCAGAGGCACTTAAATTGTGAACTGGCTTCATGCTGGCCCACTGCACAGGAGTAACTTTCACCCAGATAGGTTCACTGAGGCCTGGTCTACACTGGGGCGGGGGGCGCGGAATCAATCTAAGATACCAACTTCAGCTACGAGAATAGCATAGCTGAAGTCAACGTATCTTAGATCGACTTAGAATCACTTACTTCGCGGCCTCGCGGTGCGGAATCGATGACCACCACTCCCCGTCAACTTTGCCTCCGCCTCTCACCGAGCTGGAGTTCAGCAGTCAACGGGAGAGCAATCGGGGATCGATTTATCACATGTACACTACATGCGATAAATCAATCCCCGATAGATCAATCACTACCCGCCAATCCGTCGGGTAGTGTAGACGTACCCTGAGGAACTATCAAAGATTGCTCATGCAAGTAGAACTTCATAGGTTCAGGCCCCTAGTAGGGGACAGATATCGAATGTGATTTCAGTAGAATTATTCCATGACTTAACATATTTTCAATATTAATATGTTTTTCCCCCCAATTGCAGGCTCTGATATTTCTCATAGTTGGCATAATCTTTATGCTCGGAAGCATGACTCTAATTGCATTGGACTGGATTTACCACTCTTCAAGTTCCAAACATCACTAACCTGTGCAGCCGTGAAAGAACGTCTCAGACAGGAAATGCTTGGATACCATGCTCCAAAAGACTCTTGACACCTAGATGGGAGTGTTATTCCTAGCTAATAATTGCAAGATTCCAAAGACTGTGACTAGTAATGCCACTAGAACCCTATGGAATACTAAATCATCCTTCTTTCAAGGGATAGTTATTTATACTTTAAACACCTGTGCTGAACATTTCTAGCCGGGTTATACTAAAATGTGTGTTGTGAATTTTTTCCCAAAAGCACAATAAGGGTAATTGTGCATATAGTCTTCAAAAATCGATTTCCCCCCCCATTATTTTGATAACTACAGTTCCTAGAGTGTTGGAAAACAAAGCGGTGTCCAAAAAATCAGCTAGTGCCTTTTTATAACTGAAATACATGGATATAGCTTAAAAGCAGGGCAGAAGGTAAGAGAAAGGCCCGGAACTACCTAGGTGGTCTGAAATCTAAGTAGCACTGATCTTTCAAGTCAGGAAGATGACAACTTTGACCAACCAGTCAACAAAGCTGAATGTTAAATTTGTTGTTACCTGTACTGTCAGTCATCAGGTGTGTTACAGCTGTTAAACCCTCATTCAAAATAAAGCAAGAAAACATGCCAACATGGGCCCCAGTCCTACAATCAGATCTGAGTGAGCGGACTCCTGCACGGATGTGACTGCCCTGTCAGTCAGGGTTCCACCTGCATAGATCCAGTTGCAGGGCCGGGGTCTGTATTTAAATAAGACTTCTACATAGCTGTTGTTCTGTTATTATATATATCTGTGCTGGGAGCTGCAGGTGGTTCTAGTATGGGGTTTGGGTTTTTTTGTAAACAGGTGTGAATTTGGGTCACTGAACAAGTTGTATTCTGTCGATAAACTCGTCTTCCATTATAACTCAGAGATTTAAGGAGACCACAAGGCATGTGAAAGCACACCACCCAGTATTGTTTGATACATTTTTATTTGATGTGTTCAGTGCAGGAAACTGTGATTTACTATATATATATTTATGTATATATTCTTTTTCTCTACCTATCAGAATGTTAATGTATGGTACATTATTTCTGATTTTTTTATATGTGTAGTTCTTTGTTTTTATAGCCACAAACTTTATACTATTTTGAAGAAAACAGATTGGGTTGTTGGGTCTGTAAAAAGTTCATTTTTATGTATCAGTGCTTGACAGATACCGGTGAAAGCCCAAGCTGTTACCTGTGTAACAAGACACTCTGATGTTTACTACAGTATCATAAAAAAATTGCAAGAATTCAGGCCCCTTTTCTCCTAAGAATTGTCAATATATGCAATACAATTCTGTATTTTTGCCCTAGATTACAAAACTAGGTAGTTTCTACTGTTAATATATTTTAGCTTGCATATGTATGCGTTAGCATTAAGTCAACATATACAATTAAGCTATATAATTCAATACAAAGGAAAAGGTATTAATTCAAGAGCAAGTTTATCATTCTAGGCAGTTGAGCAAAACAAAGAGAAGTTACATATTACATGGGTGGTTAGTTAGCACTCACTAGCCTAGGGGCTCTGGCTGTTTACTTAATGACGTCTGGGGTAAGTTCTGATCTAATTTAGACCACACGCTCTCTCCATTCTCACCAGTGCAAATCAAGTCAGTGGAATCAGATTAGATCGACACAAAATGTGACTGAGTGGAGAATCAGGCCCCCTGATTTCAGTGGGATTACACAAGTTAGGGTACAATTCAGCCAACTGTTTAAATTTGAAAATTAAAAACGATGGTGTACTCAGCTGTGTATTAATTAGTAAAGCCATGCAGAGTTATGGTTTGTCTGACTAACCTATTTAGTTTGATCTAGAATTGACCGTGATCTAGAATTGATCTGCGCACACACACACAGAGCTATTAGTGTCTCAGAGAAATGGTCCCAATTGAGTTATAGCTTTTTGTGTACTATTTTATTCTTATATAAAAGTACTGTAACCTTGGTATCCTGGAGCACATTTCTATGTATGTATTCATTATTAAGAAAAAATGCAATATTATTTTGGGTAGGATCTTTAAGGGGATTAATACAAACAAGGGAGTGCATTGCACTGATACAGAACATCTTTAACATCAATGTCTGATGCTATAATCCTTTCACACACACAAAATTCCCATTGACATAAGTCAAAATTATGCATGTAGAAGGACTGCAGCATTGAATTATAATTGTGTTTTGGTTTTGGAGGGACTGCTTATTGAGGACTTGGAAATGCATTCAGATATTTGACAATTATTTAATCTAACTCTCCTGAAATAGAACTGCAGTAAAGATACAACCAGAAAAACTATAGGGAAAGAGTGCAATCTGCTGCCTTTTCACTGCATGACAGTATTTGGTTTCACATGAAAAATGAATGGTTAACTTGAACCTGCCATAACTGTGTTCAGAAACAGTTTTCAAATTCATTATAAAATGTCAAACATTAAAGCTACAGCATATTTCTCACTATATGCAGAGTTAGCTGCCACACATATTGCGGGATAGGCATAGCATTATATACTAATTTATTTACCACCTCTTGGGGATGGCTGAAGTTGAATTTTCTTGTTCATTTTGTAATATTTAGGCCTTGGGAGGATTTTTATGACAAAAATGTATACTGATGCATAATAAATTAACTTTTCCAAAAGATTGCTGATTTTTTTTAAGTTGGTATGATTTAGTTTGGTTTTTTTTAAAATGAGGCAAGGACCAAAGCTAGAAGCAGCACTCTCTAGTGGTTAGAGCAGCAGCCTGGAGGTCAGGAAACTTGGGGTCTATTCCTAATTCTTCCACTGTGCTGCCAGGTGACCTTGGGGAAGTCATTTAACTTCGCTATTTATCAGTTTCCTCCATATGTAAAATAAGGATAACACTTAGCAACTGTTGATAAGTGCTTTGAGATATTTGGATGAAAGGCACCATATACGTGTACAGTATTATTTTATCAAAATCACAGGCCATGCTGTTCAAAAAAGACTAGTGATTTTGACTAATGATTTTGGGTGCCCAATTGAGACTCCTTAAAGGGGCCTGATTTTGGGAAGCTTAACACTTTCTGAAAATGAGGCTTCTTTCAGGTGTCTCACGTTGGGCACCCCAAATCACTAATCATTTTTTAAAATCTTGGGCATATGCTTAACTGAATCTTTGTGCCGCTAATAGTATACAAAAAAATGTATGACTTTATTGGCCTTTGGGATGCACATACAAGATTGATCATTTATTTACTTTCTCTGCTTAGTTAACCCAATGGATTGTGTGACTGAACATCCAATGCAGTAGCATAACCATGCCGCCTACCGTGACTTGTCCACTTGTGGAACATATGGAGACTGAAACTAAACAATTTTTCCTTGAACTACCAGCTCAAGCTGTTATCCAATAATAAATAATAATTAAAATACCCTTCTCACATTAAAAGCCTCTATTCTTTTATATCAGGCTCTGGGAAAATTCTGCCTTCTACTCTTGTTTGCGGCACTCTGGCTGCTACTGCCCTTTCCTTCCTCTGCATTCCCCATAGAGAATATTACTGCCTTGCCTAGTGGATCACTGTGTCATTATACATTAATATCAGGCTGGGGGTATGTGTCACTCAGCTAGAGATGTTGTCTACCTTCACCACTAAGCCACCTCAGGGAAATTGCTCTGACTGCTGATTTTGCTTCTTGCACATGCTTTATTTATCCATCTCTCTTAAGTGCTCACAGTGCTCAGAAATAAAAGTCAGACTCTGATTATCCAGATGGAATCAGGAATGCTGAACTTACTCAACTAGACAGATGATCTCATGTGATTAATAACATTGGGTGATATTGCTTCTTTTTTAATAGAATGAAGCTTACGGATCATCTAAATTCAGAGAATCAAGGCTTGAATACAAGTTTTTAAAAGTTAATGGGCTATTCATATTAAATAAAGATTACTCCAGTGGATAGAAATCGGCCAGGTTTGCTTCCATACCTACAGTATTTCCAGCATGCATTACAAACTCTGGTGGTCAGACGGATTTGCACATTGGGGCATCACTAAAACCTTAAAAGCAACAAAGAATCCTGTGGCACCTTATAGACTAACAGACGTTTTGCAGCATGAGCTTTCGTGGGTGAATACCCACTTCTTCAGATGCAAGGATTCTTTGTTGCTTTTACAGATCCAGACTAACACGGCTACCCCTCTGATACTAAAACCTTAAAAATTCAGCCCTCTCTTGGGAGATTTATATCTCCACATATATTACAAACCAAAAAGGCAGCAAATAGTGCCACCTTCATAAAATAACTTCTTCACAATCCCCACTTTTGCATCTGTTCATAGATCTGTGCAGTTTCTACACTGCAAAGAGAAGTTAGCACCTAGAAGAGGTTGTGTGGCTATATGCATGTATATTACATGCGTTGTGTGTTCGATGATAGAGTCATCCAGGATACTTATTGGGATATCCTAAATACAGTAGCTATTTGGAGTGGATAGCATATGGTAATTTTCTGTTTAAAAACTTTTAAATTTGAGCTGGAGTTTTAAAATGTCATTTGCTGCTAGCCTTTCTTTTTGACCACGCATGTTTGTCTGAGGAAGAACATAGCCCAAAATATATTTCTTCATACAAACTGTTGGAACAGAAGCACCAGATCTTCAGACTCAACCATGACAAATGGTTTTTAACACAGTGCTAGCAAGGAATAGCAGACACAGATCCCTGCTTCCCCAACTTCCTGTAGCTGTGCTGCAGTGCGTGCTGTAGAGTAAGTTCTCCAATTTAAGCTGTATATGAATGACGCTGGGGCAAATCAATTTGAGGATGAGCAAAAGATTGCTCTTCTCCTAACAATGGCAGGCATAGAAGTCCTCAATGTCCACAATGCATTCCGTGCAGATGGTGGTGGGGACAGAGTAAAGTTTTGCAGAAATAATGAAAGTTTGAGGAACACTGTGTTGTTCCTAGGGGAAAAAATGTTTTTTATGAGAGCTGTTCAGGGTGAAGGGGAAAGGCTAATAGAATATCAGAACCATTCAGTCATGTATAGGGCCCTACCAAATTCACGGGGTTCACTTTGGTCGATTTTACAGCCAGAGGGTCTTAAAATGGGCTAATATCACGATTTCAGATGTTTACATCTGAAATTTCACGTTGTTGTAACTGTGAGGATTCTAATCTAAAAAGGGGATTGTGGGGGGGGGTCTCAAAGCTGTTGTAGGGGGTTTCAGGATTGCCATACTCACGTCTGTGCTGCCTACGGGAGTTTCCTGCAGCTGGAGGAGGCTACCAGAGATGGAGGAGGGTCCGATCTCCGCAGTGCTTCTAGGAGCGCCCCAAACAGTGGCTCCTAGCTGCTAGTCAGGGCCAGTGGTGGATTAATGCATGGGGTCTCTGCCCAGGGGCCCTGGACAATTTGAAAAAATGGGTGCCCCAGCCCTAGCAGGAGCCATGGGGGAGGGGGGTGAGCAGCAGCCCAGAGCTGCAGCAGGAGCTACAGGCAGCAGAAGCAGCCCCAGCCCAGGTGTCCTGTAAGCTGACCTACCTGGGCATTCAGCTAGACACACTAATGGGTGTATCTTAACTCCCTCAGGATAAGCCTTGGGAGCTACTGGGCTTGATTAGCGGCTGTGCAAAGGCTAAGAAAGTTACATTTAATGAGCTGCAATCTATTATAGGTCATCTTAACTTTGCTTGTCGGGTGGTAGCACTTGGATGGGCATTTTGCACCCTGCTTTCAGAGGCCACCACAGGAATATCTAGGCCTCACCATTTTATAAAAGTTACTAAAGAGATGAAAAAGGAATTGGGGGTGTGGGAACAATCTGAGCCATTTCAGTGGGGTTTCCTTGTGGAGGGAGTAATGGACACTTGAATGGACACACTAGTTCACAGACAAAGGCAAAAATCTTATGAACATAAGAACATAAGAACAGTCGTACCGGGTCAGACCAAAGGTCCATCTATCCCAGTATCCTGTCTACCGACAGCAGCCAATGCCAGGTGCCCCAGAGGGAGTGGACCTAACAGGCAATGATCAAGTGATCTCTCTCCTGCCATCCATCTCCATCCTCTGACAAACAGAGGCTAGGGACACCATTCCTTACCCATCCTGGCTAATAGCCATTAATAGACTTAACCACCATGAATTTATCCAGTTCTCTTTTAAACGCTGTTATAGTCCTTGCCTTCACAACCTCCTCAGGTAAGGAGTTCCACAAGTTGACTGTGCACTGCATGAAGAAGAACTTCCTTTTATCTGTTTTAAACCTGCTGCCTATTAATTTCATTTGGTGCCCTCTAGTTCTTGTATTATGGGAATAAGTAAATAACTTTTCCTTATCCACTTTCTCCACATCACTCATGATTTTATATACCTCTATCATATCCCCCCTTAGTCTCCTCTTTTCCAAGCTGAAGAGTTCTAGCCTCTTTAATCGCTCCTCATATGGGACCCGTTCCAAACCCCTAATCATTTTAGTTGCCCTTTTCTGAACCTTTTCTAGTGCCAGTATCTTTTTTGAGATGAGGAGACCACTTCTGTACGTAGTATTCAAGATGTGGGCGTACCATCGATTTATATATGGGCAATAATATGTTCTCAGTCTTATTCTCTATTCCCTTTTTAATGATTCCTAACATCCTGTTTGCTTTTTTGACTGCCTTTGCACACTGCGTGGACATCTTCAGAGAACTATCCACAATGACTCCAAGATCTTTTTCCTGACATTGCATGTATAGTTGGGGTTATTTTTTCCAATGTGCATTACTTTACATTTATCCACATTAAATTTCATTTGTCATTTTGTTGCCCAATCACTTAGTTTTGTGAGATCTTTTTGAAGTTCGTCACAGTCTGCCTTGCTCTTAACTATCTTGAGCAGTTTAGTATCATCTGCAAACTTTGCCACCTCACTGTTTACCCCTTTCTCCAGATCATTTAGGAATAAGTTGAATAGGATTGGTCTGAGGACTGACCCTTGGGGAACACCACTAGTTACCCCTCTCCATTCTGAGAATTTACCATTAATTCCGACCCTTTGTTCCCTGTTTTTTCACCAGTTCTCAATCCATGAAAGGACCTTCCCTTTTATCCCATGACAACTTAATTTATGTAAGAGCCTTTGGTGAGGGACCTTGTCAAAGGCTTTCTGGAAATCTAAGTACACTACATCCACTGGGTCCCCCTTGTCCACATGTTTGTTGACTCCTTCAAAGAACTCTAATAGATTAGTAAGACACGATTTCCCTTTACAGAAACCATGTTGACTATTGCTCAACAGTTTATGTTTTTCTATGTGTCTGACAATTTTATTCTTAACTATTGTTTCGACCAATTTGCCCAGTACTGACATTAGACTTACCAGTCTGTAATTGCCGGGATCACCTCTAGAGCCCTTTTTAAATATTGGTGTTACATTAGCTAACTTCCAGTCATTGGGGACAGAAGCCGATTTAAAGGACAGGTTACAAACCTTAGTTAATAGTTCCTCAACTTCACATTTGAGTTCTTTCAGAACTCTTGGGTGAATGCCATCTGGTCCCGGTGACTTGTTAATGTTAAGTTTATCAATTAATTCCAAAACCTCCTCTAGTGACACTTCAATCTGTGACAATTCCTCAGATTTGTCACCTACAAAAGCCGGCTCAGGTTTGGGAATCTCCCTAACATCCTCAGCCATGAAGACTGAAGCAAAGAATCCATTTAGTTTCTCCGCAATGACTTTATCATCTTTAAGTGCTCCTTTTGTAACTCAATCATCAAGGCGCCCCACTGGTTGTTTAGCAGGCTTCCTGCTTCTGATGTACTTAAAAAACATTTTGTTATTACCTTTGGAGTTTTTGGCTAGTCGTTCTTCAAATTCCTCTTTGGCTTTTCTTATACATTCTTGCACTTTATTTGGCAGTGTTTATGCTCCTTTCTATTTGCCTCACTAGGATTTGACTTCCACTTTTTAAAAGAAGTCTTTTTATGAAGAAATCAAAAGCATCTGCTCTAGATACGTGACAACTTGGCCAACAGAAGTGAAATGAAAGCAGACTTACAAGGCAAAAACAATTCACAAACTGAACCTGTCATTGACCATGAGACTGAAGCGTTTGTCACAGACAAGGACTTGTCTCCTGGGAGGTTTGCAATAAAGCAGTTTGGGAATGCCCTAAGAGACTGATGGAGACACATTTAAAGTTGTGTTAAAGCAACCTGGAGAGCTGGTAATTCAGTTATTCTATTCTATTTGTTAATGTTTGCTGTTATTTTAATTTAATAGTGTTTTAATTCAGTAAAGGGATCTTAAACAGGAAAGATATGCTATAGAGTAAGTCCTCCAGGAAGCATAGCGATGCCACATTTCCTATATATGCTTTATGCATTCTTTGGTTTCCTGTGACACTTCCTGCTTGAAGCAAGAAAAAAAAGAAGCCCAGGACAGGGCAGTGGGAGGTGTAGCTACACAGAATAATAGAAAGTTTTGTTACCTCATTTCTATACGCATTTCTATTCGTAATAAAGGTTTTACCTTGACACCAGTCTGCTTGTCAAAAAAAACCAAAACAACAACAAACCACTGTAGACTCACCTAGTGCAAACATTCATTCTCTTCATCTTTAAATCACCCCTAATCCTCCACACACAGCACAGAGCTCCACATCTCTGCTACTGGTACTATACACAACTGCAAACTACTCACAGTTATTTGGGCCTCTTGCTGGCATGTAGAGTACCCATGGATTTGGGCCATAAATAGTTATACACATAAGAAAAATAAGTGGCCCACTGTGATTTGCCACTTACCTAAGGCAAATATTGAGTTTCAATTCAATGAAAAGAAAACAAGTGTGATTAAAGCCATATGAAAAATCCTCTCTCTTTCAAGTCTTCTGGCATCATTGTCTTTCAAATTCCTCCCTCACACTTCATGCAGAAATTTTTCCCAGCTTGTTCTCATCACCAGTGACCACATACTCTCCCTCACCTGAAGTTCTGTCCTGTGGTCTGTCCTGGCTTGGTGCTTCTTATGGAGTAAATTATTTGGAGCAAAGAAAGTGTCTTACTTTAGAAATTGTAAGTTCTGCAGCGCAGAAGATTAATAATGGAAGCTAAAGTCATCAGGGAAAAATCCATGTCTGGTAGGATTAAGGATGAGGAGTTTAAGTATAGTAGGACCCAAAGAAATCTTAGCAATGGTATAGGCCTGTTAGTAGAGGAAAAGGTAAAAATGTTAATACTGATGCAGAAAAGGCAGAAGTGTTCAATAAATATTTCTGTTCCTATTTGGAAGGAAGTAGGATGATGTACTCATAGCATATGAAGATGATGAAGTACTTTCCAGTCCTCTAATAACCAAGGAGATTGTTAAATAACATCTACTATGATAAACATTTTAAAATCAGCAGACCCAGATTTCTTGCACCAAAGAGTCCTAAAAAAGCTGACTGAGGAGATCTGTCTCACCGATCATAGAATCACAGAACCATAGAGTTAGAAGGGACAGCAAGGGTCATCTAGTCTAACCCCCTGTCAAGATGCAGGATTTGTTGTGTCTAAACCATCCAAGAAAGATGACTATCCAGCCTCTTTTTCAAAATGCCCAGTGAAGGAGCTTCATGACTTCCCTAAAAAGTTTGTTCCGTTGTCCTACTGTTCTCACAGTTAGGAAGTTTTCCTTTGATTTAATCTAAATCTGCTATGCTGTAGTTTGAACCCATTGCCTCTTGTCCAGCCTGTGTGGCAAGCGAGAACAATTTTTCTCCAACTTTTTTATGGCAGCCTTTCAAGTATTTGAAGACCACTGTCATGCCCCTCCCCCCTTAATCTCCTCCTTTCTAAACTAGACATACCCAGGTCCTTCAGCCTTTCCTCATGTGACTTGCATTCCATCCCTTTGATCATCTTTGTCGCTTGCCTCTGAATCCTGTCCAGTTTCTCTACATCCTTTCTATACAGTGGTGACCAAAATTGGACACAGTACTCCAGCTGAGGCCTAACCAGTGCCAAATAGAGTGGTACTATCACTTCCCAGGATGTCCATTTTATGCCTTTGTTAATGCAGCACAAAATTGCATTTGCAACAACATCTCATTGTTGACTTATATTGTGGTTGTGACCCAGCACAACTCCAAGATCCTTCTCAGCAGTGCCGCTGCCAAGCCAGTTATCTATTCCCCATTCTGTATTTGTGCATTTGGCTTTTCTTCCCTAAATGTGGCACCTTGTGTTTGTCTTTGTTGCATTTCATTTTGTTGTCTATAGCCCAGTTCTCCAATTTATCAAGATCCCTTGCAATTTTAGCTCTATCCTCTATCCCCAGCTTTGTGTCATCTGAAAATCTGATCAATATGCTCTTTAGTCCTATATCCAAGTCATTAATAAAGATGTTCAATAACACAGGACCCGAACAGATCCGTGTGGAACCCCACTTAAGACCTCCTTCCAATCTGATATCATTCCATTAATAGTTACTCTTTGTTTGTGGTTCTTTAACCAATTATGTATCCACTTAATGATAGTTCCACTAAGCCCACATTTCTCCAGCTTACTTATCAGAATGTCATGCGGTACTGTGTCAAAAACCTTGCTAAAGTCCAGGTATATTATGTCCACCCCATTCCCACTATTCACCAAACCAATTACCTTGACAAAGAAGGAAATCAAGCTGATTTGGCATGATTTGTTCTTAGTAAATCCATGCTGCTTGGTAATGATCACCTCTTCAGCCTCCAGGTATTTGCAAATTGAATGTTTTATACATTGCTCTAGTAGCTTCCCAGGTATCGAGGTCAGGCTGACTGGTCTAAGTTCCCCGGCTCCTCCTTTACCCCCTTTTTAAAGATGGGCACTACGTTAGCCCTTCTCTAGTCTTCTGGGACCTCTCCTGTCATCCATGAGTTTGCAATTATTATTGCCAGTGGCGCCAAGATTTCTTCAACTAATTCCTGAAGCACTCTGGGATGAATGGCATCGGACCTCGCTGACTTAAATTCATTCAAATTAGTCAGAAGACCTCTGATGTGTTCTTTACTTATCCTAATCTGTCCCTTTTATTGTCTATGATAACTTTGCTAGTTGTCCTGTCACGTTATTTTTTGTGTGAAGACTGAAGCAAAGTAGGCATTGAGCGGCTCTGCCTTCCTATCATCTTCTGTTACCAGCTCACCTTCTCCATTGAGCAGCGGACTCACACCATTCCTGATCTTTCTTAAAATGCTAAGTTTCAATAAATCTTGGAATACTGAGGACATTCTAGAAGACGGCAAGAGTGCAAATGTTCTAAAATGGCAAGCGGGTAACTAGAGGCAGGTCAGCCTGACATCAATTCCCTGCAAAATATTGGTAAAGCTGATCTAGGATTCAATTGATTAAGAATTAAAGGACAGAAATATAATTACTGGAAATCATCATCAAATGAAGGTACTGCTAGTGGGGTTCCACAGGGATCAGTACTAGGCCCAGTACTACTCAACAATTTAATTAGTGATCTGGAAATAAATATAAAATCATTACTGATAAAATTGTGGCTCACAAAAATTGGCAGAGTGGTAAATAATGAGCAGGACATGACAGTCATACAGAGTGAACTGGATTGCTTGACAAGTTGGGCCCTATAGCATGATGGCCATTTACTGCCTCCTGCGTGCTCCCTCGTGACTAAGGTTTCCTCTGTGGCCATCCTGCCTCTTTCTCCCCTTCATCTGGGCCTCTTCAACAACTCTCAGGCTCCTTCTAAGATCAATCCTTTAATTCCACCAGTTTTCCTCAGGCTGGCAACAGTTTGTCACAAAAACAGAACTCAAAATAAAAAACATACAGAGTTTTTCATTTTATCTTCACTTCTTTAACTTACAGGCTTTATCTAGGTAGGGCTCTGCAGAAGCCAAACTTAATCCCCATAGCTACTCCTTCTGCCACTGAGCTTCCTGCCTCTGGCAGTCTCAGCTCCTCTCTCAACAACCCCCTTCCCTGAAACTTCCTGCAGCCTTTTCTATTGGAATCCCTGATTCCTCTGAGGTGGTGAATCATCTTGTAATCAAGCTTGGCTTAGCCACAGGCTCCCCTGGGCAGGCTTCCCTGTTACAGGCCCATTCAAACAATATGTGTTTTAATATAGCCAACTACTAAGTCAGACATCTAGGAAGAAGGAATGCAGGAATACAGAATAGGGGACTGCATCCTGGAGAACAGTGGCTCTGAAAAAACAGTGACATCCTGGAGAATAGTGACTCACTCATTGGTGAGACGAATACTGCATACATTTTTAAAAGAATGTTGAAAAATTAGAGAGGGTGAAAAAAGAGCCACAAAATTATTCAAGGTCTGGAGAATATGCCTTTGAGAGAGAGAGAGAGAGAGAGAGAGAGAGAGAGAGAGAGAGACTTAAAGAGCTCAAGCTGTTCAGTTTATCAAATAGAAGATTGAGAGGTGATTGGATTTCACTATACAAGTGCCTTCATCGGGAGAAAATACTGGGTAGTAAAGGGCTTTGTGCAATAAATCTCATGGTTCATCCACAATCATCTTTGTGTTGATTTTCAACTATACTAATTATGCCTAGGCTTTGAGAACATTTGTTTTGGCTTGCACATCTCTATGGGTATAGCAAGTAGATGTCATCTGTAAAGTTGTCTTCTAACTTGTGTGAAAGGCCATTGTATGATCCTTGGTTGTGCTGTGGTCTCTCTCTTCACCCAATCCATTACCAGTAAAAAGATCATGGGTGACATATGACATCCTGATGCCAATAGTAGCCTCGAATGTCTTAGTCAGTTCACTGTTATGCATTACTTAGCTTGTCATTTTCATAGAAGCTCTGAATGATGTTGTGACGATGCGGTTCCGGCAGGACTCAACTGAGAGTGCCAATTTAGGACCAATTGCTCAAACAGGGCAGTCACAGCCCTACGCTGGGGTTTTTCCACCTCTAAGGCAAACCAAACCAGTCAGACAAAAAGGACTTCGGTTTCACCCCACTGGCTAACCACAAGTCACACAAGCAATTTCCTTAGACACTCCAGTCTACCAGTATTACCACCAGTGCACTCGTCCTGGGGATGAATGGTTATGAAAACCAACACCCCAATAAAAGAAAAAGGTTCTCTCGATCCCAAAGGACCAAGTCCCAGACCCAGGTCAATATACACATCAGATCTTACCCGCAAATCACGCTGTTGCCAATCCTTTAGAATCTAAAATCTAAAGGTTTATTCATAAAGGGAAAAAGGTAGAGATGAGAGCTAGAATTGGTTAAATGGAATCAATTACATACAGTAATGGCAAAGTTCTTAGTTCAGGCTTGCAGCAGTGATGGCATAAACTGCAGGTTCAAATCAAGTCTCTGGAACATCCCCCGCTGGGATGGGTCATTCAGTCCTTTGTTCAGAGCTTCAGTTTATAGCAAAGTCCCTCCAGAGGTAAGAAGCAGGATTGAAGACAAAACGGAGAGGAGGCATCAGCCTTATATAGGCTTTTCCAGGTGTAGGAACCTCTTTGTCCTTACTGTGGAAAATTACAGCAAAATGGAGGCTGGAGTCACATGGGCCAGTCCCTGCATACTTTGCTGAGTCACAAGGCGTGTCTGCCTTCTCTCCATGGGTCAATTGTGTAGCTGATGGTCCTTAATGGGCCATCAAGCAGGCTAGGCAGAGCTAACATCAACTTGTCTGGGATGTTTCCCAGAAGCACAGCACCAACTTGAAATACAGACAGTATAGAGCCAATATTCATAACTTCAACTAAAAATGATACATGCACACAGACAGCATAATCATAACCAGCAACCCATAACCTGGTCTTAGACACCTTATATGACCCCCTTTACCTAAGATTTGGTGCCACTACAGGACCTTGGTTGCAACCCATGTTCTATGTGGTCCCAATTTATATCAATAACTTCACAGATGTTCACAAATTTCTGAGAGATTCCACAGTGGTGTAGCAAACTTCCATAAAACTGTTGTACCCACTGTATCAAAGGCTTTTTGAAAAATCTATAAAATTCATGGAAAGTAGTGACTGCCATTCAATCAACAGTTTTATGCTGATATGTAGTATTACTCTTTGATCTGTACATGATTTCTCCTGTCTGAACCTTGCCTGTTCTTGTTGCACCCTTGAATCTACTGCTTTCTTTATTCTATAGAAAATAATACCTGTAAATACCTTACTTGGGATAGACAGCAATTGAATGCCCATCCAGTTTTTGCACTGACTGAGGTCTCCTTTATTTTTCAGCTTCATTATGACCTTTTTCTACTCATTTGGTATTTTTTCTTCGTCCCATATATTTTGATATCAGAATGTCTACTGTGTTCTTCAAGTCTGCCTTAAGAATCTCCATTGGGATGTTATCTAAACCTGGTGCCTTTCCATTTTTTAACCAATTGACTGCCCTTTCTACTTCTACTCTGGCGATAGGATCTATTTTCACATCCAGATTTTTTTCCTCTGTCTGGGGGATTGGCTACTGGCTCACCATTCAGTAGTTGACTAAAATACTGCCTCCATCTATTTAATGTTTCAGATGTCTTCCTTGTTAAGTTGCCCTTGTTGTCTTGAACTGATTGGTTAATATTGTTTTTCCCCCTGACAACTGTCTAATAATGTTGTACAGTATCTTCATGTCATTTTGTGCTGCCACAGTTTGTGCATCTATTGCCATTTCGTCTATTAAATCTTATTGCATTCCTAGCACTCCTTTTGGCTTCTTTGTTCTTTATAGTATATTCTCCCTGGAGTTGCTTTATCTGTGTTCTTGCTTGATTTAGTTTCAGTTAATTTTGCATCTCTACTTTCTGCCATGTATTCTCAGATCATCGTTTGTTGTAGTGTTTCTTCTTGAATCCCACCACTTCACAAGATTAATTTTCCTGTTTCTATTTGCCTTCTACTGTTCCATCATCTTGTATCTATTTGCTAAAGCAATTCTGGACTTTTATTGCATTGTCATCTGTTTTAGCTTGCAGATGTTATAACATGGGCATCTCTGTGGTTCAGATTTCTTTTCTGTTCTTATTCTTATTCTCAGTTTAGCTACCACTAATATGTGGTCTGTTCCCACATATGCTTCATTCCTGCTATGTACATCTAAAGTTCTTCTCCATTTGTGCTGAATTGTAGTGTGATCAATTTGGTACGCTCTTCTGTGATCTGGTGACCTCCACGTTATCTTATGAAAAGTATGGTGAGAGAAGATAGTTCCTCCAATGACCAGGTAGTTCGTTCCACAAAAATCAGCAAACATTTCACTGTGCCTTATTTCCCCATAATTACTTCCCTGCCAGTGTTGTTGCTCCCTACTTTAGCATTCATGTCTCCAATTACTTGGAGGACACCACCAATAACACTTTCTGGGGCTGACATAGAAGTGGTCTGATATTTCACATATTTTGGCAGCATTGTAAGTATGACAGGTGGAACAGACAAAGTCATTAAAGTCAGAATAGCAAAAACCAAGCGTGCCTTCATAACGCTAAAGCTAATCTGGAGAAACAGAAATTTTGCCCTTCAAATGAAACTTCAACATTTAACACAATTGTAAAATTGATCTTACTATATGGTGCTGAAACTTAGAGGTTTATTAAGATGTCAATAAACTCCACATTTTCATAAACAGCTGCCTTAAACAATTCCGCAGTATCAGATAGCCAGGAAAAACAAACAACAAATAACTCTGGAGGAGGGTGAAACAGGACATTATGGAACAAAAATGGAGATGAGTATCAGAGGGGTAGGATATACATGAAGGAAGGACCTGAACAACATAAAACAGGCATTGGAATGGAACCCCTAGGGCAAGAGGCAATGAGGTATAACATGGAAATGCACAATAGAAGCAGAATTGAAAACCATCAGAATGGCATGGGAAGAAGCTAAGACTGCACCAAGAGACTGTCAAAGATGGAAGACAATGGTGAAGGGTCTATGCTCTGCATGGAATAAAGAGGCATAAATCAAACAAAGGACTCTTTAATCTAGCAGAAAAATGGCATAACAAGAATCAACGGCTGGAAACTGAAGCCAGACAATTTCAAATAAGAAATAAGGTATAAATTTTTAACAGTAAGTCATTAACCACTGAAACAAACTATCAAAGGAAGTAGTAGATTCTTCATCCCTCAGTGTCTTCAAATCACGACTGGAAGCCTTTCTGGATGATATGTATTAGCCAAACACAAGTTTTTTAGCTCAGTACAGGGGTAACTGGGTGAAATATAATAGCCTGTTGTTGGTGTCACTAGGCATAACCCTAGGTAACTCGGGGGGGGTGGAAGACCACGAGTGTCGATGAAGCCCTCCTGCTCTAGGCCTACTCTAGGTAACTCGGGGGGGTGGAAGACCACGAGTGTCGATGAAGCCCCCCTGCTCTAGGCCTAAGTAAACCAAGGCCCCCCTCATGATGAACTTTAACCAACCTAAGTGGCTGCAAAACAGAATGTGTAACAGTCAGCTTACAGCTCAAGGCAGTCTGAAAGCAGTAGTGATAAGAAAAGTCTACATGCCTCTGTGAAGGACACGATAACAAGTCTGAGAGAGTTTGCTATCAAGCTGTGAATGTTACAGCCAAGGATTGCTTACTGTAGCTGCTACGGGGGCAGGGAGGGAAGGGGGGAGAAGAAAGGGGGAGAATCTAAGCTGAAGCTAACGCCTTGAGTATAAGAAGGGAAAGCTGCTTGTATCTGTGTGCTTGATTTGAGATGTATTAGCCTCCTTGCACCCACTTTGAGATCTCAAATAAACTTTGTCTGCTTCTCCACCCTGGTGTGTTCATTGGCGCGAAGCACACCGGGCAATGAACCCCGCTGTTGCCCCCTCAGGCCCTCTGTGCCGGCAACACTGTGATATGCAGGAAGTCAGAGTAGATTATTTAAATTCCCTTTTGCCCTTACACTCCTTGGGGAATTCTGCACCACTGTGCAGGCGCAGAATTCACGACTGGCACATAATTTTTCCCCAGCAGAAAATACATTCTGCCCAAGAAGTGGTGCAGTTCTGCCTTTCACCCACCAGAGGCTGCTGTGACACCAGAACAGCCAGCAGCCATCTGCATTCATCACAGCACCTTACCCGCAGAGCCAGGTTAGGACACACAGAATGGGGCACATGGGCCTGCTGGGGGGTCACAGACTGTTGTTCAGAAGGGCTGGGGGGACAGCCTGGAGCACGGGATCAGGAGCTAGTGGGGTAACAGCACTGACCCAGGGGCTGAATGGGAAGGGGGCTGCAGGGCCAGATGGGGATGTCACATAATCAAACTCAGGTGTGACTGCTTTGAAATATCATGCAAGAGTTCTGAGGGAACTCAAATATGAAATTGCAGAACTACTAACTGTGGTTTGCAACCTATCATTTAAATCAGCTTGTGTACCAAATAACTGGAGGATAGCTAATGTGACTCCAATTTTTAAAAAGGGCTCTAGAGATGATCCCAGCAATTACAGGCCAGTAAGCCTAACTTCAGTACCGGGCAAACTGATTGAAACTAATAGTAAAGAACAGAATTATCAGACACATAGATGAACATAATTTGTTGGGGAAAAGTCAACATGGTTTTTGTAAAGGGAAATCATGCCTCACCAATTTACTAGAATTCTTTGAGGGGATCAACAAGCATGTGGACAAGGGGGAGTCTGTGGATATAGTGTACAAATGCTCCCCAGGTTATGCAAGACCCAATTTATGCAAATTCGCACTTACAGAAAAAGTTCCGTAAGCTAGAAATAGGAGAGGTTTTTTGGGATTTTTTTGCGTAATGGTCGGAGATACGTTTCCGACTTATGCAAAATTCAAGTTACGCAAGGCGTTCCAGAATGGAATGCTTGCGTAAGTCGTGGAGCATCTGTACTTAGATTTTCAGAATGCCTTTGATAAGGTCCCTCACCAGAGGCTCTTAAACAAAGTACAATCTCATGGGATAAGAGGGAGGGTCCTCTCATGGATCAGTAACTGGTTAAAAGATAGGAACCAAAGGATAGGAATAAATAGTTTTCAGAATGGAGGGAGATAAATAGAGACGTTCCCCAGGATTCTGTACTGGGATCAGTCCTATTCAACATATTCATAAATGATCTGGAAAAGGGTGTAAACAGTGAGGTGGCAAAATTTGCAGATGATACAAAAGTACTCAAGATAGTTAAGTCCAAAGCAGACTGCCAAGAGCTACAATGGGATCTCACAAAACTGAGTAACTGGGCAACAAAATGGCAGATGAAATTCAGCGTTGATAAATGCAAAATAATGCACATTGCAAAACATAATCCCAACTATACATATAAAATGTTGGAGTCTAGATTAGCTGTTACCACTCAAGAAAGAGATCTTTGAAACATTGTGGATAGGTCTCTGAAAACATCCACGCAATTTGCCACAGCAGTCAACAAAGCTGACAGAATGTTAGGAATCATTAAGAAAGGGATGGATAATAAGACAGAAACTATCATATTGCCTCTGTATAAATCCACGCCCATGTCTTGACTACTGTGTCCACATCTGGTCACCCTGTCTCAAAAAAGATATATTGGAATTGGAAAAGGTTCAGAAAAGGGCAATAAAAATTATTAGGGGTATGGAACAGCTTCCATGTAAGGAGAGAATAATAAGATTGAGACTTTTCAGCTTGGAAAAGAGACATCTAAGGGGGAATATGATAGAAGTCTATAAAATCATGACTGGTGTGGAGAAAGTAAATAAGGAAGTGTTACTTACTCCTTCTCATAACACAGAAACTAGGGGTCACCAAAATGAAATTAATAGGTAGCAGGTTTAAAACAAACAAAAGGAAGTATTTCTTCACATAATGTACAATCAACCTGAGGAACTCTTTGCCAGAGCATGTTGTGAAGGCCAAAACTATAAAAGGGTTCAAAAAAGAATTAGATTAATTCATGGAGGATAGGTCCATCAATGGCTATTAGCCAGGGTGGGCAGGAATGGTGTCCCTAGCCTCTCTTTGCCAAAAGCTGGGAATGGGCAACAGGGGATGGATCACTTAATGATTAACTGATCTGTTCATTCCCTCTGGGGAACCTGACATTGGCCACTGTCAGAAGACAGGATACTGAACTAGATGGACCTTTCATCTGATCCAGTATGGCCATTCTTATGTTCCTGTTAAAAATAGTATTGTAATTCTCCCATTAGTATGTAGTACTGCTCTCTCTTGGATAGAATCAGAACTAGTTAATTGTATGTTCTAGGTCCTGTACTACTAACAGTTATGTAAGCATGTCCTTTAACTCAAATATTAGTGGCTTGGACTTTAAACCAGCAAGATCTGGGTTAACATCACACTATCACCATAAAGTTTGAGCATCCAAGGTGTGCAGCATAGTGATAACCATGAAGTCCTGAGCCACTGATTAATAACAAAAGCTAGATATATATCTTTCTGTGACAAATAATAAACAGTGACAAGCTAATAACCTGCTTGCTGAAACACTGAAGTCCAATCATGTATACAAAACCCTTCATTTAGCATCTAATTTCTGATGCAATACCAGCTTCCTACATCCTCAGAGGAGGACCCTCCTAGGGTGACCAGATGTTCTGATTTTATAGGGACAGTCCCAATATTTGGGGCTTTTTTTCATATGGGCTCCTATTACCCTCCACCCCCGTCCCAATTTTTCACACTTGCTATCTGGTCACCGGAGACCCACCAATTATGTGCATACCAGAAAATTGATTTTAGAATAGTAAGAACAGTTTAACAGAGTTTGTGGTTGCTTGACAATTTTCTTCAATTGTGGAAAAAACAAATAATTAAAACAAGAAGAGAAGAGATTCCTATAACAGATGGGATAATAAAATTGGATTGTTTGCACCCACGCAGAATATTATTTTAAGCTTCATCTTTACTTTCAGCTTTCATTCTAAGGATTTATGAATAATGAAAAAAAATTATTCAATAGCGAGTGTGAAATGACACTAGACATTGAACCCTATCATTAGAAGGGCCCCAAAGGGGTGCTAATATTCTCCTCTGGCAACATGAATCCACACATGGAATTAATTTTGTCATCTCAAACTAGTGCCAACTGAAACTGCCAAGTTTTGCCTGGTTTGGAGTCAAAACCAAATGAAGCTGAACATGACACTATAAATCAGCACAGGTTCATTCTAAACTCAGCTGTGGTTCACCATAAAGTTTGTTAAAGTAAGGGAACTATTTGGTAAAATTGGCCTGACTTTCAGGTTTGTAATGAAGTTTTCCCTGATTTCAAATTTCGTTACAACGTGATTAATTTGCACAGCTTAATGAAGATCTCCTTTAATGTTTCAACTAGTCATATATTCACTGCTTTACAAGTTAGTCCCTAAAATTGCTCATAAACATGTATCACTAACAAAAACCAAAAATGAAAAGTGATGTGTGACCAAAGCAAAATATTCATAATGCCTTCAAAATGGCATTTTATAAAACTTCCTCTTTCAAGCACTCTGGCACTACTCCTACAAGAAGAGCTCAATAGCACAGCCTCCTTGCCAGCATGTCTGAACATTCCCACTCCTGTTTCTGTTGTATATTTCCACTCTTATCATGGTGATGTATTATCATCAACTGCTTACTGGGAGATGCAATGAAGTGCAATGTAAGTTAAATCTTGAAACAATGGCTTCCTCTTTCTGTGAGACGAGACCTGTAATTACTTGTCCCTCCACCCCCAAAGGCTTAAAACAATTTTCTACAAATCAGTTCAGTAAGACAGACACTACAAGATTGTGAAATACGGAGGACATTTTTAAAAATATATTCAGTGATTTTGGGGGACCTTTTTCAGTTCATGCAAAAGTCTGTATTTAGAAATAAGTATGTGGGTGGGAACCAAGACTTCCAATTGTTTTGCTTTGCAGGTTGTGTGTGCTGTGGTACAATATCTAGTAACAAGCTAGCTTTCATCTAAGTAATGGAAATTGAAACTATTCTGTCAGCTCCTCCTGGCCTTTCTTTGCCCTTGGTTATTACCTAACATTCTAATTTGAGGTCCGTGCCATTTACCATAGTCATCTAATCAGCATTTCAAAGCATGTCTATAATAGAGGTCTCAGAAAACCCATAATTAAAAAGGCCATTTTACCTCTGCTTCCACAAGAAAAATCCAAATGAGTAACATGTTCTTTTGTATATTTGCTTTATTAGAACTATTAATACATAGGGCTACACTGTTGAACTTGTGCTGGTGAATAGATACTCACATGAATAATCCCAGTTAAATCAATGGGATTACTTGCAAGACAAAATACTCACCAACATGAGTAAGGATTCTACAATTTGACCCTTAGTTTAGAGACAAGATCTGAAAATTCTTTACACCCATTATTTAATAATAGTCCTCTTTTAGCTAGATGGCTTAGAGGTCAGAAGGAGTAAAGCTGGGCAAATACTGAAAGTATTTAAACATTTGTTCAAAAACACCAAAAATGAAAAGTGATGTGTGACCAAAGCAAAATATTCATAATGCCTTCAAAATGGCATTTTATAAAACTTCCTCTTTCAAGCACTCTGGCACTACTCCTACAAGAAGAGCTCAATAGCACAGCCTCCTTGCCAGCATGTCTGAACATTCCCACTCCTGTTTCTGTTGTATATTTCCACTCTTATCATGGTGATGTATTATCATCAACTGCTTACTGGGAGATGCAATGAAGTGCAATGTAAGTTAAATCTTGAAACAATGGCTTCCTCTTTCTGTGAGACGAGACCTGTAATTACTTGTCCCTCCACCCCCAAAGGCTTAAAACAATTTTCTACAAATCAGTTCAGTAAGACAGACACTACAAGATTGTGAAATACGGAGGACATTTTTAAAAATATATTCAGTGATTTTGGGGGACCTTTTTCAGTTCATGCAAAAGTCTGTATTTAGAAATAAGTATGTGGGTGGGAACCAAGACTTCCAATTGTTTTGCTTTGCAGGTTGTGTGTGCTGTGGTACAATATCTAGTAACAAGCTAGCTTTCATCTAAGTAATGGAAATTGAAACTATTCTGTCAGCTCCTCCTGGCCTTTCTTTGCCCTTGGTTATTACCTAACATTCTAATTTGAGGTCCGTGCCATTTACCATAGTCATCTAATCAGCATTTCAAAGCATGTCTATAATAGAGGTCTCCAGAAAACCCATAATTAAAAAGGCCATTTTTACCTCTGCTTCCACAAGAAAAATCCAAATGAGTAACATGTTCTTTTGTATATTTGCTTTATTAGAACTATTAATACATAGGGCTACACTGTTGAACTTGTGCTGGTGAATAGATACTCACATGAATAATCCCAGTTAAATCAATGGGATTACTTGCAAGACAAAATACTCACCAACATGAGTAAGGATTCTACAATTTGACCCTTAGTTTAGAGACAAGATCTGAAAATTCTTTACACCCATTATTTAATAATAGTCCTCTTTTAGCTAGATGGCTTAGAGGTCAGAAGGAGTAAAGCTGGGCAAATACTGAAAGTATTTAAACATTTGTTCAAAAAAACACCAAAAATGTGTTCCAGAGGTATTCATGATGCCTTTTCTTTGCTTTACAAATGTTTGCAAAAGTGCAATTGTTTGTTCACAAGAATTCTATCCACCCCACACAAGCCCTGAGTGGGTGAATATGGGCCACAAGGGACCAATTAACTGTATATATTGCACCTGGTGGGAAGCCAGGGCTTGATAAAGCCTAACTATAGATGAAGACCAACTGGGGGAGAAGCTGGCATAGGATTATAAACCAGGAAGAATCTGCAGAAATAAGGTCTGTTGTCACTCACTCAAGGGAAAGGACAGGGACAAGGAGGTGATCCAGAGGGAGAATAAGCCCTGGGGTCCTGCCCAGGACTGGGGCATCTTACAAGAGGCTTAGAGGGGTAAAATAGCCCTGGGGAGTAGAGGAAGTTCTGAGGACAACTCTAGAGATTGGTAAGCAGATAGAGAGGTGGGGTAGGAAGGAGCTCAAGGAAACAGCAACAAGGTCTTCTCAGGCTCAGACCCAGGTTGCTAGTCATAGGGTTCCTGAGCTGGAACCTGGAGTAGTGGGTGGGCCCAGGTTCCCCTACCAGCCAATGGGACATGCCACAGAACCTGAATATGTGGAATGGAAGGCCATCTGGGATAGTGTCCAGACAGCTTGTCCGGTGGGACTTAGTTACTCTGGAAGGAAAGGACTATAAAGTGACCTGGCCAGAGGGCTAAATCGTGAAGCGGGAGAACCATGAGTTATAGAAAGAGGGGCTGCAATGTGAGCAACGGATAGAAAGGTGTGCCAGATGGGGTGAGAGCTAACTCCCAGACCCATCCACAAGGAGGCATACAGAGTGAAGGGAACCTGTCTCCACTTGGGAATGCTGATGTGGAGATGTATTTACTAGAGTTACCACTATTTGTTTGGCAATGCACATGCTCCTTGATGGATAATATACAAAAAACAGACTGTCCCTGTTCCAAAATAGTATCATATAGTAACTAGAACTGATCAGGAATTTTTTGACAAAATGACTTTTCATCAGAAGATGCCAATTTGTCAGAAATGAAACTTTTTGTAGGAACTGAAATGGCTGACAAACTTCCATGGGGAAGGTTTCTCAGGTCCACGATGGACTTCATGATCAAGATAAAAGAGATTGGTCCAACCCCTGAATTAGGGTTGCATGGAGTTTCCAGTAATTAAAGATTATGCCATGTGATGAAACCTTCAGGAATACATCCAACCAAAACTAGCAACCCTGTCCAGAATAGCCAATAGCACTCTGGTTAGGGTGCTCACCTGGGAAAAGAGAGGTGCAGAGTCTAGACTCTGGTCTACCTGATTCAGAGCACAGACTTGACCCTGCATCTCCCAGTTCAGTGCCCTGACCACCTGGCTATTCTGGGGTTGGTCTTTCTCAGTCGCTCCTGTTGGAGCTGTTCCATTTTGTATAAATATTCAATGGGCCAGAGATACTGGAGTGGGGTGCAATACTTTTCCAATTTTTTTTGGAAGGTCTAATGTTTGTCATGATGTGGAATGGTAAAAGTTCTTGAAATCTCAAATTTTTGCAGGCCAGGAAAACCATGTTCTCACCCACCCCCATTTCTAGTAGTGACAATACAGAAAATATGGCACCTCTTAATGTCACGCACAGTTATACACAGGCCAGAATCTTAGCATAACTTAGACATGTTTTAAAGCCTTAGGCCTAACAACAGATGCTGTTTGTGTTTTACACAGGTTGAGTAACTACAACAGCTAGCAAGCTAGGTTTAACCAGAACTTCTTGCTAAGTTGTGAGGTAGCTTACTTGTTTAGCTTTTTCTTCTATTTTACATTCAACCATGCTGAAATGTATTACTGATCTGTGACAAAGGTGTGTATATATATCAAGATATTTGTTTTATATTAAGAAGCTGATATATTTAAGGGCATAGGTTGAGAAGCCAATGTGAATAGTTTTTTAGCTGAACCCACCAAAATGTATTGGGTCATGAGGCTTAATCAACTGTATAATACGGCAGCTGCATATAAACGTATAAAGTGATCCTACTAACTTTATCACTGAGATATAGGGAATAATAATAATAATAATAATAATAAAAGACAAAAACACCCTATCATCTATGGGTGAACACTTTTCACAAAGTGATCTCGCTATATCTGACCTCTCAGTACTCATCCTCAAAGAAAACCTGCACAGCTCTTTCCAAAGCTGAACCTGGGTGCTTAAATTCATAACTTTGCTAGAGACACTAAAAATCATGGTCTTAATAAAGGCACTGGATTTACGGCCTTTATGGTCTTACAATCTGTAACTCACTAACCCCCTTCTTGTCCTATGATTACAGGAGTGTTAACTGGCCACTTCTCCTTTCATGGTCCCTTATAATATGTGCTAACTACTTATGTTAAACTTTCTGTTCAATCTTGTATTTAGCTGTGACACTCTTACCTTTTCCAGATCTGAGGAAGAGCTCTGTGTAGTTCAAAAGCTTATCTCACCAACAGAAGTTGGTACAATAAAATATTACCTCACCCCCCTTGTGTCTCTAATATCCTGGGGCCAACATGGCTATAACAAAACTCCTTTAAATCACATACAGTTCAGATATACCCAAAATTCAGCTACAACCTAAACTATGGCAGGCAGCTGTCTGATCAGAGAAAATCAGACAAAAATGAGAAATTTTAACATTTCATGAAATGTTGCCCCATTATTAGAAAGTACATGGAGCAGAAAGTTACATTCACCTTTCATTTATACCCATCGATTTCATCCTCATTAGAGATTGCACAGGTGTAATTGAGAGAAGAATTTAGACCACTGAACTTACTTCTAAAAACCACATAGTTCAAAGATGTTTTCTTTGCACCCTTATTCTTTGCAACTGTGGAAATGGGCCAAGCCGCTCCCTGCTATTCTGTAAAATCCAGATTGGCTGTAGATGTGGTGAGGAGTGCCACTCCAAAGCAAGGACACAGAATGAACTACAGGATAGCTCAGTGGGGGGAGGGATAGCTCAGTGGTTTGAGCATTAGCCTGCTAAGCCCACAGTTGTGAGTTCACTCCTTGAGGGGGCCACTTAGGGATCTGGAGCAAAAATTGGTCCTGCTAGTGAAGGCAGGGGGCTGGACTCAATGACCTTTTGAGGTCCCTTCCAGTTCTAGGAGATTGGTATATCTCCAATTATTACCTTATTACCTTTACCACCGGTGTGATGGGAGGAGGTTGAGCCAATGAGCTGAGGTGGGGATGATCTCGGGAAGATTTGGAGAGAGAACAAAGAGAGAGCCAGAGCAGCAGCAGCCCTGAGCTGGAGGGACAGAGACAGTGTCTGAACTAGAAGTTACTTAGTGGAGGAACCAGCTGCTGCACTGGTGCTTGCAAAAGGGGACTCTTACAAATGCATAGCCATAAGATGACAGGACAGCTGAGACTGACCACACAGAGAGACCTGCCAGTTTGAGCACACAGCAGCAGCAGAGCGCAGGACAGAGAGTCTGTGCCTATCTAGGGCAGTGGTGGGCAACCTGCGAGACAGTTTGCTTACATTGACCATCCACAGGCATGGCCGCCCGCAGCTCCCAGTGGCCATGGTTTGCCGTTCCTGGCCAATGGGAGCTGCAGGAAGCGGCGGCCAGCACGTCCCTGTGGCCCATGCCACATCTGAGGGAAGGGAGCAGAAGGAGACGCCACCGATTGAAAGGCATGAGATGCACTGTCCTAGGGATGGGGGTTCCACGACCACCACTCCCAAGAGAAGGAGACGGGTGGTGGTGGTCAGGGACTCCCTCCTAAGGGGGACTGAGTCATCTATCTGCCATCCTGACCGGGAAAACCAAGAAGTGTGCTGCTTGCCAGGAGCTAGGATTCACAATGTGACAGAAAGACTGCTGAGATTCATCAAGCCCTTGGATCGCTACCCCTTCCTGCTTCTCCACGTGGGCACCAATGATACTGCCAAAAATGACCTTGAGCGTATCACTGCAGACTACGTGGCTCTGGGAAGAAGGATAAAGGAGTTTGAGGCGCAAGTGGTGTTCTCGTCCATCCTCCCTGTGGAAGGAAAAGGCATGGGTAGAGACCGTCAAATCAAGGAAGTCAACGAATGGCTACACAGGTGGTGTTGGAGAGAAGGCTTCGGATTCTTTGACCATGGAATGGTGTTCCAAGAAGGATTGTTAGGCAGAGACAGGCTCCACCTAACAAAGAGAGGGAAAAGCATCTTTGCAAGCAGACTGGCTAACTTAGTGAGGAGGGCTTTAAACTAGATTCAGCAGGGGAAGGAGACCAAAGCCGTGAGTTAAGTGGGGAAAGGGGATATCAGGAGGGAGAATGAGCAGGAGAATGCAAGAGGGGAGGACTCCTGCCTCATACTGAGAAAGTAGGACGATCAGCGAGTTATCTTAAGTGCCTATACACAAATGCAAGAAGCCTGGGAAACAAGCAGGGAGAACTGGAAGTCTTGGCACAGTCAAGGAATTATGATGTGACTGGAATAGCAGAGACTTAGTGGGATAACTCGCATGACTGGAGTACTGTCATGGATGGATATAAACTGTTCAGGAAGGACAGGCAGGGCAGAAAAGGTGTGGGAGTTGCATTGTATGTAAGAGAGCAGTATGACTGCTCAGTGCTCCAGTATGAAACTGCAGAAAAACCTGAGAGTCTCGGGATTAAGTTTAGAAGTGTGAGCAACAAGGCTGATGTTGTGGTGGGAATCTGCTATAGACCACCAGACCAGGGGGATGAGGGGGACGAGGCTTTCTTCAGGTAACTAACAGAAGTTACTAGATCACAGGCCCTGGTTCTCAGGGGGGACGTCAATCACCCCAATATCTGCTGGGAGAGCAATACAGCAGTGCACAGACAATCCAGGAAGTTTTTGGAAAATGTAGGGGACAATTTCCTGGTGCAAGTGCTGGAGGAACTGCTATACCAAGAAAATAAAAAACAGCAGGATCTTATTGAAGGGTATAAGGCAATATGCCACATTTATTGTGAATACAGAAAGAATCATAGTAAGCAGTCAGTTATAGCTATAACATTCCATTCAATTCCACATTCACTTACACATTCATTCATACACACACACTGGTTCTGCAAGGTTGTTATCATAGTTACCAGCCTTAGAGTTGCTCATGCCAAGCCACTGGCCAGGTGGCCTGGACACAAGAAGGGAGCAGGGCCTTGTCAGATGCACATCTGATGCTCTTGGAAGTTGGTTTGCAGAATCAGACCCAAAGTCCTCAGTCTTCAGGGTCTGTTCTTATAGGAATCCATCCTCATGTGTTTGCCTTGTCATGCTGTTCTCATGTTTGAAGTGATAATCAATGACTGTTCTCACGTTTTAAGTGATAGTCAATCACGCAGATGGCACAGCAATGTTGTTATCTTGTTCTTCGATTCTTCCGCCCTCCTGTCTTTAAGGCAAGTATGCCCTCAGGGTTATCGGGCTATCTTGTGCACTGTTTTCTTCAGCCAAACGATCTTATTTTAAGGCTGGCACCACAACCTTTAATCTTTCATTCCTCATTCAATCCTACAGACAATAACACTCAAAATCAAACGTATATCCTGTCACATCTACATTTTATCAGCTACCCATCCTTTAACATAACCATTCTAAAATCAGTGGGACATGGCAGACTTCAATAAGTCTATTCATCCCTTGTTACATCTAAAAGGAAACAAACAAGATAAGCATACAGGAGTGTGTGTGGGCAGAGGTGGGGGGGATTCACAAATCTTATTCTGCAGTTCAGGAAAACAAAGTTGTACCAGCCATACTTTTAGAACAAACTCTTTTGTCTCTGGATGTTTTTCTACAATTAGCACAGACTTTGCAAACTGGTTGGCTTGTTCAGGGGTGGCTCTAGACATTTCGCCGCCCCAAGCAGGGCGGCATGCCACGGGGGGTGCTCTGCCGGTCGCTGGTCCTGCGGCTCCGGTGGACCTCCCGCAGGCGTGCCTGCGGAGGGTCCGCTGGTCCCGCGGCTCCACCGAAGCCGCGGGACCAGCCGCAGGACCCTCCGCAGGCACGCCGCCGAAGGCCACCTGCCTGCCGCCCTCCCGGCAACCGGCAGAGCACCCCCCTCGGCATGCTGCCCCAAGCACGCGCTTGGCATGCTGGGGCCTGGAGCTGCTCCAGGGCCTGTTTCAATTACACAAACTCAGCAGGTTGAGAGAGCAGGCTGAGAGACATATTTCTTTCTAATGGCCAGGCCAAATCCGGGGTCTGTTCTGGAATCATTCTTTCTTACATTTTCCACAACATAAATGTATTAATTATTACTTTTAATCCAACATAATCAACTAGGGGCAGAGCTCTTCTCAACCTGCTGCTCACAAACATGGAAGAATTAGTAAGGGAAGCAAAAGTGGATGGGAACCTGGGAGGCAGTGACCATGAGATGGTCGAGTTCAGGATCCTGACACAAGGAAGAAAGGAGAGCAAGCAGCAGAATATGGACCCTGGACTTCAGAAAAGCAGACTTTGACTCCCTCAGGGAACTGATGGGCAGGATCCCCTTGGAGAATAACATGAGGGGAAAAGGAGTCCAGGAGAGCTGGCTGTATTTTAAAGAATCCTTATTGAGGTTGCAGAAACAAACTATCCCGATGTGTAGAAAGAATAGTAAATATGGCAGGCGACCAGCTTGGCTTAACAGTGAAAGCCTTGCTGAACTTAAACATAAAAAAGAAGCTTAAGAGAAGTGGAAGATTGGACAAATTACTTGGGAGGAATATAAAAATATTGCTCAGGCATGCAGGAGTGAAATTAGGAAGGCCAAATCACAGTTGGAGTTGCAGCTAGCAAGGGATGTTAGGAGTAACAAGAAGGGTTTCTACAGGTATGTTAGCAACAAGAAGAAGGTCAGGAAAGTGTGGGCCCCTTACTGTATGAGGGAGGCAACCTAGTGACAGAGGATGTGGAAAAAGCTAATGACCTCCATGCTTTTTTCGCCTCTGTCTTCATGAACAAGGTCAGCTCCCAGACTACTGCACCGGGCAGCACAGCATGGGGAGGAGGTGACCAGCCCTCTGTGGAGAAATAAGTGATTCGGGCCTATTTAGAAAAGCTGGGCGAGCACAAATCCATGGGGCCGGATGCACTGCATTACCTGAGTTGGTGGATGTGATTGCAGAGCCATTGGCCATTATCTTTGAAAACTCATGGCGACCGGGCAAGGTCCCAGATGACTGGAAAAGGCTAATGTAGTGTCCATCTTTAAAAATGGAAAGAAGGAGGATCCGGGGAACTACAGGCCAGTCAGCGTCACCTCAGTCCTTGGAAAAATCATGGAGCAGGTCCTCAAGGTATCAATTTTGAAGCACTTTGAGGAGAGGAAAGTGATCAGGAACAATCAGCATGGATTTACCAAGGGCGAGTCATGCCTGACTAACCTATTTACCTTCTATGACAAGATAACTGGCTCTGTGGATTTGGGGAAAGCAGTGACTTTGACTTTAGCAAAGCTTTTGATACGGTCTCCCACAGTATTTTTGCCAGCAAGTTAAAGAAGTAGGGGCTGGATGAATGGACTATAAGGTGGTGTGGCAGAGCTCTGACCTTGCTCCTGTGGGTCCTGCGCTTCTAGGCGGTTTATGCTAGCCTCAGTGGCTCACTGTGACCCTCCACGTAGCCCTTCTCTCTCTAGGGCCAGGGTTACAGTCTACTGAGCCCTTTTCATCATAGGCCAGCAAGGAGGTTGGTGAGAGAACTCCCACAGTCTCTGTTTAGCCTTCTGTCCTGACAGGGGCCTGACTTCCCCTCCCAGGAGATGTTCCTATAGTGGTGGGTTGGGGGGAACCTGGGCCCGCCCTCTACTCCGGGTTCCGGCCCAGGGACCCTAATGGTAGCAGCTGTTGGCGGCCAATCTTTCACTGCCAGAGTTGCTACATTTCCCTGGGCCACTTCCCCACAGATCTCCTACTTCTCCCTTCTTCACCCTTACCTTAGAGCTCCCTTAACGATGTTGTACTTGTTCCAGGAGTTAACTCTAGGAGGGAGTAGGTGTTTGTGTGGTGGCCTGTGGCTGGGACATGGGACCGCTTCCCCAACTCTGGGAATCCCTCATCCTTTCATCTAATGATCCTCTCCTTAGAGAAATGGCATTTTCAAGACCACCAGCAGCCTCTGAAGGAATAGCATAAGAAACTTTGCATATAGAATCATAGAAGTGTAGGACTGGAAGGGACTTTGATAGGTCATCTTGTCTAGTCCCCTGCATTCAAGGCAGGGCAAAGTAATAATAGACCATTCCTGACAGCAGCTTGTCAAGTGGTTAAGCACTGGAACAAATTGCTTAGGGAGGCTGTGGAATCTCTGTCATTGGAGCTTTTTAAGAACAGGTTAGATAGTTAGGACATTTTCCCTAATGTCCAACCTAAACCTCCTTTGCTGCAATTTAAGGCCATGCTTCTTGTCATATCCTCAGAACAATTTTTCACCTTCCTCCTCATAACTACCTTTTATGTACTTGAATGCTGTTTTGTCCCTTCAGTCTTCTCTTCTCCAAACTAAACAAAGCCTTTTTTTCAACCTTTACTCATAAGTCATTTTCTAGTCCTTTAATATTTTTTGTTGCTCTCCTCTGGACTTTCTCCAATTTGTCCACATCTTTCCTGAAATGTGGCACCCAGAACTGGACACAATATTCCAGTTGAGGCCTTATCAGCACGGAGTAGAGTGGAAGGATTACGTCTCATCTTGCTTACAACATTCGTGCTGATGAGTCCCAGAATGCTGGTCACTTATTCAGCAACAGTGTTACGCTGTTGACTCTCATTTAGTTTATGATCCACTATAATCCCCAGATCCCTTTCTGCACTACTCCTTTCTAGGCAGTCATTTCCCATTTTGTATGTGTGCAGCTGATTATTCCTTCCTAAGTGGAGTTCTTTGCATTTGTCCTTATTGAATTTCATCCAATTTACTTCAGACCAATTCTCCAGTTTGTCCAAATCATTTGCAATTTTAATCCTATCCTCCAAAGCACTTGCAACGTCTCCCAGATTGGCATCATCTGCAAACTTTATAAGTGTACTTTCTATGCCATTATGAAAATCATTTTGCTGTTTGATATTTTGGAGTAAATTTTATCCTTGTGTGAGATGCAATTGTTGACATAAGGAAAGATGTCTCTCTTAGTTATGCAATCTGATTAGGTCTTTGTGATACATGCTCTTTCATAATACTCATTGCTTGCTCACACTATTTCCATTTAAACTATTAACCTCCTAAAGTCAAGAGGACATCTTTAACTGAAGGAATCTGCAACACTTGAACTTGTGTTTCACAGTATCTTCAATGGGGAACTGACCTTTGCACAACACCTGTATGTCTCTTTCTACAGGTAGAACTTACTGTGTCACTACCTTGAGGAAAGAGTGCCAGATCTATGTACTAACAGGAGAAATTGAAAGGTCACCGTTCCCCTCTCCCACCAATATAACCTGGTGGTTAAGACAATTACCTGGAAGTGTGCAGACCTGCATTCATAGTCCATGCTCCAGAACAGGACTTCAAATCCAGATCTCTCACATCCCAGGTGAAGGCCCAGCCACTGGGCTATCAGGCAAACGAAGATGCCCACCACCTTCTTGTGTTTTCTGAATTTAGAACTTAATTTCCTTGCTTTTATTAAACAAAAGACCTAAAACACCTAAAATTGAGATGAAATGTTTCATTTGACCAGACACGTGACCTCTCCAACCTTTTTGATTTGCTGAAAATTTTCAGTTTCAGTTTGCCCTGAACCAAATCTCTTCCCCTCTCTGAATATTTTGGAACTGATAAACAAAGAATCAGGTAGTCATACAGCTCTAGTGACAAGTTTGAGAATTCCTGCAGGATATGACATCTAATCCTAATATCCAATAAAAAGGAGCTAGCAAGAAATTTCTTTTGTGAGCCACCACATGTACTTCTGTCCCTTTAAGTTTCCCTTTCAAACTGCTTGACAAAAAGCTGGGTATGGGAATGAATGATACAGTTCACACTGTTCTATAATATGATGCCACCTTCCAGCCTGCTTTTGACCTCTTTTCTGCAGCTGTCCTCAAACTCATTGGCACACACATCAAGAATCCTCATGTTATGAGTGAGAGGCCATAAATACATTGATGTATAATGCATCAAAGAATAATTCAACAACAGCAACTTCATTATATCTGATACAGTCAACACTAGGCGGGTTTGCTAAACTAGCCAAGATGAGATGAAATTTGGAAATTAAGCTCAAAAATATATCAAAATCCAGATTTATTGTTTGAAAAGCTGTAGCGCTTTCACCTTGCTCTTTTAAGTAAGATTAAATGTACTGTCAGTCTTGATATCTGACACTTATGTTCTCTATCTGGGATAATCAGTTGCATTTCCAGGGACATAGATTTGATCCAATAAGTTTTTCCATCTCTAATTAAGGACAGGTTGTGGCTTTGCCAAAAGCCCTGTGTATGGGGTAATGTGTCATTATGCTAACTCCGGAGCAGCTTGGGAAGCAGACTCCAGTTCTCCCCTGCTCCAGTGTGTAACTTGTGCCAGCCCTATACCTACTGCAGCATACAGGCCCTGGTATCCCAGCACAGCTATGCAGCCCCATTCACGGGGAGGGGGGAAAAGAAAAGTAAAGCTGTACCCATATCCTGCCTGTGAGAATCAAATAGCCAGTGTAGGGCAAGTTCTCAGTGCCCCACCTTGCATCCCTTTGTGCCCTGTGTGGGAACACAAGATGAGCCAAAATCTGTTTCCCTAGTTTGATATTTTGAAGTAATCATTAGGGCATGTTTGCTGTATGATCAAAGCTACCACTTCTAGCTTATTGTAAGTCTGGTTGACATGTGGCGGGTTTAAGAATTTCCAGCACAGTTGCTGATCTGATGATGAGCAGAGCAGGTCACAGTAATCAGCTGTCTGTGAATTTGTCCTCTGAATGTTTCACAAAATGTACTTGAGATGGAATGGAGCCTCTTCAGTTCCTGATGGCTAGAACACAGCCCCGCGGGTTTATATCAACGGAGAAATATACATGACTGTACTAGAATTCACATCACTTAGAATTTTCTGAGTAATCAGATAAGTAGGCAAATAGTAATTCCTTGGAAAAGCCAGACAAAATGGTTAGGTCTTTAGCCCCCTAATCTTTTAGTTCTCAAGCTGGGGAGCATCCAAGACTCAACAGGGAGTCAAATTGCACCTTTAGCCCTGGAGGAGGAAAAGGAGGGGAGATCTCCTGCAATGAGGCTGAAGGAAAGAATAAGTAGATTGACATAGAAGCTGAATTTGCATGTCTCCTAGTCTAAAAGGAAAGACCAAATGGTCCTAGTCTTGCTAGGTGATACATGCTATCCTCCTTTTAATGAGAAAAGTCATCCCGCACATTATCTTATCAATAGGTGGCCCCATAGCCAGATGCCACTTGTTTGTTTTTAAGAGACCTGCTGTACATACCTATTGTATCTGTTGGAGAATGAAGGCAATTGTGTAACACACAGGTCCTAAACAAGTGTCAGGGAATTGTAACTACCCTACCCTTCCCATTTTGGAGGGAACCTACCTCGAATCCAGCTAGATCATAGAATCATAGAAGATTAGGTTTGGAAGAGACCTCAGAAAGTCATTTCGTCCAACCCCCCTGTTCAAGGCAGGACCAACACCAACTAAATCATCCCAGCCAGAGCTTTCTCAAGCCGGGCCTTAGAAACATCTAAGGATGGAGCACATGACTTATGAGGAAAGGCTGAGGGAACTGGGATTGTTTAGTCTGCAGAAGAGAAGAATGAGGGGGGATTTGATAGCTGCTTTCAACTACCTGAAAGGGGGTTCCAAAGAGGATGGATCTAGACTGTTCTCAGTGGTACCAGATGACAGAACAAGGAGTAATGGTCTCATCCTCTTTGGAATCCCCCTTCAGGTAGTTGAAGGCTGCTATCAAATCCACCCTCACTCTTCTTTTCTGCAGACTAAATAAACCCAGTTCCCTCAGCCTGTCCTCATAAGTCATGTGCCCCAGCCCCCTAATCAATTTTGTTGCCCTCCGCTGGACTCTCTCCAATTTGTCCACATCCTTTCTGTAGTGGGGGGCCCAAAACTGGACTCAATACTCCAGATGAGGCCTCACCAGTGTCGAATAGAGGGGAATGATCATGTCCCTTGATCTGCTGGCAATGCTCCTACTAATGCAGCCCAATATGCCATTAGCCTTCTTGGCAACAAGGGCACACTGTTGACTCAATTCCAGTTTCTCGTCCACTGTAATCCCCAGGTCCTTTTCTGCAGAACTGCCCCTTAGCCACTCAGTCCCTAGTCTGTAGCAGTGTATGGGATTCTTCCATCCTAAGTGCAGGACTCTGCACTTGTCCCTGTTGAACCTCATCAGATTTCTTTTGGCCCAATCCTCTCATTTGTCTAGGTCACTCTGGATCCTATCCTTATCCTACAGCGTATCTACCACTCCCCCAAGCTTAGTGTCATCTGCGAACTTGCTGAGGGTGAATCCATCCCATCATCCAGATCATTAATGAAGATATTAAACAAAATCAGCCCCTGGGGCACTCTGCTTGATTCTGGCTGCCAACTAGACATCAAGCCTTTGATCATTACCCGTTGAGCCCGATGATCTAGCCAGCTTTCTATCCACCTTATGGTCCATTCATCCAATCCATACTTCTTTAACTTGCTGACAAGAATACTGTGGGAGACAGTATCAAAAGCTTTGCTAAAGTCAAGGTATACCACATCCACCGCTTTCCCCATATCCACAGAGCCAGTTATCTCATCACATAGAAGGTAATCAGATTGTTCAGGCATGACTTGCTCTTGGTGAATCCATGCTGACTGTTCCTGATCACCTTCCTCTCCTTCAACTGCTTCAAAATGGATTTCTTGAGGACCTGCTCCATGATTTTTCCAGGGACTGAGGTGAGACTTACCAATCTGTAGTTCGCCGCATTGTCCTTCTTCCCTTTTTAAAAGATGGACACTATATATGCCCGTTTTCCAATCGTCCAGGACCTCCACCAATCACCATGAGTTTTCAAAGATAGATTTGACCAGATCCTGTGTTTAGGATGTTCTATTATACAACCAGGGGTAGAATGTTTTGGTACTAGGGTGTAACTGTGGGCTTTAAGCAAAGCATGGAACAAGGGGCCTCCAAAGTTTACACAAACTGTAATTTCCCCAGAGCAGGTACGGCGAGTTATATGGGCCCATGGTGCCTGTGCTCCAGCAATATTAGGGCACGGGGACCCAGCTCCACCAATGTTCAGGACCACCATTCACTGAGCTAAGTTGAATGTCTGTGGTGGAGAAAGAGGGAGCACCCATTTGTCATGAGCAGCATTCAGACTTGCTAGTGTTGAACTCTTTCCAGTTGTTTGATTGAGATGCAAAGAAAATAATCTGTTCTAAGAGCCTTATAGATGGGTGACCTCAGATACAGCACTATGGTGGCCTCTGTTGGCCCGAAGGTTGAAGTTCTGTGATGTATTGTTTTAAACTACTGCTGTGATGAGCAGCACAAAAGAGAGTGAAGCATGGAACAATTACATCCAAGTGTATTAAAATCCTGACTTTGCCTTCACTGACAAAACTGTAGCTCCTTGAATTGCTAAGTGACTCAGCTCAAGACTCAGAGTTAAAACTAACCATTTAAACCATTTTGCAGGTATCCGTTATTCAGAAATGAAAGAGTCTTTATAGATCATCCTCTGTCCATTGGCAGGGAAGTTCAAGTGATCAAACACACCACTAAGGCTGTAGGTGAACTAGACATAATAGCTCTGTGACCTGACAATCTTTATTTGTCTCTCTTCAGTTAAGAGGAAGTTTGAACAGAATACATTTTAGCAACAGTAAAGGAACAAATGGAAGCCCAGGTAATTGGCTGTCATTCCAGAGAGCACTTAAGTGGCATACAAAATTTTAAACTGAACTGTCAGCTTCCATTGCTGTACTTTTATTCAGGCAAGTTGGTTTAAATTTAACTTTGCACAGTAAAAAGATTTGGTCCCTGATCTGTCAAACAGTTATGCACTTGCTTAATTTCATTATCTACTCATGTGCATAAGGTTCAGCACACATGGCTGCAGAATCAGGACCTATGTTATTTCTTTAAGTCGTCTTGTTTATTTTTATATGGTATTGATCATCTCTTTGAATATTTGCCTAATTCTCTAGTAAAACCTTTCAAAGCCAAATCAGCTGAAACAATACTCCCCTCTACTGGAAGGCTCTGGTACTCCCAAAATATGCATAAAATGTTAGAGGGAAGATGGGTGAGGTAATATCTTTTGTTGGACTAATGTCATTGGTGACAGACACAAACATTCAAGCTTACACACAGCTCTTCACATCTGGGAAATTTTTCAGAGGTCAGGTCTACACTACAAATTTACACCAGCGCAGCTGCACCGCTGTAGCGTGTCTGGTGAAGAGGCTGTAAGCTTAGGGGAGAGAGCTCTCCTGTCAGGTTATTACTCCACCTCCTACGAGCGGAGGCAGCTATGTCGGTGGGAGAAGCCCTCCTGATGACATAGTGCTGTCGACATGGCGTTATTGTCGGTATAACTAGGTTGCTCGGGGGTGTGGATTTTTCACACCCCTACGCAGCGTAGTTATGCTGAAGTAAGTTTGTAATGTAGACCTGGCCTAAGTTTCCCAGATCTGAAGAAGAGCTCTGTGTAGCTTGAAAGCTTGTCTCTCTCACCAACAGAAGTTGGTCCTACAAAAGATATTACCTCACTCACTTTGTCTCTCTAATATCCTGGGACTGACACTGCTACAATGCTGCACACATACCTAAAATGTTGAGATCTTAACTAGTTTTGCTGGGCTTGTAGTTATTATAGTTTGTTTGTTTGTTATTTTAACAGGTGAACTGTACAGTTTTAAAGCTCTTGTATTATTCTCATTCCCCCCAGTGTTTAGTTAATATCAATGTTTATTACATTCATTATTTGTCTGCTCTATAAACTCTTGTCCAGACAAATTGTCTGAGCAATACTTGTAAGACCTTGTTTAGATGCTGTCTTTCTGAATTTAAAGGCTAGCCACTCGGAAGAATTGTACTTTATAGTATTTTCCGTGTAAATAGTATAGCTTTTCTCAAGCTGTTTTTAAACTGTTTATTCCATATGACCTTAATAAAATAAAATTTGTTGGAAATATCTTCAAGAAAATGACTAGTTAACTTTTTCAAACTTACCAACAAATAACTAAATCATCCCCTATACAGAAGAAGCCTAAGGAGGGGATGAAAAATTGAGGGCTGTAACTCAGTTTCTCCTCAACTTTCTTTTGGGAAGAGGCTTTGCTCTTCAGCAGAAACTGTGGTGGAGAAGGGGAGGAGTTAATTCCCTTCCCCCAAATCATGGACGTCTTGTGATGTATATACCTACAGTGGTACAGTGTCCCTTTCAGGGTAGCCAGGCAATCCCTGTTGGAAGTTGCCCCAAGCCCTCCTCCTAGTTAGCAGGGCTTTCACTGTATGGAAAGGCTACCAGTGAAAGGTTATGGTAACAGGGATCCTACTGAACAATTCCCCCAATCTTGAGGGGAATGACCTCATGTGGGAGGCTTTCTTCCCAGCTTTGTCTCTCCTGACCTTGATGCATCCTCCTCTGCCCTCTGAAGGGGTTCTGCACAATCAGAAGACGGGGTGGGAGAAGATGTGATGCAACAAAGCCAGGACTCCTCACTTCCATGCCCAGCTTGGAACCATTCCACATGTGGAAGCAAATCAGATGGTCTGGCTCAGTATTTGCCAATATTTTATATAGAGCCTTTCATCCTGAAGCGTCTTAGAGTATTCTTCAAATGGAGTAAATCAAAAGGAATCATTCACCTACCACTGAAATTCAGCTACCTATAGGGTGAAACACAGCTGTCCTTCTGAACATTATCTTCCTAGATGAGTGGAGGCTTGAGATTTTCATCTCCATGGTCACATAGAAAGGGACTTTATCCCTGAGGAAACAGCACAAGATTCCCATAAACAGTGTGGCTGGAGTCACCTGTTTTGAACAATTCACAAAAGAAAGGGAATCTCTCTGCTGTTTATCAGTTTAATATATTATTTAACATTTATATTGTAGTAGCATCTAAAGGCTCTTGCCAGGTTGGGCCCCATTTTGCTAGGAACTGTGCCAACATAATACATGAATTTTAAAGGCTTTTGTATCTCATTCGTTGCAGCTATAGACCTCATGTCTGGGTATAAACTATAGCACCCATCAGGCTTAAATGGGTGTTTACAGAATGGGGGAAAGAGTCTGCAATCCAGCACCATGCAACACTCAGAGTATAGCAATCGCGGCTAAAGAAGAAACCAGCAACCACTCTGTGGTATTTGGCTTCACACTACAGTACATCCTGTTTTAATTATAGGAAATGTTGTGGTTAAATTTAATAAGTACAGCACAAGGAAAGTTGATTTTTATTGGCAATCACTGTATCATATATTGTAATAGACAAATTACCTTAAACATTAGACCATCCTGTGCTTTGCTGCACATTGGGATACCCATATTTGCCATCCTTGCCTGTCAACTGCCCTTCTTTCCAAATCTTTCCATTTCATGTTGAGGTGCTTGATATCGTTCAGAACTGTTCATTTCCATGTTATTCATGGTCCTTCTCTCTTTCTTCTTGCTTTTTCTGGCTTCCATTCAAGGGCAGTATTTGGTAAGCATTCTTTTTCCATTGTCAGACATCACAGTCAGTGATGTCTTCTTTTGTAGATTATTTGTGAGGGGCGACTTGTCCAGTAATTTTTCTGATTTCTTCATTCATCTTCCTATCTCTATATGTTATTCCCAATATTCTTCTCAGACATTTGTGATTAAATGCATCCAGCTTTTGCGTATCTTTCTTGGAAAGTTGTCATGTTTCACTGCTTTATGTTGTGATGGCGATAACAATTGCTTTGTACACGTTCAGTTTTGTCTTGAGGGAGATGTTTTACATGCCTTTCAAAAGGCATTCAATAGTGTAATCAGAGAAACAATGTGGAAAATTGTGGCACAATATGGAATTCCAACAAAATTAACCACTATATAAAGAGCGCTGATCTTCAGCGTGTTCACATTGCTGATTGATCAATATGTCACATCACTGCAAAAGTTGTATGTAGATTTCCAGTTTTCTATCAAGTGCACCAAATACTGCACATAACATTTATAAATTGTGCAGAGTATACCAATCAAAATTCTTCCTGTAAAATTAAGACTTCTTTGGCGGTAAACCTGTGTTACTTTATAAAGATCTTTTGATAGGGAACAATTTGTTTTGGAAGTAATCCTTGAAGAATTAACATACACACCCAGGCCCCTTGGCTGCCTGCACAGGGCTATCATTGATTTCAGAGGGAGCTATGCATGTGCATCCAAGGCCAGAGCTTGTTCCAAACAATGTATCAAAGAGAAAAGTTACTACAGACATTACATTCTCCAACTACATAGTTATAAACTTCAAATGCCAATTTCAATTGCAATGCATGATACACTGTTTAAAAAGTGAAAAAAAGATTGGTTAGCATTCCTGCAGCCTTTATGAAATAAGGGGTTCTTTGCAAAGAAGGAAAACATCAGGAAAGAACATAAGAATTAGCCATTGGAACAGTATAACAAGGGATGGAATATTATTTATTTGTTTCTAGAGTCTCCATCACTCAAAGTGTTTAAATCAAGACTGGATGTCTTTCTACAAATTATGTGTGACATTGACATAAACTGTGATCGTATAGATCATTGTTGCAACCAGGGTCCTTTTGTTGCACCAGTTCTTACACAGAGGAGGCCAAGTGGGGTGTCTATAGGAAGGTTGTAGTTTGCTGGTTATGATTATGCTGTCTGTATGTGTGTATCATTTTTGTATTTGAAGTTATGAATCTTAGCAATGTATTTGTTTGATTCTCAGTAGCCTCAGTGAAGCATTTGGTCAGCTTCTTGAGAAAGGACTATTCTCATTAAGTGTCCAGTCAAGAAACACTTAACTACCAATGGACTTTGGGAGACACCAATCCACATCTGAGCTTTCCTGGGAATGTTCAAACTAATATGTAAACAAAAGGCATCCACCTGCAAAAACCTGAATCATTCATAGACATGTGACTTGTCCAGGTGACTGCAAACTCCATCTTGTTGAGGGGATTTTACACAGGAGAACAAAGGGGTTTCCACCCACAAGAGAAATACTATATACGGCTCTGGAAACCCCTCCACTGTGGTCTTCAGCTGGCTCAAAAGCTAGCCTCTCCACCCCAAAGAGATCTTTGAAAGAAACTGGAACAAAGAACAAACTGATGGTGGGGGAAGTGATTGCTGGAAAGAAGCTTATTGAAACATCTCTGAGGGTGAGATTTCATCTGTAATTAGTTTCTTGCTGTATTAGGTTTAGACTTGCGTGTTTTTGTTTTATTTTGCTTGGTAATTTACTTTGTTCTGTCTGTTATTACTTGGAACCACTTAAATCCTACTTTTTATATTTAATAAAATCACTTTTTGCTTATTAATTAACCCAGAGCAAGTAATTAATTCCTAGGGGAGCAAACAGCCAGGGGCGGCTCTAGGAATTTCACCGCCCCAAGCACGGCGGCACACCACGGGGGGGGCGCTCTGGCGGTCACAGGTCCCACGGCTCCGGTGGACCTCCTGCAGACGTGCCTGCGGGAGGTTCACCGGAGCTGCGGGACCAGCGGACCATCCGCAGGCATGCCTGTGGGAGGTCCACCGGAGCCGCCTGCCGCCCTCCCGGTGACCGGCACAGCGCCCCCCGCGGCATGCCACCCCAAGCACGCGCTTGGCACGCTGGGGTCTGGAGCCGGCCCTGCAAACAGCAGTGCATATCTCTCTATCAGTGTTATAGAGGGTGGACAATTTATGAGTTTACCCTGTATATGCTTTATACAGAGTAAAATGGATTTATTTGGGGTTTGGATCCCATTGGGAACTGGGTATTAGGGTGCTGGAGACAGGAGCACTTTCTAAGCCATTTTCAGTTAAGTCTGCAACTTTTGAGGGATGTGGTTCAGACCTGGGTCTGTGTTTGCAGCAGACTAGTGAGTCTGACTCAACAAGACAGGGTAATGAAATCCCAAGCTGCCAGGGAAAATGGGATCAGTAGTAGTCCCAAGGGGGTGTCTGTGACCCAACCCATCACATTATGCTCCAGCCAATCACAAGTTATCAAGCCTAATGCTGGAATTACTGCATGAAATTCTACAACTTGCATTATGCAAGAGGTCAGACTAAATGATTACAATGGTCCCATCTGTCCCATGAAATTTATGAATCATGCCAGATCAGACCATAGGTCCACTGGCCAGTCTTTAAGCATGTTTATCCAATACTAGATGTTGCATATGGAAGTGTAATACTTCCATAATGGACAACTATGCTATGTTATGGAACACTAAACCCTAGCTTCAGGCAGCTGGTTTTAATTCATGAAGTATGAGAGCCAATATAATTTTTATAATTAGTATTTTAATTGTGAATGATGTTTTTATTCTCTATAAAGAAAGTCTAAGTTCTTTTTTTTCTACTAAGCTCTTTGTCTCCATAATATCTTGAGGCAGTGAGTTCCATGGGCTAATTATGTGATATGTAAAAAACACACTTTTTAGTATCACTGTTTTTTTTTATCTTAGTGAATGTCCCCTTGTTCTGTAATATGGAAATGGGTAAATACAAGTGACTGAACCTCTCTGTGCCTTTCAATATTTCACATTCCTCTGCCATGTCACCACTCTAAAAATAGTCCTAGTATTTTTGATCTCCCCTCTAGGTGCTACGGTAGGCAGCTTGGAAGAAAATGTTTTTTTATCTCCTATAACCACAAGCTTCCAATTTAAAAAAGAATATTTCATGATGCTACTGATAAGGCAGCAGAATGATTTAATTTTGCAGATAAATAGGGAACATATTTCTCCTTGAAGTAGTTCTTCATTTTAATGGTGGCAAATAAAGACCCAAAATGTTTCCCTGTGCTGTAAAACTTCTGTATCAGACTTCTGGTGTTAGTCAGTAAGAGACAGCAGAGCATGACCTAGAATTCCCTTAAAGGTTAAGGAGAATGTCAAGAGAAAAATAATGTGCCATTAATCTTTCCCCAATAAATAACGACCTGTTACCATTGGCATTAAAAATAGCAATTGCAGCTGTCTAGCCTACACAGATGAACACATCTTCTAAACACTTGTGTCTGCGACTTTCATGTGGGATTTAATCCAAGCCTATACTATATTTGATTCTAATAGACTGGCCGGGACCTACAGGTGCTACATACTGGTGTATATGTCAGCCTTTGTATCCTTAGATCTTCTGATGTATCTTTTTAACATAAGAGGGTATGTATTGGGCCAGATCTTCAGCTGATGTACGTTGGCCTAGCTCTAAAGTCGATGGATATATACCAATTTGCATCAGTTGAGGATCTGTCCCATAAGCTGTCCTATGCAAAAAGTTCAAGCATCATAGGGCTACAATATAAATTATGTCTATTCTGGGCAGGAGAGATTCATAGTCTCCTTAGACTTTTCCTTCACTCAGGGTTCATTTTTTGTTGTTGTTGTTTTTAGGAGATCCAGTCCTGATGCCATGATGAGGACCATAATAGACATACCAATATAGCAGTAAGAGCTCCCTTGTGCTGCAAAAGAAGCTGTCTGTTGCAAGTTAAATTATCTAGAAAAATATCAATGTCCCAAAGATGTTCTGTTGTGACAGTTTTACTCTTGTCAGAACTTAGATTGTGGGATGATGTTCGGCTCTTCAGCAGCCTGGGTGGGGGCAGTGAGGAAGTACCATGTCCCTGAGACAGCAGCCATTCAGTTTTCCAAGGGGAGGCTCACAGGTGATGGACCTAGAGGGTTGGGTGGATCAGTCCTTGTGTAATGGCCTGCACAAGTGGAGTAGGACAAGTATGAGCTGAACTGAGCTCTGAATGTCTCTTTAACCCTGAAGGTTGTCTTGGACCAAGAGAGACAATCTGCTAAGGAAAGGGTATCAGAAACTATGATGGGGATGGTCAGATCTGGTGGTTGGACCCAGGAAGTTAGAGCTGGAATCAAGTGTCCAGAGCAGGGTTGGAGCAAGGCCAGAGTTAAAGCAAGGCTGGAGCAGGATTAGGAACAGGGCTAGAGCAAGGGCCAGGCTGGATCAGGCTAAGGTTTGGTAAGTCTGTTGCCACCATCAGGCAGGGAATTGTTTTAAGACCTAAAGTGATGTGGAGCAGACTGAGCTGCGGTTCCTCCTCTGAGGCCTACGTACCTTCCCTGAGAGTCACCTGACCAGTTACTGACTTGTGGATTGGCTGGAATCTAGCCCAGGACAACTCCTCAGTTTATGTGACTTACTCAGGCTCTCATTCAGGGATGAGTCATCACCTTGCAAGGGGAAAATCAAAGGAGTTTATGGAAATTTTTCTCAATTACTTGAGGCAAGCACTTTGGCTATCATGGTAGAGTCCAGACTTTCAGTGTGAAGGATCCTTTTGCCCCTTACTTGATGCCCCTTTAAAGGTTCAGGTGAAATACTTATTTGTTCAAAAAATGTGACATTTTCTGAAGTCTAAATAGTGGTTTAAAACATTTAATCAAAACTCTTATTTACCCTGAAGATTGTTTACAGAAGGCATGAGGCTTTCTTCCTTTATTCTGGGACAGATAAAAAAGGAATTTAATGCACAAGAAAAAGAATAACAGAAAGTAATAAAAGTTTAAGCCAGAGTATAGCAGAACCTTGATATCCTGTGTCTCTGATATTAGATCAGTGGTGGTGAATGACAATTCATGTGCCTTGTGATAGTACTGCTTCAAAAAGCCTTTGATATAGTCCATATCAAGTGGCTATTGAGGAAATTAAGTGATATGGAATGAGAGAACTCTCCATCATGGTTATTTAACTGGTTTGGAAAGAGGGTAAGAGTAAATTATCAGTTTTCCAGATGAAAGGAGGTTGCTGGGATAACTCAAGGATCTATACTTTGGCTGATGTTTAATGTTAACAATGCTCTGTCACTTCCAGTTTTGACTAAGGAACTTATAGGACCTCTAACAAAGCTAGTCAATTAGGTAACATGATAGCAAACTAAATTTAATATAGACACATGAAAGACAATACATTTTGGGAAGGATAATTTGAGTTACAAATTAAATGTAGCCACTCAGGAAACTAATCTAGATATCATTGTGGCTGGTTCAATGAAAACATCTAGTCATTGCACACTAAAGATAAAACCAAACAGTATGTTAGAAAGGGATAGAGAGCACTATTGAAACTATTATGCTGCCATAATATTTGAATCAATAGGGTACCCTGAGCTGTACTCAGAATGCTGAGTTCAGTGTGAGTTACTCTAGTTCAAAAAGCATGTAGCAGAAAGACAAAAATGGGTGAGAGAAGTATAATGGAAACAATTGCTTCCCCAAAGGTAGGGTGGTTGAGTGGATTGTCTGTTTAACCTGAGAATTCAGGCAATGTGGGTTCTGTTCCTGGTTCTACTGCTGAACTTCTATGTGACCTTGAGACAATCATTTCACTTCCTTGTGTCTGTTTCCCTTTCTACCTGTGGTCTGTCTTCTTCATTCAGACTATAAATTCTTTTGGGCCATGGACTTTCCTTTACTGGCTAGACAGGTTTAGACTAGAAATAAGGCACAAACTTTTAACAGTGTCAGTAATTAACAATTGGAATAATTTACTGAGGGCTGTGGTGGAAATCTTGTGGTCTGTGTTATGCAGGAGGTCAGCCTAGATGATCACAGAGGTTCCTTCTGGTCTTAAAAATCTATGAATTTCTATGTGTTAGCACAGTGCCTAGCGCAATGGAGCCCTGATCTTGACTGAGACCTCTAGGTAGGCACTACCGTTATACAGTCTTCCCAAGCCTTTATTATTTGCTTTGTCATACTGGCTTTGTGCTGCAGCCCAAGATAGCATAGCATGCCTACCTATCACTGCTAGAAGTGAGCTTAGCCAGAATTCAGACAAACATGATGAGGTAATTTGATGTCATAACCCAGGAAGCAGCATCCAACAATAAAATGAGGAAGAGTTCAGAAGAATGAGAGTAAATGAAAGAGGAAAGGAGAGCAAGAAACAAGTTTGAAGGTAAGAATAAGGGATGTAATTCAAATGCAACTGAGTCATAATGTTTCCTTAATTAGTCTTCAGGGCTCCCCAGTAAGGTAAGTAATATTTGTATAGCATGCTGAAGATGTAAAATGCTAATTTATTACTACTACTTAGAGGAAAAGATCTCAAAGGCAAAAGCAGCTATCCATTCAAGTGCAAGGGGAAGGAGCTAGAGGAGGGAGTAAATGACTAACCTAATGGATGACAAGGTGGGTGAGGTAATATCTCTTCTCGGGCCAACTTCTGCTGGTGAGACAGACAAACTTTTGCACTTACACAGAAAAGCGCTGCATAAGCATGAAAGCTTGTCTCTCTCACCAATAGAAGTTTGTCCAATAAGGGATACTACCTCACCTACCTTGTCTCTCTAATATCCTGGGACCGACATAGCTACATCAACACTGCATATAACCTAACAGGTGGCATGCTCATTAAAATATACACCAGCCCTTACCCCCACTGAATTCCAATGTTTCTCCAATCTAGAGGCTTTAAAGAAAAGGTTATTTTACCTAAAGCCAGCTGCTCTAAGGTAGATACCTGGGCTGTGCATGGCAAACCACTCTTGAAGATCTCGGTTAGCTTGTTTAGGTATGAGACTATCTTGCTCCTAACCACTTGTGAGAAAGGCTAAAAGCCATGTAAAGTTGGACCTTGCAAAGGGAATTAAAACCAATAGTAAAAGGTTCTATAGCCATATAAATAAGAAGAAAACAAAGAAAGAAGAAGTGGGACCGCTAAACATTGAGGATGGAATGGAGATTAAAGATAATCTAGGCTTGGCCCAATATCTAAATAAATACTTTGCCTCAGTCTTTAATAAGACTAATGAGGAGCTCAGGGATGATGGAAGGATGACAAATGGGAATGAGGATATGAAGGTAGATATTGACCACATCCGAGGTAGAAGCCAAACTCGAACAGCTTAATGGGACAAAATCAGAGGGCCCAGATAATCTTCATCCAAGAATATTAAAGGAACTGGCACATGAAATTGCAAGCCCATTAGCAAGAATTTTTAATGAATCGGTAAACTCAGAGGTTGTACCGTACGACTGGAGAATTGCTAACATAGTTCCTATTTTTAAGAAAGGGGAAAAAAGTGATCCGAGTAACTATAGGCCTGTTAGTTTGACATCTGTAGTATGTAAGGTCTTGGAAAAAATTTTGAAGGAGAAAGTAGTTAAGGACATTTCGGTCAATGGTAATTGGGACAAAATACAACATGGTTTTACAAAAGGTAGATTGTGCCAAACCAACCTGATCTTCTTTGAGAAGGAAACAGATTTTTTAGAGAAAGGAAATGCAGTGGATCTAATTTACCTCGATTTCAGTAAGGCATTTGACACGGTTCCACATGGGGAATTATTAGTTAAATTGGAAAAGATGGGGATCAATATGAAAATTGAAAGGTGGATAAGGAACTGGTTAAAGGGAAGACTACAACGGGTTGTACTGAAAGGTGAACTGTCAGGCTGGAAGGAGGTTACTAGTGGAGTTCCTCAGGGATCAGTTTTGGGACCAATCTTATTTAACCTTTTTATTACTGACCTTGGCACAAAAAGCGGGTATGTGCTAATAAAGTTTGCGGATGACACAAAGCTGGGAGGTATTGCTAACACAGAGAAGGACCGGGATATCATACAGGAAGATCTGGATGACCTTGTAAACTGGAGTAATAGTAATAGGATGAAATTTAATAGTGAAAAGTGCAAGGTCATACATTTAGGGATTAATAACAAGAATTTTAGTTATAAATTGGGGACACATCAGTTGGAAGTAATGGAGGAGGAGAAGGACCTCGGAGTATTGGTTGATCACAGGATGACTATGAGCCGCCAATGTGATATGGCCATTAAAAAAGCAAATGTGGTTTTAGGATGCATCAGGCGACGTATTTCCAGCAAAGATAAGGAGGTGTTAGTACCATTATATAAGGCACTGGTGAGACCTCATCTGGAATACTGTGTGCAGTTCTGGTCTCCCATGTTTAAGAAGGATGAATTCAAACTGGAACAGGTTCAGAGACGGGCTACTAGGATGATCCGAGGAATGGAAAACCTGTCTTATGAAAGGAGACTCAAAGAGCTTGGCTTGTTTAGCCTAACCAAAAGAAGATTGAGGAGGGATATGATTGCTCTTTATAAATATATCAGAGAGATTAATATTAGATAGGGAGAGGAATTATTTAAGTTTAGTACCAATGTGGACACAAGAACAAATGGATATAAACTGAACACTAGGAAGTTTAAACTTGAAATTAGACGAAGGTTTCTAACCATTAGAGGAGTGAAGTTTTGGAACAGCCTTCCAAGGGGAGCAGTGGGGGCAAAAGACATATCTGGCTTCAAGACTAAGCTTGATAAGATTATGGAGGGGATGGTATGATGGGATAGCCTAATTTTGGCAATTAATTTTCGCAATTGATCTTTGATTATCAGCAGGTAAGTATGCCCAGTGGTCTGTGATGGGATGTTAGATGGGTTGGGATCTGAGTTACTACAGGGAATTCTTTCCTGGGTGCTGGCTGGTGAGTCTTGCCCACATGCTCAGGGTTTAACTGATTGCCATATTTGGGGTTGGGAAGGAATTTTCCTCTAGGGCAGATTGGCAGAGGCCCTGGAGGTTTTTCGCCTTCCTCTGCAGCATGGGGCACGGGTCACTTGCTGGAGGATTCTCTGCAGCTTGAGGTCTTCAAACCACAATTTGAGGACTTCAATAACTCAGACATAGGTTAGGGGTTTGTTATAGAAGTGGATGGGTGAGATTCTGTGACCTGCATTGTGCAGGAGGTCAGACTAGATGATCATAATGGTCCCTTCTGACCTTAAAGTCTATGAGTCTAACTTCTAGCAGTTTCTTTAGAACCTTAAGCACCAAATGCCATAAACTGTTGCCATTTGAGCATGATTTGAATATACACATACACAATAATGCACACATTCAACCTAGTCACCTCCCCAGCATATTTGATCCAATCAGTAATACATTGGTCCCCTGTGATATACCCAAAGAAGGGACCAATGCACTACTCTACATTTACCATTACTTTGGGAAATATATTCATGATTGTGACAAGAAATTGCCACTAGAGGACACTGAATCAACATGAGACCTTGATAAATGGCAGGAATATGGACATTAACAAACTGGCTTATGTGCATTCATATCACTGCCTTCTGCTTGGTGGAATAAGTGACTATAAAAGGCATCTGCCATCCCCGCATACTCCCTTAACCAGGTGTGGCCCTGCAGGTGAGCCCTGCTTTAATTTCCCCAATTGGGGCATCAATAAGTTAGCATGAGAGGATTTGGGCAAGGGGAAGCTAAAAAACAAACTCACAGAATAATAAGACCTTTTTAATAAGGTCTCAGAGAAGGAGCAGCTATAACAATTCATAAGGCCCTTACTTCCAGTCCCCGGTTCAAAGCTCCCAATCCCAGAGTCCACAAAATTAAGTCTCTGTGTCCCTAAGAGAGACCATCCTCCATTGCAGATTGCATGGCTTCTAGTCCCCTCTCTCTTGCAGCTCTTTACAAGGAGTACCTGTCCACTTCTCGGCTGTGTCTTATTAGTGGGTATCTGGCCCTTAAAAAGGCAGAACACTCTGTTACTGCAACCCATTCTTGTTTAATGAACACTGTAAAATGTGGATGCTTTGATTTGTTGGGTGTTCAGCAAATCACTTGGTTTGGTAACAGTGAAGTGAGTTTTCTACCTTTGGTTTGGATTTCAGTAATTTTTATGACTGTCAGTTCCATGGGACAAGGTACATGCTTTAATCTGGGGTTGGGATGGCCCTAGCCAACATGGTGAGCACTACTGGAAATAGAGCCACCTGAGCAACACAAATCCCTCACAGTCACCTAGCAGGGAAGAAGGCGTTTGCCCTAAACTCAGCCCAGGTTTGGTAGAGAAATCACAAGTTGTGATGAACTACCCAAAGAAGAGGAGCTGAGTTTTGAGTTCCTAATTCTATTATGAAAGTTTGACACATTATTTCTGTCAAATAAACAGCTCTATCCACTTCACTTTAGGGCACAGTCCGTTTCTACTTTGTTATTAAACAGAGTGCAACAGTCTATGCACCTGATATTGCTACTTGTAAACAGCACCATATATGGACTATAGATAGCCAATAAAATCAGTAGTGGAAAAAAGAAGGCTTTAAGGAAGAGCAGCAGGAACAGTGAAATTGAAAACATTGGGTGCAGAGGTGGGGATTAATTGCATTTGATTTAAGATATGCAAAAAATTGCTGACAAATTTTAACTGTTGCTTGCTTGGTCAATATGTTTTGCACATTCCTGATCTACTTACTGGTGCTCCCTGTCCCTTGCTACAGGGCAGGAAGGCCAGATGTTCTGTGTCACATCTAGGGCTGGGTGTAAAATAACAATTCTGTTATGCAAAAAAAAATATGTTTTGAAATTTGTTTTCATTCCAGTGAAGAATGAAACCCACCTTTTGGAAAAATGTAACCAAAAATGGGATTAAAAAGACCCACCCCAGCATGGCCAATAACCTGGTAGTTAGGACACTCACATGGGATGTAGGAGACCCAAGTTTGAGTCCCTGCTTGGCCTGATGTGGAAAAGGGATTTGAATTTGTATCTCCCACATTGCAGGACATTTCTGTGGGCTGAGGGAATAGTCTGATGTGAAGCTCCTGTTTGTTTATTCACAATTATTGCAACAAGGATGTGGGTCTTCCACTTCCCAGGTGTGAGCCCTAACCATCAGGCTATTGGCTGTTCTAGCATGAGTCACTCCCTGAACCTCCATCAAATACAGGGCTGGAGAAAGCTTTTTCAAAATTTTTCAACCAGCTCTAGTCACACTGTATCCTCCTGTCCACCCCCGATAACAACTGCTCTGGGCAGACCAGGTGGGAGTCCCTGCAAGGCTGTGCTCTAGGATGCAATTCTGCTGTGTCAGGTGCTCACTGTGCCCATGGAGGAGGAGGAGCTAGGATAGGATTTGGGCCTTAATGCCCTACTGAATTCAAACACAGCTGGGAGGAATTTTATTTCCAAAACTTAAGACATCAGAAGATTTTAGGGAGTGAGTTTCTTGAAGATTCATCTGGCTAAAGACCACCCCAGCAGCACAGAGCCTACGGGAGCATTCTAAGCGAGGAAGGGGAATGGTATGTAGAACAGTGGGGAAGCAAGGAGGAGCTGCATGCTTTTTCTATGTGCAGCCAAAATCAAGAGACTGGGGGCCAAGTTCAGAGATGAGTCTAGATAAACACTAAGCTAATGTAACACATACCTACTTCTACCTCTCCAGCAGCCCCCATCCCTCAACATGCATGTTACATCAAATTAGACTCCCCTAGATTCCTCGATTGTTGAGTTAAATCCTGGCTGGGCGACAAGCAACTTACATCCTCCCCCTCCTCCCAACTACACCTCACCTCACCTCTAGAATTTGGCCCACTGAATCTCAGGATGTTTAAGTTGGAGTAACTCACATACCTCAAAGACTCACTCAGCCATCTCCAACAACAACATTCCATGCTTGCTGAACTTCTGGGATTCCTTAAAGATCTAAATTTAGGAGCAAAATCTCAAAAGTTATCCCTTTGACACACACTCTTAGGAAGTTACTGGCTCCTGCAAGTCTCACTACAGCAAGGCTAACTATTAAGCCCTTGTTATCCTAGGCCATTTACAGTAACAGCACTTTCCAGTAAGCATTACCATTAAACTGCACAAGTGTTCTGGAATTCCCATTAATGTACAAAGAACATTTTTAGCTCCATAACACCTTTTTGCCTCTAATTTTATGCTATCCTCAAATATGAAGGCTAGGTTTTTGGCAGCAAGAAATAAAAGTTAAGTGGTACAGTTTCAAAGGTAACAATTCTTTCAAAATGACTTTCTTCATTTTCTCCTAGGAGCCCTCATGTACAAATCTGTAATTTGTTTCTCATTTAAATTACTGACTTTTTAAAATCAAATACAATAAAATGAGATGCCCCCTTTGACTAAATTTCAGTTTTTGCAAGCACACAATGGCAAAACAAAAATGAATAGTTCCACACATTTGCTGTGGCAAGACAACTCTCTTTTGAAGTCATAATAGACTATTTCCCAGAGGAAAAATAACTTCAATGCAGTTTCCTGATTTTGCTTTTGTTATTTAATAAAATGTAGACAAAGAATATGTCTACAGTACAAGCATTACAGCCACAGTGGTGCAGCTATACTGCCCTAACGCTGTGATGTAGATACTTGCTACAGCAATGGAAGAGGTTTTTCTGTCACTGTAGTAAATCCACTCCCATAAGAGACTATAGCTGGGTCAATGGAAGAAATTTTCTATTAACCTAGCAGTGTCTATAACAGGGCTTAGGGCAGCTTAACTACATCTCTCAGTGGTGTGAATTTTTCACAGCTTTGAGCTACGGTGCTAGGTAGACCTAAGTGTTAGGTGTAGACCAGGCTTTATATAGAGTCCCCAAAGGCTCCCAGTTCAGTAGTTTTAGAATACCTGGAACTAAATTACCATCTCAGCTATACACAGGCTAAGGGTATGTTTGCACACAGTGGCACAGCTGCGACACTGTAGCTGTAGCACTGTGGTGTAGATGCTTCCCACATAGACAGAAAGGGTTTTTCCATCAATGTAATTGATCTACCTCTCCAAGAGACAGTAGCTAGGTCGATGGAATTCTTCTAGCTGCATCTACTCCAGTGTGTTGGGGATTTTTGCCATTTTGTTTTCTTGTTGTCCTTTACCCTCCATTTATATTAGCTGTCTTGTTGCTTGATTTGGTGCTCTTTTTGAGATGCTTATTTTGATTGGACAAGTTTAAAAGAAGGTTCCAGGGCAGTTAGCTGGATGCAGCAGGAAGTACATCCAGACAACCAAAGCTGCAGGAGCAAAAGGAAAGTTTGCTCTGACAGGGCCAAGCTCTACCTCCTCCCTCTTATCTGGCACCCATCAGTAATGATGTGTGGGGGAGGCCAGTAGTAGATGTCACCATGCAGGGAGAGTTTGGAAAGATTAATCAAGTAGCATTACTTGATACGGGTAATACTCTGTCACTCATCTGTACCAAAGCAGCTCCAAAGGCCAAAGAATCTCCTGTACAAGAAGTTAAGAATCTAGAAGGGTACAATGGAAAAGAAAGTATTGTCCCCTTTTTGAAACCCATTACGTGTACAATTGGCAAATTGATTACCGAGGCCACATTCGGAATTCAAGCTCTAGATGGGCACAATATTGTTGGTGTTGACTTCTTGAAAAGGCTGAATTTGGTGGTTGACCTACCCAACAGAATGCTAACCCAAGTTAAGGATAGAGAATGAGGCTTCACTGTCCCCAAATCTCACAGGGTTGCAGCCTTGAAGGCCCCAGAGAAGATGGAAATACCCAGTGAGAGGAAGCAGTCATGAAGATAACAAAGCTGTACCCTAAAGCTTTTGCTACCATTAAGCTCCAATGTGGAAGAACTGAGGTTGAGGTGATGGCTGTTGGTCCAGATCTCAAACCCCAGAAGAAATCCAAGTAGTCTCGGAAAGTTGAGGAGGGGATCAAGGACACCATCACTACTCTAATGAACCAAGGAGTATTGGTTGAGACTGCAAGCATCTGCAACTCTCCTATTTGGCCTGTTTTAAAAGCGGACAAAGTTATCTGGAGGCTAACAGTCAATTATAGAGAATTAAAGCGAGTAACACCAAGGCTAACCCCAGTAGTAGTGACATTTCATGAAATAATGCGCCCTCACTGTGTCACAAGTTCATGTCCAAAATGTGGGAACATCTTAAAGACAAAGAAAAACTATAAATTATGTGGATGACATCTTAATTTCCATTGTAGCTAGAGAGAAAAATTTAGAAGTCCTGGATGCTGTCTTAAATAAGGTACAAGAAACTAGCTTTATTTTTAGTCCCACCAAAGCTCAGATGCTGCAACAAAAAGTACCGTACCTCGGAATGGAACTGGGCATACATGGACATCGACCAGATGCCAACCGGTTCAAATTAATTTGCAAATTGCCTGCTCCACAAGACATATCAGCGTTGAGGTTATTTCTGGGCCTCCTCGGATTTTCCCGGGACTTCATTGAGGGGTATTCTGAAGTTGCACAACCCCTTTATGTTTTGCTGAGAAAGGGCCAGGAAGGACTTGGGGTGAAAAGGAGAGGGATGCATTTTGCCAGCCCTGAAGCAAGCCCTTGTCCAAGCACTGGGCATAACCTCATCCCAGCAAACCCTTTCAACTCCAATTAGCAACGACAGAGAAGGAACTGAGTCCAGTTTTGATGCAGGACAACGGAGCAGGACTAAAACCAGTCACCTTTGGATCGAAGGCATTATGTGAAATTGAAAAATGGTATTCGCCGTGTGAAAAAGAAGTGCTGTCAATAACATGGCTATTGAGGCAGTGGGAATACCTGTATTAAAAACTATTTACACATGTATCTGTTATGCACTATAAGGACAAATCAAGAAGGGTAGGGTGCCAAACCCTCGGTTGGCCCGTCAGACTTTTAAGTCTTTTAAACAGAGACATTGAAGTGGATAAGGCACAAACTCTCTCAGTGGTCCCCTATGCTCTACTAACACAGAGGATCACGAATGTCAAGTGCTGTTCAAAGACCCTTATAAGCTAGAATCACCATTCGACTTGGAGTCTTCATCCGAGCATGCCAAAGAGTCCAAGAAGGATGTGTGGGTCGTAGATGGTAGCTGCCACTATCACCAGGATACAAGGCTGTTAAACACCATCAGCAATGTGCAGAAACAGGTTGCCACTCAACTGAATAGCAATGCCAGACCAATGGACAAAAAGATTGTGTAATACATTAAAATTCAAAGAGTGGAAAGTGGGCGATAAGGTTCTTTATCATTTTTATTCTGACAAAAATCACTTACTGAACCCTAAATGGGTTGGGCCAGTTATCATCATAAACAAAGTGAGCCCAACCACCTACGAGGTGGAAATTAAGGGGAAAAGGAGAAGAACCATAAAGTGGTTCCATTCCACTCAACTAAAAGAGTGAAAGGGTTTCGTCACTTAGTCTAAAAATGCTAATCTTTTCCTTTTTGTCTCCCTTTTATTCCAGGAAGCTCAAGCTCAATGTACCATGATTTTTATATTGTATTTAAATATATCCATCTGTATAGCCCACTCTTTGACTGTTACTATTACAAAGGAAATAAAACACAAAACTATATGTGGAATGAAACGGTGCATGGCACTGATTTCAAATTACCAAATATGTTGTTAAGGGGAATAATTACTGTGCACACCTATGAGGAGAATTATTGCCATTTAATATGGAAAAAAGAGACAAGCCATAAGTCATTAGTGGCCTTTATGGCAAATGATGAACCTCATAAGGCTACTTTTTATGATGACTCTAAGGAGGAGCAACTTTCCTCTGTCCATAAATTTGCCAATAGCTGTATATGGCAGTTCAATGATGATTTTCTGGAAAGTTGTTCCAAGAGAATAGAAGTACTGGAACCAGTACTACTGGAATGCATGGGTAAAGAGTGTGGTGCTGGAAGCATCTGCTCCTAGAATTTATAAACGTGATACAGTAGCAATTATTCTAGGAGGAGTGAAAACTGGACTAGAAGTTTTAAACACTATTGGTGAGCAAGTCCTAGCTAGTAAAATAAGAGCGCCAGGACAAGATATTGCCTCCTCATCCAACCCACTAACCACCTCCCTCAACCAGCTCAGTGTTATCCAGTACAAAATTGCTAGTGTGCTAGAGGGGTGGCTACAGCTACAGGAGCAAGACCATTTAAGCATTATTAATGCAATAGGCATATTTCAGTCAAACTTCTCAATGGCACTTGCTTGTGTGCAAGCTCAGGCATGGATATTAGATGTGGCCAAAAGCATGATAAGGGATGGACTCAACCGGTTAAACCCAGTTGAGCTCAGAAACATCTTATGGAGAAACGCCACAAACCCATTTGAGCAACATCACCCAAGCGTGGTGGAAGCTGGTAAATTTCTCTTATTTCCACAGCAACCCAACCTCATTGCCTATGTGTTAACAGTAGTCAATGCACAAGAGGTATGGATTTATCCATAGGTGCCAGTTGGGCTAACCTTAATGACTCTATCCTGTTTCCCATGGAACTAAATAAGTGGGTCCATGAAAAGAACAGTTTATACAGTAGTGTCAATCTGTAATCATGTGTGGAGGAAAAAGGGATAGGCTACTCGTGTGGCTCTGGGGTGATAGAGGACTCACATATCTGTTTAAACCCCACAGAGGAAGGTGCCATTATCAGCTCTGACCATATGATTTTAACCAATCTGCCCTTGTGTTAATAGAGTCAAAATGTATTTGTCTATGAAGTTGCTGTAAAGAATTTGTGGTAAATTTTTATTACAAAATATCCCATGACACATATGCAAATATATGTTTATATTGAGTATTTTATATCATTGGGTGAGATATTAACTTTACAATGCATGAAGTTAATGTACAAACTGTCCAAGCCAATTACCTGTTGTATGAGCATATTGAACCAATCCATCTAGGTGTCAACATTTTGGTGTGTAGGCAGATAGTGCAGCATCCTGATTTAAGACAGCACCTAAAGCAATTACAGAAAGATAGTAAGGCGGTTATGGTGACTGTTCATCATTCCTCATAACAAATCCAAATAATTTTAAGAAAGATACAGAGGGAAATGGCTTCTTCCCACTGGTGGGTAAACCTCATTGGCAGCCCTACAGATTTCAGCAGAGCATGGGAAATCTTACTGTACCCTGTGGTTGTATTATTAATCTTTCAAGTGTTAATTGTTGTGTATGTAATATTGTTAACATTTTGGGTAGAAGAAGGGTAAGAGCAGTAAACTGTAACAGTTTCAAATTAATTCCTTCAAGAATAGTGCAACTGTTCATTGTAATCCTAGGTTAAGTTAGTATCTTATATGCAACATAGTTAGAGGTATGACAGCATAGGAGGTCTAAAGCCATTCTAACCGTCAAGGAGGGGAATTGTTGGGGATGTTAGCCATTTTGTTTTCTTGTTGTCTTTTACCCTCCATTTTGGCTGTCTTGTTGCTTGATTTGGCACTCCTTTTGAGATGCTTATTTTGATTGGACAAGTTTAAAGGAATGTTGGCTGAGAAGGTTCCAGAGCAGTTAGCAGGATAGTTGGTTAGAGAAAAGGGAAAACAGCAGGATAGAGCACTGAGACAGTCTGTGCTCATTTGCATAATCGTTGAGCGAAGACACCTACCACCTACCTGTTCCATTGGAGAAGGCTTACCTGTTCCAGTCAACGAGTGGTTCCTGATCCCCTGGTGGCATGGTCCTCAAGTTCCTGATCCTGGCTCCCTGGGAGAGAGAGAGTTTCTGAGTGAGCTGACTCCATCCAGTTTCCAGCCATTTTTGACAGATTGAGTAATGTCGAAACTTTTTTATATTATTTGAGCCCATTTGGTTCTAGATGGATCTAGGCTTTAAGCCTGCTTGTGCTTATTTAAACCACCAAGCTATTCTATTTTTATTATCCTGCTTTGTTAATAAATTTCATTTGTTTACCCCCTTTAAGAGTGATTAATGTAATTTCTGCTGCGACCAAAGGTGACAGATCCTAATTTGAGGCTCAGGCCTATCTGGGAGGTGGGGGTCCTTATTAAATATCCTTTCTTCAGTTCTGGTAACAAGGGATGAGGTCAACCTAACTGTGTCGTACAGGGCACAACATTTTTCAAAGCCCTGAGCAATACAACTACATTGATCTAATTTAAGTGTAGACCTGACCTAACAGCTGCTAGTGCATCTAAACAGAGATAACAAGAGATACCAATCTCCATTCAGAAGTCGGCATTCCATTTAAGTTAACAGCCTGGAATTTGGCTAGGTTATTATTCATCCACTGCTTACAGCAAGTTTGATGATTCAAAAATAAAAAAGTCCACAAAGTTCCTGCCCCAGCAAACTTACAGTCTAGTTTTCAGACAGGACAGATCAGATACAAGTAGTGCACAACCATTCAGGTATGCATGGAGGTGATGTAAAAATCTACCGGTAGCAGTGGTTTTAAAACACTGTGAAAGAATGTTTTGAAAAGGAGTTTGAAGAGGTGGGGAAAAGGAAGATTAATCCACCTACTGTTATGAATGTATCAGCAAATCCCTCTAGATTCAGCAAACTCCCTTTTTAATTGGTTTTCTCTCCAAGGAACCAGTCAACACTCATCTGCAGGTCTTTGCTTTCAGAAGAGATCAAAACATATTCTGCGCTCAATACTGAGTGGATAATTTAGAGATAGGGTGACCAGATGTCCCATTTTTAAAGGGACAGTCCTGATTTTTCAGACTTTTTCTTATATAGGCACTGATTACCCACCAGCCCCGGTCCCGTTTTTTCACAGTTGCTATCTGGTAACCCTATTTAGGGACATGGGTTGGAACCACAAGGAAAAGTGAAAGACAATGTATGGTAAGCAAAAATAGAGGGCCAGCTCCTCAGCCAGTGTTAACTGGCATATCTCCATTGATGTCAAAGGAGCTATGCCAATTTACAGTAGCTGTGGTTTGTCCCAGTACTTTTAGGTAATTAGTAACTTCTTAACTAAGCCCTCAGGACTTTGTAAATTCCACAGCTATAAAGATCCCATGACTTTCTACATTCCACAGATAGAGACAGTTTCTTTCCATGTGAAAGAATTTTTTAAATATTCCTGTATCACAGTATCTCTCTCTCACACCCCACCCTTTTCAAATCTCCCTGCTCCCATCTTGTCCACAACAGATCATTTTACAAATTGCTTCCAACAAGAATCCCTAACTCCAAAGTTACACTGAGAGGAAGCCTTTTGGGGACCATCCCAATTCTGATGGATGTCAACAGCAAAAAAGATATTCACTTGGGGTAAATTGGCATGGCTCCACTAAAGTCAATGGAGTGATGTTGATATATACCAGCTGATGTTCTAAGTCAAAGTCATTTGAATGGTGAAAGATTAGGCCCCTGATGATTACAGAAAAAAAGAGAAGTGGGAACTTAGTAATAGATTTTAAAAGTTGTCTTTGGTCAAACTTTCCCATCCCCCAATTTCTGTACAGCAGGGGTTCTCAAACTGGGGGGTCAGAACCCCGCAGGGGGTCACAAGGTTATTACATGGGGGGTCATGAGTTGTCAGCCTCCACCCCAAACCCCGCTTTGCATCCAGTATTTATAATGGTGTTAAATATATAAAAAAAGGATTTTCAGTTTATAAGGGATGCCACACTCAGAGACTTGCTTTGTGAAAGGGGCCACCAGTACAAAAGTTTGAGACCCACTGCTGTACATGGTTGTTGCCCATCTGCCACCCCAGAGCTTGCTGTATCTCAGTTATGATTGTGTGTGTGTGCACGCACATGTGTATTCATTCTCAAAGAAAGGTTTAAAGATCAGTGTTTCAAAAGCTGTTTTGAAATAGACCAGACCCTGGAAAAATAACACTACAAAATTCTATACTTCTATAAAACAATGAACACCTAGCCCAGGGGGTCCTTCCTGATCCCCACAGCCACATAATCCTTCCTTGTCTATTACCATGCCACCTCATTTCCATCTCTCAGCTAGCCCTAACTTTGCCATGCAAAAATATATGCAAAGATAAGCTACTAGGAAATTCTAAAATCCCATTTGCTGTTCCAAGGGTCTGCTACTAATAAGTTATACCACAACATTAGTCATTCCAAATAGCAACATATTTTACTGGCTACACAATATACTTGATAATTCAGACTTGCAAGCTCTGCATGCCTGTCACAAGGCATACTGCAGGTAACACCTGGTTCTGGGGCTTAGCTCTCTTCCAAGTCCAACACCACCCCTTGCAGTCTCTCAACCCAATGTCCTTTCTCTCACTCTGCAGCCCTTCTTTTGCTCCAGGAGTTGCAGCTTCTTCTTTGTGACTCAACCCTCCAGCCAGGGTCACTATGTGGTTTCCCCTTCCAAGGTACAGAGTCTCACCAGACCCACTGTCCATGCAATGCCACTCCATCAGTGGACAAGTCTGCACCTTACTTGCTGAGAATGTTGTTTCATATGCTCACCTTCTAGATGTGGGCTCTTGTCATAGGTTTATTCCCCACTTTGAACTTTAGCGTCCAAAAGATGGGGACCTGCATGGATCCTTCTAAACTTAAATCCTAGTTTAGATCTGGTACTGCTCCAACCAACAAAAAAATATAGTGTTTTGGTACACTTTCTGTTCCCCCAAAACTTTCCCTGGGGAACACAGATCCAAACTCCTTGGATCTTAACACAAAGGGAAATAAACCATTCCCCCACCTTTCTCCCTCCCTTAGTTGTTGGGAGAGATTACCTTGATTCAACGCCTTGAATCTAAACAAAGGAGGATTCACCTCCCCTGCCCCTCCTTTCTTTCCCCCCTCCTGTCCCTGGTGAGTCAAACTAACCCCTGAGGTTTCAAACAAGGGAAAAAATCAATCAGGTTCTTAAAAAGAAAAGCTTTTAATTAAAGAAAGAAAAAGTAAAAATTATCTCTGTAAAATCAGGATGGAAATGCTTACAGGGTATATAGCTTATAAAAACTAAAGGGGCTCCCCCCCTCTTCTAGCCTAAGCACAGTAACAGCAAACAAAAATAAAATATTTCTCCAGCAAAACACCTTTGCAAATACAGAAATCAACCAAAAGACTAATCCGCCTTTTCTAATACTATATTGAATAGAAGAGAATATTTCAGAAGCTTGGAGAGCCTGGATGTATGTCTGGCCTCTCTTAATCCCAAGAGAGAACAGCCCCCAAAACAAAGAACACAAAACAAAGACTTCCTTCCACCGAGATTTGAAAGTATCTTGTCCCCTTGTTGGTCCTCTGGTCAGGTGTCAGCCAGGTCTACTGAGCTTGTTAACCCTTTACAGGTAAAAGAGACATTAACCCTAAACTATCTGTTTATGACACGCCCCCCAAATCGCAGACAGTGGGGGAACCACACTGGCGGTGATTTTTTCCTAGAACTTTAAAATAAACAGATTAATAAAACACATGCACCGTTACATATACTACTAACATAGGCGGCAGGTTTGTATAATTTTTGGTGGGGCCCAAAACGGTGGGGCCCCCCCGCTCCCGCCCTGTAAGCCAATATAAAATGAAGCTATAACGCGTCAGTGCCACAAGATTACAAGGGTCAATTAAAAGTGGAAAGTCAGAAGCAGCACTTGCCTACTTCAATATACAGTATTATATTTTGTTGCACTTGTTGTGATGAAGTGGGAATGTTAATATTTTCTCTGAATACTGTGTGGGTGCCTCAGTTTCCCCTGCAAGATACCAACTGAAGGTGTTGGGGACAAAGAGATCAGGTGGCCTCCTTGTCCGGAAGAGACACAGAGGCCAGAGGAGGGAGTGTCAGTTTGGAGCTGGCTGGGGAAATGGGGAGAGACCCAGAACTTGGTTCTGGGCTCCCCACCCCCTAAGATAGACCTGACAGAGGGGTTCTGTTTTCTGTACCAACAAGCTCTGTTTAAACTGTGTTCCCGTCATCTCATAGACTCATAGACTTTAAGGTCAGAAGGGACCATTATGATCATCTAGTCTGACCTCCTGCACAATACAGCCCACAGAATCTCACCCACCCACTCCTGTAACAAACCTCTAACCTATGTCTTAGTTATTGAAGTCCTCAAATCATGGTTTAAAGACCTCAAGGTGCAGAGAATCCTCCAGCAAGTGACCAGTGCCCCACGCTGCAGAGGAAGGCAACAAACGTCCAGGGCCTCTGCCAATCTGCCCTGGAAGAAAATTCCTTCCCGACCCCAAATATGGTGATCAGTTAAACCCTGAGCATGTGGGCAAGACTCACCAGCCAGCACCCAAGAAAGAATTCTCTGTAGTAACTCAGATCTCATCCCAGACCATTGGGCATATTTACCTGCAAACCTTCTGTTTTACTGTCTGGCTGAGAGTCACATCTGACTGCGGAGTTGGGGTGCAGGGACCTCTGGTTGCCCCAGGACCCGCCTGGGCAGACTCGCTGTGGAAAGTGCATGATGTGGAAGGGCAAGCTGAATGCTCTGAGGTCAGACCCAGGAAGGTGTAAGCTTCTTGCCCTGGAGACAGTATGCTCCGAGAGAGGAGGCTCCCCCAGAGTCCTGACTGGAGTTGTTCCAAAGCATCACAGCATTCCCTTCCACACCATGCACTTCCCAGAAGTCCGCACAGGCACTGACACTCCCTCCTCTGGCCTTTGTCTCTTTTCCAGGCATTAGGAGGCCACCCAATCTCTCTGTTTTCCAACACCTTCAGTTGGCACCTTGCAGGGGAAACTGATTTGGGAGAAATGAAGTAAAAGCTGCCCAAACGGAGCTTGAATTTTGAGGTGTTCAAATCTGGAAGGCAGGTGCTGGGGGTGGGAGAGGGCTGTGGGCTCCATGGGGGAGCATGGCAGCAACTGTCTGGAGCTGCATGGAGCCAGACACGCTGGTCTGAGTGGCACAGTAAGCAGTTTGGGGGTTGGAGAAGGGGTAGGGAGTTCCGGGGGACAGTCAAGGGACAAGGAGCAGGGGGGGTTGGATGGGGCAGAGGTTCGGAGGGGCAGTCAGGGGACAGGCAGCAATTGGAGAGGCATGGGAGTCCAGGAGGTTTATCGGGGGACTGGTTGGGGGGGGGGTGCGGGGGGGACGTTGGGTGGGGTCTCCGGAGGGGGCTGTTGGGGACAAGGAGAAGGGAGGCTTAGATAGGGGCTGGGGTCCCAAGGGGCAGTTAGGGGCAGGGGTCTCGGGAGGGGGTAATCAGGGGACAAGGACCAGTGGTGCTTAGATAGGGGGTGGGGGTCCTGAGGGGTAATTGGGGAAGGGGTCTGGGGAGGGCAATCAGGGGCCAGGGGCGGGGATTCAAAGGGCTCTGGGCTGCGGGCAGCCGCGGGGAGCCCTGAGTCCTTTAAATCCCAGCTGCGGCCAGGAGTCAGAGGGCTCTGCGCTGCCCACAGGCTTTGTGGCGGCGGCTGGGATTTAAAGGGCTCAGGGCTCCCGCGGCTGCCAGCAGCCCAGATCCTTTGAATCCCAGCCCTGGCCGCTGATTGCCCCTCCCAGACCCTGCCCCAATTGCCCCTCAGGACCCCACCCCTATCTAAGCACCACTGGTCCTTGTCCCCAATTACCCCCTCCCGAGACAACTGCCCTTGGAACCCCAGCCCCTATCTAAGCCTCCCTTCCCTTGTCCCCAACTGCCCCTCCTGAGACTCCACCCAACTTCCCCAGGACCCCACCCCTACCTGTCCCCTGATAAGCCCTCTGGACTCCCATGCCTATCCAATTGCTGCCTGTCCCCTGACTGCCCCTCTGAACCTCTGCCCCATCCAACCCCCCCTGCTCCTTGTCCCTTGACTGCCCCCCGGAACCTCCTACCCCTTCTCCAACCCCCAAACCGCTTACTATGCCACTCAGACCAGCATGTCTGGCTCCGTGCAACTCCGGACAGTTGCTGCCATGCTCCCCCATGGAGCCCACAGCCCTCTTCCACCCCCAGCACCTGCCTTCCAGATTTGAACACCTCAAAATTCAGGAGTGCTCAAGCTCCGTTTGGGCAGCTTTTACTTCATTTCTCCCAAATCAAATATACTGATCCACTGTAACTTGCTGTAGAAAAAGTAGGATAAAATTGAGCAAGAAATGCTTATTAGCACTGGAATTGCTACTTTCAACAGCCATTGCCTTTTTGTTTGTTTAAAAGGAAGACAGTGATATTGCATTGGCAAATTCCCCATAGAAAGAAAGAGTGGAACAAAAGAATAATAAAGGCTCCTCAACTTTTCCTCATTTATGGAGGACAGTCTTATAATATGCATCCAGATATCCTCCAATCACACAAGCTGAAAATTGTTCCACTTTACTGCAGCTCTGTAAGCATATGGGAACCAATCCTGTCTGTGTTTTGTGCACATCCAAAATTCCGGCTGAACGACCCACCCTGGGAGCGAGTTACCAGTGACCCAGGGCTGGGGCGGAAGGAGGTGTGGGGGGGGCACTGGTGTGGGGAGCCCAGGGCTAGGGCAGCAGCAGGGTGGAGGGAGGGCACTGGTGGGGAGGAAAGGGGGAAGCCCAGCGCTGGGGTGACAGGGGGGGTGGGTGGGTGGGGGGAGAGCCCAGGACTGGGGCAGCAGGAGGGTACAGGGGGAGCCCAGGGCTGGGAAGGGGGACAGCAAAAAACCTAGAGCTGGCCCTGCCCACAACCCCCAGCTGTGTCCTTGTGTGTGTCTGTCTCCATCATCCCTGGCTGTGTCTGTCTGTCCCACAACTCCCTGGCTGTGTCCGTGTGTGTGTCTGTCCCACACCCCCCCCCTCCTCCCCAAGCTGTGTGTGTGTGTCTGGCTGCCCCCAGAGCTCACCGGCTGTGTCTGTCTGACAGTGACAGACCCTGCTGCTCGCTCTGCCCAGCGCTGAGAGCCGCTGCCTGTGGCTCCCTCCCCCTCCCTGCTGTGGAGGCGCGGCCAGGCAGCTCTGGCACCGCCCCCGGCAGCTCCCATTGGCTGGGGTTCCCGGCCAATGGGCTGTGAGCCAAGTCAGCCCCGGAGCCTCTCCGGGGCTGGGGAGAGCTGCCGCTGAGGTAAGAGTGCCCACATTGCTGGCGCGGGGACCCCCGGAGCACAGGGCCTGGGGCCCAAACATTGGTGGAGCTGGGCCCACCCTCGGGATTATTGGTGGGGCCTGGGCTCCACGGGCCCATAGAACTCGCCGCCTATGACTACTAATTATGTAAACAACAAGATTTTTCACATTTCAAGAACACTTTTTAACCATTTGATTCTGGGAAACTCTCACGAGAGTGCATCAGCTACTTTGTTGGAAGCTTCTGAAATGTGTTGAATTTCAAAATCAAAATCTTGGAGAGCTAAACTCCATCGAAGCAGTTTTTTGTTGTTTCCTTTGGCAGTATGGAGCCATTTTAGCGCAGCATGGTCGGTTTGTAGCTGGAACCACTGTCCCCAAACGTATGGGTGTAGCTTTTCCAGGGCATACACAATGGCGTAGCATTCCTTTTCACTGATTGACCAGTGGCTTTCCTTCTCAGACAGTTTCTTGCTGAGAAACATGACAGGATGGAAGTTGTGATCCGGTCCTTCCTGCATTAGAACTGCTCCTACACCACGCTCAGATGCATCGGTGGTTACTAGGAAGGGTTTGTCAAAGTCCGGGGCCCTTAGCACAGGGTCAGACATGAGCGTCGCCTTAAGCTGGGTAAAGGCTTTTTGACACTCATTAGTCCACTTAACTGCATTTGGCTGTGTTTTTTTTGGTTAGGTCAGTTAGTGGTGCAGCGATTTGGCTGTAGTGTGGTACAAATCGCCTGTAATATCCGGCCAAGCATAAGAAGGATTGGACCTGTTTTTTAGACTTTGGGACAGGCCACTTTTGGATAGCCTCCACCTTGGCCTGTAGGGGGTTGATTGTTCCTTGACCCACCTGGTGCCCTAGGTAAGTCACTCTGTTTTGGCCTATTTGACACTTTTTGGCCTTAACAGTGAGTCCTGCCTGCCTGATGCGCTCAAAGACCGTTTCCAGGTGTTCTAGGTGTTCGGGCCATGAATCAGAAAAAATGGCCACATCATCTAGGTAGGCAACTGCATATTCTCCCAATCCTGCTAGTAGACCATCTACCAACCTTTGGAAGGTGGCAAGTGCATTTCGCAGCCCGAAGGGAAGCACATTAAATTCATACACCCCTGCATGGGTGATGAAGGCTGACTTTTCTTTGGTGGGTTCATCTAGCGGTACTTGCCAGTACCCCTTGGTTAAATCTATTGTAGAGATGAACTGGGCACATCCCAATTTCTCCAATAGCTCATCAGTGCGTGGCATTGGATAGTTGTTGGGACGAGTTACAGCATTTAGCTTACGGTAGTCCACGCAAAAGCGTATTTCCCCATCTGGTTTGGGTACTAGAACCTCTGGAGATGCCCATGCACTGGTAGAAGGGCAAATTATACCCATCTGTAGCATGTTGTGGATCTCCTGTTCTATAGCAACTTGGGCATGAGGAGACACCCAGTAGGGTGGTGTTCTAATTGGGTGAGCATTACCTGGTAACTTTAGGCTTTAGGGAGGAATTAGGAAATGCTATGAGGTAGTTAACAGCTCCCAGGCGCTTTTGGACCGTAAATGGCCCTTCCCATGACGCTTCCATCTTATGAACCTGTTGCACCTTCAAGACCATAACCTGGTCTCCTACCTTGAAGGAACGCTCTCTGGTATGTCTATCATACCAGGCCTTTTGCTCTTTTTGAGCATCCTTTAGGTTTTCTTTAGCAAGGGCTAAAGAGTGTTGGAGGGTGCTTTGTAGGTTGCTTACAAAGTCCAGAATGTTAGTTCCTGGAGAAGGCGTAAACCCCTCCCATTGCTGCTTTACCAACTGTAATGGCCCCTTAACCTCGTGGCCATACACAAGCTCAAATGGTGAGAACCCTAAACTGGGATGTGGTACAGCCCTGTAGGCAAAAAGCAACTGCTGCAACACTAAATCCCAATCACTGGAGTGTTCATTCATGAATTTCCGTATCATGGCCCCCAAAGTTCCATTAAACCTCTCCACCAGGCCATTGGTTTGATGGTGGTAAGGGGTGGCAACCAAGTGATTCACCCCATGAGCTTCCCACAGGTTTTTCATGGTCCCTGACAAGAAATTAGTTCCTGAATCTGTAAGGATGTCAGAGGGCCAACCTACCCTGGCAAAAATGTCTGTTAAGGCCCAGCACACAGTGTTAGCCCTGGTGTTGCTTAGAGCTACTGCTTCTGGCCATCTGGTAGCAAAGTCCACAAAAGTCAGTATGTACTGCTTTCCTTCGGGGGGGTCTTCTTTGGGAAAGGACCCATAATATCCACAGCTACTCGCTGAAATGGGACCTCAATTATGGGGAGTGGCTGCAGAGGGGCCTTGACCTGGTCTTGGGGCTTTCCTACCTTTTGGCACACCTCACAAGACCGGACATAATTGGCAACATCCTTGCCCATCCCCTCCCAGTGGAAGGACTTCCCCAACCTGTCTTTGGTTCTGTTCACCCCAGAATGGCCACTGGGATGATCATGGGCTAAGCTTAATAGCTTCCCCTGGTACTTAGTTGGAACTACCAACTGTTTTTGAGGATGCCAGTCTTCCTGGTGTCCACCAGAAAGGGTCTCCTTGTATAAAAGTCCTTGTTCTACAACAAACCGGGATCGGTTAGAAGAGCTGAGAGGCGGTGGGGTGCTCCGTGCCGCCGCCCAAGCTTTCTTAAGGCTGTCATCTGCTTCCTGCTCAGTTTGCAACTGTTCCCTTAAGGCTGGAGACACCAGTTCCTCCTTAGACTGTGGACTTGGGCTTGGTCCCTCTGGAAGTAATGTAGGTGATGAGGTTGTTTCCGATGACTGTGAACCGCTCTCCGCTGGTGCACTAGGTGATATTTCAGGCTCTGGCTGAGCCTTTTGGGTAGGGTTGTCTGCTGCTTCTGCCAGTTCAGGGCTGCTGGCGCCCTCTGGCGTTGGGGTTGGAGACGGGTTTGCAAGTGCTGGCATCAGTGCTGGCAATGGTTCTGCTGCTGGTTGCTTTTCCAGTTCCGGTTCTGGGACTGGATGCACTATGGCTGTTTCCATTGTTGGTATGGGATCCGGTTCCACCACCTCTGTCTGGGTCTCTGGTAACACAGACGGTGCCCTGGTGGACGGATCAGGAACAGGGATGGGGGTGGAAGTTTGCTTGGCCTGGCTGTGGGTGACCACTCCCCCCCTCTTGGCCAGCTTCACATGGTTGGCCAAGTCTTGCCCCACTAGCATGGGGATGGGATAATTGTCATAGACAGCAAAAGTCCACCTTCCTGACCAGCCCTTGTACTGGACAGGCAATTCAGCTGTCGGCAAGGTTACAGATTTTGACCTGAATGAGGAAATTGTTATTTGGGCCTCTGGGTTGATGAATTTGGGGTCCACTAAGGACTGGTGGATAACTGACACCTGTGCCCCGGTGTCTCTCCACGCGATAACCTTCTTTCCACCCACTCTCAAGGTTTCCCTTTGCTCCAGGGGTATTTGAGAGGCATCTGGGCCTGGAGATCTTTGGTGTGATGGTGGTGTAATGAATTGTACTCGATTGGGGTTCTTAGGGCAGTTGGCCTTTATATGTCCCAGTTCATTACATTTAAAACATCGCCCAGCTGACGGGTCACTGGGCTGAGGTGGGTTGCTGGAGACTGGTGAGGTGGGACTATAGGTAGTCTGGGGCTTTCCTTGGGTTGTAGCTGGGGTCTTGGGTGGCCCCCGGTGGTAGGGTTTATTGTCAGCTTGCCCCTTGTTATATTCGCTCCCCTTGTTAGTATCTTTTTTCTTTTCTGTCACTTCCACCATCTGGCTCCAATCTCCCCTGCCTCGGTTATAGTTTTGGGTTTCCCATCTAGGATGTACCTTTCTATTTGTTCAGGAACACCCTCTAAGAACTGTTCCATTTTCATCAGGAGGGACAGCTCTTCAAAATTTTGAACCTTTGTTCCTGATATCCATGCATTCCAATTTTTGTCAATGTAGTAGGCGTGTCTGGGGAATGACCCATCTGGTTTCGACCTTAGGGCTCTGAACTGCCTATGGGCATGCTCAGGTGTTAGCCTCATTCTGATTCTGGCCTTTGAAACAGTTTATAATCGTTCATGCTGTCCTTAGGCATTTCAGCCGCCACCTCTGCTAAGGGTCCACTGAGCTGTGGCCTCAGCTCTATCATGTACTGTTCTTCATGGATATTGTACCCATGGCAGGTCCTTTCAAAATTTTCTAAGAAGGCCTCAGTGTCATCACCTGCCTTGTAGGTGGGAAATTTCCTGGGATGGGAAACAGTGCCTGGAGAAGGGTTGTTAGGGTTGGCTGGAACATCTGGGTTAGCCCTTGCTAATTCCAGGGCCTGCCTCTGGATTTCCAGCTCTTTTTCTTTCATTTCTAGCTGTTTTTGTTGCCTCTCCATCTCTCTCCTGTGGTCAGCCTCTTTGGCTTTTTCTTTTATTTCCATCTCCTTGAGTTTTATTTCCAATTCCTTTTCTTTTAATTCCAGTTCTTTTTGTCTTGCTTCCAGTCTAGATGCTTCCTTAGTACTCATTTTTTCTGCTTTCTGGTGTTTGCCACACACCTCTCTAGTTCACTGAACTGGGATGCTTCAGCTCAGGCTGCTTGTTTCACAGTTTCCTAATCTTTCTATTCCCGACTGAATTAAAACAAAACAAAACTTTTCATTTGCAAATGTCTCTTGCTGGTGTTTGCTGACTGACAAGGGACCAAAAAAACTGGTTTGTAACCTGTCTCTTGCAAACTGCTAATGCTCTCTCAGTGGGAATGCTTTCTAACAAGCCTTGTTAGAAAAACTTAACACCTCTGCCCTCAGGCTGCTTCTCAGCTTAGGAGGACAAACAAAAAAAAATCTCACTGGCTTTTGGTTCTTAAAATATCCCACCTCTGCCACCATGTCATAGGTTTATTCCCCACTTTGAACTTTAGCATCCAAAAGATGGGGACCTGCATGGATCCTTCTAAACTTAAATCCTAGTTTAGATCTGGTACTGCTGCCACCAACCAAAAATATAGTGTTTTGGTACACTTTCTGTTCCCCCAAAACTTTCCCTGGGGAACACAGATCCAAACTCATTGGATCTTAGGACAAAGGGAAATAAACCATTCCCCCACCTTTCTCCCTCCCTTAGTTGTTGGGAGAGATTACCTTGATTCAACGCCTTGAATCTAAACAAAGGAGGATTCACCTCCCCCGCCCCTCCTTTCTTTCCCCCCTCCTGTCCCTGGTGAGTCAAACTAACCCCTGAGGTTTCAAACAAGGGGAAAAATCAATCAGGTTCTTAAAAAGAAAAGCTTTTAATTAAAGAAAGAAAAAGTAAAAATTATCTCTGTAAAATCAGGATGGAAATGCTTACAGGGTATATAGCTTATAAAAACTAAAGGGACTCCCCCCCTCTTCTAGCCTAAGCACAGTAACAGCAAACAAAAATAAAATATTTCTCCAGCAAAACACCTTTGCAAATACAGAAATCAACCAAAAGACTAATCCGCCTTTTCTAATACTCACTATATTGAATAGAAGAGAATATTTCAGGAAGCTTGGAGAGCCTGGATGTATGTCTGGCCTCTCTTAATCCCAAGAGAGAACAGCCCCCAAAACAAAGAACACAAAACAAAGACTTCCCTCCACCGAGATGTAAGAGTATCTTGTCCCCTTATTGGTCCTCTGGTCAGGTGTCAGCCAGGTCTATTGAGCTTGTTAACCCTTTACAGGTAAAAGAGACATTAACCCTTAACTATCTGTTTATGACAGCTCTGAAGGAGAGTGTGCTGACAAGAGTACCAGCAAGGCATACAGGATTTATGGAATGAGTAAATTTCATTCCAAGCCATCTGAGGTTGAGTTCATGTTTGGCCTCTCAGTTTTTTGAGATGGAATGCGTTGATTTGTCTTTCTGATGGTGTTACTCACCATATGGAAGGGTGGTAGAATCTGGCCCCATGGAAAGAAAAAAAATCTTACTAATTCTACCAGAGGGGAAATTTCCTCTCTCATGAGAAATCCTATTTTAATTTTAAACTTGTCCCCAAACCGATAGCCATTGCCAGTCATTACAGTCATGTTCTGTCATGAACTGTTTTCCACAAACTCTAATAGCAAATTACATTGTATCTGTGTTTTCCATTTTCCATTTTGGGGTAATTTATCTCAACATGCAGGAAAATTACTGAAGAAAGAATAAATGCAAAGTGTCAGAGAAAGAGCACGCACAGTGACTCACTCTGTAAAATTTTGCCTCAGGCACAATAGCGGTTGTTTCACAATTGCCCCTCCAGTAGCCAGCTTTAAAGGTGAAGTACTTAGCAAACAGAACATCAAGTGCTTTTAGTTAGTTTGCTTTATGTAAATCACACTTTCTTAACTCAATAGAAGCTTTAAAAGTATACTGGTTTAGGGCGTGGGATGACATGAGGCCAGCTTCTATTTAAACTATTTAAATAAATCTTTCACTATGTTTTGTTTTGTTTTTTTCATTTTAAAACAGGTTTTAATTTGTGTGTGAATTTAGCATTTGTGCAACAGGTTGGCTTGACAGGCTGAGACAACAAAGTGCTCTAGATGATGTTGCCTAGGGACTCAATCACCTGCCTAACAATCAGGAAATGTGGGTTCTAATCCCAGCTTTGCTGCTGGCTGACACTGGACCAGCTACTCCAGTACTCTATGCCTAAATTTCTCCAACTGTAAAATGGTGATGATTCCTGTCTGCTTTCTAAAGTGTTTTGAGATCTACTGATGGAAATAACTACATGAGCAAGGTATTATTATTTACTCACTAAACAGATACAGCTTGGGAAGTAGCAGTAAAAGTTTCCACTCCACTAATGTGGTTCAAATCTGATATTGCAGTACTATCTTTAGGTTTCAGAGGGTGGCTCATCTCCATTTCAGTATAACCCAGAACCTCTTTCCAGACACTGATAGCGGCTGTGCCAATTAGGACCTAGTGTGGTGTTCTTTTTTGAGAGACATTTAGCTATCTGCCCACTGGGAACTGGACAGAGGCCACCAAACAGACAACAGGGGTGCACTTGCCCCTTATATTTTCACTTTTAACTGGGTATTTTAATATTAGAAAAGACAATGTCTTTAAATCAATGTGTTAGAATCCAAAGCCCAGTGGAAGTAGTGGGGGTCTTTCCACTGAGGTAAATGGACATTGGACCAGGTACTAAGTGCCTTCTGTTACAAAATTTACCTGAAAAATGCAGATTTTTATAAACATTAGGGCCAGATCCTCGGCTACACAGTTTTACATCAGTGGGGGATTGGGGCCATTAACGTGCTTGTTCTGAACTGTGGCTGCACAGTGGCAGAACATGGTGCCTTCATCATGAGTAACAACAACCTATTGCAGGAATGGACTTGGGAAACCAGACTTCAAGACAGAGGAAACTGGATATTACAAGACTGTGTACAAAACAATTAAATCACCACCTCAGCTACCCCTGAAATCAATGGAAGGTTTGCAACTGTTCTCTCACCTTTCCCCACACCTCCATCAGCTGCACAAAATTTGGCCACATAGCAGCTCTTCTGCAGAAGGACTGGTTGCAGCTGTGCAGTGCCCTGGCAACCCACCCTCATCCACCTTTACACACCACTTCCTCAAACTCCTTTGCAGCATGATTCATGCCCAACTGCTCTGTGGAAAAGAGGGGAGCATATGGGCTACTGTATAACAGCTGGGCATTGGGCACATTCATCAGTGATTTTTTTCATTTCAGATCATTCGCAAGCTGCAATTACACTAAAAAGTCCATTGTTCATACTGTGGTTATATTACCATCATCACAAAAGTGAAACAGGATTAAGCTTGCCTGTGCTCTCTTGACCTAGGAGCCAAGTATGTCTGGCTGTGTCCCGAGCACTTCATAAAGCTGTCTATTAATTCACAGCAGAGTATTTCTCCATATTGTCTGGGCAGGGATAATTTCACTGCATGACAGCACAAGCTACAAACACAAAACTGTCATTACAATATGTCACTCTTTTTCTTGTGTTATATCTGTGTAGCTTTAGCTACTCAGCAGTTCAGCCATGGCCAGAGGCTACCAGACTAGAACAATGAAAACAGGTCAGAATCACCAGGGAGAAGCTAAACGGCCACTGACCGCCCTGTCATGCCTCCCATTTTCATAGACTTGGCATGGTATCATCCAAAGCCAATTTAACCAGGCATGATGTTGCTGATACTATCTCTCCAGCTGTTGGTAGGGTAATGGCCAGCCAAAACAGCAACTCCTGAAGAATAGCAAAGTGTCAGTCTGGGTTGTCATCCTGGGAAAATCACTGGTGCTACTGGATGACACAGAGTCTTGCTTCTTACCTCTCTCACTTCACTTCTACAGGAGGTTCTATGTTAAAGCTGTTGATGCTGTCTCAATATGCTGACAATGGCGTTGGTTCCCCAAATGCCTGCTCACATTCATAGTCAAGCCTGGAGTATGTGACAGAAACAACATGTCCAGGGTATAAGCAAATAATTTTAAGAGCTAGTCTTTAGCAATTCATTTCTCATAGTATATCCAGAGAAAACAAAGGGATTAATTCTCAGATTAAAAATTCTCTACAAAATTAAAGAAATAGCCTGTGTGATTAAATGACTACATAGGTCTAGCCCATGTCTTTCTCTGTGCTGTTGCACCAGGGCATAAGAAAATGCAAGGAGTTACTCCCCAGTTCCCTCCACTCTCAGCCTACTGCCAGGCACAGCAGGAGTCCTTGCAGCTAGGCAGCATGAGGATGGCCCAATCCTTTTGGTACAATTCCTTGTAGAGCTCCTGCTGGAGAAGGGAGGCTCACCACTGCCAGCACAGGGCTGTGGCTTAATGTGACAAATTGTTTCTTGTATTCTCCCATCTGTCTGTATCTGATGTCTCTTGTCTTATAGTAAGTTGTTTGAGGCTAGGACCTCTTTTTTATTTGTGTTTGTACAGCACCTAGCACAATGGGGTCCTGGTCTATGATTAGGGCTCCTGGGCGCTATGATAATAATAAAATTTACCTCTTAATGCATCAAAAAAGTGTGCTAACAGGGATCTTTTAGCCTTGACTAGCTAGGTAAGTAGCACAACGGATTGATGCACAGTTGGAGAACTACAATAGATGCAAATATAATTATGTCACAAATGAATAAGTCTGGAGGTTTCAACCCCTCTCTAGTCTTTAGTGAGCATTTGTCCACTCCCCAAAAGTCATTACAGAATTTCACACAGTTGACCCTATGTGCCCCAGAAGAGGCTAGGACTTGGTGCTGGGCTGCACTTACAAAACTTTAATGACATAACTATGTCAATTAGGGAGGTGATTTTTTGCTGATATAGTTATGCCAGTAAACAACCTAGTACAGAGGCAATTATACCAAACCACAATAAGCTATAGACTCGAATTGCTTGGTAAGCTGGGTGCAAGCAAACAATGTGTGTTTTAACATGACTATATGTAAATTGGACAAAGAATGTAGGCCATACTTATGGAATGGGGTACTCTGTCCTGGGAAGCAGTAAGTCTGAAAAAGATTTAAGAGTAAGGGTGGATAACAGCTGAACATGAGCTGCCAGAGTGACCCTGTGGCCTCAAGTAGAAGTAAAGAGGTTAGTTTACTTCTGTATTTGGCACTGATGCAACTTATGCTTCAATACTGCTTTCAGTTCAGGTATCTACAATTCAAGAAGGATGTTGAAAAACTGGAGAAGGTTCAGAGAAGAGCCACAAGAATGATTAAAGGATTAGTGATAGACACAAGGTGCTCAATATGTTTAATTTAAACAAAGAGTAGGTTAAGGGGAGACCTGATCACGGTCTATAAGTACACACATGGGGAACAAATATTTAATAATAGGCTTTTCAATCTAGCAGAGAAAGGTATAACAGGATCTAATGGTTGTAAGTTGAAGCTAGACAGTTCACTCTGGAAATAAGGTGAAATTTTTTAACAGTGAGGGTAATTAATCATTGGAACAATTTAGCAAAGGTCATGGTGGATTTTCCATCACTGACAATTTATAAAGCAAGATTCCATCTTTGTCTAAAAGATCTGCTCTAGGAATTATTTTGGAGGCATTCTATGGCCTGTGTGACTAGATGATCACAGTGGTTCTTTCTGGCTTTGGAATCTGTGAATCAATAGAAGCGCTTTTATACCAGTACACCTGCATCTATGCTAGAGAAAGGTTTCTGCTTTAACTACATTATAGTTAAAGTAGGAAAACCTCTTCTTGAATTCAATGGGAGTTTTGTTACTGACTTCAGTGGGCCAGGATTTTACCCCAGGACTAGTCTTTACTAGAAGAACTATACAGGGGAGATTGCAAAGTGCCTCTCTGCCCAAAGCCAGTGCTATTAGTGTGATCAGCACAGTTGTGTAATCAGTTTTATGTGCAATAAATTTAATGTATACAATTATTTAACATAAAAAAATAAAATAGAGGAGGAGACATTTTCTATAAAGTCACACATAATTCTGCAGAACAAACAATTTTTAAATGAAGTACAGTATATGTGGATTTTAAAATGCTCCTTTAATGGTTTATCTTAGATGTGTTTTAATTAAATCTACAGAAATATGAGTAAGTTAAACAATTTTTCAAGGGGATGCACAGATTTTTACTCTTGCACCTGACATGAGGATCTGTTGACCCATGTTTCCATATTCCTATTATATTTTTCAATAGTCAGTTTGTTTACAACCATTTATCTAGGCTTTGAAGGGATATATTCAAGAAGGCACACTGAATAGGTTTTACAGGTAGACGTTATAAAGGTAAATGATGTAGTAAGCAGAAGACACATGGGTCAATAAAGGTAAATGATAAATGAACACAGAAAAAGTAAAAGTCTAGTATTACACTGATAGTTGGAAATCAAACCTGTATCGGTACAATAAATCTATTGTAAAAAAGTATTTTAACAATAGATGTGGAAGTACAGAAGAATCAGTATAAAGTTCGTAGGTCCTTTAGTTTACAAATATTTAATTTTTGTGTATTAGATTTTGAGACTGGACTGACGTGCATAGAGACAAATGTCATAGATACAAACAGTGAACATAGTTGTTTGAATTTACTGTTTCACATAAGCAACAACTACAAGCTGCTGTGCATTATGTAACTTAGAAGGTGCTTGTTTGGTTTTTGTAACAGGTTACCACAACATAAAGATATAACAGGAAGTGTAATCTGAGACACACATATTCCAGGAGCTAAACTGATTCAGAGACCCTTCACTCCCATACAGCACACTTTGTTCCTGACGCTGGGCTGGCAGTACAGCTCCCTTGGCAGATGGTGTATGCGGTGTCATTGGTGGAGGGAACTGTGCACTTGATATAATAGCAACAGAAGCCAAAAAAAGATATACAGTACTTAACTTGCAATTGCAACTGTTCACCTTTGCTGTTCAGCTAGTGAATCCATCAGATAAATAGTCTTAGGGCTTGTCTACACTACCATGCGGGGTCAATCAAAGATACGCAACTTCAGCACTGTGAACAGTGTAGCTGAAGTTGGCATACTTAAATCTACTTACCGCGGTGTCTTCACTGCGGTAAGTCGACAACTGACGCTCTTCCGTCAACTCCGCTTGCGCTTCTCATTCTGGTGGAGTACTGGAGTCGATGGGAGAGTGCTCAGTGGTCGATAAATCACAGATAAATCAACGCCTGCTGGATCAATAGCTGCCCGCTGATCCAGTGGGTAGTGTAGACAAGCCCTTAGTGTGACTATCCCCCACCCATCTTCTTCCAATTGTTTCAAACATGTTCAGAAGTCCCTGGGAGAGTCATGTAGCTCTTATTGTGGCAGGAGAACACCTCCTAATTTTGTAGGCAGCTCAGCCAATAGCCTTCTTTTCTCTGTGTAATGCCTAGAAACTGTGTGCAATATGTGAGATTATTGGGCCAGATTCTCTCTTTGCTCCTTTAGCACAAAGCAGGCAGTGCAAATGGGATGGAATCTGATCTTCTCCCCCCTGAAGGGAATTACCATGTTGTGGGGGAATCCCTAGCAGGCGTAGATGAGAAGGTTACTCACTCTGTGCTGAAACTGAGATTCTTCGAGATGTGTGTCCCTGAGGGTGCTCCACTTGAGGCGATTGTGCACCCCTGTGCCTCTAGTCCAGTCGGGCCACACATGCACTCTCCCCATCTTGCACCAGCAGTCATGGTTAACTAGTGCTCTGCAACCAACCTCCCTCAGTTCTTTCTCTATTACAGAGATCCTTCTGAAAACTCTGAAGTAAAGGGGAGGAAGGTGGGTAGTGGAGCATCCACAGAGAGACACATCTCAAAAAACCTCAGTTACTGCACTAGATGAATAATCTTCTTTTCTTCTTCGAGTGATGTCCCTGTGGGTGCTCCACTTCAGGTGACTGTAGAACAGTTTCCCCTCAGTGGAAAGGAGGAGCTTCGGAGTTGAATCTGTGATCGATGATAGGACCATGAGGCCCAACAAAGTGTTGGATGCCAAGTTTTGCTCGATTATGTAGTGCTGAATGAATGTGTGGTCTGATGTCCAAGTGGCTGCTTTATATATGTCCTTAATAGGTACTGTGATGGGTTGGATCACAGAAACTCCTTTGGGACTGCCACCTGATGTGCCTAGACTGCCTCTGAGCCTGTTTTCCCTGCCAGTTTGGGACTTCAGTGCCTTGCCTTGTTTGAGCCAGACACGCTTGCCTGCTGCAAACACAGATCCAAGTCTGAACCACGTTCCCCACAAGCTGCAGGCTTAACTGAAAACAGCTTAAGAAGTGCTTCTGTCTCCAGCACTCAGATACCCAACTCCCAATGGGGTCCAAACCCCAAATAAATCCATTTATTTCTTTGTTCATCCTCTATAACACGGATAAAGAGATATGCACAGCTGTTTGCCACACCGCCCCCCCCCCAGGTATTAATACATACTCTGGGTTAATTAATAAGTAAAACATGATTTTATTAAATACAAAAAGTAGGATTAAAGTGGTTCCAAGTAATAAAAGACAGAACAAAGTAAATTACCAAACAAAAATAAAATAAAACATGCAAGTCTATGCCTAATACAGTAGGAACAAAATGCAGGTAAATCTCTCCCTCAAAGATGTTCCAATAAGCTTCTTTGACAGACCAGCCTCCTTCTAGTCTGGGTCCAGCAGTCACTCACACCCCTGTAGTTACTGTCCTTTGTTCCAGTTTCTTTCAGGCATCTCTTTGGGGTGGAGAGGCTATCTCTTGAGCCAGCTGAAGACAAAATGGAGGGGTTTCCAGAGGCTTAAATAGACTTTCTTTTGTGCGTGGACACCCCTCCCTCCCGCTGTGTAGAATCCAGATACAAAATGGAGTTTTGAAGTCACATGGGCAAGTCACATGTCCATGCATGACTCAGTTTTTTACAGGACGTTCCCAGGAAAGCTCAGATGTGGATTGGCGTCTATCAAGGTCCATTGTTAACCAAGTACTCCCAATTACTTGAATAACCCCTTCACACTATGTTGACCAAATGTCCCTTGGGTGCTTTCTACAGCAAATACTTTAAATACAAGCATAGAGCCAACGCTCATAACTTCAGATATAAAAATGCATGCATATGAATAGGATAAATATATGCAAAAGAACATAACCTTTGCAAAGATATGTTACATGGCATATCTAGCATAAAACATATTCCAGTTATGTCATATTTACATTCATATTTCTAGAAAGCAACATCACAGGTACATTATTAAGGAAGGTTACCAATGTGGAGAGAGACCTGGTAGAATGTATTCTAGCCCCCAGTGGGGAGTTGCAGTTCGTGTTGACAGTAGCAGAGGTGAATGCACTTGGAAATCCATTTAGAGAGTCTCTACTTAGATATGGCTTCTCCTTTAGATCTCTCCGTAGTAGAGAGAAACAGTTTTGGTGCCTCCCTGAATGGTTTAGTCTGTTTGAAATAAAAGTCTAGTGCTCTTCTGACATCCAAAGTATAGAGTTCTGCTTCTTGCCTGTTCTTATGGAATTTAGGGAAGATGGATGGGATGGTTAAGGTAGAACAAAGAGGGTACTTTAAGTAGAAATTTAGGATGTGGTCTAAGGATGGCCTTGTTCTTGAAAAAGATCCTGTATTGGGGGTATGCCATGAGAGCCCCAAGTTCTCCTATGCATCTTGCAGATGTGATGGCACCAAGGAAGGCTACTTTCATTGACAGATGTAATAGTGAACAGGTAGCCAAGGGTTCAGATGGAGGTCCAGTAAGTTAAGATTCCATGGAGGCATTTGGACTTTTAGTTCAGGACAGAATTTCTGTACACCTTGTAAGAATCATTTTGTAATTAGATAGGCGAAGACCGAAAAACCATCCACTTTATGGTAGAAGGTTGTGATAGCTGCAAGCTGCACTCTAGGTGAGCTCAGTGAAAGACCCAATATTTTTAGTTCAAGTATATAGTCCAGGACTAGTGATAGAGTGGAGTTAGTGGCTCTGATTTGTTTGTTCTGGCACCCTGTGTGGAATCTCTTCCATTTGTGGAGGTAAGTAGAGCATTTAGTCAGCTGCCTACTGTTTAACAAGATATCCTTCACCTCTTCTGAGCAGGTCATCTCCTTGCCTTGAAACCATGGAGTAGCCATGCCCTCAGGTGAAGTATCACCAGGTTCAGGTGCAAGATCTGGCCTGCATCTTGTGACAGAAGATGTGGAAGAAGTGGGAGAATGTGTGGTGAACATGCTGACCTCTGCTGCAGCTGCGGGAACCAAGTTTGTCTGGGCCATGTGGGGGCTATCAAAATGACCCTGGATTGATCGGACTTGATCTTCTGTATGACCCTGGACAACAACAGGCTAGGAGGGAAAGCATAAAGGAGAGATGCATTCCATCTGAAGAGGAAGATGTTACCCAGGGATCCTGGTCCCAAGCCCACTCTGGAGCAAAGTGTTGGACATTTGCTGTTCATGGTGAATAGACGTATTGTTGAGAAATCCCCTCGTTGGAATATGTTCTGAACCAACAAATTATTTATTTCCCACTCATGATCCTGGGAGAATTTTCCGCTTAATATGTCCTCTGGATTGTCTGACGGCCCGGTAGATAGGAGGCTGATATGATGATATTGTGATGGGCCTTGAGTAGATAGTCTAAATATGGGTACATCATGACCCCTTATTTGCACAGGAGGGCTGCTGCCACTGCTAGAACTTTGTAAAAAACTCAGGGGGTGATGGACAGGCCAAATAGCAGTTCCTGGTATTGATAGTAATCTTGCCCAAAAATAAATCGGAGGAACTGCCTGTGTGATGGATATACGGCAATGTGAAAGTATGTGTCTTGCAGGTCGAGGGCCAAAAACCAGTCCCCTCATTCCAGCACTGGGATTATAGTTGCTAAAGTAACCATCCTGAACCATTATGTTTTGACAAATTTGTTGACGTTTCTCAAATCGAGAATGGGCCTCCAACCTCTGCTCTTCTTCTGGGTTAAGAAATAATGGGAATAAAAGCCCTTCCCTCTGTGTTGTACTGGTACTGGTTCTACTGCACTCAATTGCAGGAGATGGTCTAGTTCCAGTCTTAGAAGGTGCTCTTGAGAGACCTGCGAGGGCATAGATGCTGAAACTAGGGGTGCTGGGCCCCTGGCTTGAAGTAGTTTCTGTCATATACAGGGTTTACTGTTTGGTTCAATGGCTCTCAGCACTCCCACTGTACAAATTGTTCCAGTGCCCCTGGGAGGAGGGACAGATGGGTGCATGGGGGGAATGAAGGTGAACTGGATGGAATAAACATGGTTGATCATTTCCAGTACCCATTTATCTGAAGTAATAATTTGCCATGCTGTTTAGAATGGTGTCAAACAGTCTGTAAAGGGATGGTTGGGGAAAATCTCTTGGACCCTCGACCAAATTTGATGTTTGTATCCAGTTTGTTGCGATATAAGAGATTGAGACGGGAGTGGCCTATGTCTTGTGAGTATGTGGTGGGGTGGCTGCCCCATACAAGGAGAAGAAGGGGTTAAAAGCAGCACCAGGGAGGCTGCGCAGAACCCACAAATCAGGAAAGGGCTTATTGAGCCCATCAATGGGGGAAGGCTTGCTGTAGCAATCAATCAGGGCCGGTGAGGGCCATATAAAGGGCTGCTCAGCAGAGCAGAAGGGAGTCTCTCCCTGGAAGACAAGGGAGGAGGACTGGCTGCCTGAAGAAGCGCCATAGATAGTGCAGTGCTGGGCAGGGGCAGCAGAGTGTGAGGGTTAACTGCTGGCTGACCACTGCCAGGTTGGAACCTTGTTACAAGGGCTGATTGGGGCTAGGACTATGGGGGAAGTGGCCCAGGGAAAATAGGCAGCTGGTTGGAGGAGGGCAGTAGGTGGTTGCCGGCTATAGAGTCCCTGGCTCAGGACCCAGAGTAGCAGGTGAGCCTGGGTCCTCCCCTCCTAGTATCCCACTTGCCAATGAGGAGAATGGCCAGTATCCAGACTGGAGTTTTCCCCTGAGGCGAGGGACTGGACCTTGGATTGCAGTTGGCCACTGAGGCAAGTGGCGGGACTAAGGACTGCTGATCTCCTGGAAGGGGGGAGATACCAGAATGGGGGCACAGCCAGAGGACCGTGCCCAGAAGAGGATGCTGTGGTCCGGGAAGTGAGTGGAGACAGCAGTGACAGCAGGCGTGACACCACTAGCTGAAGGCGGACTGGAAGGGCCAAGAGCTGATTCCCAGGACAGCCAGCGGGAGGCACTATGGTGGTGAGTCCTGCCCCGTTACAGAGTCTTTGCCTCTGCCCCTGGGGGTTTGTACTGCCTTTGTGGTTGTGTGTAAGGTGCCAGTCATGAGCATTGTGATGGGTAATATCTGCCTCATTTTTGTGCAGGTATGTAGATGCCTCAAGACTGAAGAGTCACTCTAGAGTCTTTCAATGTGTGGAGGGACTCATTGGTCTTACCTGCAAATAATTTTGGTACTTCAAAGGCGAGATCCTGTATGGTGGATTGTACCTCCTTTGGGAACCCAGAGAAGTGGAGCCAAGGGGCACATTGCATCACTATGGCGTTTGCAATGGATCTTGCCACTGCGTCTGCTGTGTCTAAGGATACCTGCAGAGCTGTTCTTGTCAGGAGATGGCCTTCAGATCTTCAGAGATGACTGACTTAAAGTGTTCTTTTTTTGTCTTCAAGGATGAGGTCAATAAATTGGGAGATTTTGGAGTAATTTGTGTGATTGTATTTTGCCATCAATGCTTCATAATTGGCTATTCTGAACTGCAAGGTTGTCGACAAATGGGCCTTATGACCAAAGAGGTCCAATCTTTTCCATTCTTTATCATATGGGGTAGTCCTTGAGTGGTGTTGCCTGCCCTGTTCCTCCATTGAGTTTGTGAGAATAGAAATTCTAGGCCCTTCAATGGGACATAATACTTCTTATCCATCCTTTTACAAGAAGGAGGGGTTGCTGCAGGGGTCTGCCAGATTATCTTGGCACAATTAATGAGTGCCTCATTTATGAGAAGGACAATTCTGGATGAGTCTGAGGTGTGTAATATGTCCAACAACTTGTGTTGGGACTCAGCAATGTCTTCCAGGGGGATTTGGAGCATGTCTGAAATTCTTTTAAACAGCTCCTGAAATTGTTTAAAATCGTCTCCTGTTGTAGGTGGTGGAGGCGTGATGGTCTTGTCTGGAGAAGAGGAGGTGTTACTTGTTGGAATGGCCTCCTGATCTAGATCCTCCTCTGTTTCCTCAAAAGTCTCCTCAGGGGGCTTGGGCCCCCCCACCTCTGATGCTGATGGAGAGCATCTTCCTCTTTTCCTGGGAGTGCTGGGAGGCTTGTAATAATGTTGCCTATATACAGTCCACATGTCCTAACATGGCCACTGTGGTGAGAATGGCATTGGTGGTGGCATTCATGGATGTCCATACTACCCCTGGCGTCATCCCTGCAAGGGTGTCCTGGTTGTTTCTGTAGGTCTGGTCTGACAATTCCCTGGATGGGTGAAGAGCAGTGTTAGGAATAAACATCTCCCTCATCATCGTCCTCTTCCTTGCTAGGAAAGGGAGGAGCAGATCTGTTTGTTGGTGTGTGTAATAATGATGCTGAATGTACCACAGCTATGTCGGTACCAAGAAGCAGTGGTTCCATGCTGTAGCAACTACTAAGTCCTTGTAAAAATGCTGCATTCCAGGAGGTTGAAATGCTGAAGATGGCATCAGCGGTAATTGCTACAGTACCAGGATTGTTATGGTAGTGGGAGTTGTTGCAGCGCTGGGAGAATCAGTGCTGAAGATGACTGTGCTGAAAGAGGTAAAGCAGGCTTCGGTGCCAATGTCTCTGCGCTATGTACTAGAGAGCCAGAAGATGGAGCTATAAGCTGAGGCGCTGCAGAGGTGCTCAGTACCGAATGTTTAGCTGCCGCAGTCGGTGTCATGGTAGAAGGGGCAGTCTTGTCTCTGCAGTCCTTTTGTGAGCCTGCCCACTTAGGGTCTTTGGCTTTAGCAGTACCCAAGGATCCTACTGACTCATAGATACTCAGCCATGCCACAGTCAGTACTGACAGTGTGGAGACTTGGAGAACGCAATCAATCAGGGCCGTTTGGCCGTTTCCCTTTGGAGGAGAGGTGGTAACTCTCTTCTTTGCCCATTTTTTGGGAGGCTGGTCCTTCCAGTGCATGGTCGGTGAGGGAGGTCTGCCAGAAGCCGAGGTAGACGACCAGTGACCAGGAGGTGTTTGCAGTTCCAGGTCAGAGGGCGGGCAGAGAGACTTCTCCATAAGGACTAGTTTTAGTTTAAAGTCCCTTGCTTTCCTGGTGGAGACCTTAAGGTTGTGGCAATGGAAGCACTTCTGAGGTACGTGAGCTTCCCCCACAAGCAGCAGACACACTGGGACTGTCCATCAAAGACTGGAATTGCCTCCCGGCAGGAGAGGCAATATTTAAAGCCCAGAGACCTGAGCATTCTCGAGTGAAGTTGCCAGCAAGAGGGGTGAACAAAATGTAAAATTAAAAATAATATTTTTTTAATGAGGAGAAGAAAAAGAAGAGGGTTTTTTTCCTAACTAACTAATCTATCTACCAAACTATACTGGTAATCCTATATCTAAAGGTAAATTGTGCAGAGGCACTTCTGGAGCTCTGACTCAGACCAAGGGTGGTTGAGAAGGAACTGAAGAGGGAGATTGGGTGCACAGCGCTATTAATCACCACTGCCGGTGTGAGACAGGAAGAGCGCATGTGCGGCCCAATCGGGCACTGTTGTTGAAATTCTCTGACTAGAGGTACAGGGGTGCATAATCACCTGAAGTGGAGCACACAAGGAGACATCACTCAAAGAAGAGCTGTCCTAGCTATCTCCCACACCATTCTCTCCCCACACAACCCTTGCCAAAGAGGCTAGTCAGGGACTGAGAGGGGTGGGGGGAGGAGACATGGCTATATTCCATCTTTCCTCAGCTAGTGAACATCCCCTTGGGTACCATTACCAGCTAGTTCAGGTAGGAACAACCCCGTGATGCTCTAATTTGTGCTGGGGACAGGCAGATAATCATGGATCCACACCTGACTTCCTGTCTGCTCCCCACCCCCAAGGCACTGAGAAGCCTTTGGCTGCAGCAAGGAACCTGTTCCACCATGTTTGTATAAGTGTGCAGGGAATTGCACAAGATAGTTATGTTCCCTGATATTTACATTCACTAGGTCATGTTTGTGAAGGGCTTTGAAGATGAAAAGGGCTATGTAAGTTCTAAGTATAGTTATGTGGTGTGTGTAAGTCCTAGAGGTCTGTAAGTGCACTTGCTGTGCCAGTCTATGGGCTTATCATAGCACAACCCGGCCTGGAGCACCCTCCTGCAACAAGCCACTGCATGACAGATATGACAGGTGTGCCCTGCCTCAGTTTCCTTCCCTCAGTCCCAGTAACTTTACACAAGCTTTCTTGCCTCAAAAATACCCCTCCTCAAGGCTGGTTTGTTTATTATTAGAAACCTTATGCAAAATAATCCACCACAAAAAAAAAAATCCACCCAACATAAAATCATAAAAGCCAATCATCACCTCCAGTGCAAACAGTCACTGTGAGCAATTGACATTTTTGTCTCACAGTGTCCCACACCCTTTGACCACATATCACCTTCATCCGTGCCCAGATTCTGTCAGTCCTCCTCAGGCCTGGGTCAGCCACCCCAGCCCTTCCAACTGGAGCACAATCCCACTCTTCCCAGAGGGAACAGCCACAGCCTCACGGCTGGGAGCATCCTTCCAGGGAAGCATCCTTCACTCTCTCTGGCCCTCCCATGTCTCCTAAGGGTCCAGGTTTCTGGCCCTGGAGCTATCAACAAGTAAATTTCTTTGCTGCTCCTCCTACTTTCAGCCCTTGACTCAAGTTCTCTAGCTTGGGGAAAACCAGCCAGCAAACCCCTTTGGCTGCTCTCCTGCCTTCATCCTTCTCTGAGGTCCCAAACTCTCATCTCCCGCCTTTCTGTCTGAGCAAGGCCCTGATTCACCAGCTAGCTCTCTGACTGGTCTCCTCACCTAGGGCCCAGGTGCCCTCTTTTAAGCCCAATTAATTGGCCAAACTGGAGTTTACTGAGAAGGCAAAGGAACACTGGCCCTGTTCCATCTTAAAGAGCCACTGTTACCCTGTTACAGGGACTTTTATCATGGGGAATACCACTAGCAAGTGCCCCAAGATCCAGAAAGTGACATTTTTTGTCTACTCATCCTTGAAAAGTACTTCCCTAGATTGTCTAGAATTTCAGGCAATTTTCACTGATTGCAAATGTAGAGGCTAGCCTCTCGTTATTGGGCTGTACCGGTCTTTTCTGAGGAGAAATCCCAGAAAGGGATTCGTTGCACTGGAAACTCCATGAGGTTGACCTCATGGAGGATCCCTTGGATTGCCTTCTTTATGGGGAGATTTACCACCACCACCACCACAATGGTGCAGAGAGAGGGCATCCAACAGATGTGTGATCTTAAGGGTCTGTCCACACTTACGAGGAGGAATCGATGAGTGGTGATCAATGCATCAGCAGTCGATTTAGCGGGTCTAGTGAAGACCCGCTAAATCGACTGTAGATCACTCTCCCTTCAACTCCTGTACTCCACTGGATCAAGAAGAGCAGAGGGAGTCGATGGGGCTACGTCTACTACCCCAGCCCGTATCGGTAGCGATCGATCGATCGGGATCGATATATCGCATCGCTCTCTCTAGCGCGATATATCGATCCCCGCGCCGCGCTATATCGATTCCCCCCACCGCGCCCGCCGGGGGCGGGCGCGCGTGACAGCGAGAGCCCGGACATCGATCGCCGCTGTGAGGCGGTAAGATCGATATCGATATAAGATATCTTCAGCTTCTCGTTTACGTCACGAAGCTGAAGCTATATTTCTTATTTCGATTTTTTGTAGACCAGCCCTGGGAGAGCATCTCCCATCGACATCGTGTAGTGTGGACCCCACGGTAAAAAGCTATGTTAATTTGAGTTACGCTATTCACGTAACTCAAATTGCATAGATTGAATTTCCCCTGTAGTGTAGACAAGGCCTCAGACACTGATGGAGGCTCAGGACCACGTGCACAGATGCCCAGGTCACCACACACCCCTCCATGGCAGCACGGTTCTCTCAGGATCTGTTCCCTTGTAATCTCTGCCCAGGAACTTTACTTGGATTTTACACTACTGAGGGAGTTGTTACATAAAATAATGTTGACAAAATCAGCATTTGATTAGTCAGGAATCCCTGTGGGGCTTTGGGGAGACATCCCCCTGGCCTTACCCCTTCCTGACCTACAGAATCTGAACCCTACAACATGCCCTGGGAGAGCCCTCCATAGGATAAGAAGGAAGCAGAGTGCAGGCAACATGACCCCATGTCCGCAGACTCAACCAGGTTCGACTCTGCTCCCATTAGTGGATAAGAGAATATAGCCCTGTGTATTTTACACAGAAGACAATAGCTGTGAGCAGTTCAGCTATGTCTCACAGTACCACAAAAAAATGAATATGCTCATTGTTTGGCCATTGGAGCCTTTCCTGCTTCAAATCAGCAGAGGCGCCATTAGATAAACAGAGAAGCTAGTGTTTGAGAAGTTGGCAAAGTGGACATTCATAACACACACCGAAACATTACCTTGGACAGCCCAATACAACAGTGTGTGCTAGGAACCAGTTTTTGGAGTAGGGGTGCCAAAGATCAGGTTCATTACTCTGGTATAGTAGAGTCAGCGTACAGACCAATTGCACAAAAATATTAGGTCACACTCTTGGCTTTAAACAATAATGATTAGGGCTGGTTGAAAATTTTCCATCTAACTTTTTTTTGTGACAGAAAATTGGTTATTTGACTAAACGAACATTTTCATCTTCAAAATAATTTCAATTCCATCAGAAAACCAAAAACCAAATAATTTGGTTTTCAGCAGCTTTCATCCAAAAATTACCAAGTCTTTTTTTTTTAATATAAAAACAAAAAATCAAAGTTTTCCCATGGAAAAACCCAATTTCTGACCAGCTCTAATAACCATAATACTGGTTGAATTTACTGGTTGCAATTTGAAAGTCTTATGACAAGTGTTCAAGTAGCAGCAAATAGATCTTGAGGTTTGCATCACAGTTCATACTACCATGGCTCAATCGGCTTTTACTGCCAAATGATTACAGCTGCAGATCAGCTTCAAGGCTATTATGCCCATTATTGGAGAAAGCACAGTAGCAACCTGGTCTAACCTTGACATTTTTCATAAGTACAGTTGTAGAAATCTGTACTGTTGAATACAAACTTTGTACAATGTATACACACACCAGCTGATGAGTCAGACTTAGAACAAGAAAAGAAGTGCAATGTTTTTGTACAGCACAATGCTTTTGACGGTGTTTTATCCAACTATCCCCTTTAAAGTGTTTAGTTTCACGTAGGTTCCTGTGTTACTATTGCTTTGAGCCACAAATCCTAACACACGTGATTACTGCCTTGGGACCCAGTTCTCCACTCCCTGACCCACTGTGCAGTCATTTACACCTGTGGAAAGTGAGTGCAAAAAGGATGTAAAATGCTACCACGGCAGAGTAGCACAGCTATAGTACGGAATAGCGTCTGTAAATGACTGCACAAGGGACAAAGAAAATCATGTCTATTGATCACAACAGGATTGCTCACATGAGTAAAGTTTATGCACGTGCATAAATGTTTGCAGCATAGTATCTGTTCTGGTCTTCCGATTTAGAACTAATAAATGTAGGTATGTGATTATTAATATACCAGCCAATTCAGCCATAGGTTTATATATAGTTTGTTTATTATGGCTCCGTCCCCCCAGCTCTGGACTATAGGGAAAGCAAACTGGATTTGTAAGAAATTAGATAACATGTTTTTTTACCCATGAAAGCTTATGCCCAAATAAATCTGTTAGCATTTAAGGTGCCACCGGACTCCTTGTTATTATTTGAAAGGTTTTCCCTTACTGAATGGAAATTGTTATTGAAATGGTATCTGAACCACCTGTCCATTATGAAAAATTTAATTACTCACCTCTATTTTTATCGTTTTACCAGAACGCATTTCCATCAGCAGCCCCCGCCTGGCTCATTCCAGAGATACAGGTTATTACAATGCAATTTCAATGTCCTTTGAAGATCCACATGGCTTGCTTCAGATCCATAAGTGCTGACAGCTAAGAGGAAGAATAGAGATCAGAGTTAGAGGGAGGATAAACAGACAAATTACAGTACCACCATGTGCTTAACAGGGCCTTTAACTTAGGACTTTTTGAAATAGTTGTTAAAACCACAGATTTTTAGAAAGAAAAGAAAAGAAAAGAAAAGAAAGAAAGAAAGAAAGACTGTACATGCTATCTCAATTGCAATTACATCTCTACCCCGATATAACACGAATTCGGATATAATGTGGTAAAGCAGTGCTCCGGGTGGGAGGGGGGAAGGGCTTCGCACTCAGGCGGATCAAAGCAAGTTCGATATAATCCAGTTTCACCTATAATACGATAAGACTTTTTGACTCCCACGGACAGCATTATATTGGGGTAGAGGTGTACAAAGATTAGTAATGTCACTTTGGTACAAAAGGATGGTTTACTCAAATTCTATGTGCTAGGCAATGTCCCCACATCTCAGAAAAACAGTCCCTGCCCCTTAAAAACATACTGTACAACTGACAAGCAACATACTAAAGGAGGAAAGGGGGACACAATCTAAATGGGGACCATTTTTATAGACATTCTCTATATATTGGTTAGGAGTGTGGGGGAGTCTATTATAATTATTAAATAAATGCACATTAACTATACCTGACTGCCCCTCAGTCTATTCAGCATTAATTGGGCAATGTCTTGTCACGAATGAGGTGGATTTTTGGAGGGGATCTGCAGGAGGAGAGGGCAAAGGTCCTTAAAGTTCAGATCACAGCAAAAGTTCCATTCCTAGGGAAGGCCAGAGGGAGTTGTGGGAAAAGCAGATCCGTGGGCTGTAAAAGCTAGTGGAGTGGAGGGAATACAATAAGGATGTGTCTACAATTAGCAGTTTTCACTGTCCACCATTGCCACAGTGGAGAACTAGTACAAACACAGCACTGAGAGAGAGAATTTCCAGGGCCATAGCTACAAATTGTAATGGTTCAGTCCGTGTACTTTCCTTGCAATATTATATTTATTTTTAGCACAGTAACAATCCTGTATTGTAGTAAACTATGCTCTTGTGGCATGTTCAATGTGTTTCTGTGTAGAAGCCCAGCATTATTCTCATTGATAGTGTTTTCTCATTTATGCTGCCCCCAAATGACTGCTCAAAGTAACTACACTATTGTGCGTGTAATTTTGTCCTTACTGCTAGAGAAGAATTGATCTTCTACATATCTAAGCACAGCAGGGATGTTGATGGCTCTCTGCTTACATGAGTCACCTGGCTTCATCAGGTAGATACCACAGGCCTTTGGCAGCACTATCCCTTTAAAAAGGAACAGTGCAAAATGCTAATCCACACATTGCCTTCCCTCCTTCCCTGATATAGGAAAGCAGACTCTCCTCTTGTGTGGCTCCAGAGTGCTGGGAGGATCCAGTAGCTCTTAGTTGTGCACTATTTTGGCTTTAAGAGGAGGAAGCTGGATGAGGGGTGATACTCTGTGACTGTGGGGCTTATTTCTACTCCTTTATCCAATCACCTCTACAGGCAGAGTTCCTCTGGGCATAGGGTTGCCAACTTTGGTTGGATGAATTCCTGAAGGTTTCATCACATGACATTATCTTTAATTAGAGATTAATCTTTAATTCCTGGAGACTCCAGGATAATCTTGAAGGATTGGCAACCCTATCTGGGCAGCGTTCACTGACTCCTTAGATGCCTTTGAGAAGCGATGGGTACTGTCGGGGGTTCCCTGATTTTTAACCTTCGATCTTACTCCCATTCCTGTTTTCTCTTTTGTTGTCCCATGTCCTCACTGGTGGCCAGGACCTAGTGGTTCCCCCATTATGCTCTAATGCATCCCAGAACAGCAATCCCAAAACACAAGAAAATCAAAGTAAGACACGCAGCTGGGTGACCAATCAAAAAATTTAATAACCATGAACCACTTAAGTCAGCAAGTCTGAACAAAACATAATAATAGTCCAAATGGCAGCTATGTAGCAGCAGGCCCTCAGTAACAGTACACACCCAACTCTATGTGCACAGTCACGCACACACGCACACACACCTTAGTTGAGGGGGCAGGTCTTTAGTTTTGGGCAGGCCTAGACCTGCCTGGCCCAGTACCCACAAATAGTACCGTGGCTTTACGCTCTCTTTGTATTTGTCTTTAGGGCAGTGTACAGTCTCATTATTGCCCTATGTTTTAGTCTAAAAAGTACAAAGCACAATCAGCATTTAGGACAGACATAATCACAGTTTTAATCAGGGGTACTCTTGTATGTGTTTTTCTATAGCTAGTTTGTCTGAACTTTATTGTTGGTAAGGGTTTGCCCCTTTCAGGCATTACTCACAGTGTACAACGTTGAAGATTTTTGAGAGAGAAGAAATTTGAAGGATATTTTGTTCTGCATTATTAACATGTTATTAAGTGAATTATATTCACTTAGAAAGTACCGGCCGTGTAAGGATCTCAACAGAATTTATAAACATCAGTCAATATAGCCTCACAGCACCCCTAGGACTAACAGAAGTATTATTATCCCCATTGCACTGAGGAACTAACTAGAGCTGGGCAAATAACTGATAGTTTGGCTTGCTGGCAGTTCTGAAAAAACTGGTAAACAAATTTGGTTCAACCCCAGCTGGAACTTTTTAGAATTTTTGGTGAATTTAAAAGTAGGGAAAATACAGTTTTGGGTTGAACAAAATGTTTAGTTTTGGGTATTTTTAATAAAAGGAAAGGAAATTAAGAGCTAGGTTCACAAAAATTGAGGCGGAGAAAGTGGTTGTGGTGGCAACAGTACCAGCTGCTTTACACCCAATAGCCAGGGAACTCATTTAGGAGACCCAGGTCTGAATCCCCATTCTTGAGCAGGGACTTGACCCCAGCTCTCCCTTAGTGATTACCCTAACCACTGGGCTATTGGCTATTGTGAAGCGGGATCTCTCAGAAACTCTTCCACTTTTATGTAAAAGTCATGACAGAAATTCGTGAAATATTTCAGTTGAAGTGAACCTGAATTTTTCAGCCAAAACAAATGTGCCCAGCTGTAGAGCTGACTGAAGCACAGGTAGGTTATATCCCCAACCCACAGCCATCAGAACAGAATCATGGACTCTTGACTCACTGCCCTGTGTCTTAACCACAAGACCATCCTTCTTCCTCCCATCACTGCTGTGTCATCACAGAGCTCCAAAACACTGCTCCCCAAAGCTGTGATTTATCAGTTAGGCATCCTTCTGAAGTCATGGTTCATAAAAAGAGACAGTGATGTGATCTTGTAACAGAGCACTGCACTAGTTAAGTCATGGAACACAAGCAAGGGCTTCCAAAGTGAGAACCTTTTCTGTTCCAAAATGAAATGAAGGGCTTTTTCCTACCTAAGGTCTTGTCTATACTTGGAAATTTCCCAATATAATTATTCCAGAATAGGTATTTTGGTAAAATTCCATGTGTAGACAAGCCCCAACGCTTATCCAAGAACAAAAGCCACTGAACTTTATAGCACTCTCCTGAGATCTAAAATCTCTCACTCTCCCCTCTATGATCTAATAAGGACAGCTGTTCCCCGCACAGAACCTTGTTTCCTTCCTGATCCTCAGTAATGAAATCTACTCATTGCTAAACAAACACATGCAAAATAGCTGGGTGAAAAGTGCTTGTTTTTTGTTTATTGTGTACAAATTGATATCAGCATTTAGTCACGGGATTCAGATACTTAACACTGGAAAAATACATTTTCCATCCATACTTTGTCCACCAACTGCAACCATTAGACTTGCAAAATTCTACAGCCTTGACAAGTAAACATTATTGATGAAAGATTTAAATATAATCAGGGTCAGCTCTTTAGCTGGTGTAACTCAGCAAATAGCTTCATTTGAGCCAATAGAGTTATGCCAATTGACACCAACTGAGGATTGGCCTTAATTTTTTCATCATCATTGGAAAGATAGACAAGCAGCTGTTATGTCTGGTAAGTTTTTATGACCATTTTTGAAGCTGCATTAGCAGTAGCCTGCATTAGCAGTAGTAGAATTTTTTTCTGCAGCATAGTAATTTTTGAGGTGTTTTAGGGCTGCAAGCAATTATGTACTTTTCTGCTACTTTTAACCATTACTATCCAAAACTATGAGTTAGTCAATATCTGCATTCCTTTCCCAGCACTCTGAAGGAGAACTGTTCACACTGGAGGCATTGTTACCCAGACTATTCTAAACAATACAGATAACACTGTGTTCTTCTTTGAGAATTGTGAATAAAGAGATTTTTAAATGCCCATCAACTAAGCTATCAGATCCAATTCTATGAATTATATGTTGTGTAAAACTAAGTGAGGTAAAGAATCTTTAAACTTATGGACGATGTCCAACTTGAGAAATATGGATTAGCTGTGGTTGCCCTTTCTAAGGAAAGCATTCAAGCACAAATATTTAACTATGGTCATAAAACTAAAATACCCCTCAGAAATTACATCAGTTTTTTGAGCCTCTACATTCTCATTATTGAAATTTGATAGAAAATCTAGTCAGATTAACCCCATCTAGACATTGAGGGCCAAACCCTGCCCAGGCCAGCCAACTCAGAGTGCAGAGAAGTTGCTCAGTGCAGCCTCAGTTGCAGTAATCCTAACAACCAGGACAGGGTGTCTACAAACACACTAAGGGTACATGGTCTGGAAACCACTTTGCTGCTGCTCAAAATAGCAGCAGTGTGTATGTGTCCCTGATGGCACTTGCTATGAACAGCAGCACCCGTGATATAGGGGTTTGGAAACCTCCCCTAGAACAATACACCATGCCCTCTACAGTGCACAGCATGGTGTTTTAACATCATTTGAAGGCTATGGAGAGCCGTGGCTGGCTTTTATATTCCCTGCTCCCTCTTATGCACTCATCCATTGTGTCCATCATCTTTCCATTGACTTTAATAGGAGCTGGATCGGGTCAATAGCAAGGAGCAGGATTTTTCCCATAGAGTTCAGGTCTAGGCCCAAACTGGTGTAGTCAGACAATGAATTACACACAGAAGAATGAGTGATTTGATGAAGTAAAATAGAACAGATATGTGAAGCAAAGAGACTGATTTTCCGAAACTGAAAGATCAAACCATTTCATTTAAATTAAAAAGGAGCTGAAATTGTTTGGCAAAATTTGAAGGTGGGTCTGGAATGTTGAACTCAGCCGCCTGTGAAAACTTGGTTAAATTTCTGCCCTCTGTTTTTCACATACAATGCCTGTAAAGTCAGAACAAACTAATTGTCCTTCTAATGACATCAGTGGGGTTGTAAGGGTGTAGCAGTGGGCAGAATTTGGCTCTGCTGGGCCCCTCATGTTCCTGTTTTTCTTCCTGGAAGCTGTACCCTGGAGAACAGTTTCAAGCTGTGATGTTAGTATTACAGTAACTGCAGTGGAAAGCAAACATTTTGGAGTGCAATCATTGGGGATTTGAACTTTACCAAATGTTCTGGATTACATCACTGTACTAACATAGTTGATGGTGGGGGTTGTGCTGTTGACACTTGCAGTTATCAGTTCTTACTGGCAGGGGAAAAAAATCTGTGATCAATAAGGTTTAGTAGTGAAATATAAAATTAAAACTTTACCAAACAATCAGGCAAACAGACCAGCCTCACAAGATCTGGAAGTCCCTATACAGTAACTCCTCACTTAACGTCCTCCCACTTAACGTTGTTTCAAAGTTATGTCGCTGCTCAATTAGGGAACATGCTCATTTAAAGTTGTGCAATGCTCCCTCATAATGTTGTCTGGCTGCCTGCTCTGTCCACTACTTGTAAGATTCTGTGGAAGAGCAGCAATTTTACAAGGGAGCATTGTACAAGTTCCTCTTCTCCACCTCCTCCCCCTTCCTCCCAGTGCTTCCTAGGCTTAAGACTTTCTGGGAGGGAGGGGAAGGAGCGGGGAAGTGCTGTGTCTCCGCTCCTCCCCCTCCCTCCCAGAAAATCCTAAGCGTGAAGTGCTGGGAGGGAGGGTGAGGGGCAAGGAAGTGCCGCAGCTGTTTGGCAGTGCTTAGGACTTTCGGGGGGAGGGGGAAGGAGCAGGGATGCAGCGTGTTCCAGAGAGGAGGTGGAGTGGGGGTCGGAAGAGGTGGGCCTGGAGAGGAGCGGGGACAAGAAGAGGTGGGCATGGAGCATCCCCCAGCAAAGTCGGCGTCTTTTCTTCTCCAGGGAAGCTGCCGCTGCTGCTATGAAGGTGCTTCCTAGCATCCTTGCCTGCAGGGGGCTGTGCCTGTGTGGAGTAAGCCAGGGGCACTTCCCAACCACAGTACAGTACAGTATATAATGCCTTTTGTCTGCCCAAAAAAATTTCCTTGGAACCTAACCCCCCGCATTTACATTAAATCTTATGGGAAAATTGGATTCATTTAACATTGTTTCACTTAAAGTTGCATTTTTCAGGAACGTAACTACAATGTTAAATGAGGAGTTACTGTACTGGTCATGCTTTGGCAACCAACATAATCCCATAACTGGGACTGAGAGCAGAATATTAATCAGAGTTGAAGCATACTCAGGATAACAGTTTCCAGAACCCAAATCACAGCGGGACATAGACAAAGGCAAATATTAACAGGTACATATACTTAAGAGGCGGCTGTTGGGGAAAAAGGTAAATGGGGTAGCAGAAATGGATCTTGTTGCACTGTATGAAAACCAGAAAGGAAACTGTAGAGACTTAGGTCACAATCTATTCAAACTAAGCAGCAACAGAAGTGTGATTACTGTAGAAAATTAAAAATAGACAAGTTTAAGTTAAATACACCAGCCATTTCTCCTCTACATTTTCCCACAGTTGTAGTATTGGGTAAGCCTCATAGCCAGGCACCACCAGCACTAAGCACTGTGTCACTGAACGATGTTCAAAGGTGGGCTGTGCAATACAGCACCGTAATAAGCAGCAAGAATCATTACAGGTAATCCCCACTAACATGCTAAGAGACCACTCGCCTCTTAAATGAATGTCCATAGTTTCCTCAATCTCAGTAAAGTGGATTCTGCCAGAATCTCTGGAGGCAGAGAATTCCAAGTGCCTTAAAAGGAAACAAAAAAAAACCCTTTTTAGTCTTGCCCACACTAGGGAATTATTCCTAAAAATATTTCTCACAATAGCAATCAACAGTGCATCTCCACTGGTGGTGACAGTAGTATAGACAAGGTGCTGCTGACATATATAGCAGACATAGGGGAGCCTAAGATCAGAGTTAAGCAACAGTGATAATACCATCGGCCTCCCGTCTTCACTACAAGTTCCATTGCTGGTAGCCCTGGCACCAGAGCAGAAAAATGCTTCCAGATTGTCCCAACATGGAAAAGCCCTGGAGCGGGTATTGCCAGATGGCCAGCACTAAGTATATTCATTGAGCTGGCTTGCTGTACATGGACTATCACAAATGCCCACCATCAAGTGTTTTTTGTGAATGGGCTTTTAATGTTCTGTGGTCACCTCTCCTGAAATCTTGGTCTTCAGCTAATAACGAAAATGAAAAGCAACTTCTCCCTATAGACTATGTATGCCTAGAACAAGTCATCTGAGAATATGGAGAAAAAGGCAGAACAAGATGAAGATTAAGGAAAATGTAATAGTTCATTTGCCATTAATCACAGGGAGATAGACGTGTATAAACAAAAAGGCTATTTATCCCAAGCTGACTTTTACACATTTTAACTGTTTTATTACTCAGTTCAGTAAGCTGTGTATGCTGTAAAACTTATGGTAGTGAGTTTAAAATTCAGCTACCTAAACCATATACAGAGCCACAACAACGATTTGCTTGCCCAATAACTCTTCTAGACGCCTGCTCACTCTGCTGTCTGGACTGCACCAACATTCCCAATGCTGCTATAAAAAATATTCAAAGTCAGCACTCTTGCCCCGCTTCCGTTTGCAAGTTAAAGACATAAACAATTATATAAGAAGAAAGAGCACCTTTATACGGCAGCAAACTGGAGGGGGATACACTGAAAGCTATGGACCTAAAAAGAGTTACGTGCATAAGTCCCTTTTTAAGGCTCCACTGCAATGGACAAAGCTCCTGTTGAATCCTGTAGGCACCTAAACTCACTCAGTGCCTACATTTTTGCATAAAAGTTACCTACATGCCTGTTTCTGCCTGAGCATGTGCATTGCTGCCTCCCTCTAGGCGCCTACTCCCTGCCTAAGCCCAAGAGATTCACAAACCAAGAGAAGATAGACTTTTGGCCACTTATCTTGTGTGTGGGCCCTGATCCGTATGTGTGCTATGAGGCAGCCTACTGGATCAGGCGCCTCAGGGGAGTTCACACAAAACAGCCTGGGACAGGTGAGGAGGAGGATTTCCCTCATAACTTTTAGCCCAGTGGTTAGGATGTGCCACCAATCAGAATGAGTGTTTTAGCCATTAGGCTAAAGTCTACTCTCACGTGGGGAGGGAGGGGCCTCACTCAATCTCTTCTGTTGAAGCTGTTGAAGCTGTAAATAAATAATTAGAGTCATTGGGGCAGGGGGACTGGATCCCTCACATTCTGGGTGAGTGCCCTATTCACCAGGCTATACAGTCATTCCCAGGGTTGTGCTCTCTCTCTCTCTCTCTCTCTCTCTCATTCTGGCCCATTTGACTCTTTAAAAGAAATAGAGAGTAGAGCTCCAAATTGCTCATTCAACACAGGTAATGTTATTGCCTCTTTGACAAAATCAAAAAGCATTAGCAGTTCCCACTGCATGAAAGGGGTATAGTAAATACTTAACTGCTGCTGCAACTTCCTTGTGTAACCCTGTTAACATCAATACATGAGCTGTAAATCATGGCATAATTTAACCCAATCAATAGCTTTGAATGCATAAAGTCATCTTTTCAGGGAACTTTCTAGGTTGGCATTATTTGGATTGACTTGATTAGTATTTGCAAGTTGTAGACTATATTTGACATTCAGAGAATGTGTGTGCTCACTAAATTCCATTTCTTATTAGTGAGACACAGGGGCGGCTCTAGGCACCAGCAAAACAAGCTGGTGCCTAGGGCGGCAACATCTAGGGGGCGTCCCCTGCTGCCGGGGGTGGGCGGCAGGCTGGGCCAGCGGACCTGCCGCAGTCACGCCTGCGGGAGGTCCACCGGAGCCCCGGGACGACTGGACCTGCCGCAGGCATGACTGCGGAGGGGGCGCTCGTCCCGCGGCTCGGCTGGAGCTCCCGCAGGCATGACTGCGGCAGCTCAAGCGGAGCCGCCGGACCCGCGAGCCGCCCGCAGCTGCGGGAGGTCCAGCCGAGCCACGCGGGACCAGCGGTCCCTCTGCAGTCATGCCCGCGGGAGGTCCGCTGCTCCCGCGGCTCCGGGGCGCCTCCCGCGCATGACTGCTTGGGGCGGCCAAAAAGCTAGAGCCGCCCCTGGTGAGACAGCAAAGCATCTCAACAAAACTCTTTTAATTTAGGCCCATCCAGGCTTGTTTCAAATCATAGGAGATCTGGGCAGGGAGATCTTCAAGGATGCTGAACCAAGAACCTGACTAGGAAGAATTTAGCCAATGAAAGGCCAGTTGAATCACCCAGACAGGTCTCAGCAACACAAGACAAGTTGGGGGGCCTCATCGATGAGTAATCTTGGGTAATGGTAACCTGATTAGCCAGCAGTGTTGCACTGAAGCGTACAAACCACAAATTAACACCTGACCAACCCACCCACACACCTTTCTCAGAACTAGTGTTCCATTGCGAATCCGGGTTGCAATGAAGTGGCAATCTAGCAAGGTACTGCAGACTGGTGGGAGAGGTTAACTGGAGATACAAGTTCAATATAATGCTCCCAAAACTTACAGTGTCCTTCCACAGAATTCCAAAAATCATCCCCAAACTCTCCCAAATCAACTCTCCCAAATCTGTACCACAGGGGAGGGGTAGATGCTTGTTTTAAGGCACATCCCCACTCCTGGACAGAACCTGCTCAGATCCATGGAGCTGTGTTGGGGACTGATTAAAGGACTGTGCTTTCTGAGCTATGAGGGTAAGGGAAGGGACCTTGTTTTATGGTATAAGTCCCCTGATCCCAGACAGAACCTGCTGTCATCATGTTGGTGAATGGCTCTGGGAATGGGATTGGTTTTTAGAGCTGATTTAAAAAAAAAGGGTATTATTCTATGAAAATATTTAGTCAAAGAGTTGAACATTTTCAGCCAGCTATATCGATTTTGTAGCTGTCTATGAACTTGTACTCAACTCTGAGATAAAAGCCTACTATTGCTTCAGAAGGGAGTGGCCTCCTGAGAATCTCTCTCACACGTGGCCTTTCCCCAGTCCTGAATGGAACCCACTAGAGTTGCTGAGACCCCAGCATTGAACAGATGCAAAAGAGTCCTGTCCGTTGGGGAAAGGGGCTGGTATGGTTCTGCCACACTTCTAGAGGGAACCTGTTGATGCTCTGGTGAATAGCATCAGGAGAGATTCAATACAGAAAGAAATGGAAGGAAAATAACTTCTTTATTTCACCACAATTTTGGGTGTGAATAATAATATTAATATTAATATTATAGAATGCAGTCCCCTTCCTTTTTCTTATCAACTGAAATTCAACCAAAGACACTTATTGGTATCCAGGCCTTTAGTGAATTTTGTGTTCCTGCGTCTGGATAATTAGTCACAATACTTGTACACTTTGTATACTGGTGGGGGAGAAGGAGTGTTTAAAGGACATTTGGCATGCTGTATCATATGATGTTGGTGTTTCTATGCCAATCATGCTTTAACTAAATACTCTCCCAGAACAAAAGGTGGAGTCACCTCAGGCAACTTTTGTTTCATATCTATGAATATGTGATTTTCCAATTCTCTGGTGTTTTTTTTTAAGTTTCAGTGGATATAATGCATTCAGACACTCCCTTTTTTTAATGACAGAATCCGTCTTCTTGTCTACACTAGTCTTCAACAGCACAAGGGGGAGTTAACCACTTACATCCTGGCTAGCCAATAGATTTGTTTTACTTGTTCCCAATTCATTCCAGACTTTTATGAGGAAATATTCAAAAATAAAGCTGAAGAGCTGGAATAATAGTCTCTCTTCTTCAAGGCCTCAACTACTGTAAAGTGAAAAATATGCCAAAAATGTGGGCATTTTCAAACATGTAAGCAGTAGCCTGAAGGCCTCACACAGCACAGCTGCTTCCTATAAAGCTTGCCATGTAGGGACAGATTCCCTGAGTTACAGAAATTATGAGTATTTTTACACCTCTAATTAAGTCTCCAGAAACAGACAAGTATTTTCATTATAAATGGTTTTCAAAGCACTGGTTTTCAAAAATATGTGATAACCACAGATTCCAGCATCATTTTTTGGGACCCAGAGACACCATTTTTGACTGACTATATGTCATCCAACTAAAACTCCTTCCGTGTTAGGGTACCTGACATTTTGCTAAAACTGCAATATTCATACTTTATACTATACAGTATCTACATTCTGGTTTAGAGGCCTTAAGTAATACAGGATGCTACAAGTGGTATGAAAAAATGAATTTTTTAAATGGTATGATGTGTCAGAAGAAAATTTCTATCATTTAATAGGCTCCAAAATGAACACATCCCTGCAGAAAAGAAAGATTACAGAAGAAGAGGACATTTGGGGCATAGCTACAGAGAGGAATAGAACAGGGTCAGTTGATTTACAAATATGCACATGCACCAGCCATTTCCCCTGCGTAGGAAGCACAGCACCCACATAAATACTGCAGACCCAAAGCAACAGTAGTATCCATAGAGTGATTCTACTGCTGCTCCATTGTCTGGGAGGGAAGTATTTAGTTTTTTTTTCTTTAGGATCTCTAAAGAAAGCTCCGTATTGCCTTAATAGTATTTAATAGTATTTTCTTGGTGAGAGAGGGTAGGGAAATTTTTTTTTCTGCTTGTATTTTAATCTAAAAAAATGTTTGGCATATCAAATTGTTGTTTGCAGTCCTATTGTAGCCATGTTGGTCCCAGGATATTAGAAAAAGACTAGGTGGGTGAGGTAATATTTTTTACTGGACCAACCTTTGTTGGTGAAAGAGACAAGCTTTTGAGTATACACAGATGTGACCCGAGGAAGCACTATGTATAAGTTCAAAAGCTTGTCTCTTTTCACCAACAAAATTGGGTCCAATAAAAGATATTACCTCACCCACCATGTCTCTGGAATAGCAAGTGTGCTTTAGTTTTTTGAAAAATTGGTCCTTAGAGCCTTGGTTTCTTTTTGGTTTTCATATTAGTCAGATCTGCATGTCTAGCTAGTCATTTCAGATACTGGCCCCATTTCTATTCCTTTCTCTAGATTTTATTTTTAAAAACAAAACAAAATTAAGGCAATTGGGAGTTCAAACATGGATATTTGTATTTAACCACTCACCAGATCCCTGGAGAGCACTTTGTGCTATTTTAGTTTGTTTATTTATTTATTATACTCTTTTAGCTGGATAGTCAGCAGTCCAATTCAGTTATAAAGTGTATAAAAAATAAATAAGGTATATAGCTTAAGTATCTTAAGAATTAACGCTATTTTACTCTTATTGCCATAGCTGAAAACAGCATTTTTATAATATCTTGTAAATGCAATGGCCAGTGAATTCCTCTGAGTTAATGTCATTAACCTCCAGTATAAATAATCCGTGGTGTATATTGTAATAAGATAATGTGAAAGTCCAAAGGAACTCATTCCCAGACTACATCAGAAAAGCTACTAAGTCAACAACTGGAGCAGACAATAACAGTGTGAACTAAGGGAGCAGAACTTTTAAAGCATGTTACTTAAAATAGAAAAGCATTTAAAATGCCACTGACAAGATTAAATATGTGCATTCAGACTTTACTGCTATGTGAATTAAAGTCAGAACATTAAAAATGCTGTATCAATCAGATCTGTATTTCTTAAATGACAACTAGCTATATTAAATTACATCATACAAAGCCATTACTTTTCCTGTTTTGTGTTGTCATCACCAAGTTTCACATAATTGAAAAGGAAAATCATTTACTTAATCTAATTTTTAAACTACACTTCATACAAATACACTCGCATCTAAAACTCTCTGTGCTTCTTTACATTTTGATTCCCTGTGTGTACAGGAGGTGCATGCAGGCCAGATGGATGGCAGGAGAGAGATCACTTGATCATTACCTGTTAGGTTCACTTCCTCTGGGACACCTGGCTTTGGTCACTGTCAGTAGACAGGATACTGGGCTGGATGGACCTTTGGTATGACCCAATATGACCATTATTATGTTCTTAGATGTTAGGAGTTGGAGTAAAGACAAAAAAAAGACACCATGATAGCAATGAACATGTCGTTCCAACTGTTCTTTCAGATTAAAAATAGGATTTTAGTTGGTTAGAATTGATTCAACTGGACTCTGCTTTGCTCACCAGTCCCAGACCTCTTCTAAAGGGACAGAGCCTCAGCTCCTGAAAACTGGCCTTGTGCCACTGAAGTCAATGGAGCCAGACCCATTTAGCTGAGAGGCTGGCCCAAAGTGTTTTAACAAGTTGACTATACATGAAGAAGCAATACTGATGCCATATGCCCATACTTATGAAAAAGAGCATCGTTTTTCACTTTACTCGACCAAAGCCACATAGTCTGGTATATTGTTATATCGTATATTTGATACATCAGTGCAAAATAAAACAAACACAAAGCAGTATTGTGGCCGAGAATCCATACCCACAGAAGTCAGGAAATTAAAAATTATGGTTGCCATAGCAATTGTAATTCAACCCACTTGTGTAGTTTCTTTTACTATCCATATTGTTAAAATGTATGCCTTAAATCACACTGGAAAGGAGTGGACCACCACCACACTTGTTATGGACTCAGATACTTCTTCTAAATGTAATCCAAAAAGCATCTTTCTAGGAGCCACCTTCAGTAACTAACTGTTCTCATGGACTGGTTGCTCTTCACATTGTTTAATAAAAACCACCCTCATTTAATAGCTACACCTTTACTATGCAAGCCACAGGGGAGAACTGTTATATTAATATAAACCACCTTTGTTTTGAAGTTTCTCTTGATTTAAAGCCACAGCATGGAAAAGTAATTACATTTAATAAAAGCCGCCACTTCTAAGCAGAAATATATGGTACAATGCGGCCAAGTTACAATGGCTTTGAATTTTTGTGCACTTAAAATTCACTACCATAATGCTTTTAAGGCACACATGCATTGCAGTCTTTGATTGTTTTCCTAAGAGATATAAGGAAAAGAGTGACTGATGGTAGTCCCCCTCTGCTCCCCAATGTTCACCATGATTCCCAGTGCATATTTGAAGGGATGTAGCTGCTGAGCAATAATTCTCTGATCACATAAGTGAAAAAAAGAAATGTTTCCTCATGTTCGTATTTGGACTTTGCAAAATTCACCAGGCTTAAATCCACAAATTCTAAGCCCAAATGAACAGAGTGATAAAATGTTATGGGCCTGATTAAAATTCAATTTAAAAAATCACAAGAAAGACCTCCGTCATCTTCAGTGGGAATCGGATCGGCCCTATGAACCTAGCAATCTGTGCAAACAATACACAATGTCTAAGATGCATGTTCATAAGCACAAACATGCAACTAAAGCAAGAGAGGCCTGAATGTAGTAAGCCTATAAAAAAAAGTTCAGATAAAACAATAAATTAACCTATCATAGAATTATAATCTGGGTCACAATGTCCATGTCCATAACTTCTGCCCAGCCTCCATTACAATGGCAGTCTGCAAAGTGGCACCATTGGTTTTTAGAGTGCTAAATGATGCAGACAGGAGAATACAGCTCTGACACCATCCCTCTTTTAAAAAGGTCATCGTTATGTCTCAGCTCGGCAAGTGGCTTTGCTTTGTTGCAGTGGACTCTGTGGAATGGAAGTCTCTCCCAGCCAATATCCAAAGTAACTATGGAGTGAAGAATCAAGCTCAGTGTTCTCCAGAGACTTTGCTGGAACATTGCACCACATCATCATTCCCAACATCATAAAAGACACAGTTTAGCTCTAGGGTGCATAATTAGCCAAGCGTTAACATAGGACTAGCCAAACTATATCAGAGCAATGGCCCACCTGGTCCAGTCTCCTGTCTTGGACACTTGTTAATACCAGCTGCTTCAGAAGATGGAGTAAGAAACCACATAATGGATAATTATGAAGTAACTTACCCACAGAAGACTCTTCTTCCTAACCCCCCCATCAGTTAGCGGTTGGCTGACGCCCTGACGTGAGGGTTTATTTATATATGTATCTATTGAACTGTGGCTGTTCTAATTATCCGCATAGATGCCTAATACTTTTTTGAATCTTGCTAAGCTGTTGACCTCAATGGTACCCAATGACAATGAGTTCCAGACATTGATTGTGCATTATGTACAAAGTATTTCCTTTTATCATTAAATTTGTTGCTTTTCTTTACAATGTCCCCTCCTACTTGTATTATACAAAAAGCGAACACGGGAGAACCCAGTTTGCTCTCCCTCTTCCATTCATTATTTTAGATTCATATATCAGGCCACTTCTTATTCACCTCCTCTCCAAACCAACCAGTCTCAAGCTTTCCTCATACAGAACTCTTTCTCTCTATCCAGCTTTATTAGATCCTCTCTGTTTTACAGCTTTCTAAAAGGCCTCCAGGCAGATCTGTCATCCCTAAATTTAGCCTCTATTTTCAGAGTTTTACTCTTTTGTCCCTTGTGGTGGGTGGCAAGCACAGAAGGCAGAATCCTCTTTGCTTGTCCCTGTGGATTTTCATTTGCATCCAAATTTTACATGACACTCTAATCTCACTTGAGTTTTCAAGAACTGAGCAGCATGTGACGCAGGCAACATAGTCAGCAAGCCTGCCTAAAGAAGGACACTAGGTGCTGAAACAGCCTCTGGCCTCCTCCCCAGGACATGAAGTACCGGAATACAGCATGGAATGTGAAGGGGGGTAAGGGAAATGAGAGGGGAATGAAGGAGACCACTTCTCACTGCTGTTTCTCTGGCTCCTTTAGTATCTGTGCCTGTATTTCCATTGAAATATACATTGAAATTATAAGCCTATGGGTTTTAAATCTATTGATTTAATAGGCTGATAAATAATAGTTAATAAGATAATACTATATTAGTAATAAAAACAGTATATAGGGTAATAGTGCTTTCCTAACTCACAGGGGCGTTGGAAGATAAATATGTCCAAGATTGTGAGGCCCTCTGATACTAGGGTGGTGATGATAAGAGGATACTTTAGGCTATGTATACACCGCAGTCACGGGGTGTGAATGCAGCCCGTATGCACATACCCAAGCTTGCTTTAATCTAGCTAGTCGGGTACTGCAAAGTGGAGCTGTGACAGCACAAGCTTCAGGGCAGGATGTAGAAACCTGCCTGGAGTCTTGGGTATTTACTCAGGTGGTGCTGCTCCACTGCTGCTCCACTGCTTCACTGCTCCAGTATCCAAGCTAGCTAGATTAAAGTAGCTCAGGTACATGATCTACAGATGAGTCTGCATGTGAGTGTGATGCAGTGTAAACTTCACCTCAGAGAGACAAAAAGAGCTCTGAGAGGCTCACTGTTCTCTCTCTACCCAGTTCTCTCTGCAAATCGTAAGCCCCATCACATCAAGGAGACTTTTATAAGGAAACTCTGCAAAATGAACCTCCTAGATTTCACCTCCTTCCCTCTTTTCATGCTCCTGTGGGTTTTACCATGACACAAGAAGATTACAATCTCATAACATCAAAACCCTTAGTTTAGAAGGTGTGATCACTTCCAAACGCAGATGCAGCTAGAGAGTTCAAAGCTTCTCTGTGCAAGTTATTCAGTTTCTCAGGCCGTAACGTGGTTTCAAGGGCATAGAAAAACCAAAACAAAGCAGGTGTGTTCAGACAAGTTGATATACACGCGTTATTGACTCTGAAATGTGGTCAAAAGTTTTGTTTGGGTTTCTGTTTAGCAATTACTAGAAGCCAATCAAAAAAGTTTCACCAAGAAGGCAGAAACCAGATGAGATCCTCAACCCTGCTCAGATACCTACATCTGGGTGAGAGGGCCAGAGTGGTGTAAAGGGGCCCTACGCTCTGGTTACTGCAGGGGAAGGATTCCCCCAGTGCAGGTACTGGAACAAAAATAAAACATCTTGAGTGTCTCTTCTGAAGATCCCATTGCAAGCCAATGGACACTGTCAGAACAGTCAGGCTCTTAGGGCTAAATTATGTAAGGACTTCTCAGTCTCTGGAGAAGCCCAGCAGAAGGATGGCGCAAGGGTCACAGACACCACAGATCCCATCCTCAGAGTCTGCAGCTCCAGGGTCTCATCTACCCTTAAAAGTTTTACTGGCATAACTATGTCTGTTAGGGGTATGATGTTGAAACAGTTACACAAGTAAAACCCCTAGTGTCAATGCAGTTATACCGGTATAAGGATTCCTTATCCCAATATCGTTTATTTCAGTTCCTGAACAGGAATCAGTTGTACCAGCATAACTATGTCCATGCTGGGGCATTGTACTGCTTTACCTATACCAGCAGAGTTAAAGCAGCAAAATTTTCTAGCATACAAGAGTCCTAGGGGTGCGTCTACATAGGGATAAAAGATCCATGGCACAGCCACTGCTGGCCTGGGTCAGCTGACTTGGGCTTGTTGGGGCTTGGGCTGCCAGGATAAAAATTGCTATGTAAACACTGGGGCTCAGGCTGGAGACCAATCTCTAGGCCCCTCCACCTACTCAGGGTCCCAAGTATGGGCTTCAGTGCAGGCTAGCCACCTAAGTAAATCCCCAGGGCTCCAGGCAGGCTTTTACATCCTGCCCTGAAGCACATGCAGCCACAGCTTCATTGCTCCAGTACTAGAGCTAGCTGGATTAAAACTAGCTTGGGTATGCATACATGGGCTGCATTCATGTCCGGTGATTGTGGTGTAGACAGAGCCAGCCTGAGCCCAAACGTCTACACAGCGATTTTTCATCTTAGAGCCTGAGTCCAACAAGCCAGAATCAGCTGACCTGGGCCAGCCACGGGTTTTTTATCCCTGTGTAAACATACAGTAAGATTTGCTGCACAGAGTCTCACCCTCTGCTTTTAGAGAAGAAGGTGTGAGAAATGGAAGGAAAATATTGATAAGCCCATGAGGAAGCCTGCTGGAAAAAATACACTGTTGTAATTTGTATCCATGAATCTGCTTAGAAAAGACATCAGGGTAAAATACCCAAAGGACTTTTTATGCATCTATCATCCAGATTTTCTTTGTAGCAGGGATTTAGTATCAGGGTTGCGTAAAGGAACTGTAAGAACTTCAGTGCCATTGTTGACACACAGGGCTGGTCTACACTAAGGGGGAAAATCGATATAAGATACGCAACTTCAGCTACGTGAATAACGTAGCTGAAGTCAAAGTATCTTATATCGATCACTTACCCGTCCTCACGGCGCGGGATCGATGTCCGGGGCTCTCCATGTCGACTCCGCCACCGCCGTTTGCGGTGGTGGAGTTCCGGAATCGATAGGAGCGCGTTCGGGGATCGATATATCGCGTCTAGATGAGACGCGATATATCGATCCCTGAAAAATCGATCGCTACCCGCCGATACGGCAGGTAGTGAAGACGTAGCCTAAGAGGATGTGGTCTAATAGCATGTTGGATGGAGGAGAGGAAACAGTAACATCAATGGGCAGAACAACTTGCTTCCAAGCCATCTGCTTTGGAATATTTTGACAGAGATAAAAAATGGAAAATGCTCCCCTAATACATAGAGACACAAGGTGGGTGAGGTAACCTCTTTTATTGGACCAACTTCTGCTGGTGAAAGAGACAAGCTTTCAAGCTATATAGAACTCTTCTTCGGGTCACAGAGCTCTGTATAGCTCAAAAGCTTGTCTCTTTCACCAACACAAGTTGGTCCAATAAAAGATATTCCATCACTCACCTTGTCTCTCTAATATCCTGGGACCAACATGGCTATAACAATACTGCAAACCCCTAAAACATAGCTAAACATATGATGCAAGCCACTAAGATCAACACTCCAGTTAAATCAGATGGATGGAGTGACCAAAAGCTATGCAAGAAGGGCTTAGTGGATTTGTACAAATTCCTAAAACTGATAGAAAAGTTTTCCTGAGAGATGTTCTAATCCCACCTATACTGCTTCTCTCATCAGATATGCTGGTCAACCAAACAGCAATTTGGCAAGGACTAAGTGCTCAAGTGAATAAAAGTCCCAGCTGCTGTTTATATATTGTGCACTACCTTACACACACTTGTAATGACGTCAGAATAGGGCATGAACATGTACTTCCATTAGAGTTACTCTTTTTATGGAAATATTTCAGTTTAAGAAATTCTACCAGCTCTATTGCTGGAGAAATGAATGAATCTGGAAGAGCATGACTTAATATCATACTGTGGGATTTTCAAAAGCTTTCAGGTGTTGCATAATTTTGCTCCCTCTGAAGTCAATGGGAGTAGAAGGAGACCAATGTTTTAGAGTTTTTGAAAATCCCACCTATAGTGTCTAACCAGGGAGATTTCCTGATCAACATTCTCTGATGCAGCGAGTGAACATTTCTGGCATCCTTCATATCTCTGGCCCAGACAAATACAAGAGGAAAGCTGAGGATGCATTACTGACTTCCCCACACTCCCTCAACTTGCTCTTGAGCCTTAAACTCTTCTACCTGGTTTCCAACAAGACAGTAGGTCACTAATACGTCACACACAAAATATTACACCTATCCATGAAGTCCTGAAGGCATTCCTATTTGCTGTAATCTTCAGATAGAGATAACAGATTAAGCTTTTGATGTTTTTTTAAATAGCAAAACTGTAAAGCATGTAGAAAGTCTGGTATGTCTGACATGAATATTCACATAGGTCTGCTCCAATTCCCATTGAAGTTTATTTTGGGCCAAATTCTATCATGACCTTTCATGGAAGGTCTGGTGGGGCTATGTGCATTAGCAAATGTAGACTGGAGGCTGGTGTATTGTTAGTGGCTGTTTGAACTATACAAGTGGCTGAATTCAGCTCCATGCCAACAAGCTGAGTGTGGCAGCTGTGCTCCCAGATCGCAAAATAGTATTCTCTTCTACCATTGAATTTGGTAGTTACTTGCTAAAGTATGGGAACCAAGGAGAATAAAGGAATCCTCTCTACTAAAATGAACGAGGAGTCCGGTGGCACCTTAAAGACTAAAAGATTTATTTGGGTATAAGCTTTCTTTGGAAAAAAAAACACTTCTTCAGATGCATCTGAAGAAGGGACTTTTTACCCATGAAAGCTTATGCCCAAATAAATCTGTGGATACAGACTAACATGGCTACTCCTTTGATACTAAAATTAAGTTCAATGTATGCACTGGTGATGCTTTTTCAGTGACCACAATGTAAAATGCAACTTTGTGTTATATGTCGCACCAGCCTGGCACTTGGGAATGTCCAAAGTGAGAACTCTGTGGCATGTGAAACAAAATTAGGGTAAGTTGTCCTGCTAATGCCATGGATAGCATGATTCACTATTATCTCAGAAGTAAAACTGTGAAGCTGACTTATTTCAAGATACTACTATGCTTACTCCCATTGAGTAGCAGCTTTACTGTGCAAGTAGCCCATGGACCAAAAGTTACTACTTAGTATGGGTCGGATGGCAGAATTTGGCCTTTGATTGCACACCACAGAACCAAATTCTGCTCTGGCTTCCATCCTGTATAAATCCAGAGTAAATCTATTTAAATCCATGATGTTGCTCCTGATTTATACTGGCATAAGTGAGAGAAGCATATGACCCAAGTCTGTAATCTCACAGTTAGCTTGATTGTTCAAAAAAAAATTACCAGGTGTGTACATTTTACTCATGATAAGAACCAGGTTTATCCACCCAAAAAGCAAGGAATTACTTTTTGCTTGAAAGCAGGCTTTCTATGAAAGTGTTTTTTCATCCTTCAAAGATGATAAGCAGTGAAAGAAGCTACATAAAATCACTGTAACAAGAACGTCTGACTTAAGAAAATGGATATCACTTTGAAAAACTACAGCTTTAGTGATGAGTGTAAACTGTAACTCCCTCACCTGCTCCGATGTATCATTTAACAAGCACACCTTTTAGCCTCCAGTGTTTTTGTAAGAGTTGTACATTTATTTTACTAAAATGGTTGTAGATATGGACAAAGAATATAGATTAAAAGCATCTCTCAAATTTATTGCTTTCATGAAATTAGCATTCATATAGCCCTTCGATAATAAACATTCATATCTCAGAGCCTCAGCTGTAGCACTGAACAATAACCATTGCGCACAGATGTTAAACAAACACACTCCCACACATGTAGTATCCAGCCTAATGAAACTGCAGCCACTGGCAGGTTGCTGGAAAATGTTCAGGTTCCAGAAGGAAAGGTGGCACACCCACGACCAGCAACAAAAGAGGTCTGTCACAGAGCCTCAATGTGCACAGCTAATCAGCTGTTCTCAACACCTCTGTAAAGAATGAGACTGACGGCCAGATGTTCAAAGATATTTAGGCACCTAAAGATGCTGGTAGATACATAAGTCCTGTTCACTGCAATGGGAGTTAAGCACACAGACTGCTTAGGCACTTTTGAAAATCCCACTAGGCACCTGCATCTTTAGGTGCCTAATACTTTTATATCTGGCCCTGAGTCCATAAAACAACAAGATTATAGAGAGACAAGGTGGGTGAGGTAATATATTTTATTTATATTTTATTCTGTTGGTGAGAGAGCCAAGCTTTCAAGCTTACACAGAGCTCTTCTTCTAGACCTGAAGAAGATCTGTGTGTAGACTTGAAATCAAAGATGACCTGGGCCTGCCAATAGTGGAAATGGGGGACAGAGCGAGGGCAATGTTACTGAGCATGCTCCATCTGTGTTAGCATGCTCGGTACAAATCAAACAGCAAATCGGGGTGGGCACATGACCCTGCAAGACACCCCACGTGACCCCACATGTCCCCCCATGTGTCACCTCTGTTTGAAAAATAGTCTTTCTCACCAACAGAAGTTGGCCCAATAAAAGATATTAACTCATCTACTCTGGCCTGGTCTACCGTCCACACTAGGAGGCACCTATATCGATTTTAATGGCTCGACAGCATTCTGAACTCTTTGAATATTTCCTGTTTACCCAGCGTGGAGCTCTGATCAGCCGGGTGGTGATGCAGTTAATCAGTGATCGCTGTAAGGGCAGGCAAATCTGTTCTATCAGAAGACGACATTTCAAAATCATTTTTAAATATCTCCAGACAGATGCCATAGCAAAGCCAAAGAATCAAATGGACGCCATGGACTGGAGGACTCAAGCTATCCACAGTTCCTGCAGTCTCTGAAAAAATTGCATTTCTCTTGGCTGCTCAAATGCTTCTAGGGTCAAAAACAGATGACCAGCATCTGTTAGGTTGATTAAGGGTGCCTGGTCCTAATTTTTCATGGTAGATGGTGCAAAGATTCAAGTGCCCCTGAACTAGCAGAGGATGCTGGGCCTCCTCTCCTACACACTCTACTGTCCTGTGTGGACTCATAGCAGCAGGCTGAGGCCTTCCACCACATCTCATTAACAAAATCACTGTGTCTATTCCTTCTTTTTTTTATATTTTCATCACACAAGTGGGGACGCTGAGGGAAGAACGAAATCACAGGGTGGGTTTGTTGCAGGAGCACCTGTGAATAGAATACAGCATATAAATTTCTGCAGATCTGACACAGAGCAGAGCTGCTCTTGGTTCTTCTATGATAGTGGTTCACAAAAGGCTAAACAGGTCCATGATTTTGCCATGCTATGGCATTCCAGGGCAATCCAGGGAAAAAAAGGAAATGCTTGTCTGCCATGCCTTTCCCAGCAGAAGGGACAAAAGGCTAAACAGGCTCCATGATTTGCCATGCTATGCTCTTCCTTCAGGCAATCCAAAAAAAAATGAAAAAAATGTGCATCTGCCATTGCTTTCCCAGCAGTGGACAATGATTTTTGCGCATCAGGCACTGGGATCTCACCCGAAATTCAAAACTTTGTCTCTCTAATATCCTGGGACCAACACAGCTACAATACTGCATAAAGCTACAAGGTGCTATATATTTCTCAAACTATTTCCATTGACAAAATCACAAGAGGGCATATATATTTTGAAGAACCATACACACAGGCAATGCTACTGCTGAGAATCACGATGAGAGATTAAGCAAGAAGAGTAGAGATAAAGGGCCTGATTCTTGACAACCTTGTAACTCTTGTAGCTATTTCCATTTGCTCAAAGGTAAAGTGAAGTGAGGGTATATTTCTGGCTTGGCAGCATTTCACAACTGCCTTGTACAGGTGTAAATGGCTGCACAAGTTACTAGACAATGGAGAATCACACCCCTAGAGAATAACAACACTTAGCTCTTATGTAGCACTTTTCATCCAAAGGTCTCAAAGCACTTTGCAAAGAAGGGAAATTGAGTCACAAAAAGGTGAAGATACTTAAGAACAGAAGAGCGGCCATACTGGGTCAGACAAAAGGTCCATCTAGCCCAGTATTCTGTCTTCCAACATTTGCTAATGCCAGATGCCCCAGAGGGAATGAACAGAACAGGTAATCATCAAGTGATCCATCCCCTGTCGCCCATTCCCAGCTTCTGGCAAACAGAGGCTAGGGACACCATCCCTGCCCATCCTGGCTAATAGCCATTGATGGACCTATCCTCCATGAACTTATCTAGTTCTTTTTTGAACCCTGTTATAGTCTTGGCCTTCATGACATTCTCTGACAAGGAGTTCCATAGGTTGACTGTGCGTTGTGTGAAGGAATACTTCTTTTTGTTTGTTTTAAACCTGCTGCCTATTAAACCTGCTTGCCCAATTGTCACACACAAGGTCCGTGGCAAAACTTTTAGGACCTTAATAGACTAACTGCCAATTTAGTGTCCTGTCCCTGGACCACAAGCATCCTCACCTTATCTTTGGAGAATGTAGATGTCAAAGTTTAGTCGGAGTTTTCACGGACAATAGTTATTTTGGACATAAGTAAATTCAGAAGTAACTGAGGATATTCTGCATTCTAAACCTTAGGGTTAAGTTGTCTGTTAGCCACAGATTGTTGCAAGGGGTAGTGCAGTCAAACCACACCAGAAGGAGCCCTGGGAGGCATTACATACAATACTTCTTGAGCACTCCAGTTGTGTTGGGTGGGTAGTTTACTCAAAAGAATGCAGCATAGGGTATATACTCACTGCAGAGTCAAGTCAGGTGATCAGCACCTGGGACCAAGCATCCAGGTTAGTCTAACTAAGGGTATGTCTACACTACAAAATTAGGTCGATTTTATAGAAGTTGATCTTTAGATGCTCCCATTAAGCGCATTAAGTCAGCCGAGTGCGTCCTCAATACCGTGGCTAGCACTGATTCACAGAGTGGTGCACTGTGAGTAGCTATCCCATGATCCCCTCAATCTCCACTACCCATTAGAATTCTGGGTTAACTCCCAATGCCTGATGGGGAAAAATATTGTTGCGAGTGGTTTGGGGTACATGTCGTCAATCTCCGCTCCCTCCCTCTGTGAAAGCAAAGGCAGAAAATCGTTTTGCACCATTTTTTCTGTGTTACCCATGCAGACGCCATAGCACAGCAAGCATGGAGCCCGCTCAGCTCAGCGCTGCTGTTTTGAGAATTGTAAACGCTTTGTGCATTATCCTGCAGTATGTGCAGAACCTGGCTAAGAGACAGCACGAGGACGATTGTGAGGAGGACATAGACAAGATGTTCCTGAATTCATGGGATGTGGCAATTGGGACATCATGGCAGCAGTGGGGCAGGTTGATACAGTGGAACACCGATTCTGGGCCTGGCAAACAAGCACAGACCGGTGGGACCGCATAGTGTTGCAAGTATGGGATGATTCCCAGTGGCTGCGAAACTTTCACATGCGTCAAGCCACTTTCCTGGAATTTTGTGAGTTGCTTTCCCCTGCCCTGAAGCACAGGAATACCAAGATGAGACCTGCCCTGATAGTTGAGAAGCAAGTGGCGATAGCCCTGTGGAAGCTTGCAATGCCTGACTGCTACCGGTCAGTTGGGAATCAAGTTGGAGTGGGCAAATCTACTGTGGGGGCTGCTGTGATCCAAGTAGCCAATGCAATCAGTGACCTTCTGCTAACAAGGGTAGTGACTCTGGAAAATGTGCAGGTCATAGTGGATGGCTTTGCTGCAATGGGGTTCCCTAACTGTGGTGGGGCAATAGATGGAATGCATATCCCTATCTTGGCACCGGACCACCTTGCCAACCAGTACGTAAACCACAAGGGATACTTCTCAATGATGCTGCAAGCACTGGTGGATCACAAGGGACATTTCACTGACATCAACGTGGGATGGCCGGGAAAGGTGCATGATGCTCACATCTTTAGGAACTCCGGGCTGTTCGAACAGCTGCAAGAAGGGACTTCCCAGATCAGAAAATTACTGTTGAAGATGTTGAAATGCCAATAGTTATCCTTGGGGACCTAGCCTACCCCTTACTCCCATGGCTCATGAAGCTGTACACAGGCAGCCTGGACAGTAGTAAGGAGCAGTTTAACTATAGGCTGAGCAAGTGCAGAATGGTGGTAGAATGTGCATTTGGACATTTAAAAACTCGCTGGCGCTGTTTGCTGACTAGGTTAGACCTCAGCACAACCAATATTCCCATTGTTATTGCTGCTTGCTATGTGCTCCATAATATCTGTGAGAGTAAGGGGGAGACTTTTATGAAGGGGTGGGAGGTTGAGGCAAATCTCCTGGCAGCTGATTTTGAGCAACTAGACACCAGGACAATTAGAAGAGAACAGGTAGGAGCGCTGTGCATCAAAGAGGCTTTGAAAACCAGTTTAATGACTGGCCAGGCTACGGCGTGACAGTTGTGTGTGTTTCGCCTTGAAGCAAAACCACTTCCTTTGCTGAATTTACTTCCCTTTAAGCCAATCCCCCTCCTCCCTTCGATCACAGCTGGCAAAGGAAATCAAGTCCCTATTGTTTTGAATCCATGCATTCTTTATTTATGAAAAAAAGGGAGATCACTGACAAGGTAATCTGGGTGGGGTGGGGTGAGGGAAGAACAAGGCTACATTGCTTATTGTAGCCACACTACAAATCAAAGATGTTTAAATGACAGCCTTCTGTTGGTTAGGCCATCCTCTGGAGTGGAGTTGCTGGGTGCCCGGAGCCTCCCCCTCCGCGTTCTTGAGTGTCTTGGTGAGGAGCATATGGAACTTGGGGAGGAGGGCAGGCGGTTATACAGTGGATGCAGCGGCAGTCTGTGCTCTTGTTGCCTTTCCTGCAGCTCCACCAGATGCCTGATCATGTCCGTTTGCTCCCTCATTAGCCTCAGCATCGCCTCCTGCATCTTCTGATCACGCTCACTTAATGCTTTCCTGGCCTCTGTCACTGAATGCCTACATGCATTCAGAGGTGCCCTATCAGTGCAGGAGGACTGCATGAGCTCGGAAAACATGTCATCGCAAGTGCATTTTTTTCACCTTCTAATCTGCGATAACTTCAGGGACGGAGATGATACGGGGAGCATAGAAACATTTGCACCTGCAGGAGGGATAAAAAGGGAGAGTAAAATTTAAGATGATACATTTCTGAGAACAAAAGGGAGACTCTTTCACAGTGAATCAAGCAATTCACAGCAGATAGCACGTGTTTTAGGTACAAGGTCGTATTTTGCCTTTTTATATTGAGTGCCTGCCAATATGGTGACACACATGGCTGGGCAACATAATTCAGTTTCCAGGCAGCCATGGTAAGCCAAAGGGTACGTGGAGTTGGCTTCTAATGCCTTGATAACATGTGGGAATGGTTTCAAACTGCAGTGCCCTCCTTTCCCATAGCGAGCAATGCTGGTTGGGTTTGCCATTTAAAAGGAGGGGCTGAGGTTTTGGGGTGGATGTGCAGCACACTCCTCCCTCCACCTCACCACATGGCAATTCTCTGGGATGATACCTTTTAGCCAAGCACAAACAGCCCAGCTTGAATGGGGTCCTTTTACTGTTCCCTTACAAAAATTCCCCTATTTCAACCAGGTGACCATGAATGATATCCCTCTCTTGAGGCTAACACAGAAAGATAAAGACCAAATGTTGCTTGAATGCGACCAAAACCCAGGACCATTCTCTGCCATGCTTTGTGCTGCAGTGATTCCAGACTACTTGCTACCGGCTTGGCATGGTAAAGTGTCCTACCATGGAGGACGAAATAAGGCAGCCCTCCCCAGAAACCTTCTGCAAAGGCTTTCTAGGATAGCTTCATGGAGATGTCCCTGGAGGATTCACGCTCCATACCCAGACATGTTAACAGACTTTTCCAGTAGCTGTACTGGCCGTGAATGCATCCCAATTCTTTGGGTCAAATCATACATTAAACACAATTGCTTTTAACCCCTGTAGTGTAGTTACAAATGTGCACTCACCAGTGGTGCCTTCTCTGGCTTCAGGGTCCGGGAACCCACCTTGGGAGGGTATTGGCTCCAGGGTAATGAAAAGGTCCTGGCTGCCAGGGAGAACGGATTCTCTGCTTGTCTGCTGCGCATTCTCCTCCTCCTCCTCTTCCTTATCAACAAAATTCTCCTCCGTGTTGCGTGAGTGGTAGGATCCCCACATAGAATGCCATGCAGCTGATCATAGAAACGGCATGTCTGGGGCTCTGACCTGGAGTGACCGTTTGCCTCCTTTGTCTTTTGGTAGGCTTGCCTGAGCTCCTTAATTTTCATGCAGCACTGCTGTGTGTCCCTGGTGTAGCCTCTCTCCACCATGCCCTGTGCGATTTTGGCATATATATCACCATTTCTTCTTTTTGATTGGAGTTCGGCCAGCAGAGATGCTTCTCCCCATACAGAAATCAGATCCAGTGTCTCCCATTCACTCCATGCTGGAGCTCGTTTGCGATTCTGGGACTGCATGGTCACCTCTGCTGCTGAACTCGCCACACTGACCAAACAGGAAATGAAATTCAAAAGTTCCCGGGGCTTTTCCTGTGTACTTGGCTAGTACCTCGGAATTGAAAGTGCTGTCCAGAGCGGTCACATTGGAGCACTCTGAGATAGCTCCTGGAGGCCAATTCTGTCAAATTGTGTCTGCACTACCCCAAATTTGACCCAGCAAGGTCGATTTTAGCGCTACTCCCCTCCCTGGGGAGGAGTACAGCAGTCGATTTTAAGAGCCCTTTAGGTCGACGGAACGGGGTAGATGCATTGCTTATCAAATCGACCTAACACAGCTAAATTTAACCTAACCTCATAGTGTAGATCAGGGCTAAGTGTACAAAGTCATACCCAAGTTACTGTGTCCATTGATGCTGCTCTCACCTGTGTGTGTTACTAGGACTTCTGGGGGCACACCCTATAGTACTTTGTGTTGCAGTTAGCTGAGCCATTTTATGATTCTTTCCCAGTGAATTGTGGGAGAACCTGTCCATCTTGGGCACACGGGGGAATTGTGGGAAGGCACTGGAGGAGCATTTGTGCAGTTTAGCTTAGTCCTCACTGAAAAGTGATTCGGTTACTAATGGATTTGGTATCCAACCCCACAATAGGCCATCTAGCCAGGACTGAAAGCACCACTAAATTCAGGTAACAGGGTTTTGTGTGTGGATGGGTGCAAGGTTAGGGGCAATACCCAAGTACAGTGAAGATATACCCCTAGTCTCACATATACACAGCACCAACCTACTCTCCCCCACTTCTTTTTTGACTACTTGCTACTTGGCAGTCCTTGCAAGCCCACCTCTTCCATACTCCCTTCCCCTTTGTGTGGCCACACACTTAGCCTGATTGTGCAAACACTTACACACAAATGATATCATTCATATGTGCAAGGACTGTTTGTAGGATCAGGACTAAATTAGCAACCAGACATTAAAAAAAGTTTAGTAATCTAGATAAATTGAGTTGTGTGTGTAGATTATGCAAATGAATTGTACAGGACTAACTCTGAGATACTTAATCTATTTCTTTTATACACACTGCAGTATCCCACCACCCACACAAAAAACAAGCATGACATTTTATATAGTCTTTGACTCAAATATCCCAAAATATTTGACAAGTTCATGCATTTATTACAAGCAATGATATCAGTCCAAAAGCCCATATCTACTAACACGTTAAATCTCTAGTGAAGACAAAGTATTAGTGTTGTTCTACACTGGGAACTTACATCCGCATAGCTATATCTCTCAGGGATGTGAAAAATCTACACCCCAGAGACATAACTATACCAACCTACTCTCACCAGAAGAGCCAGAGGCTATGTATGCAAGTTACAGAGTCATATGGAATTAAGAATGGAGAAATTACTTTTCCCCTTTCTCTGCTGCTGCTGCTTTTTGAAGTCACATCATATAGTAAATTAAATGTTTCTAACTGTAACACTTTCTGCTATCAAAGATTTTGTATTTACAGCCACTCTAATTCTGAGGTAAAATTACATAAAATTGCACTTGCATAGGAGGCCTTTCATCATCAGAGCATTTTACAAACATTAACCAACTGATGAGCGCTAATGGCCACTGTGTGATAAGGAGAACAGGCAGAATGGTTCTGTGTAATAGACCACAGCGCATTGTTACAAAATCCTTCATCCATTGGGCGACACTTTTCTTTATTAATGTTCATGGGAATGCTCGTATTAAGGAATCTCTTGCCAGTTAAGGGGCTGATTGAGCAAGGTACTTAAGCATGTGCCTAACATTAAGCATGTGAGTAGCCCCTCATTGAAATCAATGGAATTACTTCCAGGATTAACGTTATGCACATGATTAAATACCTTGCTCAATGCTCAATCAGGGCAAAAGGCTCTACATTACTTATAGCAAGGGGTATTAAGATTTGCCATAGGCTTTGTTCACCTGGGATCCTTGGAGTCCCATACAAACATTTTTTAAACAGAGTAGCTAGTGTAGGGACGGTCATTCTCATGCTACATCAGTCTCTTCCTCCATCTCCAAGCACATGATTACCAACAATAATAGCAATGTCATATCACTACTTTCCGGAGGGAACAAAATGATATTCACTTGTGTCATTCAAGACCCTGTGTGTGCATTTTCTTATACACATGACTGCACAGTCACATAGCATATCTGGAAGACACATTTGATTTCATTATGTTTTAAATGCAGGAAATATAGGGACAATATGTTACTATATGTGAAATATAGGGACAATATGTTACTATATGTTTCTGTTATAGTATTTTAAACACTACTTCTGTTTGCATATAGACAGACAATGTTCCCATCCACTAAGGCAAACATCAATCAAAAATACAGAATTTAAGTGTAACATGGCCATTTATATTAGTATATTTCTATTAATTTGTTCCACAGAATCCCATGTGTTTCTTCTTCAATGGATTCATGATTTGGCTTTTAGTATTTCGGATGCTCTAGAATATGAGTGATTATTAATCATAACACATTATTTCTCAGAAGGTAAAATGGCAATGTCCTGAGTAAGGATTTCAGAAATGGACCTGCAGGAGACAATAGTTAATACAAAGAAAAAAAAACACAGCTGAGGCCTTTCCACAAGGTAAAAACTGCCCGGTTCTGCTCCCCTTGGGGAGCTTTGATGTTCACTTTACTGGGAACAGCCTGTAAACGGGGCGGTACTCACCCCTGCCGCGCCTCCTGCTGGTTGGCCCGTCCCTCCCTCCCCGGGGCCCCCGCCCCAGCAGGCTGGTGACCCGCCTGTTCTCTGGCCCCCCGCGCCCTCCTGGACCCGGTGCCGCTATATATATTGGGTCTCTCCCCCCCAGGGAACCCCCACCACCTATCCCCCTTTGCCTCAGTGTGGTGCTACAGTCATGGTCTGGCCCCACCCCCTGGGGGGGGGCAGACTCAGCCCAGCCACACACTCACAGGGGGGGGGGGTTGCTGCTTGCTGCCCCTGCCCCCCTGGGCTGCCCTCAACCACCCCTACCCACTATGGCCGGGGCGCAGGCCTGTCCTGGGGGGCTGTCTGGCTGCTTCCTCCTCTCCCTCCCAGCCTACCCAGCCTCAGGTCTCTGGTCTCTAGCTAGCAGCAGCTAGCCCAGCCCATCTCTCCAGCAGCAGAGAGAGAGACTTGGCTGGGCTTTTGGCTTCTCTTCCCTGCCCCCCAGGGCCCCAGGGGGGCGCGGCCCCCCAGCCAGCCCAGCCATCTCAGCCAGCCAGCCCAAAGCCCCTTCCCCAGGCCCCCACCCACCCCGCCAGAGCAGAGCGCCACTCCAGCCACGCCCACAGCCCCTTGCATACTTCTGTTCTATCGCAGACTGGTGGCAACAGTTTGTTTTTAACTGTGGAAGATAACGCTTCCCAAACTGCTTTCAAATCTCAACTACGAATATTTTAAGCAACACAGAACAATCCTTCCCCTTCAAAAACCCAGCTGCAGCATTTAACTCCATGACCTCCTATGCCAGGCAAATTCTACAAGTTGGCTATATGGTTTCCAATCATCACTGGCACAGAATGAGGTCAATTTCCTATTATGTCAGAATTTGTCTCTTTATACTGAACATAAGAAGACAGGAAAGATAAATTCAGCCTTTTCAACCACACATTATTTTCTTTTAAAAACAGAGTAACTATATAATTTAGAGGCCTGCAGAGCCGAGGGAGGTGTGGGAAAGGGAGCACTAAAAACACCTAACAAGCCTAATGTGGTATTACACCTTCGGGGGTATCTTCCAGGGGACTGGAGAGTGGTATGTGTAGCACCCCGCTTCAGCCACTCTACACCCAGCATGCCCTCACTCCATCCCCTGAAATGCACAGAGAACTGTCTGGGGAGGATTTTGCCACAGACATCCCTGAGCCCTCCTTCCAGACAAAGGAGTGGAGATCACATGAGGCAGATTCAAAGCAGGAGATGCCGGAGTGAAACCATTTGGATATTTTTAACTATCACATAGAGAGTTAAACTACTGTAGTTATGCTAGGAGTTGTACGGATTAAGTATAGTATCGTGGGAAGAAAGGGATACACTCACATAATAATTAAATGCACTTTGATGTTAATTAAGAACCGCTACTGTTGTAAAATTACAGTGTTGCATTCACAGATTATAGCTAAGGTTCTGCCAGCTCTTTCACTGCAATATTTAGTAAGATTAGTCATGTTTGTTGTTTTGTTTTACAAAGTAAAGATGACACAATTGAATTAAGAAAAACTTTAAACGAACACTCTCAAGTTTATAGAAGCTTTTTCTTTGTTGTGTGTATATGACTAATAACCATGATGTGTTCTTATGCCTGCATGCTTGTGTACTAAACAGGGGCAGAATTAGGTTGGGTAACTGCTAAGTGTAGGGAACATTTGTGTGTGTGTGTTCCTATTACCTTTTGATAAATATTGATATTTACATGGCAGTAGATGTCTATGACAGACAATTAAAGGTCAGATTATCAACCCAGTCTTACTCAAAATTGACAAAATGTAACAGAGCAGAATTTGGCCTAGTAAGATTGCATGGAGCATAATTTAGCACAGAATTTGGCCCAATGTGCAAGACATTCAGTCTTCACGGCTGAGGATGTTAGGGAGATTCCCAAACCTGGCCTGGCTTTTGTAGGTGACAAATCTGAGGAACTGTCACAGATTGAAGTATCACTAGAGGAGGTTTTGGAATTAATTGATAAACTCAACATTAACAAGTCACTGGGACCAGATGGCATTCACCCAAGAGTTCTGAAAGAACTCAAATGTGAAGTTGCGGAACTATTAACTAAGGTTTGTAACCTGTCCTTTAAATCGTCTTCGGTACCCAATGACTGGAAGTTAGCTAATGTAACACCAATATTTAAAAAGGGCTCTAGGGATGATCCCGGCAATTACAGACCGGTAAGTCTAATGTCGGTACCGGGCAAATTAGTTGAAACAATAGTAAAGAATAAAATTGTCAGACACATAGAAAAACATAAACTCTTGAGCAATAGTCAACATGGTTTCTGTAAAGGGAAATCGTGTCTTACTAATCTATTAGAGTTCTTTGAAGGGGTCAACAAACATGTGGACAAGGGGGATCCGGTGGACATAGTGTACTTAGATTTCCAGAAAGCCTTTGACAAGGTCCCTCACCAAAGGCTCTTATGTAAATTAAGCTGTCATGGGATAAAAGGAAAGGTCCTTTCATGGATTGAGAACTGGTTAAAGGACAGGGAACAAAGGGTAGGAATTAATGGTAAATTCTCAGAATGGAGAGGGGTAACTAGTGGTGTTCCCCAAGGGTCAGTCCTAGGACCAATCCTATTCAATTTATTCATAAATGATCTGGAGAAAGGGGTAAACAGTGAGGTGGCAAAGTTTGCAGATGATACTAAACTACTCAAGATAGTTAAGACCAAAGCAGATTGTGAAGAACTTCAAAAAGATCTCACAAAACTAAGTGATTGGGCAACAAAATGGCAAATGAAATTTAATGTGGATAAATGTAAAGTAATGCACATTGGAAAAAATAACCCCAACTATACATACAACATGATGGGGGCTAATTTAGCTACAACGAGTCAGGAAAAAGATCTTGGAGTTATCGTGGATAGTTCTCTGAAGATGTCCATGCAGTGTGCAGAGGATGTTAGGAATCAAACAGGAATCAAACAGTGTGCAGAGGATGTTAGGAAGCAAACAGGATGTTAGGAATCATTAAAAAGGGGATAGAGAATAAGACTGAGAATATATTATTGCCCTTATATAAATCCACAGTACGCCCACATCTCGAATACTGTGTACAGATGTGGTCTCCTCACCTCAAAAAAGATATTCTAGCACTAGAAAAGGTTCAGAAAAGAGCAACTAAAATGATTAGGGGTTTAGAGAGGGTCCCATATGAGGAAAGATTAAAGAGGCTAGGACTCTTCAGTTTGGAAAAGAGAAGACTAAGGGGGGACATGATAGAGGTATATAAAATCATGAGTGATGTTGAGAAAGTGGATAAGGAAAAGTTATTTACTTATTCCCATAATACAAGAACTAGGGGTCACCAAATGAAATTAATAGGCAGCAGGTTTAAAACAAATAAAAGGAAGTTCTTCTTCACGCAGCGCACAGTCAACTTGTGGAACTCCTTACCTGAGGAGGTTGTGAAGGCTAGGACTATAACAATGTTTAAAAGGGGACTGGATAAATTCATGGTGGCTAAGTCCATAAATGGCTATTAGCCAGGATGGGTAAGAATGGTGTCCCTAGCCTCTGTTCGTCAGAGGATGGAGATGGATGGCAGGAGAGAGATCACTTGATCATTGCCTGTTAGGTTCACTCCCTCAGGGGCACCTGGCATTGGCCACTGTCGGTAGACAGATACTGGGCTAGATGGACCTTTGGTCTGACCCGGTACAGCCTTTCTTATGTTCTTATGTTATGTTCTTATGATGATTCAAAATTCAATAACTTCTTATCAGTGATGACTAAAAGACAAAATTCAGCCAAAAAGGACATAACATTTTTCAATCTGTTGCTACAGTATTTCAACCTATTGAATACTTCTCTCTATCTGAACTACTTCTTTGGCCCCTACCACCATGACACCAAAGCACCTTGCAGCCTGTAATGTGTATATCCTCACAACACCCCTGTGTGCTAGGAACGTGCTATTATCACCATTTTACAGGTTGGGAACTGGGGTACAGAGAGACTGAACTGCCCAAGGTCTCACACAAAATCTGTGGTGGAGCAGGGAATTTAACTCAGATCTTCCAAGTCCTAAACTGCCACCATAACCACTAGACCACATTTCTCCTCTTATATCCCCCTCTTCTGGGACACACAGAATTTAAGGTTGGACAGACCTAGTCTGACCTGTCCATCACAGATCATTAAATTTTACCCGGTTACCCCTGTAATGAGCTTAGTGTGACAGTCTATATCCCTATGTCAACCCCTTTTTCAAGACTATGATATGTTTTGTACAAAATATGCCTTGTAAGGTATCATCTGAAAACTCATGATATCCTGATCATTATTGTTCTAGTAAAATATGCATGGCAACATTGTATGTAAATATATAAGATTTGTCTGTATGATGTCACAAACACATATTCTGAATCTGGGGAAGCAGCCATAAACCAGTTCCTCAGAGACAAAAGGCAAACTGACACCTCAGCCAGGGTCATCAAAATCAAATGGACTTTCACTTTGTTAAGTGGCCATTCTTTGGCAGGAAGGGTGTGAGAATTTTACATCTTGGCAAAAAAACAGCTGGAAGTTCCCATTCCCACAGACTTTCTGTCTCCTAAACCTGAGCTGGAGATGATTCTCAAGAGGAAAAAGGTATAAGGATGGGGAACCGATGACCCAAGATATCTCTCCAGGCATCTCTACTCATGGCATTGACAACACTTGAAGGACAAAGGAAGCATCATCGGATTGGGGAGGGATCCTGGCAGAAAGGAATTCAGCCAGGAAGACTGCTATAACATGTGGTGAGAGAGACTTTTGCTCTTAATTCACTTAGCTTGTTGAGTTAGGTGTTAGTTGCATTTTACCTTTTATTTCTTTGTAATCAGTTCTGCCTTTTATGCCTCATTGTTTGTAATCACTTAAAATCTATCTTTCTGTAGTTAATAAACTTGTTTTATTATTTTATCTAAACCAGTGTGCCTATATTGAAGTGTTTGGGAAACTCTATTTGCATATCATTTTCTATTAATAAAATGATGGACTTTATATGAGCTTGTGTTGTCCAGGAGAGGGCTGGGAAGTACAAAACACACATTCCTGGGAGAAAGTCTGGGACTGGGAATTTGCTGGTGTTGCTCTGCAGTGTAATTCAAGATTGGATGGCCATTGCAATCATACGGTATGGCTGGGAATAATTTACATGCTGTGTGTGAGCAAAGGAGTGGTTGCTCTCCCAGCAAAGCAATGTAAAAGGTACTCCAAGTTGGAGAATTGAGGGGACACAGTTGTTCAACAGTCCAGATTTTACCTAGGGTAATGTCACACTCAGTAACTTGGATGTGATTAATGAATACCACCCAGAAAGGCATCCAGCCTTGATTTGAAAACATCAAGAGATAGACAATTCACCACTTACCTGGGTAGTTGGTTCCAAAGATTAAGATAAGAACCTAGGAGCAAAATTTAGTCACCTACATACAAGTGGCCTGGTTTTCAAAGAGCTGAACACCCCCAAATTCCACTCAGTCTATAGATGCTGTAGGTGTTCAGTACCTTGGGAAAAGTGGCCATTTGAATTTAGGTGACTAAATATGGATTTAGCCATTCAAGTTTGAAACCACTGACCTAAAGAAAGGAGGACTATTTCCTTCTCTTTGCTTATACTAGTTCTAGAAAGAGATGACTTACTATCTAGATCAGAAGATTTTCATCATTCTCTCCACTAATTACTATTTTTTTCCTGGTAGAACCAAAGATAAAATTTCCACTTTAAAAAAGGTGCTAAGTGAATAATACACATCAGAGTTAAAGCACTTTTTCCTATATTCAAGGGTAACTCCATTTAAGAAGATGGAACCCAGTTATAGAAGAGTGCTTAACATGTATGAAATTTCACAGTCTAGCATGTATAGTCTAACAAATATTGTATATTGCATGATGGAAAATGAAGAGAGAGTTATGTTGCAAGATTGTGATTTAGTTTCATTATTGTGTAATCAGTGACTATATGAACATTTACAGCAAATAAAAGTACATGTTTTCTAGTAATGATAAGTCTAATATTTTTCAGATTTCTGGCAAATATTGCATAAAGTTTACAATAAACTGCAACTGTTTTTAGTTTCTACCTGCAGTCTCACACATTGTTAATTATGAAAGCCATAGAGAAGGAGGAGTTCTTAAGGGATTAGTGATGGGACACAGCTTTTGCTTCTAGGTAACTGGCTGGTATTAAAGGAAAGTTATTATCTTTTGGCAGTGTGTGTGAAATAAATGACAGCTCTTATTCAGATACTTGTGGGATACGTGTCTCCCATCACAACTGGCACTAATTGACATCCTTGTTGGCAGCTTCAGTTGGAAAAAAATCAGGAATCAAATCTGAATTATGCCCTGATCCCTAGAGCTAGACCCCCTACACGTCATAGTAGAGGCAGATCAGCATGGCAAAACAAAGAAATGTGGCTGTCTGTACAATCCCTGTTCCATGTAGGATATTATGCTCCAGGGCAGCCAATCCAACATATTTAATGAGCCCTACATTCACTAAACATTATATATATTTGAAAATAAAGGAAAAGAAGAAAACCTCAATCTGCATCCAGCTGCAGCAGGCACATTGGCAAATGAGCATGGTTTTCATTCCTTCAGCAGTGTGAGATAATACAAGAATGTCAAAAATTCACCACAGTCTCCTGAAGAAACAATTCTGCCCTTGACAAAACATCCGTATTTTGAATGATAGAATTTTCCACAGGCGTAGTCTGTCATTTTCCAATTTCCTTTCTTTAAAGGGGCATACTGGCTGGTCTTGCTAACTGTGAAAACACAGCACTATCCAGGGATTTTTAAACAATGTCCTTTCAGTCAGATACTTTGTTGGTCTTATATTCAGTTTCATGCTTAAGAGTAAGAATAGCTGAGTTAGAAAGGCATCCAATTTTCACATAAAATAAAGTTTTAAGATTTTTTTCAACCAAAGACTGAAGAGATGCCTTCTTCATTGTAAGTACAGAGGTTTTTCCACAATTCAGCACCGCTAGATTTATTTTGAAATATATGTATTTTCAGGAAAGATCATTTTTGCCTTTTCCTTTAGGTTTTAAACTTGTCATTCAAAAGACAGTTTATGTTATTGTACAGTGTGTTGATTCTGTCCCATTTGGGTGGTTTGGTTAACTTTTGCAGACTGTAAATGTTTGGGAACAAAGAGTCCCAGCAACTATTGATACTCTGAAAGAAGACACTTTATTTTCATTTCTGATACATCCTTGATACAAACCATTTCTATATGAAACAGTTCTTTGTTCTCCTTCCCTTGGTTGTATTAAACAATGCTGAAGGCTAGCAAAGTAGAATGAATATGTATGATTATTATTTCTTTAGATTTATAAAAAAACTTGTATGAGGGTTTATCCTCCACCTAATTGTAGTATATAGAAACCCTGTCAATGATTTCCTTAGGTGCAGATCCAACCTCAGATGCTCACACTATGTTCTGGGCACCTATCACCAGAATTAAAATGCATAATATAGATAATATTAAGGATTGCTCATCCTACATGATCACAAATAAATATCCACCCATTTACATTAGAAATTAAATCCAAACACCTAGAGGGGACTTCACAGTCCTGGGAGACTGCAAATGGTATACAGAGGTCATTTCATCTTTGGTTCATTGGTTTACATATAGCCCCAAGCTGGTAGCAAGCAAAGGTCATAAGCAGATGACATCTATTGGCAGGCAAATCAGTTGCTCTCAGTCCAACTCCTTGCAGCCACCTGTGCACATAAAGTGGGGGGGGAGGGAACCCACCAGCATAATTTGCACTGTTTGCTGACAACAGCAGTAATGTGGTTGCAGAAGAGACTAGAAAGGACTGCTCATGGAGACTGAACTATCTTCTGATCTCTAGAAGGAGTCAGCTCAGAACAGTGTTGAAATGCATTGAGAAGGCATTATGGGGAAGCTTGCAATGCTTCACAGAAAATTTTGATCTCCATCTTTCACAAGCACTGCATTCACTTGGGAAAGGGAGCTGGAATATATGCAATAAATAGCTGTTCTGTGTAGGAAAGGAGAAACAAAATTGTTCAAGGGTGCATGTTATTTCACATCAAGACAGACTCTCTCTCAGACCTGGAACTAGGAGTGCTGGGGGTGCTGCCACACCTCCTGGCTTGAAGTAGTAATAACAACCCAAATACATGGTTTCTGCCTTCAGCACCCCCACTATAAAAATTGCTCCTGCACCACTGTCTTAGACAACTGCTCAGGACTGTCATGTAACATAAGACTGATCTAGATTTAAAGGGGGAGGGGAAAGAACTCTGTGGCCCACATTTAGACCTACCGTAAGTGGGCATGGCTCCCACTGAAGTACATGACAGTGTATGGGGGACCATTTTTCGAATAATTCACAAGAGTAGAATTGTATATAGGGGAGCCTCTTTTCTCTTAACCAAGATGGAGGTTTTTCAGTGTTTCACTCAACAGTAAGAAATCAAAAAAGAGAAATGGAGATGGTAGTACTCCAAATGAAAACAATGGGGAGCTCATTGAGATGTCATATCAAGTCTCCTAAAACAGAGTGAATATCTCTCCTTTTATTCATACATAAACCTGGTCAAATTATTCATTGCAAAAAATGTTCACTGCAATTTTAGATCTTTTTTTCTTCCTTTACAAAATGGTCATGATCTGATCCTGATTTTCAAGAATGTATTTGTTATTATTCAACATTTGCCAAAGAGTAGAGAACAAATATCAGACTATGGTTTGTAAACAAACTATTCTTTTTAACTGTTCACTGTTCCTGGTGTTATTAGTCACCTAAGTCACATGGCATTGTTTCTCATTGGATGAGAAACTTAAAAAAAAAACAGAAAAATAATGAACAACAAGCAATGAGAACAAAATGTGAAGAATGTGCTTCCATTATGAATTTACTGAAAAGTAAATATTTGAGTTACAATTTGTGAAGCTTCTGAGCTCCTTGAGCTCACAAATGCCTGGTGGCCATCTGGGTACACACTAAGAATGAATAAAATGACCATACATTTTTATATTTAACCAGTTCCATTCTTAGGTGTCAGTCTCATTTGTAGACAAAGTAAAATTGTACCTGCATCTTGGAGGAAATTTTACAAATATTTTTAGTTTCTTTAAAATGTTAAAGTTTAAACTGAATGCTATAGTATTAATTTATGTCCGAAAAAATTAAGTTTCTTGGTCTATTTTCATAGATTCATAGATTCTAGGACTGGAAGGGACATCGAGAGGTCATCGAGTCCAGTCCCCTGCCCTCATGGCAGGACCAAATACTGTCTAGACCATCCTGGATAGACATTTATCTAACCTACTCTTAAATATCTCCAGAGATGGAGATTTGACAACCTCCCTAGGCAATTTATTCCAGTGTTTAACCACCCTGACAATTAGGAACTTTTTCCTAATGTCCAACCTTGCTGCAGTTTAAGCCCATTGCTTCTTGTTCTAGCCTTAGAGGCCAAGGTGAACAAGTTTTCTCCCTCCTCCTGATGATACCCTTTTAGATACCTGAAAACTGCTATCATGTCCCCTCTCAGTCTTCTCTTTTCCAAACTAAACAAACCCAATTCTTTCAGCCTTCCTTCATAGGTCATGTTCTCAAGACCTTTAATCATTCTTGTTGCTCTTCTCTGGACCCTCGCCAATTTCTCCACATCTTTCTTGAAATGCAGTGCCCAGAACTGGACACAATACTCCAGTTGAGGCCTAACCAGCACAGAGTAGAGCAGAAGAATGACTTCTCGTGTCTTGCTCACAACACACCTGTTAATGCAAATAAATATTTCATTATCATATTAAACAAAGAAAAATTGAAGTTCCTACAAAAGTAATTACAATAAGTGAAACATTAAACTAATCAAGAAAGTCAAAGATATGTGATTGAATATAATGAATGAACAATTTTAAAAAAACAGATGCTTTGTTCTTTTAGTTCAGGAAACTGTTCCTTCAAGTTTCTTAGAAATTGAGAAATAGCCAGTTTTGGAGTAAGGGGGTCATGTAATATTCAAGAGGTTAAGTAGACAATATAAAAGATACAGGCAGGATTTGTTGTCTCTAGCTATTAAATAATAATGCCATCAACTTCTGAGGCTTAAAAATGCATATGTAGAAACACCTATTTTGTACCTGGAACAAATTGGAGTCATAGGATCAAACAGAGGAATGAAGTAAAGAGAAGGATTAGGTGCCTTATATGTTGTGGTGACTCTCAGACAGTACACCTTACAACAAGTCCAGAGAGTGATAGGTTTTAAAGCCACTGTTAAAAACAGTTCAGTTGTCTAACTGTATCATCTGTGCTATTTTTATTACTTGTTATAAAAGTGTTCAAGGTCTTAATCCGTTGTTTATTTCATCCATTTTATAATCAGCATTCAAATTTCCAATCTCACTTCAGAGCATTCCTTCAGATCACCTACAAACTATCAGCAAAGTTGTGGATATGCAAATCTCTGTGGTATATAAAGGCTTTATTATCAATACAGTATTTATCTGTCAAACCTTTCGTGTGTTTGCTAATTTCATATAGATTTGTAAAAATGTACAGTTTTCTTTTAGCGCAAATGCCCTTCTCTTTTACTATAAAACTAGCAGAGTTGCTTAATTTTTTGCAAGCGAAGTGATGCAGCATTGTGGATATTTGGTGATAAGACGTACTGCCCAATGCAAGTTTAATTTGCATCTCTTCAATGATTAAATTTTCACTTGCTGATATGCTCAGATCACTGATGTGCTCAATAGAATGATGCTGTTCTGCTACCAGTTGGTGGAGGGAAGAAATAGTGGCATCCAGAAAACTAATGACCCAGACTGAATTTATTGTCCACTGGCTAGGAAAGCAATTATGTATCCATGTCTATATAACTGTTCTTTCTCTGCTTTCAGATAAATGGCTTAGCTTTGCCCAAAGTATTGCATGCTATAAGTACCTTTTGAAAACATGCTGTTTCAAAAAGTGAGATATACTCCTAAGAGCACAGCTACAAGATAGGTTACAGAAATAGTCCTGAATTCTAATTGCAGATCTGGCTGCCTCTGAAACGGAACAGCCCAGGAGCATATTTGAAACATAAGCCCAACCAGAATATAAGCACAACCTTGGCTGGAACTCCAGATAATCCTGTTGCCTGTGAACCTCCATAAGCTGTGACCTTGGTGTCTCCATGAACTCAAGCAGCTTAACTGCGATCAGTCTGAATGGACACAGGATGGAGGAGTGGACAATGCTATGCACAGGAAAATTCTCTGCTAGTAAAAATGGGAACAGCTCTATTTACTTCAATAAAGTTTTTTCCATTTATATCAGCAAAGAATTTGGCCCGTTAACACTCTACATTGTTTTGGGACAAGCTATACCTCATCTGTCGTAACAATAATCGGAGGAGTGCTACTATGAAATTACTAGACTCCAGTTTTGTATCCTTTCCCTCAACATCTGTACAGTCCCCTGATTTATTTTAAGATTTTATGTCTTTGAAGGGCAGATATAATATTCCTCCTCCATGCCCTATAATCTTTCCAGACATCCCTCCTTAATATTCCCTTTGTTTTCTTCCATTTGGGATTCTGTGACTCCTGGTTCAAACTCCACACCTGGGAATGACTTACTCTTCTTATATGCAAAGGACCTTGCTCTCCTCCTTAAAACTTTGCTGATCTCCTATTATTCTAGGGCCTAACCATTAAAATAAACAAAACACATGCACAAAACCATCTAAACAAAACCCAACCCCCTTCCATGTAGATGCGTCCTGCACATGTTGTAGAGTCTGCCACAATGTGTGAGCACATCAGTAAGTCATATAAAATAAGGCAAATCGTTCCTTCAGACATTGTATGTACGAGGGTCTATGCACGCTTTCAGAGACAGCAGTCATCTCAGTTTTCACACACTGTCATGTACTATGTCAACAGGACACCCAGATTTTATGGAAGTTAGGATCCTAAATACCTTGGAGGATCTGGGCTTTAAGCTCTTAAAAGCTCAAGCCTCATTAAAAGTCTGTGGGACTAAATCCCTTTACACCAGTTTAACTAAACTGCTTTAATTAAATTGGTTCAAAGTTTATGTGCAAGCAAGGCCTAAAACCATTTTCAAAAAGAAAGCTGCAGATCTTTTAAAAGGTCAAAAATGTAATTTTTTCCCCCTTTGCCTCCACACTCAAAGCATTTGAACCATTTTTGTTCAAACTTTCCAAAAAAAATCACACTTAACCAGAGAGCAGTCCTGGAAAACTTCAGCCCCAAACATGAAAGTTTGTAAAAGCTTAACGTTCCTTTTTCAGTTGCTTATGATTAGAAATTCTTGGGCAACTTTCACGACCGGTGTCACCACCTGCTTTGTCATAAACTTCACACAGTCTGAAATCTCTTAGTGTTCTAGGGAACCTGTTTCACAAGTATTTATAAACCAAAAAGTGCGGTCTATGAAAGCTATTTCCCAATACACATAAAAGTGGTAAACCAGATCCTCAGCAGGTATAAACTGGCATAACATCGTTGGCTTCAATGAAACTATGCTAATTTACACCAGCTAAGGATCTGGCCAGAACTTGTATTTTGCCTTATAATTCTAAACCATCTGTCCAGTTTTGCTAAAAATAAAACCAGAGAGAGAGAGAGAGATTAACTACATGGTAAATTTTCAAATCTGAAAGATTAAAATAAATTAATCCAATAGAATTTTGCAAATAATGGTTTACAAAACACACCATAACCATGGAACAGCAGCATAAAAGCCGAATAACAGCAACAAACATAGTTTTATAATAACTTTTAAAGTAATGTCTTAATTAGGACATTATGTTATCACGATGCAAGTAAATTAGATAGAAACAGATTGTGAGCTCTCTGGGATTCTTTGTTACATGTCTAGCCAGTAATGAGCATAACGAGGCCCTGATCCTTGACTAGTGAACCCAAATTCTACTGTAATACAAATAATAACAGAAGTGTCAATCCTAGCATTTTCACATAATATTGCCTTTTTCTTGGTAATAACAATAAGAGGAAATATGGCCTTGTTAAAATACAGAACTGAGATCTAGGCCAAATCCCAGACTACTCTTGTGAGTATGTTGAGCAAGATTTTGCCAACATGACTCTTTTCCTGGTTCTGCCATCTAACTCCATTTTGACCTTGGGCAAGGTTATTTTGCAGTTCGGGAAATGGAGGCAAAAAGGTTAAGTACCATTTATGTACTCACAGGGCTATTGGGAGACTTCATTCAATAATGTTTGTCAAGCACTTGAAATCTTAAAATGCAAACTTCTATGGGAGTGCAAAATATTATTAATACAACTATTAGCTTTCTATCATAGAGAAAATGAATCTGTGAATTGAACAAGTGCTGGATTAGACCCATTGTGAGCAGGCTCCCTATTAATAAATATCAGTGTTCCAGTGTTCTTAGGGGCTATTCTCAGTTCATGTCAATATCAAAAGGGTTAAAAGAACTTCCCCCACTCTTGTCTTCATCTATGCCCTCTATAGAACATTGTTGCCTCTTTTGACCTGATGGTTAGCCAATATGTGGGGGGCTTGTTGTTTGTTTCCAGCAGAAGAAGAAATTGAGGAAACTACAGTAATTACACTGAGTCAATATGCCCCACCCCCTGTAGTACACTTTGCTTTAAAGAGAAATCTAGTGTCATTATTATAATATAGTAGTCGGATTTAAAAACTGCTGTTGGGAGATTAGGGACTCTCTTAAAATATGGCCTGTAAACTGGCTTCCACATTTGCATGTAATTTGGCAAATGACTCCTCCTAAAAGTCCAGTTGGTGGCATAGTGAGGCTAAGGCAGGCTCCCTGCCTGCCCTAGCTCTACACAGCTCACAGAAGCAGCAGGCATGTCTGGCTCCTAGGCACAAGGGTGGCCATGGGGGCTCTGTGTGCTGCCCCCACCCCAAGCACTGGCTCTGCAGCTCCTATTGGCTGGGAACCACAGCCAATGGGAGTTTCAGAGGTGGCACCTGTGGGTGCAGGGAGTGGGCAGAGCTTCCTGGCAGCCCCTCCGCATAGGAGCTGGGGAGAGGGAACATGCTGCTGATTCCATGAGCTGCGTGGAGCCAGGGCAGGGAGGGAGCCTGCCTTAGCCCCGCTGCACCACAGACTGGGAGCCGCCTGAGGTAAGCACCCCCTTGCCAGAGCCTACACCCCAAACCCCCTCCTGCACCCCAACTCCCTGCCCCAGCCCTGAGCCCCCTCCTGCACCCCAAACCCCTCATCCCCAGCCCTATCTCAGAGCCTGCACCCCCAGCCAGAGCCCTGACCCCCTCTCACATGCTAACCCCCTACACCAGCCTCAAGCTCCCCCACATACACACCCTGAGCCTTTCATTTATGGCCCCACCCTGGAGTCTGCACCCATGCCGGAGTCCTCACACCCCCACACACCCCAACCCCCTGCCCCAGCCTGGTCAAAGTGAGTGAGCGTCAAGGAGAATGAGCAACGGAAGTAGGGGGAATGGAGTGAGAGGTGGGCGGGGCCTTGGAGAAGGGGCAGGGCAGGGGCAGGTCCTCAGAAAAGGGACAGGGCTAGGGTATTTGGCTTTGTGTGATTAGAAAGTTGGCAACCCTAGGTGTGTATAAGGGCAAACCCATCCCACATGCCCCACTTGCCCACAGTACCTGCAGCCCTGAGGTGGGGCTGTCTGACTCCTTCTCCTGCAGAATCTGCAATGGCTGGGCCTGGGTGGATGCTGTCACGGCTGCCAGATTCCCTGCCAAGCCTGAGACTGGTGATCCTGGAGTAATTGCTGCTAGAGCTGAAGTACCTCCAGGAGTATGGCTTGCTCTTGTTGGGGGGCCTGTTGGGCCTCTCTTTGGCTGCTTCCCTGCAGCCTCTTTAGGCAGACCTGGAGGACCCACCTTCACTGCTCCTTTTCTGGGGTGTGGTGTGTTAGGACTGCAAGGCCTCCCTCAGGGAGCCTCAAAAGGCCTAGCACACCCGGTCACAACACCATATTTGATAGATATATAGCCCTTGTTTGATAAGAGTTCCATCTCTTGACAAATTTGAGATGAAACATTAATGGATTTAGGAGAAGACAATCAACCTATTACAAAAGAAGCACCTAAAACAATGCACATGCTTATGCACATGTGCCAATCATTTAAACACTGCACTTTGAAATTTTCTTTAAAAGAAGAAATAATCCAGATGTGTTAGAAGTGGGTGGGCCACACCCTCCTCTCAGTTACATACTGACTCCAGTTCCCATGGAGTAGAATTTGGTCCAGTGTATTTAATGGGAAATTTTAGACAAAACAATCTCATTGCCTGTCAAAATTAAACACTATTTTCATAGCCTGGGAGTTATATAAGGAATATCTGAGAGGTATGCAGTTGTTGGGAGAGGTATGTGAGTTGTTGTTGCCACACTCAGCAAGCACTCTGTGAGGTATGAAGCCAAAAGTTAATTGCCTCCAGGACCTGGGAAATGAGGAGAACTCAAATAAGCACAATCCCTGGCGTATGTTATTCTATTCAGACATGGTCTAATTGACATTTTTTTGTGAAGAAGGAATGGGGAAAGATAGTTAAATAGGTCTAAGCCACATGATTCTTGTCCCACAATTGCATATATTGGATCCTTAGGATTTGCCTACACTGCAATTAGACACCCACAGCAGGCCCATGCCCGCTGACTCAGGCTAAGGGGCTCAGGCTCAGGGGCTGTTTAACTGCTGTGTAGACATTCAGGCTTAGGTTGGAATCCAGGCTTTAGGATCCTGCATGGTCCCAGAGCTTGGGCTGCAGCCCAAAACCAAACATCTACATTGCAGTTAAACAGCCCCTTAGCCAGAGTCATCTGGCATGGGCCAGCCAGGGGTTGTCAACTGCAGTGTAGACATACCCTTAGTTAGATAATCACATTGCTCCCTAAGGCCCCAAGCCTGCAAATACCCATACACATGTATAAATGTAATCACAGGAGTAGTCCCATTGGCTACCTGACCATTTTCTACATAAGCAACAGCAATGTGATTAGGTGTGTTTTCCATCAGACAATACATGCACAGAGGGAATCAACAGATCCTAAGATATCCACATTGACTAATAAAGGCAGTGTGGCCTAGTGACTTGTGCCCTAGCTAGGGACTCAGACAAGTTGGGTTTTAATCCCAGCTTGGTCACAGGCCATCACATCACTGACCTCTGTTGTAAACTGCCTTGAGAATATCTGTGATAAACAACAGCAGTTATTTCCTACAGTAATACAATGGTCTATTTTTAAATAAATTGTATAAAACATTAATCACACAGAACCAATGCACCATAGCCACCTACAGCCCCAGCTCTGCCAGTAAACCCCAACCACCCTGTACCCAAGCTCCCTGCACGCCACAGCTCTGCCAATGCACCTGAATCCATGCAAAAACCCTGAATACATCCACCAGTTCATTTAGACTGTGAGGTCTTTGGGGCAGGGGCTGTCTCTGTTTATTATAGTGCTGCACTGATATGTTAAGGTTGTGTCATGACTTCTGTTTAAAGGTCAAGTGTCAGTTCTAAATCCTCTAAACTTGACAGGCTTACGTGGATTCCTTTGAAATTTTGTGTCAGAGGAGGTTGCAGGATAGGATTAGTGATCCAATTTGGGGTCATTTGAGCTAGGGATTATCATTTGACGAAGTGGGTATTCACCTACGAAAGCTCATGCTCCAATACGTCTGTTAGCCTATAAGGTGCCACAGGACTCTTTGCTGCTTTTACAGATCCAGACTCACACAGCTCCCCCTCTGACATTTGAGCTAGCCATTTTAAAAAAGTTTCTAGGGGGAGAGGAGGGTTGCACAGACCTAGAGATCAAACTGTTGATTTGATACAAGTCAAAATGGTCTAAATCTGTCAAGTTTTACCCAAGGTAGTGCATGGCATCCACTAAATCTTTGGGGGACCCACCCTGAGAATAGTATTTAAGAAAAGACTAAACATGCCCAGTTTTGTTAACACTTCCTCATAGGTCAGATTTTTAAACTTTTATTTTTGTTGCTCTCCTCTGGACTCTCTGCAGTTTATCAACATCTTTCCTAAAGAGTGGTGCCCAGAATTGGATCTAGTACTCCAGCTGAGGCTTCACCAGTGCTGAGTAGAGTGGGACATTTACCTCCCATGTCTTACATATAACACTCCTTTTAATATACCTCAAAATATTAGCTTTTTTTTTGCAACCGCATCACATTGTTGCCTCATATTCAGCTTGTGATCAACTATAACCCCCAGATCCTTTTCAGCAGTACTACTGCCTAGCCACTTATTCCCTGTTTTGTAGTGGTGTATTTGATTTTTCCTTCCTAAGTGGAGGTACTTTGCACTTATCTTTATTGAATTTTATTTTGTTGATTTCAGACCAATTCTCTAATTTATCAAGGTCGTTTTGAATTCTAATAAAAAATCTTACTAAAATCAAGAAATATCACTTCTACTGCTTTCCCCTTATCCACTAGGCCAGTGACCCTGTCAAGGAAGGAAATTAGGTTGGTTTGGCATGATTTATTCCTGAAGAATTCCATGCTGGCTATTACTTATAAGCCTATTATCGTCTAGGTGCTTACAAACTGATTGTTTAATAATTTGTTCCAGTATTTTTCTACATATTGAAGTCAGGATCACTAGTCTACAATTCCCCGGTTCCTCTTTGTTCCCCTTTTTAAGGATAGGTACTATGTTTTCCCCCTCTGCAGTCCTTTGGAACCTCACCCGCCCTCCATGAGTACTTGAAGACAATTGCTAACTATTCCAAGTTTTCTTCAGATAGTTCTTTAAGTACCCTAGGATGAATTCCATCAAGCCCTGCTGACTTGAATCACATCTAATTTATCAAAATATTTTTAAATCCTGTTCTTTCCCTATTTTGGCTTGTGTTCCTTTGCCCTTGCTCTTAATGTTAATTGTGTTGAGTATCTGGTAACCATGAACCTTTGCAGTGAAGACTGAAGCAAAAGAGGCATAAAGCATTCTTGCTGTCATCCATTATTAGCTCTCCTTCCCTGCTAAGTAGAGGACCTGCACTTTCCTTTGTTTTTTCTCTTGCTTCTAATGTATTTTAAAAAATTTTATTGCCTTTTATGTCCCTTGCTAGGTGTAATTTATTTTGTGCCTAGCCTTTCTAATCTTGCCTCTACATGCTTATGCTATTCTTTTGTACTTCTCCTTAGCAATTCATCCATGTTTCCACTTTTTGTAGTATTTCTTTTTGATTTTCAGGTCATTAAAGAGCACCTGATGCAGCCATATTGGCCTCTTACTATTTTTCCTACCTTTCTTTCACATCAGGTAGTTTGCAGTTGTGCCTTTATTACTGTTGCCTTGAGAAACTGCGAGCTCTCTTAAACTCTTTTTTCCCTTAGACTTTATTCACCTAACCTACCAGTTTTCTGGGTTTGTTAAAGTCTGCTTTTTTGAAGTCTTTTCTCTTTTCTCTGATGCTCTCACTCCTGCCTTTCCTGAGATTCATGAAATCTTTCATTTCATGATCACTTTACCCAAATTTCCTCTTACCTTCAGATTCGCTATCAATTCCTCCCTGTGGGTCACAATCACATCTAAAATGGCTGTGCGCCCAGTTACTTCCTCCACCTTCTGGAACAGGAAGTTGTCCCCAACACATTTCAAGAATGTATTGGACATTTTGTGTTTGCTGTATTATTTTTTTCTACAGATATCTGGATTATTAAAGTCCCCTATTACCACCAGGTCTTGTATTTTGGGATCTGTCTCTTATTTGTTCCAAAAATGCCTCATCCACCTCTGTTCCTGATTTGGTGGTCTATAATAGACCCCTACCATGAAGTCACCTCTATTTTTCCTCTTTTTTCTTTACACAGAGACTTTCAATTGGTCTGCCTTTCTGCCTCATTCTATACGTCAGAACAAGTGTATACATTCTTGATATACGATGCAACGCCTCCTCCTTTTTTCCCCTGCCTGTCCTTCCTGAATAAGCTATTACCTCTGTATTCCAATATTCCAGTCATGAGATTTATCCCACTAAGTCTCTGTGACGCCAGGAACAAGGTGTGGTATTTCCTGAATGAATGTGGTTAAGAGGGTGGTGCTAATATAAGAGTAGATAACAACAAAAGATCTTCTCTCACCGGAGGCTACCAAACAGCTTTGTGTTCAGCAGCATGTGATTTTTTTCAAAATACATCAGTCTGCAGGACTGATTGATCATTGCACTACTCCAGTTTTATACTGTTGTAACTATTAATATCCGGCTCACGGTAGCTCTGCTCATTTGCTAATATTAAGAAAAGAACACATCTTTCTAATTGCACAAAGCCAAGTTTTGTTTTACAGCTTCCTTTAAAACACGCTGTTCTGCTGAATTCTAGGTTATAATAGCTCTATAACGTAAGGTCTTCAAAGCAATACCATTTTAATAAAGTTACATAAAATCACATTTCAGTAAAATGCAGCGATCTTTTCCATTCTTTGATTAACATACACCTGTATTATTTGCATAACTCTATTGCAGCCTTTGTGTTAGAAAAAAATTAAATCCATGCTTTAAATGTTTGCCCAACTTCTTAATCCAGGATATCCTTCTAGCAGGATAATACAAAAGTACAGCGTAATATCTAGTGTTTATATTCCACTTCTTATGGGATCTTACTTTCAGCTCACAATTCAAGGTAACAAATACATAACTGAAAACAGCTGATTAATAACAACAAGTAAATAAATGCCAGATCTTTTCTGATTACCACATACTGTACCTAAAGATTCTGTTGTAACGCCTTTTGTGTTTCATTCATAAATCATTGACTAAGCCACTCCTTTTCCATATTTCTTTGAACTTATGCCTATATAACCATGATCATCGCAGATCAGCTCTAGGTGAAAGATTGTTCTCATCTCACAGTAGAGCTGGTTTGAATCCCATCTCAGATACATTTTCAGCTGAAAACTAAAAAAACTAGGATATTTCATCCAAAAAATGTAAACAAAAAACTAAATTTTCTGCAGAAAGCAGACAGACACTTTTCATATAAATTTAATTTAATTGAAAACCCAATTTTTTGTCAAAAACAGTTGCTGGATATTTTTAAAATAGCCCTATCTTACATCTTTTGTTTCTGTTATGTGCACGTGTGATGCTCATTAATGTATAGAATACTAAGGTGGTATCAACTTTCCCACATAACAATTAACAAAGAGTCAAGCATTCCTAAGGACATACAAACATGGAATTTGTTTTTTACTAATTATTATTAGAAGTGATCATTCAGCTAATATGAATCAAAGCTGATTCTCCAGAAGCCAGTTTCCCTTGCTGCTGCTATATTTTCCTCCTGATTTATTCAGATAAGGGAGTATTCAGCTGTACAGATCTGATTGCAAGGATTTCTTTGATATTTTTGAAGTCACGAAAGAATTTTGTACCTTTCTCAGTACTTCTCACATTCCAGGTAACTGGGAGTGCTCTGACTGAGAGTAAAGGGACTTGATATTTAGGTATATAACTATCAGTTTTATTAATTATATTTTTACTACCTGGGTAGCTATACAGTAATGAATACAGGGGCAATTCTAGGTGCAGACGAGCAGGGCAGTTGCACGGAGCACCAACTTCCAGAGGTGCCATACTGCTGTGCCACTTGTTTGGTTTGAGGTTTGGTTTTGGTTTTGCACTAAGGTATGGGGGAGTCAAAAATGTCTTCTGCCCTCGCCAGCAAAATGCTAGGGCCACCCTTGACTGTATATACTCCCAAAGTCCTGTCTGAGCATACATTGGACTCAGTGTAGCTTCTGGGAAGGATACTCTGAGGCAAAGCTCTCCTTTGGTTGTATCTAAATCCTAGTCAGAAGGGGATGTTCCTAAAGTATTATGCAACTTTGTTGCTGGTAAAGAGTGTTACATCTTGTGGGAATACTAATTACAGACAATTCTAAACAGAATAACCTACCTTGGCACTAAACACCAGTGAGAAGTAGCTGTGTCCTGACATGATAGAGATTTCATTTCCATGCATGTTTGGGTCAGGCATCTCACTCTTTCATGAATCTGCATGTAGCAATGAGTCAGATGTTAAAGGGACTGGCCAATCCCTTTAACTGAATTCCACTGCTATTAGTCATATTCATAGTCTGACTGCTAGTTAAAGTGTTAAGGCAGCAGGTGGTTTGAGAGAGTGCATTAACTCTTCACCTCTCAAGACAGGAGTTCAAATTAGCAATTGATTTCAAATCTTGGATCTAGTATGGATACGTATCTGAAAGTTTGGTTATTTATTTGCACACACAGAAGTCAGTACCCAGTTTCTCTCCTCCACCTAGTCTCAGTGGGAGATCCGCCCCCTTCCAGCTTCTTTGAGGAAGCTGATGCAATCCAGTCTTAGGGTTGCATTACTTGACTTCTTCTCTTGAAATTATTAGAAGGCAGCTTATTTGGTTTCCGTTTCCTTACCTGCATCTAGTCAAATGACATTTCTCTAGCAATAGAACTCAGAAACTTCTTTGCCAGATCACACTGCTCTGGCCCATTAACAATTAATGCATTTGTGTAGCTCTGTGGCCTAAAAGGGAATTCTAAAATCCCCAGTGTTGCTAACTTTCACAAATTTTATTGAAGTCTCATAACATTTGGCATCTTTCTTAAAGCTACAACTTCTGAAGTCTAGTGATTTTGTGAAAAGCTCATTTAAAAACAGAGTTTCAACTCTCATGGCTGCAGAGAAAAGCTTCACTCCAGTATATTCGATGGGCTCAGAAGTTGTAAGGCAAATAAACACCCAAGATCTATTACTTTTTTAAATCTCACGATTTTCAAAGTCCTGACTCATGGTTGTTGAACACTTGGGTTTGGCTATCCTGGAACTGGAAGATATTTGTGGGCACATGTCCACAATTCATAAACTGTATGGTATAAAGGACCATGCTGTGCTCTCATTTACACAGTGTGAACTACTGCACATGTGCATTGTCTGTGTTTGACTTGGACTCCACTGAAAATGACTAGCTCTTGGCATTCTGTGAATGCCAATCAGAGGGTTAAACGTTGTATGTAGTTTTGTAATACCTTTATAAAGTTGTGTTCCATCCTTGTGTTGAAAGAGGGCTACTTCTATTATGTTTTATAATATCAAATGAAAAATTTGAAATAATTAAAATAGAGATTAAAAGTTCTAAAGTCACACAATCACATAGGTAATATACCTCCACATTCCCATGAGTTCTATGGAGACAAAACTTGTCCCTGATTTTAAAAAGCTACACCTCTTTGCCATATACCTGACAGATACCTGCCCCTTCACAGGGTACCTGCTATCAGGGCACTTCCCCTGTCCATGAGGACACCCAGCTTTTCACTTAACAACACAGAGCTTTCATCTTTCAGTTGGCAGATCCAGACTTTATAGCATTTGGTCTAGTAGGGGATTCTGAAGCTGCAACAGTAGAAATCCAAGGAAGACTTTGTATTTAATTGAACAGCCCAGCAGCCACAGTTGTGTGATGGCTGATGAATGCTTTAAAATATGCTCTTTGCTAATTAACATATTAGCAGCTAAGTAGTTTTACAGTGCCCCACCTAATATTTCAATCTAGAGCTGCCTCTCCCTGTCAGAGAGATTAAATGGATTCATATCACTACACTGGAGAGAACAATTAATTTTACTTTTGGGTAAACATAACAGTAACATACAGCTACAGTAGCATGAATTAATTACTGATCACAAAGGATTCCTAGTGCTTAAAGAGAAGTCAGTTTACAAAAGGAGGAAGTAATTGCTTTTTTAGAAGGTTCTTTCACGCCAACATTGCTGGTCAATTGCATTCGGCAGTTTCTGTTATTCCTGGCAGTAGAAAAATATCAACCACAATCAGGAAACAGCTCAGTGGGTGAGAACCAGGCCTGGCTCCAGCTTTTTTGCTGCCCCAAGTGGCGAAGAAGAAAAAAAGATAAAGCCGTGATCGGCGGCACTTCGGCCGCTTCATTCTACCGTGCTGCTTCATTCTTCAGCGGCAATTCGGTGGCCAGTCCTTCCCTCTGAGAGGGACTGGGGGACCCACCGCTGAATTGCTGCCGAAGACCCGGACGTGCCGCCCCTTTCCGTTGGCTGCCCCAAGCACCAGCTTCCTGCGCTGATGCCTGGAGCCGGCCCTGGTGAGAACCACAGCCCCTGTATGGTCTTTTTGTGCTACTCCTGCAGTGCAAGGGGATCATAAAGCTGCCCTACTTAGTAAACTGAGGATTCCCCCTCCATGTATAGGGAACACACTTGGGAGAGGAGGGACAGTTAGAACCTTGCTGCTCTCCAGTGATTTCTGACTAGTTTAATAGTCTCTGGGCTCAAGTTTGAATGGCCCTGACACTGCTCTAACTTGCACTGAGAACTGTGTCAGGGGATTGTACACAAAGATGGTGTATAATCACAGTTACCTCCCACTTCAGAGTTCAGCCAGACCTCAGGATTGAGGCCCATTTGTACAAAGTATAGTCTAACTTTTATAGCATAAGAGTAACTGAAATAGGATGTTTCATTTATAGAAAATGTGTTATTCACTCAAAATAATTAAATATTAAAAATGTAAACAACAAGAGCCATCTCACTTTCTTCCTTCTTAGCCTTCAAAACAGCTTGATTTATTTATTGTGTGGGATGGTGAGAGAAACTTTACTGTGTGAAAGCTATATCAAAGGAATTAGTTTTACATTCATTTCTGAGGCTTTGTCTACACTAGCACTTTTGTTGGCAAAACTTTTGTCAGTCAGGGGTGTGAATAAACATCCCCCTGACTGATATAGGTTTCACTGACAAAAGCGCCAGTGTGGAGAGTGCTATGTCGATGGGAGAGCATTTCCCGCTGACATAGCTACCACTGCTCATTGGGGATGGTTTAATTATGCCAGCAGCAGCACAGAACAGCTACACAAGAGACTGTGTAGTGGTGCAACTACAGCAGTACAGCTGTGCCACTGTAAGGTCCGTAGTGTCGACACAGCCTGGAAGTGGTGAGGTTCGTGGTCATGCTTATCTCTCGTGGGAGGAAATCCTATAATGCATCTGCAACTCCAACATACGTTCTGCCTCCAGCACTCACAACCCTCTCTCAGTTGATCAACTGTTTCATTGTTCAGGTGGGACACAGACTCCTTCATCAAAGGGGGTGTTGGCATCCCTGTTCATAGGGAGCCCAGGAGGGTTTCTACTCTCTTTCACCATCCAAGAAGAGTAGGGGTCAGAGTCACAGGTGGCAACCATGACTCTCCATCAATATTTTCATGACCTCTGCTTCTGTGAAAGGAAGACATACAGTCCTATGATGGCCACACAACTATAAATTAGGGGAGTATTCTTAATTTTGTATTTGTGTAACATCCATTGGCATGGTTTCAGTATGAACACTCCCTTGCACTGTGAGCTTCCTGAATGACCAGCATTGGAGGGTATTACTAAATAGTTCTGTATCAAATTAGGAGGAAGTTTCCAAATCCAGAGATTCTGTCATAAGTATTTTTAATAAAAGTCAGGGGCAGGTCACAGGCAAAAATCAAAAATTCACTGGAGCCTGGGACCTGTCTCTGAATTTTACTAAAAGTACCCGCAGCGGGGGGCAAACAGAGCGCTGCCAGGGGCTTGCAGCTGCTCCAGCCCTGCTCCTGTGGCAGAGGCTGACTGCTGCTCCAGCCCCAGGGGAGCTGATCCAACCCTGCCTGCTACTCTGGAGGGCCGGGGAACCACTGCTCCAGTGGCCCCGGGACCACTGCTCCAGGGCTGGCCACTGATCAGCTGTTCAGCGGCCCTGGGGCTGACCATCAGCCACTGTTCCAGCAGCTCGGGACTGTTGGTCCTGCTCCTACTGCACGGGCTGACCCAGCTCCAGCTGCTGCTTCAGCCCCGGGGCCATTCCTCCAGCCCTGCCCCAAAAGAAATCACAGAGGTCCCAGAAAGTCATGGAATCCATGAAGTCCATGACAGAATTGTATCCTTACAAATGGTCTAACGACTGGTAAAAGGCCTAGTTTTATTTAGCCTCCTTACTAATACTTTGGAAGAACAGCAGAGTATTGGAGGTGACACTAAGGCCCAGATCCAGCAATTTTCTCCACTCAGTAGACTGCTGTACTTGTGAGAAGCCAGTTGCAGGATCACAGCCTAAACTGGGAGGTGTTGCTAAAGCAGAAAAATAAAACACAATGACCAACAGATAAGAAATATGGGCAAGAAATAACATTCTATGCATCCAAAGAAGCGGGCTGTAGCCCACGAAAGCTTATGATCAAATAAATTTGTTAGTCTCTAAGGTGTCACAAGTATTCCTGTTCTTTTTGCGGATACAGACTAACGCAGCTGCTACTCTGAAAAATAACAGAATGAGATTCAGCTTGGGGAAAAAAGCTAATACATGTGGGGAATAATAATCCCGAACCCAGATATTAAGGGGGAAAGAGCACTAATATGCCAAAAAAGACTGAGATGAAGGTGGACATCCAAATGTTTATGAGCCAACGGATTACAATTTGAGGCTGCTGACACAGGCAGATGAGGTGATGATCTTTCTCCACTTCCCATTGCAAATGGTTTTAGACTCCTCAGTATCAGAGAGACATCAACAAAGTGGAAGGAATTCAGAAAAGAGCAACAGCAAAGTTAAAAGGGCTAAATTGTCAAAAGATTAAAAAACTTGAGGGAAAAGGAAGAAGTGATAACTCTCAGAAAGTGTTGGAAAAGTGTGAACTGCAAGGAATGAAATTGTTTAGATTGCTACAAGGAAAGAAAGTTATTCTTCTACTTGTTTTTGTTACAGACGTCCTTTCCACACAGCAGTCTGTATCTCCTGTCTAGGAGCATGCGAGCCACTTGCACACACTAGCATAACCAGGGACACAGCCATTGAGCCTGATGCCCACCCCCAGGGGCAGGGCTGGGGGCTGTACTGTCACATCGGAGGAGTGGCCCGCATGGTGAGCTGGCTCCTGCGAGCACCGGCCCGACATGCTGCTGCTTTCACCACTGCAGTTCCCAGCAGAGCCTAGTATATCCGATTTATATCCGCGGGTATAAATTTTGTATCCACAAAGGGCTCTAGCTACAAGTCCTTCTTGGGCTGCCCTTGCCTTTCTGCTGCCTTCTCTGTTTCTGTGGTATTTTTTTCTCACTCACAGACACACAACTGCAATCCAATCAATCCCATGCTCCTGTTTTTATTATCAGAATCCTGGGGACTCCTCTTGGGCCACACAGCTCACCTTTTATTCCAGCCTTGCATGTGGCCTGTGTTTTGGGCAAGAGGCTCCTATGGTTTCAACTATCTATTCCATAAAGGGGCTGAACTGCTTCTTACATTTATCCAGCTTCAGTGAGGTTCTGCCAATCCCCGGCATAACAAGAGGCTAAAATTTATAATACTTACTTGATGTGTCATTTAAATCCTAATTTCAGATTTTATGACCAAATCTTGTAGTCATCAGCTGAGCAAAGTTCCCTCTGAAGCCAAGAGAAGTTTAACTGAATAAGGACCACAGATTTAGCCCTACAGTTCTAAGTTTGTATCAGAGAGAAGCTTATATAAATAAATAGCTTAATCCCAAGGCTAAATAAAGGGCACTGATTTAAAAGGAGAAAGTTTCACAAGCAGTTGTTAAGGGAGACTGGATGACTCAAGACCCTGTTAATATATGAGAGGCTTTTCATCTCCAGGCCTCTTCGCTGAATCCAGCTGTGGTTGGCAGTGAGCAATAGTTGTTACAATCTTTCAGCTGTTCAATGGCTTAAATGAAATAAATTGGGGGTCTCTGTTCAGTTCTCAACTGGACAGCTGCCCACATCAAGAAACTGTCAACACAGCTGGCACTACTGAGTGCACTTGTTCAGCAGAGAATGAGGACTGAATGGGGACGGAGACAGGGCTACTTTTTCCTCTCTGGTGGTGGTCGCTCCTGCTCATGGCTGGAGTGATGCTGGGGCACATCCATTGCTTCTGCCTGTGCTGTGCATGTACCATGGAAAAACACATTCACTGAAGTCAATGGGAAAACGGCCACTGACTTCCGAGGGGCCAGGATTTCATGTAGGAACTTCAGTTTCTAGGGTACCTTTCCTGAGCATTTTAAAAATGGAAAAATGAAGTGCTGCATGTGACAAAGCACCCTAAACACAGGAGGGGCCTGATTCTGTAAGAGGCTGAGTGCCTCCTGCCAGATGCCCAGCCTCCTCAGCTCCAGTTCTTGGTGCTGGCTACCTAACAGGAGCCACCGGTGAGCCATCCCAAAGCAAAGACATTGTTTTGTAATAATAGAAGGCATAGATTTGTATGCAGCCATTTTTGAAATGCTGAAAATGTTGAATCCTCTTTGTTTTACAAGCTGTAGTGTTAATTAGCTAATGTACACTGCGTTAACTCCACAATCCAGAAACAAAAGTATGCCATTATGTACATATGTTAAAACAGGCAGCATATTGTATTTAACTGTTTTATCAAAGTAATCTGACCCTCTGTAGAAGAGAATAAGCCTATTAGCAAATAACGTAGTGCACATAGAAATGTCTGGCTACATTCCTCTTTCACAGACATGTTTGGCGCCTGGGGTATTAACTTTCAGACTTTGTTTCTTTTTACTGCATATTCGTTCACAGCCCTATTGCCTACACATGGGGTACATTAGGAAAACAAGCCTTGTTCCTCTTGCTCTTCCTCTGTGCAGTCAGATGAAAAGGTAAATCAAACCCCCTAAACACTGTGTGTCAATGTGCCTTCTTGCATGATATTAAATGCTCTAACCTAGGAAGAGTTCAGATACAATCTTTCATCAGAGTTGTCATCCTTGTAAGTTTCCACTTACCAATGAAACATTGTTTCTGCTGCTGTAGCAATAGAATAGACAGCATTATAAAGCATTGTCTCTGCTAAAGAGAAGAAAGTTATAAATATTGAGGTACAAAATTAAAGGGAGATAATCATTGTTTGATAAACTTACCACTGTTCCGGAAAAACTGTTATGCCCTATCTGATTCAAAGGCGTTTCACACACTATTTTGATGAAGCAATTTTATGTAAATAACAACAAACTGGTGTTTTTTAAATAAAACAAAAATGAAAAAATATATTCCACAATATGTTTCTCATAGTTAAATTCAAACCATTTAAATTGCAGTTGTGACCAGAATTCACTGACATCAATCTGACCAATGATCACTATAACTGAAGTTCAGAAAAATCTCTGCACAACAAAATAGCAGCTGCTAAGTGTAAATGTAATACATTCAATTTCCTAGAAGTTGCCATGAGTGATGACAACTCTCTCTTTACATATAGGAGCACCATCAACTTGAAATCTACTCTTTTGAAAAAAAATTAGCTGTAAATAGTTTCAGGTATTTCACCTTTCCCTCAGTCTCTCAGGTTTTGTTTTTTGTGCTTCTACAATCTAAGGCTTCAGTCCCATAATGAACTCCACACAGGGTACTAATTTTAATATTAGTAAGTTAAAAAAATCAAGATAGAAATGTGATGTTTAGCTTGATGTTCCTTTAAATTTTTGCCTGACAACCTGTTTATAATATGGTAACACTATTAGTAAAACAAGCCAAATATGTACATATGATGTGCACAAATGCATCCCATGTTGACTAAATGTTAAACAAAAGTGTGCTCCAATAGTAGGCTGTGATTGCTTGTGGGGCACAACTAGGGCCCTACCAAATTCATGGTCCATTTTGGTTAATGTCATGGTCATAGGATTTTTAAATAGTAAATTTCATGATTTCAGCTATTTAAATCTGAAATTTCACCGTGTTCTAATTGTAGGGATCCTGACTCAAAAAGGAGTTATGGGGGTTGCAAGGTTATTGTGGGAGGGGGTTGCAGTACTGTTACCCTTACTTCTGCACTGCTGGTGGTGGTGGTGCTGCCTTCAGAGTTGGGTAGCTGGAGAGCAGTGGCTGCTGGCCAGAAGCCCAGCTCTGACGGCAGCGCTGCTACCAGCAGCAGCACAGAAGTAGGGATGGTATGGTATGGTATTGCCACCCTTACTTCTGCACTGCTTCCTGCAGACCTAGGCACCCAGCCAAAAACAACTGCTCTCCGGCCACTCAGCTCTGAAGTCAGCACAGAGGTAAGGGCAGCAATACCATGACCCCTCTAAAATAACCTGACGACCCTCCCTGCAGCTCCCTTTTGGGTCAGGACCCCCAATTTGAGAAATGCTGATCTTCTCCAAGCACACAAAAGATCAGATCTCACAGAGGGAGACCAGTTTTCACAGTCCGTGATGCATTTTTCATGGCCATGAATTTGATAGGGCCCTAGGCATATCCTAAGGAAGGTTTAAAGGTTCATCTGAGTGAATGATCTCTTGAAAAATGGATGTCAGAGCTAGCAAAGGTAAGAGTGGAGACTTCAAGTCAGAGCCAACTCCAGGCACCAGCATTCCAAGCAGGTGCTTGGGGCGGCAATCTGCAAGGGGTGGCAGTCCCTGTTGTTTTTCCCCCAAGCAGCACGCCGAATTGCTGCCGCAGACGGCAGGGGCAGTCCGTGTGCCGTTAGGGCAGCATGCATGTTTCCGCCGTGGCGGCAATTCAGCGGCAGCTTCAATGTTCAGCTGTCCGCAGCAGTGCAGCTTCTGTCTTCCAGCTGAAGACAGAAGCTGCCGCCAAATTGCCGCCACCGCAGAAACGCGCATGCTGCCCTAAGGGTACACGGACTGGCCCCGCCGTCCGCAGCGGCAATTTGGCGCGCTGCTTGGGGCAGTGAAAACAGTAGAGCCGACCATGCTTCAAGTCAGGACTGTTGTATTCTTGGATCTACTGCTCTTTTGCTAACTGCCTTTGGGCAAGATGCAGCACCTCAAGGTGAGCTCCAGAAAGCATTGCCTCAGAGCGGGACAATAGCTTCTTTTTCTCCCCAGCAAAATACAGCAAGAGAGCCCTTAAAATGATGTAACGTGCACTTCCTTGTGTGGCTGGCCAGATCTGCAGGTTAGTACAGGGAAGGTGATATGATCACTTCCCCCGCCCTATCCCTCCTTTTCCCTTTTGGAACGGCTAGTGCATGGGCAGCACTATCTTCATGCATTCACTGTATGCAAGAGCTTTTCATGCCTTTGGTTCTGCACATACAGGCACACCACAACAGGACCAGGCCAAAAACCAGGCCTTTCTCACTGTGAAACGGATATAATACCTTCCTCAAAGGAGCGTTATTGGACATGAAGTATATTTGAAAATATGCTTCTCGTCCTCAGATGAAGTGTAAACTGTTATTGTTATGCTCCCTTGACTCTTCATTTAAAGCTATTTCCTGGGAATCTGTTGCTCTCTGGCGTAAATTCCCCTGTGATTAATCCATCCTAGCTGGAACTGAGTGAAGAAATATCAATGGAAAAAAACCTTGCTTTGATATTTTTACAGTTAGATGCAGTGCTATTAAATGTCAAATGAGAATAACCCTTCATATGATATTTACTCACTTGGTCACTTTCCTGTGTCCTGAAGAGTAGCACCTCCAGCTATTCTAGCTCTAACAAGCTATTCCTGCAGGGATATACTTTTATTTATTATTAATTATTTATTATTAATTTTATTTATTATATATTTGTAAGAATTGTGCAGAACAAAAGATGGAATGATTACAGAAGGCTGTTGTTTCTGCACAGGAATCGTGACAGCTATTCTCTACTTCCCTCCTCCCACCATTTTCCCTCTCACATAAAATAAAGGAAATTCAATCCAAAAACTCTGTGAATGGCTCAGTCTGTTGAGATTTAAAATCAGGATTCAGGGATAAAACCTCATGCTCCCTTATTCTTAGTTTTCCTTCGCCCCCTCCCCAAACTGGTCCCCTCTTTTCTTTCTTCCCTCGTGTCTTTCTCCCTATGTCCTTGCATAACACAGAGAGGACCCTCCAGGGATGGATTACATTGTTCTTGTGCAGAAGTTAGGGTAAACTGGCTCCATGTCAACCTTTTTTTCCCACTTGCCCTAGACTCCATGGAGGGTCCTCTTATCGGAAGGAGCATACAGGGGATAGGCAGGCCAGTGAAGGGAACACATATTCTCCCATAAGCCCCAGCTACTCCCCTGGAAAGTCAACAAAACTAGATTGTATTAACTTTCTGTGCCCTTCCCACTGCATAAACTCACAGTGAGATTGATCCCCCATTAAAGGGGACCCTGGTACAGCCACGACCTGGAAAAACACTGAGTAAGGAATGGGGAGGAACTGTTGGGGTCATAGAGTCAGCAGAGAAGCACAAATGTCTCTGGCCTCCATCTTGTCCCCTCTGTGTCTGCACAGATTCCTGGTGATCTGCAAGGATAATAGGTGGCCCCTCTGGCCTATTCTGGGCTGAGAGGGACAACCACTGCATCCCATAAAACAATTATGAAGAAATCTCCTCAAGAAGAACCTCAAGGAGATTTCTTTCCTTTTAGCTCTCGCCCATAGATTTAGCCACACGAGGTCTCGACCTAGCCTCATGATAGGACAACCTGACAGGAAATCTCTCACTTGCCAACTAATCCATATATCAGATTTTATATATATATAAAGCATTTGCTACAATACAGTATTTTTCTCCTGCTTAACCCTTATCTGTAAAATAGATATTTGCCCTGCAGCAAATGTGAAGTGATCAGAATAAGCTATGGTGAGAGGGAAGTTGACCAAGAATCAGGCAAACTTATCTCTGATTTTTCTGATATGAGTGTAAATTTCACCCTTAATGTTCCATTAACATACTTCTGAAATGAATACACAGTCTCCATTTACCTTCAGACTTTAGCTAATTTTTAAATCCAGCTTTCTCTAAGTAGTGATAAGGAAATCCACTTATTTTCTCTTCAGCTGAACACCAAACAGCCGCCCTCTGTATTTGTTAAATGCTTGAGCATTGAGATCTGGAGGCACTTACAGGGAAGCCAGAGAGATTAATACTAACAATGAGTCCTGGCAAGATTATCTCCATCAACTCCACCAACCAGCAACTACTCTTTCCGGTTTGTTTATGAGAAGGTGTGGGGGGGGGGTTCCCTCTGGGGGACAGTGGAAGGAGGAGAACACTGTTCCCTCCACCACTAATCAAAAAGGCTTTTTAAATGTGAAAGCTCTCTAATGAAAGGAAGGTCGGTCTTGTTAAGGCACTGGACTCTGGAGAATGGGTTTCTGCTTTTGGCTCCATCAAAGGCTCCTTCTGCAACCTGGTTTGGACAAGTCAGAATCTCTCTGTGCCTCAGTTCCCCAGATGTAAAGTAGGGATGATAATAATAATGCTGTCCTTGTCAGGTCCATTTAGATGCAAGACAGAACAAAAACTGTGTGTATGTACAGCACCTAGCACATTGGGGGTCCAATCTTGCTTGGCACATCTGTGATACAAATAATAATATAATTGCCAACCAACAAGCTACATATATCACATTAATTTCTACTGAAGAGCCTATCTCTCCTAGGTACTTATATGGCCCCCATTCCCTTAATATCTGAGCACCTTATAATCTTTAATGTTCTATCTGCACAACACCCCTTTGGCAGGGAAGTGCTACCCATGGGGAACTGAGGCACAGAGAGACTAAGAACCAAATCCACAAAGTCATTCCATTGAAATCTATAGAATGTAGGAGCCTAAATACCTACATAGATCTGGGCCTAAGTGACTAGTCCAAGATCACACAGTAAATCTGTGGCAAAGCCGGGGACTGAATAGAGGTCTCCCAAGTACCAAGTTAGCACCCTAACCAATGGCTCATCCTTCCTCTCATCTTCAGTTTTCTAAGGCGTTAGAAGCTACCTTACCTCAAAAGGTAGAGAGAATCTGGGTCAGAGGGATTGATCCAATGCCCACTACAGTCCTTGGAAAGACTCCCATCAGCAACAATGGTCACTACACTGGGTCCTGGGAGAGAACCTTGGAAACCTGCAGTCACCCTTTCTCCCTTTCTGCCATGAGGGATCCACAGAACAGCAACTAAGCACACAGCTTTTGAACCCATTCTTTCATTTCATGACACGTCGTGGCATGTTTGAACTGAAGACCTTTACAGCAGGCGTCGTCTTTGGGAGGGGGGCTGTTTGTGGAGGGACTAAAAAGTATTTTAACAAAGCAAAATTAATGAAAGAACTGTGTCCTGAATGGGGTAAATTAAAAACTGTAGTGGAGGGTGGTTATTACATTTGCATTTAATTAAGGGCTGGGATCTGTAAGTAATTTATGGTGGGGGTTTTGAAAACAGTGGAATAAACATTAACTGTACTGGCATCCTGCATAATTCATGTGTGGGTACTTGTACGACATGTTCAATCTTTATTTTTCTAAAGTTGTGTAAGAAACACTGGTATTTATTCTCCTCTCACTTACATTAGTTTTACACTAATGTAATTCCTTGGACCTATGTAACCGAGAGAAGAATTCGGCCCACTGAGCAGTAGGGGCCTGATACAAAGTCCATTAAAGTAAAAAAAAGAGTCTCTCCATTGTCTTCAATCAGCTTTGGAGCCGGCACTAGGGAGTGTATGAACCTTAGGGAGCCTGAATTGTTGTGGGATTTTTAAACTACTTTGGGGGGTTGCGAAAGGAATCTGAGTCTGCCAGCTCTTCTGCTGTGTAATTTCAACTCATGGTTTGTTTTATTTCCTCTAAGGATAATTTAATAAAAAAAATTAAAAGCTTTTTTTTAACTAAATACAGTCGTGTAATGCATTAAGGGTAGAAGAACAGTCCCCTAATCAAGGCTTGGCATAATCTCTATCCCTAAAGATATATACTTTTTAAAATTAGGATTTTTTTCTCTCCCCTTTCTCTGCTTCTTTCCCAGAGTCTCGCTGTCTGTGTTTTTACTCAGCCTGTTCTCTGTTGCATTTCTGACACTGCTTTTCACTGTCTGCTCACTCACTATATTTCTGTCTGCGTCTTGTTTACAGTCACTCCTAGAGTGTGCTCCCAATACTGAGTGTAGATCAAAATTTCCAATCAATGGTATTTCAGCAGGTTTAAAATCCATCAGCACATTTTAACCCACAGCTAATAAGAACAGGATGTCCATGGATTATTTCCAGCTTTCTATCTCTTGTGATCTTACCCCTCTGACTCAAAAGTGCTGCATGCTGAATAGAACTGGTCCATTCTCCAAAAATAACTTCCATGGCTATTCACTCAAATAGAAGTTTCAATTAGCTTTGGTTGTGTTCATGATCCTTTTGTGTTCACTTCCCATGAATATGCTGTGAATGTGGTTACTGACAGGATTGGTCATGGAAAACAGCAAATTTTAAGTTAATATTAGCACACGTTTGAATTGGTTTGGAATGATCCATGCACCAAGAACCATTCAGAGAAACTATCCAGCAAATAATTTTGAATAACAAATAAATGTGAGAAAACCATAAGCTGCTAGTGGACAGGTAATCAAGAAAAATAAGAGGCTAAACTGCATAAATTATTCTCAATTACCGGTAATTATTTCTTCAGTTCAAATATTGAATAAATATTGTTCTTTATCTGAGACTGTTGAAATAGTTTTAATACTGGCTTTCTCAGCTACTCCCTGTACTAATCCAGTTTCCAATGTGACCATATATCAATACTACATTAAGAAAACCTTTAAGACTGAGCCCAAGTACTGTAATTAAGGTAGGTAATCATGGTGAGCCATCACACACCTCATATCCTATCTCTCTGCCTTCAGACACATTTCTTATTAACGTAATCTCTAAGGCTAAGATTTTCTAAATTCCCTAGTGATTTTTAAGTGCCTCAATTGTGAAATGCCAAACTTCAGATACATTAAAGGAACATGATTTTCACAAAGTACTGAGCACCCATTCTCTAAAATTGTGGCCCTTTTAAGGAATCTGAAGTTAGATACCCAAAAACTGATCCAAAATCCACTAACCACTTTTGCAAATCCTGGCTTAAAGCATTTAGTAAAAATGTTTTAGACTTGGATGATCTCAGTTAATATGAGCTCAGACCCAAAGCTTCTCTTAACATTGTATGAAGGTCAATCCTTTACATTCCACCTCGGAAGCCCAGAACCCAGTTTTTACTTACAACATTGTTTTCTAAGGATTCCCATTTGGTTATAATAACATGTTGTCTTTCAAAAGCAGCAAAGAATCCTGTGGCACCTTATAGACTAACAGACGTTTTGGAGCATGAGCTTTCGTGGGTGAATACCCACTTCATCACATGCATCCGACGAAGTGGGTATTCACCCACGAAAGCTCATGCTCCAAAATGTCTGTTAGTCTATAAGGTGCCACAGGATTCTTTGCTGCTTTTACAGATCCAGACTAACATGGCTACCCCTCTGATGTTGTCTTTCATAATTGCATTTACCACAGTTTACAGATTCTTAGCCTTTACTCTACATTCCTGTGATAGATTCTCCCATTTTCCAGTTCTGCTCTCCAGCATTACAAATATTGATCTAGATAATTTTATTTTACTCTCCAGTGTTTTTATTATTATTATTATTATTATTATTATTGATAAAAGATCTATTGCCCTATTCAACAACTATTAAAGTACTAAGACTTTATCTCAGGGGTTCTCAGACTGGGGGTCAGGACCCCTCAGGGGGTCGCGAGGTTATTATATGGAGGGTCACGATCTGTCAGCCTCAATCCCAAGCCCTGCTTTGCCTCCAGCATTTATAATATATTTGTTAAATATATTTTAAAGTGTTTTTAATTTATAAGGGGGGGTTGCACTCAGGGGCTTGCTATGTGAAAGAGGTCACCAGTACAAAAGTTTGAGAACCAATGCTTTATCTAAAGGTTATCTTCAATGAGTCATGGATAATATGGCCAGAAGGAAAGAGATGTCCCAAGAGCCACTGGTCTCAGCCCAGTTGCCTTCCCCAGACCCAGATAGTTTAAAATCCAGGAGCATTCTCCAGATAACCTTTGCTTTATAAGGTAAGCATTGTCCAGGTAAGCTTTGGAAGCCATAATCAACTGAAATGAAAAAAGGAAGATCTAAAGGAAAGTCAAACTGTCCAGTAAAATAGACTCCACCAAGTAGACTCCAAAACAATCTAATCATCTTCATCGATTTAGTTTATATGACCCCATTCCTCTACCAGCCACAACCCAGTTTCACTGCAGGAACAAGCAGCCACAAGGGACCTGCACACTGATTCAAGAAAAAAAAATGTGATCAAAGGAAGAGGCCTATGAAGATTAGCAGACAGGACAGCCAGCTGAGAGCTCTGAACAACACTGGTGCCTATCAGAAGCACACATTTTTTTTTTAAATAAAGCTCAGATAAAAGGTGCATTCTCATATCAGCACCTGCTCCCGAGCCTCTTTTGGGAAGAAGTTAGTTGTTTATTTGCTCATATTATTAGTATAATAAAATTGCAGTAGCGCATATGATCCAGTAATGCGAATTTTCCACACTGTACAATACTGCAACTGCTTTAGCACAATGCAAACTAAAATCTTGCTTCTCAACCCCAAAGCATATTTTTATGCTTACATAAATAAAAGCACCAGGCACAAATACACTGGCACCACTGATGGCCATTACTGATAGGTTTAAATGCCCTGTGAAGAAAAGGGAGTTACAAATGGATTAACTTTGAGTATTTTTATTTCATGGACTTATAAATATGGCAAAATGGAAATTTTTACATCAACAGACCTACTCGTGAAAATGAGCAGGATTTGGCTCATAATTTTCCTTTTTGTTCTATTTATAAGACTATGAAATAAAAAGAGCCATAGTTAATCTATTCCCAACTTCCTGTCTTTCCAAGTACAAGGGGAGACTCATTATTATGTCTCATGGTAGCACCTAGGAGCCCTAATGATGGACCAGGTCCCCACTGTGCTAAGTGCTATAAAAATACACTCAGATGAGTATAGGTTGTAAATGGTTCCAAACCCAAACCACAAATCCAACAATCCTAAATTTAGAAAACTGTGGGATCAGGTCCAAACTTTGTATCTTGGGCATATCTGTGGTACTTGCTTAGTTTACATTCTGGAGGTTTGAAAAATCCATGATTACTAATTCTTACTCACTTTTAACTTTGTCTTATCAGATACAAGACACAAATCAAAGCCATGGCAAATTAGAGCACCCTAATATACCACCTAAAGCAGCGGTTCTCAACCAGGGGTCCACGTATCCCTGGGGGGTATGCAGATGTCTTCCAGAGGATACATCAACTCATCTAGATATTTGCCTTGTTGTACAACAGGCTACATAAAAAGCACTGGCAAAGGCAGTACAAACTAAAATTTCATACAGACAATGACTTATTTATACTGCTCTATATACTGTACACTGAAATGTAAGTCAAATATTTATATTCCAATTGATTTATTTTATAATTATATGGTCAAAATGAGAAAGTCAGCAATTTTTCAGTAATAGCGTGCTGTGACACTTTTATATTTTTACGTCTGATTTTGTAAGCAAGTAAAAGTGAGGTGAAACTTGGGGGTGAGCAAGACAAATCAGACTCCTGAAAGGGGTACAGTAGTCTGGAAAGGTTGAGAGCCACTGACCTAAAGTAATACTCAAACCTAGAGTAAAGACAGAAACTGTAAAAACATATAGAAAGTATACCCTCCTCCTGCAAATAACTGTAGGCACTGTAGTGTGTTCATGCTGAAAGTCTATGCTTTCCCTCTAGGATAGAGAAGGGGGGACCTTGACTACAAGCAGTTGTGATGAAATAGGAACTGTAAATTGAATGAGACATGGGAGAACTGGGAGAACAGCATTATGGCATAGTTAGACTAGATACTTTAAACAGTTAATGATTTAAGGTGGAACTGATTTCATGGAAGTTAGAAGCCTCAATAGCAGTTAGGAGCCTAATTCCTTTTGAGCATTCCACCCTTGGTGCCCAATTCAGTCTTGGTATAAACATGATGTAATTTCAAGGGACTGTGATTCTTGGGAAGGAAAAGCAGATTATTTTCTATATAATAATGGTAAAGGCCAACCTGCTTCTTTATGATCTTAAATGAAGTTCTCATCTGTAGAATACCAGTCCACCAAGCAGGCAGAAGCAATCAAGGTTTTAAGCAGTTACCCAGTTCCACATGTGATGTGTGCCTCATGATCTCTCCTTTCAAATCAATGTCCTTACAATGATAAAGAGGCCACATCTTCCATCCCCCATAACTGAACATGTCTTGGTTTAACAACATTTCTATGTTACAATAAATCTACAGACAAAGTTCTGGATTTCATAAGTATAAAGTATACTACACAATGCTTACATTGCAAGTTCCTTGGTATCCACAGTTAAAGGGCCATGCTACAGGTTGCTTCTTTCCTGTAGGAGAACCTAAAAGCAAGTGTTCAGAATAATGGGAAAATGGATATTTCTAAGGACCTGATCCTGCAAATTGCTGAATGCCCTTAACTCCCATTGATTTCTGTATGATTACTCACATGCTTAAAATTAACCATGTGTATAAGTGCTTTGCTGATTCAGAGCCAGAGAACTCAGCACTTTGCAGGGTTGAGCCCTTTGTGCATAGTCTTCTCCTTTAAGATTGTAAAGACGGCCTTACATTATTTTTCAACTTTTATAATCCAAGGAGTTACTCTGGATAAAAGAGAGCAAAATTTGACCAATTTTAATAAATTTCTTTCTCACTTAAAGCTATGAAAACTTTTAAGTGAGTGTGAGAAAAATCTACTGAATACCATCAGAAAAAGGAATGTATAGGTGCCTTGACATGAAAAGAACACATTGCCATACTACTTAGATCTCATGATTATTTAAAGATAATTTTTAGTATGATATGATCTAATATATGCTTTGCCATTTTAATCAGAAAGGAAAGCAGATCTTTTGGCTGTGCAAATATAATAGGATTACTAAATCTCCTTTGACTTCCATGCTTTAAAAAACTTTTTGTACTTCTGTGTAAATTCCATATTTGTGAATCATTTCCCCAGTACACATAGCGGCATCATCGTGTTTATGACATCATGTTCTGTTTCCTGCATAAGAGCTAGGCAATTTCTGTTGTGGCTTAAACCACACAGATTTATCTTAAACGTACAGCTCTGACAAATATGCATTACTTCCTGTTCTACAGGCCGCTCACTGAGATAAACATAGTGAATTGACCCCAGAATCATTTCATTTACTTATCATTATTATTGGAGATTTTTTTATTATTATTTTCTCTGGAGCCTGGACCTTAACTATACCTTTGACCTGGAAGTTTTAACCTTCACAAAAAAATATTGACTACCCCTGCCTTAGACTTTCTGTGCCACATTCATCTTGCTGAGTACTGTGTCAGTCCCCTACCCCTCTTCAATGCATGTTTATTAAATATTGCATTGTTGTCTATTAGAACTTGTAATATTTTCTCCAAAGCATTTTTAATGTCTATGGAGTATTTCAGTTTGTTACTAATTAATAATCTAACTGCAAAAACATTTTACAACACTTCTTAAGCCCGTTGATCTATATTTATTATTTATAGTACAGTAGCTCACGATTAATTGCAGTTTTAATAGCACTGTTAAACAATAGAATACCAATTAAAATTTATTAAATATTTTGGATGTTTTTTCTACATTTTCATATAGATAATGTATCCTGTGTTGTAATTGAAATCAAAGTGTATATTATTTTTATTACAAATATTTGTACTGTAAAAATGACAAACAAAAGAAATAGTGTTTTTCAATTCACCTCGCACAAGTACTGTTGTGAAATCTCTTTGTTGTAAAAGTTCAGCTTACAAATATACCTTTTTTATTACATAACTACACTCAAAAACAAAACAATGTAGAACTTCAGAGCCCACAAGTCCATTCAGTCCTACTTCTTGTTCAGCCAATCGCTAAGAAAAACAAGTTTGTTTGCATTTACAGGAGATAATGCTGACCATTTCTTATTTACAATATCACCAGAAAGTGAGAACAAGTGTTCACACGGCACTTTTGTAGCCAGCATTGCAAGGTATTTACGTGCCAGACATGCTAAACATTCATATGCCCCTTCAAGCTTCGGCCACCATTTGAGAGGACATGCTTCCATGCTGATGACACTCGTTAATTAAATTTGTAATTGAACTCCTTGAGGGGGAGAATTTTATGTCCCCTGCTCTGTTTTACCCGCATTCTGCCATATATTTCATGTTATAGCAATCTCGGATGATGACCCAGCACATGTTGTTCATTTTAATATGTGGAGAGGGATAGCTCAGTGGTTTTGAGCATTGGCTTGCTAAACACAGAGTTGTGAGTTCAAGCCTTGTGGGGGCCATTTAGGGAACTGGGGTAAAAATCTGTCTGGGGAATGGTCCTGCTTTGAGTAGGGGGTTGGACTAGATGATCTCCCAAGGTCTTTTCCAAACCTAATATTCTATGATAAGAACACTTTCACTGCAGATTTGACAAAACACCAAGAAGGTACCAATGTGAGATTTCAAAAATAGCTACAGCGCTCACCCAAGGTTTAAGAATCTGAAGTGCCTTCCAAAATCTAAGAGGGATGAGGTGTGGAACATGCTTTCAGAAGTCTTAACAGAGCAACACTCTGAGGAGGAAACTACAGAACCTGAACCACCAAAAAAGAAAATGAACCTTCTGCTGGTGGCATCTGATGCAGATAGTGAAAATGAACATGTGTCAGTCCACACTGCTTTGGATTGTTATTGAGCAGAACCTGTCATCAGCCTGGACACATGGTCCTTGGAATGGTGGTTGAAGCATGAAGGGACATATAAATCTTTAGCACATCTGGGATGTAAATATCTTGCAATGCTGGCTACAATAGTGCCCTGGGAACACCTGTTCTCACTTTCATATGACATTGTAAACAAGAAGCAGGCAGCATTATCTCCTACAAATGTAAACAAACTTGTTTGTCTGAGGGATTGGCTGAACAAGAAGTAGGACTGAGTGGACTTGCAGGCTCTAAAATTTTACATTGTTTTATTTTTGAATGCAGGGGTTTTTTTTACATAATTCTACATTTGTAAGTTTAACTTTCATGATAAAGAGATTGCACTACAATACTTGTATTAGGTGAATTGAAAAATACTATTTATTTTGTTTTTTACAGTGCAAATACTTGTAATAAAAATAAATATAAAGTGAGCACTGTACACTTTGTATTCTGAGTTGTAATTGAAATCAATATATTTTAAATGTAAAAAACATCCAAAAATATTTAAATAAATGGTATTCTAACCGTACAATTATCATGCGGTTAATCACGATTAATTTTTTTAATCATGCGATTAATCGCATTTAATGTTTTTAATCGCTTGACAGTCCTAGTTTTAACCTATAAATCCCTAAATTATTTAAGTGCTGGGTACCTCAGAGACCATCTCTCTCCCCTGTCATAGTCAGCAGAAGTGCTTAAGCTAATAGGTTGTTTTAGTGACAGTTCAGCTCTGAAACTTGTGTCCTCTCTTTGGTCTGCCAGAGCCCAAATAATTTTATATTCTAGTCACATGGTAAAGCCCATATTTTTTTACCAGTTATTTTTCTGAGCAAGTGGTCTGAAGGGGTTGTATTGAACAGTTGAGAATCCTAGTTTGGATGGGAGTGAGAGTGTTTTGGATTTTTGGCACTGGTCCTAGCAATGTGCTGGAAGTTTATAGAGGCTTTCAGGCCCTCTATACCAGAGTGAACTTTCCCCAAAAGATAAATAGAGACATGTAAACTTACTATGACATAATATTTCAGATACCCATTGCACATGTTTTCTTTTGATACTAGTCAGAGCCATTTTATTGGCAGTGGTATCTGACTTCTATAGGAGTTCCAGCAGTGGAGGGCTTGCAGAATTGGGCCTACTGTGATCATGAAAAAATTGTTTGTTGTACAAAAAGCCTCCTTCAAATCCATTTTAACAGAAGCTTTTAGAAATGTTGATTCCATAAGCAAACAAAACTGTACTATGCACCTTTCATTTTAAAAGAAACCTGCAAAGAATCTTTTTTCTTTAAACTGGCATGTGTTCTTTGGGACTTTAAAAAGGCCTCCGTAGATTTTGTTAATTTTTTTTCCTTCTGCTTATTTTTACCTGAGAAATATCAGGAATGTTAATTCTATTATTCCCTATCTTGGGACAACCATTGGGAGGTATAAAAGATTGTATTTTGCACTTCTAACATATTCTAACTAAACCTGACCTAAACTTGATCTTTTTCCTAATGTAGATATGGGGTAATACTGTTAGCTTAACTTTAGCTAGTCATGTTATATCATGTATTAGCTAAACCCAACCTAAACACATTACATTTTCCTGATTAAGATAAACCGACCGAGTCTCCCAGACAGTACCTGAATTTCTAATGTCAAAAACAATTCACATTTTTTAAATAACCTTTCAGATGTTCTTTATATATCACATTGTTTCCTCTTTTCCACCTTTTTATAGTGACTTTTTCTAAAATTCAAAATGCTAACTTCCAATTATAGTTGAATAACAAGAGTCCTTAGGATAAAGTTTATTCAACCATAATAAAATGTTGAGATTTTCTACTGCCATACTACATCTTCTCAAGCTCATTATTCTTATCAAACATATATCAAGAAAAATATTCTAATGTGGAACCTTATTGCCTGAACTACCAATTCCACAAGTATATTATTTTCTTGTGGCTTAATCCTGTATTTCTTGCACCTAATCCAAACCTGAAATTACTTAACAGGAAATGTGAGATGGTCATACAATGCAAGAAAATCATTTCTCCCCCACCAAAAAAAGTATACCTTTTAATCACAATGTCAGCTATTCATTCTTCTAACATATGGTAGTTAAATATTGTAGACTTGATTCTCCTTTCACTTACACTGGTGTAAATCAAGAGTGACTCCATTGATATCAATGGAGTTACACTTGTGTAAGTGAGAAGAGAATCAGGCCCTTTTGATTACAGTATTTGCATCATATAGGCAAACTTACCTGGCAGACACATCATAATTTATAATAATTTATCCATATTCTTTCCAATAAAAAGTGTTAATTAAGTTAGATTCTGTGCTATACTGAGGCACTCAGCTGCTATGGTGATGGGCAAACATATCAAAACCCAGATAGTCTTGACGTGTCTTTAAAACAATTCCTTTTTATCTTATTTAAAATCTTGCCTTGTTTTATTTAGTGCATAAGAGTCCTGTATCAGTCTGCATTAGTTTTGTAACCAATGTATGGTAGACAAGCTTGCCTATGGAACTCTACTTTCTTTATAGCTAGGTAATAGAAAATTAGTTTTTGTGTGGAAAAATAGTATTTTTTCTCCTGTAATTTCCTGTGAAATCTTTCATCATCTTATCCCAGCTCCTCCTGAAGATGCATTAGCAGTTCTCAATATCAGTTGATTTCCATGGCCAATTGCTAGCGAAGTATAGTTTGAGACACATTGGCCTATAGAATACATAAATAAAGGGTAATCTTTTTAAGATCCCTACTTATTAAAGACAGTTGAAATGTTTTCCATCTAAGTATTTCTTTCCAATAGAAAATGACTTTTCAACTAAATGGAAATTTTAATCAAAAATGTTTGATTTTTCATTATAAAAAACCACACCAAATCTCCCCCCTCCTCCCCTTGAAAACTGAAGATTGGATTTTCACATTTTTGGGACGTGCTGGTGGTGTGTTTTTTGTTTTGTTTTACAAGAATGGTAAAAAATAAACCACACTAATTTTATGGGGGGGAAACAATTTCTCAACCAGATCTATTATTTATTGAATTCAAGTCCACACAAATGTCTAATTCGCTGTAAAGTGGAAATTAAAAATAGTTTAATCTTTCATGTGACAATTTAAATTATAAAAGTAATAAAATCCAACTCATGCCATGTTTACCTACATCTGCTTTATATGCCCTTACACAACCTGTGAGGACTGCAGCAGGTGGAACTCCTCTGGAAGGAGGGCACTACTGCCTCCATGACATTATCCCTCTCAGTCTTGGACCTCACGAGTGTGACAGATACAGCAATTTCATGCAATATCTTTGAAAGACCTTATTGTATTAAGTTTATGTATTATTGTGGGCTGGGACTGTATGTAATGTCTCTAGGGTGGCTATGTGACCAACATAAAACCTGGGACTTCAAATGAATGTATTGAAAATGTGCCAGATAAGAATGGACTTTGGGGACTGTAAAGGTGCGGGACTCACCCCTGCAGCACCTCCTGCTGGTCATCTCCGGGAATTAGCTCTTTTCCAGCCTGCGCGCCGTCTGCAGCCCAGTGTCTTACTTGTCACTGACCCCGTGTCCATCCCAGACCCCAGTGTCCCTTTATCCTGGGGCTGCCCCCTGGCAATACCCCCACCAGTCTCTATGGGTCTCCCCTCTCTGGGAAACCCCCCAACCCTCTAATCCCCAGCTTGCCTAAGTCCTGGGCTACTGCCAGTCATCACCAAGCCCCCACTCCCTGGGGTAGACTGCAGTGTAAAAGCCACTCATCATAGGCAAGGGAGTTCGGACCTGCTGCCTTCCTCTGCCACCCAGTACCTCTATGGGCCTAGGACCAGGCGCTGCAGCCTGGGTAGTTGCCAGCCTGGAGCTCCCCTGCTCTGGCCTTTCCCTAGCCCTGCTTCACTCCAGTACCCTTTAGGGCTCAGGCAGCTAGATCCATCTCCCTCCTCAGCTAGAGGAAGATTCTGCCAGCTCCTGGCTCACTGGCCTTTTATAGGGCCAGCTGTGGCCTGATTGGGGTGTGGCCCAGCTGTGGCTGCTTCCCCAATCAGCCTAGTAGCTGCTTTCTCCCAGCCACAGCCCTCCCCAGAGCTACTTTTAACCCCTTCCGGGCAGGAGCGAGTGATCACCCCGCTACAGGGACAATGAGTGTTAAGTGGATTTCGTGGGGAATCCCTGCAGGTAGGTTCATGTACATTACCCAACTCTGGTTATGCAAAAACCCAGCCTTCTGAAGGTAGGCCCTGAGGAGAGGGTCATTGTCTGCTGATAGAAGGCCAGGATCAAAGGCCTGAGCTACATAAAGAAATGGCTTATCTGCCCGGTCTTTGTTCTTTCTGATTCTGGATCTAAAATGGATGAACTTGTAACCATAGGAAAATCCAGTTTGGGGTTTTGAAGGGCTAAAACCTATCAGAACCCTAGGCTGGAGCTAGGGGTGAGTTTTGTTAAACTTTTCAGCATGCATGTAGGTTCTTTTATTGTTTTAATATGTTTTCTCTGCAATGCTTTTACCTTCAGAATAACTATGCTTACTTAAAAAGAGCTGTATGATAACTTACAACTGCTGATACACTGGTCATAGGAACTCTGCTGGGTTTTGGATGTTCTTTCCACTGGAGGTTTTTTCCATAGTTGTGGCTGAGCAGAGGCACACAGCCAGTGGCAGCATGTCTGCTGCTGGAGGTGAGTCAGTGGAGCTATGCGAAGGGAACATCATCCATGCAGGATACTTCCAGCCTTTGTGCTTCTAGAGGTTCTCTTACCCATTGATCAAGTGGATCTGTGGAGTTGGGGGATTTGCCACCTCTCCACTTCTTGACTACTAAATCTGTCCAACTAAATGGAATGATTCCATGCAAATCCTCTCAGGTGAACCTGATGGAGTCCTCAGTCCCCTTTGGACCTGTCCTATAGATTTTTCAGTGAAAGGGGGAGATCTGGACCCAGCATATGAATATTCTGTTTCTGTAGAAGTGAGATAATGTTATATTAATATTTTAATGTTATGATGGACTTAGCCTATCTATCCTGCTAGGAATCTACTATCACATCCTTGCACAAGAGGGCACTTAGGGCTACATCCTCAATAGGGCCACATGAGGGTGCAAGCATCCACAAGGAATCTCACCCTCCCATTGGGATCCATTGCGAAGGATATAGACCTTATTCTTTATTTGACCACATCATGACTGACATTTAGAATTACTGTTCACTTTTCAGTAGCTGCACTAAAAGTTTCAAAATCTCCAGTTTAAATGTAAACACTTTGAGTATTATCTAAATTGTCTCAATTTTTCATCCATCCAGATAGTCCTAATGTACCTAATAGTATTGTCCAGGAAATCTATACCATTCAGACAAAGGATGACCTTCTCCTAATTTTCTTTTGAAGACTGATGAGCTAGTTAATCCTGAATCTGCTATTGTAAACACCTTGAGCATTGTACATCTCCTGGCATTTATCACACTGGTACTTCTTGCTAGCACATTATAATACTATCGTCAGATGCTACCCTCACTTGCTGCTTAGCCATATCCATCCTTAATTAATGTTCTTTTGGAATATCTTTCATGCTCCAGGGAAGGAAAGCAGTGAGATCCTGTTGAGGACAAATTTGAGAATCAAGTCTTATTGTTTGGAAATACAGATATTTATACTGCTCAAACTAAAGGCAGTAGTTCTGAATGCTTCCTTGGGATTTTAAGATTCCTCCTTGTTCATTTTGCCACATAATCTTTTTCCTGGTGTTTAGAGGTCAGCCCAACCTGAACAGAAATAGGATGTTTCCGTTTCCGGAATTTCTGCAGTCATACTGATTGGTTCAACAATTTCAATAATCCTTTAGACATCAAAAGCTTCAAGGCCCACTCAAGAGAGCTTTTATGGGACTCCTCTACCAAAATCTGACTGTATTTTGTTTTTTTGTGATGTGACAGCTAATTTGTAGTTTAATCTTATTCTTCTGTCCTCTTAAAGCTTGAGGCAACACCACTGAAGAGAGCTAACATTCAGTAAAATCTTGGATCTCTGCAGAAACAAAATATACCATAAGGGGAATCTTTCTGTTGCTTTAATGGTATACTAACTACAACACACATTGAAAAATAATCTAGAAAAAAAAAATTAAACTAAGACTGCCTCTAACTCTAAAAATAAGTAACACAGAGAAACATTTCTGCAGCAACAGTGATGGAAAGTAATTAATCTAGGAAGTATAAAAAATACTGAAAAGAGGTACACAACATAGATAACTGGGAACCAATGGATGTATCTGTGAATGCTACTGAGAGAAAAGGAAACAAAAGGTTACATTAACAAGGACGGTGTGTAATCCCCTCAAGATATTCATGTCCTTGCTAATTCCTAACAGTTTTATATTAAGGTCAAGGACTTGTCTATGGGCTTGTCTACATGGGAAAATTGACCAGCACAGCTCTAGTGGAATAACTATTCCTCTATATGATGCTGATATAACTCCCCCATTCAGACACTTTATTCCAGAATAAAAGTGACTTTATTCTGGAATAAAACAGAGTAACTGTTCCAGAATCATGTCACTTTTATTCCAAAATACCAGTTGCATCAGTATAGCTATAGAAGAACAGTTATTTCACAATGGTTATGCCAGTCAATTTCCCCATGTAGATAAGATCTGAGTTTTGAATTAGACTCTCACCACTTTACTATGCACCAAATGCTACATAACTCAAGAACACTGAGCATACTTGCTGTTTAAAGAGGGTACAGTATTACCTATCTTAGTATGAAAAAAGAATTCCTCAGGTCAAGGAATTATTTGGGCCAAATTCTTGTCTTGTATGGATGGAAGTGTCCATCTGTCATGGATTTCATTGAAAGCAATGCATGCGTATCCAAGAGCAGAATCTGGCTTTTTGTATTTCCGGCAGAAAAGAATAGACACAACACAAATATTGTGGCCCAAATTCTTTCCTCCACCCAAGTCAACAGAGTTACACCAGCAGAGAATCTGGCTCAGTATGTCACTTTGTCTGCATAGTTTGTTTCAGACATCATAATTCTGGATTGGCCAATGTTTGTCTAAAGTATCTGACAATAATCTCACAGATATATAGTGCCTTACATTCAGATTAGTTTCAGGGCATTGTACAAACTTTAATAACTGAATAAATTATAAATAGCAATTGCTTCACTTATCACTCAAGTGCAGCCACCTCTTTAACAGCAAACAGCAGCACTACAGAACAGGTAGGAACAAAAAGTGAAGCTGTATCTAACTCAAGCCATTGAAGGAATTTAGGTAAACGGAATGTAATTGCCCAAGTTGGAATGTAGCCAAAATTTCTGTATACAGTATCCAAATCTGAATATATATATATATATATATATATATATATATATATATATATATATATATATTATATTCCTGTTTCTTGTTTCCAATGTTGCCATCTGTTTAATCAGCTGAGCATATTTGTCATATAAATTACACCCATGACACATGCAATAATGACAATCATGTGATAAATTAGAAAGCCATATGACAAGCTGCATTTGCCCTGCACCTTTGACCATCTCACCTGCATTATGCTTACTAATTCATTTCTGCCTGGATGCATCTGGCATCCAAACCTCCAAGCAGCTTTAAGCTGTAATGATATAAAAAATAAAGTGACAGAAAAATGTTTCCTTCTTTTCTTCTATAATGGGCACGTGCTCTCCACCACTCTGCAGCACCTTTTCATGGCTCATCTGGGAAATTAGCCCGTTAACATTCACTTTGGCTACCCTGCCTAACTCTCTTACAGCTTCACAACTCATGGTCATTATTGTTTATACAGAGCCTAAACTGTATTGGGTGCTTTACAGACAAATTCAAAGACATGATCCCTGCCCCAAGGTGCCTATAATATAGGAATCCAATGCTACGGAATACATACTGATGTGAGTAGTCCCCTGGCTTCACCAGGGCCCACTTTTATAAATGCCTCAATTAGTGAGAGCTTAAGCCAATAAACATTTTATACCATATCACTCGATCTTCTATTCTCTCTCTCTTCCTATCTCATTTGTACTCTCTCTCTCTCTCTCTCTCTATATATATATATACATATATTTACACTGTATATATGTAAATGTATGTATATATGAGTATATATGGTGTGTGTAAACAGTTTACATCCATATCTTTCTATCTCTATATACATTGTACATGTGTGTAGATGGATAGATATGGACTTAACCTATTAAAAGATCACACTGATATTTTTAAAAAAATTATTGTGTTAATAAATGAAATTACAAATACCCTTTCTAGTTTGTGCCAAGTCAAACATATAAAGATATTGTAATAAATCAGGCACTTACCAAAAATATACCTCATATTTGCAAAACTAGTGTGACTAAGCCAGCCTTCTATAAATTTTTGCAGATTCCCATAAAAAGGCACACAGGAAATGCCTTATAGTGCAGCTGGTTACATAAATTTGTGTGGGCAGATGGTTGGATTTTCTTCAGTCACTTCTTGCTAGTTACACCACGGAATCTAGAGCAAGAAAAGTTTAGACTATATGGACCAAAAGCATTGTTATCACAACTCAATGGAGTTACTTCTATGGAGTTTCACCAGCAGAGAATTTAGCACTGTGTTAGCTGAGCACAGTGGAATAGACTACTAAAGGAGGAGGTCAAGGCCCCAGGACTACAGATATTAAACAATATAAGTCAGGTAAGATATTAGCAAAATTGTGTAAGTACTCCCTAAATTTGCACGTTGTCAGGCTACCTTGCCCAACTGGTCATATGCTTAATAGCAATGCATAATGTATAGACAATAAAAAAAATGTGACTGTTAACTGAACAAAAAATAGGCAGGCGGAGGTAAAGTATTTGAACACATTTACTAGTATTACTAATATGTGGTAATCTTTCATATAAGATGGCCTGGGCATAAATTGCATAAGTGGTTGAGGGTCTCTTTTTTGCTTGCTTCTCTCTGTACACCCTGCACTCCTGTATTTTTTAGTCAAAACTATTTATTCTGTTGAAAGTACCTCTGAAGGTCCCAGGAAAGTAGTACACTTTTCAGTACAATGGAAATATTCTATACATTATCCATGAAGAAAGTTATAAATATAGGCACCAGTCATGCATGTCCTTAATCACACAGGTCCCAGTCCTGACAACAAACGCCCACAAGGAATCCCACTGACTTCAAAGTGGTTCCACATGAGCACAGAACTTTGTGCTAGCACACCTATTTTCTAGAAAAGGACCACAAATAGAATGTGAGATTGATTGAACTTCTCAAATGAATAAACCTTTGACGGATTAAGCCCATGATGTACTATATCAGGGTGGGCAAACTTTCTGGCCCGAGGGCCACATTGGGGTGGCAAAACTGTATGGAGGGCCCGGTAGTGAAGGCTATGCCTCCCGAAACAGCCTGGCCCCTGCCCCCTATCTGACCCCTCCCACTTCCTGACCCCTGACTGCCCCCCTCAGAACCCCTGACCATCCAATCCCCCTCAGTCCTTATCCCCTAACTGCCCCCTCCTGGGACCCCCACCCCTAACCACCCCCCCAGAACCCCACTCCCATCCAACCCCCTGCTCCCAATCCCCTAACTACCCCAACCCCTATCCACACCTCCACCCCCTGACTGGCCCCCCGGAACCGCACGCCTATCCAACCCCCCCCATTCTCTGTCCCCTGACCCCTATCCACACCCCTGCCCCCTGAGACTCCCACTCTTATCCAACACACCCCCCCACGTTCCCGTCCCCTGACCGCCCCCCAGAACCTCCACCCCATCCAACCACCCGCTGCTCCCTGTCCTCTGACTGCCCCCTGGAACCCCATGTCCCTTATCGACCCCCCCCCCCAGCCCCTTTACCATGCCGCTCAGAGCAGCATGTGTGGAAGCCACGCCACCCAGCCGGAGCCAGACATGCTGCTGTGCTGCCTTGCAGGAACACACAACCCTGCTGCCCAGAGTGCTGCCCGCGTGGCAGCGTGGCTGTGGGGGAGGGGCGACAGCAGAAGTGGGTCTGGGAGCTCAAGGGCCAGGCAGGACAGGGGCTGGCTGTGGCCGTAGTTTGCCCACCTCTGTGCTATATGGAAGCATGAAAACAGATCAGTTCATCCTGTATGATATTTCATTTTATGGGACCTCAATAAATAGACATGTCTTTCATAGTTCCTTTTAATTTATAGAAACATGTTTTTGTTAGTTTGATACATTTTACATCACAGTGGTAAAATTTAGGACCAGTTGAATATAATAAATGTACTGGCATGTTTTACTACCTGTAAACTGCTGCAAAGACTTACTGTTCTATGATATTTTTAGCTTCTGGATTTACACAAGGAGGGACAGAAGATCAGCTATATTTAAAATCTGGAAGGCTGTCACATAAATGCTAGGTTTACATGCTCACTTACAGATTAACTACAATTCTACATTCAAAAATAGATCATCATAATCTAAAGCCTGGACTACACTACAGATTGAACCTCTCTAGTCCAGAACCCTTGGGACCTGACCTGACCTGGCCGAACCAGAGAATTTGCCGAACCACGGGAGGGCAATGCAGAGTGCCAGCAGGTCTCCATAGGAATGGGAAGTAGGCTTTGCACCCAGAGTGGCCCCCTGCCCGGGAGCTCTACTGCCACCCAGGGTCCCAGCAGCCAGCCCCTCACCCAGGATCTCAGCCACCGGTCCAAGGTCCTCCCCCTCCCTCCTGGACCTTGAACGCTATGAATCAGCTGTTCGTGGTGCTCAGGAAGCGCTGGGAGGGAGGAGGAGGAGTTGGTAAACACGGGGCTGCTGGCGCGTGAGAGGTGCAGGGGGAGGGGGAGCTTGGCATCAGTGGATGTTCCACACCCACTAATTTTTCCCCGTGGTTGCTCCAGCCCCAAAGCACCCACGGAGTCAATACCTATGCCAGACCATGGATGTTGGCGGACCAGGGAGTGCCAGATTAGAGAGGTTCAACCTGTACAAACTTATCTCGAGGGAAGCCACCTTCTGTTGACCTCATAATGTATGTGTCTACACTACCAGGTCCCTTCTGCCCAACCTAACTCACCTGTAACATCGACTTAATTACTTCACCTCCATGAGAGGCATAGCTCTTAATTCAATGTTGATGGGTCAACAGAGAGGCAGTGTAGCACAGCATTGTGTAAGTTGACTGAATTGGCCTCAAGGAGGTGTCTCACAATGCTTCACTGAGACCAATCTGGAGATCATTTTCAACTCTGCTGCACAGCAGCTAGGTACACAGAAAACAGCTCCTCCCCTGTTAAAGACCCAGGAACTTTTGAATTCCCATTTCCTGTTTGATCAGCGTGGAGAGCTCATCAGCCCAGATGATCGTGGTGACTCAACACCCCAAATGTTACTATTCTTACCAGCTAAAGCCCCAGTGCTATAATTGACTAATTTCATGTGCAGTCCTGTACCCTCCAGGTGTCAATTGCAGGATTGGGTCCAAACTCTCACTAAATGTCATTGACTGAAGACAACTTAATCTTATGTAAATATGAATTTTCTATAATTAACCTAGAGAGTTTAAAATGATGTAACTATTTTAAAAACACTTATCTTTTGCTGTATGCCTGTGTACCTAAACTTTCACTGAAGTCAGTGGAGTTCAGGATGAATACAGCTAACTGATGTGAAACGGCACCATCCCACCAGGAACTCTGCGGGGGGGCTTGAGTTTCCCAAAGAGCAAAGCCTTCTACAGTTTCCAGGTTCGCACAAGCATCGTACCCACTGCTATATCCCAGGTGAGGGTGCCTTATGTACTCCCTATCTAGCTGTCCAGCTATGCTGGGTAGCATGGAGGGAGGCAGGGTACGTATGGCCCATCTATTTTCTATTTACAATGAAGCCATTTCCTGTAAATGTTTGAAAGGGAAGAAAGTTCTTTGAGCCTTTCTCTCTGGTTAACTAACACCTTTATGTGCATACCTTTGGCTCTGGCCACAATCTTGCCCTAAAAACTCAATCCTGCATGCCACTGACAACTGCTGAAATAAGTACAGAGAGGAAAATTATTAGCATACAGTACATATGTCTTAACATTCAGTCAGCTCCTCTGCAGAGAAGTTTGTGAATAGCAACTGATTCACACCTGTGGCCAAGAAACACTCATACTGTGTAAAACCCATCATCCAAGCCTGCTATTGCTCTGCATCAGGCCAATCTCACAGTGCCAGCTACCAATACCTCTGAGGGATTGTTAAAACAGCCTAGGATCACTGTGAAGTAAAGGTGTGCACAAACATAGGGGATCCTTGGGTGGCATAGATCTATGGTGGTAGTAGGGTGTATTAAAAATTGTTGTGGTGGCTCTGTGGTACACAAGGGTGCCTACATGAAGGTGATCCTTCTGTGGCTGGCTAAGATGGCATTAGGGCTACTTTGCACCAGTGGCGTGGCAATAAAGAAGCCTTAATGCAGGAGAGAATCTGTCCCATTTTAGAGAGAAATGATTACATTACTCAGCAATGTGAACAAATCTCTATACCCTCACTGGAAATTTTGAATGAGGGGAAAGTGAACATGATGAAATGTAGAGAGAAGGTTAGGCCAAAGCATAAATTCTTAATTTACTGTTACAATTCAGTGAATGCAAATGATTAACTGGCCTCTGTTGACTCTCTCATCCCACATCCCCTTTTTTATCAGTTTTTTTTTGTTTCTCTGCCTTCATTCTCTTTTTTTAAAGTAAGGTTCTAATATTGATGCAGCCCAACATTTTGAACCTGATTGAACACTGCAGAAAAGTAGTTATCCTTGTTGTTAAGGTTTTATAAAGTGCCAGTCTGGTCTGCTGACTAAGGGTCACTGGCATCAGCCATAACATGAGGCAGATAACGGGGAGGCAAGGAAAGAGCTGATGGAACAGTAGAGAAGAGCAAAAATTGTCTTATCTCTGAACAGTGTGGAGACTTGAAAGCTATGGTTGGAAGGGTGATATTGTTAGTGTTGTTTCAGTTTTGGTATCACTTTAAAACTATTGGCATAGTTCATGTTAGTAATAATGACAGTTGTACACTCTAGTCCAAATGAGTAACTATTACTACTGTGTCAATCATCATCCATATCCTCCATGAGATTTAAAAAACATGTACTCCTGGAAGTATTCTAAATTCATTCTGAATCTCAATACTAGCTAGGGACTCAACATTTCCTACACATAGCAGATTACATTAGTAGGCTACAACCCTAACAGAACTAAAACAAATAAATACCTTAAAAGCAAAGGAAAAAAACAAAATGATACACAAATCTGATGCACTCACATTATTTTAAGTTGTTTTATTTAATTTCCTTTGCATTGTAGTATAATTTTCACTTTAATTATTTTATCATTTTTAATTCATCCTATAATAATCTGTGCCATTTCTCCATTTGGGGCTTGTCTTCAGTAGAAAAATAGGTTGTATTAGAACTTGACCTTGAGGCATTCTGAAACTAACAAAATGTTAAACATAACTTTGCACTCAGAGTAGACAAGGACAAGTTGCATTTAACATTCCATCAGCTGGACATGGTTACTTCTATGGTTCCAATTAAACCATGTTTCTGATGTTAAAAATGTTACCCCTGTGAACACTGACTGCTGAATTGTGTTTAACATCGTGTTAGTTAACACACTCAAGGTCATGTTTTAACATGACCTAATTTGCTGGTGAAGAAAAGCCCATACCTTCCTAATCTGGAGGCACATCTAATGCTTAGTCTGCAGAAATTTTAGTACTCTCATAATGTATGCGTGTGAGGAGACCCATTGATTGACGTTTATAGGACTACTCATATATGTAAAGTTAGACACATGAGTAAGTCTTTGTAAGACTGGGAGCAAGGTGCTCCCCATACCCATGTTGCCTGACTAGGTAAAATGTGTGGGAATCAAAAGCCCTTAGAGCTCATAACATGATTATTACAAATCCAAACAAAAATCTCACAGGAATTGAAAAAGAAGTTAATGTTCGCAGCATCTCGTAGCCTCATAAACTATTAAATATAGATTAATATCATAAACTATAGCTCATATGGATCATATAGACTGAGATTTAAGCATTCTACTTGTGCGTATGTCTCACTCTGTTTAGACACCATACCCAAAGAAGAGTGACATGCAGTCTTCTGGGATCTAATATTCCATATCTATTCAGCAAAACTCCTACTGAATAACTGTATGGTTAAACTGCTAATTCAGCACAATGACAGGAACATGATTACAATATGTTTATTTAAATATTGAACAACTGTTAATGCCAATTAATGATGTACTGTAGATAGGGTTGGATTACTTTATATGACCACACAAACACACTTCTGTTCTTGTACATTACTTTTTCTAAACCTATCTAGAAGTGCTGTGTCATGCACTGGTTGCCTGAATAAGGAGTGCAGATAGCCTATGAACTAGAGGCAGTCAACCAATTCTGGGTCAGAATGTGGAGCACCAGTTATGCAACCTATGCATGACACAGCATTTGCTGATAAATTCAGTAAAAGTACAGCACATAAAAAGAGAAGAACAGAAAGGGTAGTTCAGGTAATCGATCCTTGCTGATGCTAGAGATTCAGCAATATTTAAATAAATAAAATAATATCCTTCCCATTGTGCTGAATCAGTATATATTCCATAAAAAAATAAATGTGCTTCATACTCTTGTCTAATTTAAAACTATTTATTGTATTATAGAAGACAATATGAACTGGAACATCTAGCCATCCCTAACTTCTGCCAGGAGTTTGTTCACAAGAACTGTTATAACTAAATGAAAACATAAGACTGCTAAAAATGAAAGAAGTTAGTGAAAAATACTTTTCTATATTTTTTGTGTGTATTGATAGCTTTGTGTACAGTTTCACTATTGCCTATAGAGTCATTTTTCTTTGTTGAAAAAATCCTATAAACGTCAGTGGAATAAACCCTTATGAATTAAAAATGTGTCCATTTTGCCCAGCTGAAGAATATGAAAACTCACTTGGTAGAAGGCATTTCCCACTACATTCAAAGTGTTTAAATGCATTTCCACATAATGTTTTAAATTAAAATTGGCATTTTCAAGTTTAAATGTTCTAAACTAAAATGAAAATGTAAATGTGTTTTATCCACCAAAGAACTCTTAAAATGCCCAGGTTTGGAGTCCTAATTAAATGGGAATTAGGTACCTAAATACATTTGAGGATCTGGCCTGTTGCTCCCTCATGATGCAGACCTTGGTAGGCCATTGGGAGAAATTCAAAGATACATATGTCAGATACTTCTGTAAAGTAACTCAGGATTGTTCAAGAGTGGGCAGGCAGGTGTGTTGTTCCCACCAAATAATATGAACATGAATGGAGTATTTGTTTCCACTATGATTCTGGGTAACGCTGTCTACCCTCTACTGCCAAAAGTTATGAAGGCTTTCCCTGATGTGCAGTATCCTGGCCAAAGATGCCGTGGTGCATTCAGGCCATCGGATTAATGTAAATACATATCGCGTGGCTCCTCCTCTGCCCCCATCATTGTTCTTCACGCTGAACCTTGTGGGACTAGTATGGAGGCATGTTGGGACCCCTACCAATTGCTATAGTTTCTCTCCCTTATGAATATAACACCATTGTGTGGTCTTCTGAACCACTCTTCCATTTTTGGGGGGCCCACAAAAATGTAAGTGATCTTTTCTAGATCTGAAGTGGATTGAGGGCTTTGTTGACTTCATAAATTATGTTTATACACAAACAATGAAGTAAATGTGTGACAAACATCTTTGAGATTCTAAATATCTTTTTTTAAATCGATTTTCCATCACCAGCAAAATTTAAAAGAACAAAAATTTTAGCTCTGATCCCTGAAGGAGCTAGACAATAAATATGGGCGAGGGGGAGAGGAGGGGAGGATTCAGACAGTGGAGGGAGCTTGAGCTAACAAATACTAGTTCCCAAATTGTACTGCATTATCACAGAGCAAAAAGATAAACAAAAACCTGATGTTAATTTCACACAACACAGGGAGAAAATCAATGTTTGCTGAGTGGAAAAGATCAAGATTAATAGAGAGAAATACTATTTTTAAACCTCTTAAGAGAATGTTATAGAGTGAAAAACATAAAGTGAAAATCTTTCTCATAGCTTTTGGCAGTGCCCTTTTAAGACTCACTCATTTTTATGTGTGGGTATTGTTGCATATATTAAATGCAGAATCCACTGTTCTGAGTGAACTCAAATACAAAGCACAACTGTATGGCTTAAAAAGCAAGGCTCAGGATTCTTACCTACTTTTGGTATAAGTCTAAATTTTAATATAGTAAATATAATTTTGTTTAAAAAGTTGTTTTTTAACATAATGATTTTGTGGTGATCATATTGGAAAGCTAAAACTAGGCGAGGATGAACCCAGGAATATATATTTGAGGATTAAACTAGGTTTTGAATGATACTCTTAATATGTGAGTCACCATCATATGAGCAGCATACACACACACAATTCCTGTTGGCTTCAGTGGGAGTTTTACCTGAGAAAGGAGTACAGGGTAAGATCCCATAATAGCATGCAACTGTCTGTCTGTTAATATGAAATATATTTACAGAGTTCATTCGAGATTGCAATCTCACCACTGACATCTGAGGCTTCTGTTGCGGCATACTTTAAAGAAACACAATCAACAGGAAGTTTTTTATATTGACTAATTTTTTTAAAACTAATTTCTCACAGAGCAACCTTTAAATATGTTCTGAGGATTTTTTTTAATTCATAAGGGTTTATTCCACTGACGTTTATAGGATTTTTTCAACAAAGAAAAATGACTCTATAGGCAATAGTGAAACTGTACACAAAGCTATCAATACACACAAAAAATATAGAAAAGTATTTTTCACTAACTTCTTTCATTTTTAGCAGTCTTATGTATTACATGGATAACTATAGTAGGTACACAAACTTCATACAGAAAATTCTGTTCCCTTTACATATCCACAAAGCACAAAGTATTATAAGGAGGCTTGAAGTGGTTGAAGACCACCTACAAGGAACAAAGTGGAAGGGAAAGGAGGCAGGACAAGAACATTTTAGGTATAGAGATGAGGGAGGATAAGGATGAGAAGAAAAGTCTGAAGAAAAGGGAAGGAGAAGGAATATAAAAAGGCTGAAGAGAAAAGGGAAGGAAACAAGCAAAAAGAAGAAAGGAGCAAGGATGAATAAAAAGAAAAGGAATAAAAGGAAGAATAAGAGGTAAAGTGGTAGTGGAAGGAAACGATGAGTATGATGATTGTTATTCTGCCTCCAAAATATATGGAGGAGACATAAAGGTATTTAAATATTTTTTCAATTGCAAAACAAATTAAGTCAAGAAATTCAGAATTAAAATAGCCAGGAACTGTTTACATTGGTCCTTGGGAAAAAATGGAAAAGGTAAAAAATATAATAGATTTACTGAATCAACTTTAGGTTCTATGATAGATGAAGGAGTTCAGAGACTGTAAATTCTTCAGGGCAGGGACTGTCCATTTGCTACATGTTTGTATAGTGCCAATCACAATGGGGCCCTGTGGGTCCTAGGCACTACCCTAATACAAATAATATCAATATTTTCTTTCTAGATTATTTATATATATTATCTTCTCATACATTACAGCACCACTCCTGTCCCTCAATAAATTATTCACTTATTAACTCAACCCTTGAACAAGTCTTTACATCTCATCCTTAAACCCGTAGCAGTGAAAAATCTCCAGGTGCCAATCCAGCAAAGCACTTCACAGAGGCCTAACTTTAAACACGAGTAGTGTCATTGATTTAGATGGGACTGTTCACCTGCTTAATATTATGCACATACTTAAGTGTTTGCTGGATCATGGCCCAACAAAGTAGCAGCCATGAAAACTTTCATACTCTCCAAGACAAGATTTTTTTTCAGGTTCTCATTTTGTTATGTTGATACTTCTTTTCTCTTCTACAAGAGGTGTAATGTTCATGGCAAGTGTGCATAAATGGCTTTTACATTTATCAAATGTTTTAGCTTCACTTTGGCATTTAATTACCCATAAAAGCCAGGTGATTGTCTTGAATAGGGTGCTGCCACGGACATTATCCCATAAAAGACAAGTTTATGGTAAAAAAAAAATCCTTCGGGGGATTGACAGTGCCTACAAAAAGCATAGTTTGCACTGCAGCACTCTTTACTTATTTGGTATTATATTAATGCAAATCACAATAAATAGGTCAACCTGACTTATTTAAAATATAGTTATTTGTATAATTGCCAGTGCCTGAAGGTATGATTTTGGCCCAAAAGTGGTATTATAATGCATTTATTGATCCAATTTAAAAGGTATATTTTTCTCTCCAAAATTAAAGTGGACACACATTGTTTACCTCTATTATTGCGCTTTTTAGGTTTCCCAGTAAAGTGAGCTGTGGAGCATGAATTTGCTTTGGTTTCATTCTTCATGTTGTTGCTGATTTTGCAAAGTAGCTTTTATGATATATTTATTTATCTGGATTTATACAAGCATTAAGGGTGCTTACTCACAGGCTACAGGCACCCTTCATATAACTTCAAAATACATCAAATCATGGGTTTTATTTTACATTAAAACCAAAGAACAAATCCCACTTTCGGATGCAGATAGGTAACCCGTGTGAACACCTGTGGGTAGGCAGGCCATTCAGCTGAACAGTGCTGTTTTTCTGTGGTTTGTCCTCTGTCTGGTACACATGGGCGCCAGGTTTGTAAAATGTTTAGTGGTGCCCAGAACGGGTCCAAGCAGAGCCGTCTTGTCCATAGCATGGACTGGGACAACCACCCCGGGCCCCATGCTTCGGGGGGCCCCATGCTTCAGGGAGACATGGGGTCCAGAGCAGGGGCTTGGGAGAAGGGGTGGAGTGGGAATGGGCTGGGTTGCTCACTGCTGTTGGCACCCGGCCACCCTGGACCCCGTGTCCCCCTGAAGCACAGGGCCCTCCAAAGCACGAGGCCTGGGGTGGTTGTTCCTGTCTGTCCTATGGATGGGAAGGCTCTGAAACTATAAGCCCAAATGTTGGTGGAGCCAGGCCCACCTTCCTTAATATTGGTGGAGCATGGGCACTATGGGCCCACATAACTCACCGCCTATGCTGGTACGGAGACTAAATGGGACATGGTTTTGACTGGTAACATGCATAGCGAACAGCATTTTGAAAAGCACATCGCTGCACCCCTCACCAGCATGACCTCCCATGTGCCATCATGCTGGCAGAGGCAGGGGTCACACCAGCAGGGGTTAGATCATGCCAGCAGTGGCCCAGTCACATCACAAGAGGCACAGTCATGCTGAGGGGCAAAGCCACAGACACAAGGTCACCTGGCAGGGGCAGGGTCACATCTTTCCTGGAAGTACTGGAATGTCCATGTCCAGTGTGCAGGTGATGTGTCAGTGACCACCCTGCCTGTGGCACATTTGCCTTGACCAGCCCTTTGCTGGGCACCAAGCATTTCTTTCCCAAGGCGCCAAACTTCCCAGCCTTGTTTGCCCGAGGGCCACGTTTAACAACCGAACTCACATGTGGTTTTAAAGGGCTGTGGTGGCTGAGCTGGGCCGGCGCCAAACCCAGCAAGGGTGTCAGCAGATCAACCCCCCCCCACCCCATTTGTGCAGGGCGTTTGGGGCCTTCCGTCAGCTCCTTGACACCATGCAAACAGGCCCGCTCCGCGCGGCTGCTGGCAACCTGGGTCACGGGGGCTCCCCCGGCCAGCGGCACCGTGTGCGAGCGGCACCGTGTGCGGGCGGCACGCGCAGCCCGGGCACCCCTTGCCCTGCTGCAGACCCGGCCCGGCAGAGGGAAGGGAAAAGGAGCACGGGGGCGCCCCGGCCCTGGCAGCGCGGGCACGTGAACAGCGCGTGAGCGGCCGTCCCGGCTTCCTGCTCGCGCAGGCTCCTGCCTGCCTGGCCTGGGCGCTCACTAACGCGTCACAACGCCAGGGAGGCGGGGCCAGCGAACACCTCTCACTTGCGGCAGTTATGGAAAATTTTTAGAACCTTTTCCCCGCGCTCTGACAGCAAGGCCCCGCCCTCTTCCTCCTCCTCCACCCCCCTCGCCGTCGCCCCCCCCGCCAGCCCGCTCTAGAACTTTCGGCGCCTCTACCCGGGCAGGCTGGAATCTAACGGTCGGCTCGCGCCGCCGGGCTGAGGCCCCGGGTCTCGAGGCGCCGAGTGCCCGAGCTGCTCGCGCCGCCCTGCCGGGGAGAGCCCCGCAGCCAGGGTGGGGCGCGGTCGGCCACTAAAGAGGCGCACCCCTGAGTGTAGCAGCTGCGCCTTAAATCCGCGCGCCCCGTGCCCCCGGGGGTAGGACACCGCCTCCCCCCCCGATCCCGGCCCGCGCGGGGCCGCGTGTGCGCCGAGTTCCGAGCGCGCGGGGCTGCTGTGCATGGCGCTCCCGGGGATGTCCCCGTTGCAGCCGTGACAAGGGGGGCGAGAGGGGGAGGGCTAGACTACGGCGTGCGGCTCAGACGCACGAGGCTAGCCCAGCCAGCACACAGCCCCTTCCGCACACACGTGCGGCCCTCCCCCCGCAGGGGGCTCCACACAAACACCCCGCGCCGCAAATGCGCGCACTCATCTGCCTCCAGCTCCGGCGGCTGGGAAGGAATTAAAGGACGGGGGCAGTGCGAGGGAGGGATACCTCCCCGGGGGAGCGCACGTTGCACTGACAAAGACGCCCCCCCCCTCCTTTCCAAAGGCACCAACCTCGCAACTCACGGGGGGGGGGGGGGACTTCCCGCAAATCCTTCCCCCTCCCTCCCAAGGCCGCTCACTAAAGGCGTGTGAAATACAGTGGAACATTTGTCTACACAGGGGAAAGATCGCGAAATCACCCCACCAACTTCCCAGAGCGGGGAGAGGAGCCATAGAATAAAATCCATGGCCAGCCCTCCCTGGAGAGGCGGTAATGCTTAGTACTGACTCTCACCCCGCCACAACCTGCCTGCATCGTAGCGAGAGCAAAATCCTCCAGCTATCACTAGGGGGGAAAGACATTGGCTGAGGATAAGGGAGTTGTGTCCCCCTTCCGGGGCCCCTTAAAAGGTGTGAGACCCAAGGCGAAGGCCTTGGAAAATACTCCAATGACGCAAGCCTAAGGGTTCCTTTTAAATTCCAGCTACCATCTGGACTTATATGTGCATGCACCGCATCATACATTACAAATAATAAATGACAGCAGTAGGACCATGGGACTGATCAGCTTTCACCTCGGTAACCTTCGCATCATTGTAACGTGATACAAACTCTAAAGAGGGGATGACTGGAAACAGTGAGAGTCTGGGGATCACTCACAATGATGGAGTCTTAGCTACACCCATTTAAATGGTACTGAAATCAAATAATCGGTAAACTGCAATTGTCAAGTGCGAATTTCTTTGCACCAAGGAGTTCTTTACAAACAGCCTCACCCCACCTCTGTGAAGTGGGATTTTAAAGATGGGGGAGGTTGAAGCCGCAGAGCTTTTAGTAATGAATGAATGATGTCCTTGAAAGAACGATGGTTATTGCATCATGCATTCACTGAACCTCTCTGTACCTCTGTCGTCTTCTCTCTAAAAGGGGGTTTCCCTCACCCACTCTAGTGTTGTGAGGCTTCATGCATTGATGTAGGGCCCTTTGAGATCCTCTGAAATAGGTGAACACAAAGTAGTGGTGGTATCTCGTTTAGTGATGGGGGGGTTAGTTAAGTACAGTTTGTCTCCAGTGTTACATCAGTGCTAAACAATGTTCTCCTGGTATTTCTCGTCGATGGAGGAGGGGGGTTAGAAGTAACAGCAGTGGCATCTCGAGCCGGGGGCGGGGCTACGGGGTTGGTGTTGGTATACAAAGGAAAGGCGGCACATTGCTGCGTATGGTGGTGCCTCGCCCTTTCCTCCTCCCGCCGCGAGTCTCCGCAGTCCGCTCTCAAAAAGCAGAGGCAGCAGAGACATTTTTCAGACCTGTAGCAACGTCGAACGGGAGCAATATCTGGCTGCCCGGCCGGGATAACAACACTGCCTCCCAAAGCCACATGCTTCTGCTCAGCCGAGGGTTTGAGTAGAAGGGGAACCTTCATTTTTTTTTGTCTCGTGTACCGGTGGCTTGTAAACGAAATTTTGATACTTTTATTTATTTTTTTTACTTTAAGGATTGTGGTTTTTTGTTTTAAAAACATTTAAAATTATCGATTTAGAAAAAGATCTCGTCGGTATTCTGAAGATTTCAGAGGGGAAATCCTCGGTTTTCAGCTTCGCCACGGTAACGTACTGTGCTTATTGCTTGTGGGGGTGTGGGGTCTGGGCTTTAAATCGCTGAGTGTGTTATTGGTGCCTTTAGTTAAGGTCAATATTATGCTTCTGAAACGATATTTACAACCCCCCGCGAGGGATGTTCTGTGTGTGAGAGTGGGTCAGACGGACCCAAATCTCGCCCCAGCTGCTGCTTCCTTCCTTCCAAGATTAAAAAAAAAAAAAAAAAAAAACCCACGCTGCTGGTGCAGTCTTGTGACTGATTTGCATTGTTCCCCATTTAAACTGCAGGGATCCCATGTCCCTGGAGGGGGGGAGGGAAATAGAAAGCAGGGAGCGGTATGGAAATATTTGAGAGGAAGGTTCATCAAGAGTGAATATGACAATCGCACATGGATGTTGCATCAGTTTTCTTTTCTGGCACAGGAAGAGTGGACTGGAGGTATTTCTCTTTCACACACATAGTACACGTGTGTGTGAGAGATCAAATACATCTATGTGTAAGGATTATTGTTAATATAACAAATATTTTTCATTATAGTATACTGTGGGTACTTCGTTATAAATCTTAATGTGAATATTATAGTTTTTTCATTGCAATATGATTGGTCTCCATGTAAGTTAGGTGGATTTGATCTTCAGATATAACTGTCTTCCTAGCAGCTGAAGCGTGTGATCTTGATTTCATTCTTTTGCTTTTGTGTGTGCATGAAAGAACATGTCTCAGAAAGCCCAACGTACATACACAGACCCTTTCCTATGCAGATCACATCTTCCGGCGTGTGCTTGGGTGTTGTAGTTGAAGATTTATCTTTGTTCTCCGTTGTAGTCAGTATCTTGTACTTTTCCTCTCCGCCCCTTCTCGGCTGGTACTTTTCCACTCGCCTGGCTGGCGATGAATCAGCCCCAGAGCAGCAGCAAGCAGCCGCTCTTCACGTGACCGGCTTGATAGACCACTGCAGTATTGACGTTTCCTTTTTACCTTCACAGGCAAGGCAAATCCAGCATCCAAGGACAAAAGAGCGAGCTCAGTGGAGACTGCCACCGAGGGGCAGTCATCAGGCCATATTCTCCACTTCATCTGATACTGGGAAAAGCTAATTAAATTCCCATCATGGACAGAGCAGACGTGAGCAAGTTTAACATCTCTCCAGATGAAGACAGCAGTAGCTATAGCTCCAACAGCAATGACTTCAATTATTCATATCCAACCAAAACACCTATGAGGTCAGAAGGATTTTGCATTGGTCTTAGTTTTGTTTCTATTTGTTAATATTTCTACAGTACTCTAAAGGTGTGAAGTACATTATGTGTAATAAAGTACTCTTTTAAAATGCCTTGCAAGATATTGTTTTTAGTGTTTTTATCGATTAGAAATATAGGAAGTTGAATATACAAAATTTTGTATAGTCATTTTGCAGATGACAGATTATGTAGTTAGTTTTGTTGGATGATTTGCTGGTTTTCTAATTCCCTTTGAAACAGAATAAAAAACAGGAACAACTAACTTCTTAAAGGCAAATAACGTATAACTGGTTCATTATAACAATTAAATATGGATGTATTTATTATTTCTTACAGACCTTGTGTAGACAGGGATCCAGAAAATCAAAATTTCCTGCTTGAATCCAATCTTGGAAAGAAGAAGTATGACATTGAATATGTAAGTATGCACTAACAATGTTTTAAAATTAGCACACTAAACAATTGCTTTACTTTCAAACATTTAACCCTGAAAAGTGGAAAATGTTCATTTCAATTCAAATCTAAAGCATGAATAAATCATTGGTTCTCTATTAATTATTAGCTTTTCCTTCCCTTACACAGCATCCAGGTACTACTTCCTTTGGAATGTCAGCGTTTAATCTGAGCAATGTTATTATGGGTAGTGGCATCCTTGGACTTTCTTATGCCATGGCAAACACTGGAATTATTCTTTTTGTGTAAGTATGTTTTGGTTAATTAAAAAAGGCTCTTCTGCCATGTATCTGTTAATAGACAATATTAGCGGTATCCAGTGTAGTTGTAGCTCTGTTAGTTCCAGGATATTGGAGAGGTAGGTGAGGTAATATCTTTTATTGGACCACTTTCTGTTGGTGAGAGAGACAAGCTTTTGAGCCATATAGGGCTCTTCTTCAGGTCTTTGAAACAGTTACAAGCCTTGTGGATAAGCAGAAGTAGTAAATGTGATATAGCTCAACTTTAACTAGGTTTTCATATGGTCTCGCATGACCTTCTCAGAAGCAAACTAGAGAAATATAGTCTAGGGGGCATGGAATGTATTCAGGGGGAGGGAGGGGAGAAGCTTTAGAAGAGTAGCAACTGTTGGCTGGGTGTGCCTTACCTTAATTGACGACAGCGCTGCCTTCAGAGCTGGGCACCCGGCCAGCAGCCACCACTCCCCACTCTGCCTTCCAAGCTGGGCAGCCAGAGAGCAGTGGCTGCTGGCCAAGTGCACAGCTCTGAAGGCAGTTCCACTGCCAGCAGCAATGGAGAAGTAAGAGTGGCAGTGTCATACCTTTCCACCTTAACTTCTGCATTGCTGCTAGTGGCAGCACTGCCTTCAGAGCTGGGTGCTTGGCTAGCAGCTGCCACTCTCCACTCTGCTTTCAGAACTGAGTGGCAGTATATGTACTTGAGGGGGGGGGAGGTGTAAATGACTACAGACACAAGCAGGAGGTGGGGCTGAATCAAATAAGTTTGAGAACCACTGGGCTAGATGAACCTGTTGCAAGGTGGGTGCACAACTGGTTTGAAAATGGAATTCAGGGAGTTATCAGTGGTTCACAGGTCAGGCTGGAAGGGCTTGTAGAGTGGAGTCCCACATGGATATGTCCTGAGTCCAGTTCTAGTCAATATCTTCATGGATAATTTGGATAAATGAAATGGAGAGTACACTTACTAATTGTGTGGACAATACCAAGCTGGAAGGGTTTGCAAGTGCTTTGGAGGATAGGCTTAGAAGTCAAAATGATCTTGACAAACTGGAGAAATGATCAGAAATAAATAGGGTGAAACTCAACAAGGACAAATTGTTCCTTCTTAAGTGGAGTACTTTCAATCAGTTGCACACATTCAAAATGGGAAATGACTACCTTGGAAGGAGTACTGCAGAAAGGGATTTGGGGGTCATAGTGGATCACAAACTAAATATGAGCGAACAGTATAACACTGTTGCAAAAAAAGCAAACATCATTCTGCGATGTATTAGCAGAAGTGTTGTAACAAGACATGAGAAGTAATTCTTCTGCTCTACTCCACACTGATTAGGCCTCAACTAAAGTATTGTGTCCAGTTCTGAGCATCACATTTCAGGAAAGATGTGGACAAATTGAAGAAAGTCCAGAGAAGAGCAACAAAAATGATTAAAGGTCTAGAAAACATGACCTACTAGGGAAAGACTGAAAAAATTGGGTTTGTTTAGTCTGGAGAAGAGAAGACTGAGGGGGAACATAACAGTTTCCAAGTACGTAAAAAAAAAAAAAAAAAAAAAAAACTGTTATAAAGAGACAATTGATAAATTGTTCTCCTTATCCATGGAGGACAGGACAAGAAGTAATGGGCTTAAATTGCAACAAGGGAGATTTAGGTTAGGCATTAGGAAAAGCTTCCTAATTGCAAGGTAGTCAAGCGGTGGAACAAATTACCTAAGGAGGTTGTGGAATCTCTATTATTGGAGGTTTAGTGCATGGCATGATTTTTTCTTTTTTTTCCTTGCTAAGAACTTTTATAATTTTATATACCCTTTTCTTTATACATACTATTAATATTTTTTAATTAACAAAGCTGTGCCATATAGTAAAAATAGCAAAGAGGCATTTACCTGCCTCTTTTATATGCCAATTCCATGCTCCAGAGGTTCTGTAGTGGTTATGATAGCCTACCGTGTGTTATGCTGGTGACATCTCTTAGGAGTTAGTGTAGACAAAAAAGTAAAATAGGTAGGAGGAAGCAAGTTTAAAGTCAGTTATTTGAATAATTCAACACATTATGCTATAATCAGTTCATTTAAAAAAACAAAACACTTGTAGCTAGCAATTTAGCAATCATAGGTGCCATAGTGGTTTAATTCATTATTATATTTTTTTCATCTCTAGATTGTATTCAAATATATTGCTACTGAAATAAGGCTACACTAGTTCACATAACAACATCACAAAATTAAGTATGATTAGTAGTCTAGATGCAGGAGAGCACAGGTTTCAGTAGCTAAGACGTTACTGAGAGTGCATGGCTCACAGGATTAATAACAGTATAAAAAGCGTTTAATGTCTAGCTGATTGGTTCACATCTGGCCCAGGCTGATAGTGACTTTAAATTTTTAACATGATAATTATTAGGTGGATTATATGAACTGAGCTGGTGGTATGTACTGGACAAGTGTTCTCAGTGTGTGTGCTTGGTAGTTTCCGCATAGAAGCCAGGAACTAAATGAGCACACGGACTAAACCAGGGGTTCTCACAGTAATTTTTTTGGTGGCCTCAGAGTGTGGCCACCAGCTCTTGCTGGTGGCCACTCTCACAATTCTTCCTAAATTACTTAATTAACTTTAGGAAAAACAAATAAATATGCACGTATACATGTCCAAATCATAGTAATTTATTTATGTAGGGTTTGGGTTGTTCTGTTTTGAGCAGACTCAATAATATACATTTGTCTCTTCTTTACTGGACCGAAAGATAAAGAAGGTGTTTTGTTTGTTTTTTGCCTTTTGGTTGCTTTGTTTTGACTTGCTAAGTAGTAAGTCTGCTTCTGTGAAAAGTGATATTAGCTAATATTACTTTTTTCACAGCAGCACACTTTATAGCTAGTTGGGAGGCAGTGAAAAGTGATATAAACAAACAAACATACAAATACCACTTTTCACAGCAGACTTACTGGCAAGCTGGGGGACCAATTAAGCCCTGGATGGGGAGGTGGTAGGGAACAGGGGTGATGATGGGTGAGACCGGGGAGGCAAAGCCCTGCAGCTGGGGATCAGAGCTGGAGGACACAGTGGGGGCCAGGAGCAGTGGAGGGGTGGTGAGCCCAGGGCCAGAATCTGAAGCCCCGCTGCAGGTGGGGGACAGAACCTGATGTCACGCAGCTGGGCCTGCAGTTTGCCACCCAAGGCTGAAGCTGGAAGTCCGAGTCCCGCCACCCCTGGGAAAGTGGGGAACTTACCTGGGTGCCTGCTTCTCTGGCATTTGCAGCTCCAGAGGGGGGCAAGGCCAAACCCCTACTGGTGGCACCGGGGGAGGGGGCGCTGCTTTGTCACCTATCCGCTCCCCCCCCCCGATCACCACCCAGGAGGCTGTGGCTTCAAGGAAATCTACTGGTGGTCGCATTTGAGAAACACTGGACTAAACTACCTTGTTACTCTGATAAAGTGGCCATTCTAAGTCTGAGGTAGTGTTGAAAAATATATCTATTATCTATGTTTTCTGTAGTACCAAACATTATAATCTGTACGCTCTTTCCAGTACTGTTTATGACTGGTGAACAAATAAGAAGTCCAGTTACCAGTGCATCACTTAATCATTACCTTTCACAATCATGAAAATTTATTTGTATATGATTTGCAATGTATTCTGCAGTACACTGATGGAGCTGTATGGAGATTCTTGTATTACTTGTCAACAATATGCCTGATAGCAGCTATAGTCTCTCTGGGAACTATTCTTTTAAAGCCGAATGCTTGTATTGGTGTAGGAAGCGGTGGTGTTTTTTTTTTTTTATTTATTTATTACAGTTTTGTGATAGTGTTGTTCTTTAGCTGCAAAGAACAGTGCAGCTGCTGAAGGGTGTATTCGTTGTGATTCATTGAGAATTTTTAGAGGTTACAAAGAAGCATTTCAATAAAGCATGTATCAGAGGGGTAGCCGTGTTAGTCTGGATCTGTAAAAGCAGCAAAGAGTCCTGTGGCACCCTATAGACTAACAGACATATTTGGAGCATGAGCTTTCGTGGGTGAATACCCACTTCGTTGGATGCGTGTAGCCACTACATGCATCCAACAAAGTGGGTATTCACTCACGAAAGCTCATGCTCGAATATGTTTGTTAGTCTATAATGTGTCACAGGACTCTTTGCTGCTAATAAAGCATATGTAGTTCTAATAGAAACTATAAGAAAATTAGACAACTTCTGGGAGCCATTCACAGTCTCTGTTTAAGCACAGGTGAAACAACAGTAAATGTTAAGCAAAGAAAACTGACCTGCGTTCAGATAATTTCCGTGTATATGAATTTTAAAACAAACCGTACTGAGTCACGAGCTCTTACCATTTTCTAATTGTCCATCCATACTTTACCAGTCAATTAACTGTCTTTGTATCTTGCTTTACACAAAAAATCACATACAGCTATAAGGTGATTCATTTCAGACTTCAGCAGATTTTCTCACCTAGTCACAAATTACATCAGTCACAAGTCTAGTATTTCAGAGATGAACTAGCTGTGATCTAATTACCTAAGAATGTGAGGGGGGGGGAGTAAAAATAGAAAAACAGCTGTTATAGCGATACAAAATGTGGCTTTTTTTTATATTTTTGTTAAAATAATGTGTTTTATTGGATCAATCAAAATATATTGGGTCTTATTCTCATTTATACCTGCACCTCTCTAAGGCCCCTTTACACTATTAGAGTGTTGTAAAGTTGATGTAAGTATTTAATCCTACTTCAGCAGTATCTAGTATAAATGAGAATTGGGCCTGTTGGCAAAATAATAATGAAAATAGGTAGGTGTATCTTCCAATGTGGATTTAAGTATGATGTCCTTTCATACCTTCTCAGCTAGCATTGGAACTTACACTTCTTATTTTTCTTAATTATTGTTTCATTTCACTATATTTCAATATTGGTTCTTATGTTTTATCTTAAATCCTTCCTATTCAAATAGCACACTTAATATGGCTAAACTAAATACATTTAAGGCTGTCTGAAAGTTGTTCGGCTTTTTTTTTTTTTCCCCCTCCTAGGATTCTCTTGGTGGTAGTGTCAATATTCTCTTTATATTCAGTTCATCTTCTCCTAAAGACTGCCAATGAAGGAGGTATGGTAAATTCTTATTATTGTACAAATAGTTATTACTAACTTAATATTATCTTTCCTTTGTAAAATACAGCTTTTCAATTGATTTATTTTGTATGTTTGTAGGATCTCTATTATATGAACAGCTAGGAATGAAGGCATTTGGTTTGGCTGGAAAAATTGCAGCTTCTGGATCAATTACAATGCAGAACATTGGAGGTGAGGGTTTTAAAAATATGTACTGTAGATTGTAATGTCAAATAGTAAATACTACCTCTCCATTCTCAGACTTTTTTTCACATATCTTTTTATTAATTGTTTGTGTCAAGTAAAGTTATGAAATAAGTTTTTATGTCATGTTCCATCTATATTTTTAATGATTTATAATGTTATTCACCTACAGCTATGTCAAGCTACCTCTACATAGTGAAATATGAGTTGCCATTGGTCATCAAGTCATTTATGAACATCGAAGAGAACACAGGGTAGGTGATAGAACTCCTCCTCATCAGAGAAACTATCAGTAGAAACAAAAAATGGACAACATATACATTCTATATGAAGACCTCCTTTGGTACATCTTAGTGTAGCTTCTTAATCAGAGATAGGGCTCTGTTAAGCTCCAGTAAGCATTTTTTTCCTACCCCTTGGGTGGTCCATTTGACATGGATCTAGCCTTTGCCTGGTAAAGATGTTAGCAAAATATAAGTATTCCATCATATTATAGAAAACAGTTATGTAAAGAATATCTGGTAAGTGCTAATGGCTGTGCTGGTCAACATATTGCTCAATAATGAAATGAAAGTTTAATAGGGTCATAGTTGTTAACTCTAATGTATTTCAGGAAGCTTAGACAGATAAGATAGTTTTCAAACATTAACATTGGGGGAAGTATTCTTACTATAAAAGTAAGCTGCATTTCTACAGTGATTCTAGTTAATGTTTGCTTAAGAACAAATATTCAGTAAGTCTGTGGCAATATTAAAAACACCAGCTCATTGATTACAGTGCATGTAGTGATTTAAGATATGCAGCATACATCCAAACTGTGCATCTACATTATCCATTAATCCACACAGAAATTCCATAACTTCTTGACTTTGCGAGTCATGATTTCCTTCACATGGGCATCACCAACAATAAGATGCCCTCTGATGAGAAGTGCTGAAGGCCTTTGATATCAGTGTTTTGTTTTGTCTTTTTTTTTTTTACTCAACAAAACATTTTCTTGTTTTAAAAAAAGACAAGTTGCAGTACATTAACTTTATCTTACAGATGTCTATATCACACTAATTTGGGAATGTATAGTGTATTTTTTTAATTTATTTATTTTTTTTAATTCCAAATAAAGTAGCTGAAGAAATGGGTCCAAATTCTTCTCTCATTTGCATTGGTATGAATCCAGAGTGACTCTGTTAAAATGAATCCAGATTTACACCAGTTTTCAGAATTTAGCCCTTAATGTTCAAACCAGTAAAGTCTTTAAGATGGATTATTTGCTCAACAAGGCTTCTTTTCTCAGCCAAAGATTACATCTGGTTTAAAAATATCTCCTGTTATGGATCAGCTAGTACTATTTCCAGTGTTAACAGTAGGATAAAGGCTTCACTATTACTGCCACAGTTGAATACCCATGACCAGTTTTGCCCTGTTACTTCATTGCACTGAAGTTACATCTGCTTTACACTGGTCTGAGAACTGAATTTGTCCCCCAGTGTTTCAGAGGAAGGTGCTCCCAATACACCTGACAAATGACTGATTACTTTTGCCTATTGAAAGAAAGAAGAAACACAGGAGGGGGTTCAGGGAAGAAAATCTCTATTAAATTTCCCTTGTGGTGATATTCTTCCATATTTTTTTTCAATTGTGATGGGCCAGATTTGCCCCTATGGAACTGAATGAAATCTTCCCAAATGTCCCAGGTGATAGGCAGAAGGCCAGGGCCAGCCATGCAGAGGCCGTGTGCTTCTGCTGCAGCTCTCGGCACTCTCTCTCTGGCTTTTCCCCTAGCTCCCTGGCAGCATAGTAGAGCCACATTACCAGAGATTTCCCCTGGCTCTTCAAAGCCTCTCTTAAAGGGTGATCTCCATCCCAGATGGGGCATAGTGAGAAAGATAATGCAGCCTCAGGGTGGGGGGCTGGGGAGCAACAAAGAGACAAAGGCCCAGAGTCACTTAGGCAGCTACCTCCCATTAGTATTCAGGGACATAAGTACCTTTGTGAATTTGAGCAATATGCATTTTTATTTCCAGCAGCCTCATTATTCACCTGACCAACCCACTGTCTATCTCCTGTCCCTCTCCCCCCCCCCCCCCCACCATGTATACGCCTATCCTGGCAGAAGACACTGAGGGAAAGGGACATTGTAGGAGGGAAGATGATGGGAGGATCGCCTCAATATAGTTCTGGGAGGCGTGGTTCTTTTCCCTCCCCCTGCCCCCTTGTGGTGTGATCCTTCCTGACTTGGATACTATTCTGAAGAATAAAGTTCAAATAGTATATTTGAATGCTAGAATTTTCAGCATCTAAGCCTATTTCTCCCATTTATCAGGTTCAAAAAATATATTTGAAACATCTTGAAATAGCAGTATATCTTCAATAGCCCCTTTATACATTGTTTTGTGAAATTATCACAACATAGTTTTATTCTCTGGTATTGTTACTGGATATTTTATCTTTTACTTATATTTTTTCTATAACACACTATTGTTTGTAAGGATTAACCTGTAAGCATCATTGTTGTAAAAATGCTTTGATTACTTATATAAATTTCTCTTTTTTTTTTTTTGTTTCTTGCAGAGAATGGTATCTTAATGGTGACTGTTTGGTTGTGCTGGTGTCTATAGTGTTCATTCTTCCTTTGTCACTGCTGAAAAATTTAGGTAAGCAACTATTCATTTAAAGTAAATGTGGAAACATAAGTTTGATTGGTTGTTAACATGTAGAAGGCCCAGATATGGGAGCTACCTCCACATTACTGATCTCTTGCCAGGTGAATGCTGGGAGAACTGTGCAAATGATCTCAGTCACTGAGGAGAAGAACAGGACCTCTCTTTTTAAGAAATAAATGAGGGCTACAGAGTGTTTGTAGAGTATAAGAGGAAAAGAGAGTGGGTGAGGACAGGACGGGAAGCCTGCAGTTCCACTGCCTTTGACTGTGATCTTGTCAGATCTCTGTTTACGCAGATTTGGCCTGGTCAATGTACGTGCTCTATGCACGTTTGAGGAAAGCATAGATGCTTTGCAAAGTGATGCTCATGATTCAGTTGGTGGAATACTTTCTCTGAACCAATACAGAGTGAATACCCCACATGGCGCTTGACTCGATAACCCACCCTATGTTGTAGAGGACTATGGAAAGTGGCATTTTTCAGATAAAATACAGGACCAATTTCTGCTCCCACTGAAGACCATATCAGAATTCCCATTTCACTTCATTGGAAACAAGATTAGATCTATTAAGTGAAGCTTCTGACCACTTACGGTCATCAGTTACTACATGGCACTCTTCCAAGAGTGGGGATGTTAGCCTTTGTGTCCTGGCCAAATTTCATTTTGGGTAAATAAATTTTCCCTGCAGTTTAAATTGGAAATAATGATTTTTGTTGCTGTTTGTTTGGGGTCCTAAACTGTTGTGTTGTATTGCTGCATAGTCACTGGATTAGCAGTTGCTGATGAAGTGCTGCATCCTCCAACTGCATTACTAACTCCAGTGACAACAGCCAGCTAGCTCAAGTTTAAATTTAAAGTTTTTAAAACCATATAATCTGAGCTAGAAATCTTTGGGTGTGGAAGGAGGGGCAAAACTTGAGTTTATAGCTTCAGCTAACACTGCAGTGAAAACAAGCGATGAGACACTTGTAAATTACAAAATTTTGTAATTTACAGCAAATAAGTGGGGGGAAAAAGCAAGGCTGTAATTAAAATGTTGTTGTTTCTCTTTCTTGATGACAGGATATTTAGGATATACAAGTGGCCTTTCCTTAATGTGTATGGTCTTCTTCCTTATTGTTGTAAGTATAATTTCTCTGTAGATTTACAGTGCTTGTAATAGTGTGTTTCAAGTGAGATTTCATATGATTTCAAACAGCTTTGTTATTTTTAACTGATACAGTATGATAATGTGGTATGGTGGTATTTTTAGGTAATTTGCAAGAAGTTCCAAATCCCTTGTCCTTTGGGATTGGAGTATGACATGATGAACACAACTCTGAATGGCACATTGGCACACCTGGCAACTGCTGCACCTTTGCATGGAACAGCACAAAACATGACTAGTGATGACATGTGCAGGCCAAAATACTTCGTCTTCAACTCACAGGTAAGATAGCATATGTAAATAGCATTCTCACTACTAAAAATAAAGAGGGAGAACAAACATTTCATAGAAATATGGTCATTTTTACTTACATAATTGCCAAACCTAATATTTTGGGGGCCATTAATTATGTCACAATCCTGAAAGGCATTGTGCACCTCCTGCAAAATGGGGCTTCCTTAACTTTTATTGAGCTCAAGACGAGATGAGGGTTTCCAGCCTCTCCTGGGAGGCAGTCAGCACTTCTCATGGTAAGGCAAAGCACTTAAGCACATGTTTAACTTTAAACATGTGAGTAATCCCAGCTGTATTCAGCAAAACAAATAATTTACCAGATTAAGTTGCACTGGTGCAAACCTCTCACCAGTAAATGAATTTTGCACTGGTGTAACTATAATGATTGAAAAGTCTCCATTGACTTCAGTGGGCTTTGGATCAGCCCCTAAAGGCCAAATCCTGCAAACCTTTACTCACACATATACCCCTAGTGATGGAAAATCTCATGAGAAAGTAATACTCATGTGAGTAAAGATTTTCAAGATCAGGCCATAAAGATTCAATCCAGCAAGGAGCTGAGCACCTCTTGAGAGATGCAGAGTGCATTCAAGTACCATGGGCTTAAGTGGGGCTTGAGGATTCTCAGTATTGGGGCCCTTAAGAACAAAAGAGAGAGAGAGTGTTGTAATAACCTTACAGAATAGTTGACTTTTTTTTAATGGAAAATTGAGACCAATTATATTTTCAATGGAAAGTAAAAATATAAAGTAGAAACCTACTGATGAATTCTGTGCAACAAAGATAAATTTTGCTACATCTATCAAGAAGTTTATAAAGCATGTTTTATGTTTTTCAGACTGTCTATGCCGTACCAATCCTAACATTCTCTTTTGTCTGCCATCCTGCTATTCTTCCTATTTATGAAGAACTGAAAGGGTAAATGTATAGATTGTATATAACTTTACTATTCAAAAAGAAACAAGCAATATATTGTCACTAACACTTATTTCTGTTTTTGTTTCTTTAATAGCCGAACCCGTAGAAGAATGATGAATGTGTCCAATGTTTCATTTTTTGCCATGTTTATAATGTACCTACTGGCTGCTCTCTTTGGATACCTGACATTTTATGGTAGTTATTGCCTCTTCTATTTTCTTTTAAATGAAGCATGTCTCCAGAAATTCAAAAATCTTGTGGCTTTTAAAATGTAAAGCAAATTAGCATCAACTAATTAATTTATTTTTATACATTCTCACACACAAAGGGGGCCAGTGGTTTTACGGCTAAAGTTCAGGACTGGAAATCAGGCTATTTTGGTGCTGTTTGACACAGACTTTGTGTTATCCTTGACCTGTCTGTGCCTAAGTTTATCCCTCAGTAAAATGGATTTACTACTAGCAGGGATTGTAAAGCTTATAAAATTCATTTATATTTGTAAAGTACTATGTGTCCAACATTGAAGTTACTATGTAAGGACAACTATAGAAGTGAGTTTATTATGATTTTGAGCCTTAATATGTTTAAGAAGGGAAATGAGCTTGTTTTTTCTCACTAGCCCCTGTAATATTCTTCACAGACCTCTCGTAACTGCACATTATTGTATTTTTTTCCTTTTCTACTACTGTCCCTGTATTGGTTTTATAGATGAAAACCAAAGAACTAAGTTCTGCTCTGTAGTTTCATTGTCTTTAAGGAGTCTACATTTGTATAACTGAGAATAGAATTTGGCTCGAAGAATTTGCTATGATGTTGCCATAGCCTAATAATAAGGTGAAAACCTATATGCCTTTGTCATGCAAAGTCAGTGAGTAGCAGAAAGCAGAATTTGGCCCAGCTGAAGTACATGTGCAAATAAAATGAGTGGTGATAGGCCCTGTGTGTGTCTGTCTCTCTTCCACAAACTCACAGGACAATGTGCTCAAGACCAATTGAGTTTTTAATTCACTGTAAATTTGTGGAGGGACTGTTCTGTTTTATTTCTTAAGTATACAGGGATATTACCATTCTATTATGTCTTGCTGCAGTCTTGTGAAGAGTGTGTTATTAGAGTTCAATTAAAATGCCATTTTCTTTATAGGAAATGTTGAAGCAGAATTGCTTCATACTTACTCTGCAGTCCTGGGTGCTGATGTTATTATTCTTATTGTGCGTCTGGCTGTACTTATGGCTGTAACCCTTACTGTACCTGTAGTTATCTTCCCAGTAAGTAATCCTTTTTTATTCGGTGTATCCATCTTCGCCAGTAATTGGGTACCTTTTCTTCCTCTCTGGCTGTGGACTAATAGTAATATTAAATTAATTGGGCAAGTACAGTTTGCTAATTTCTAGTAATTTTTTTAACTTAAAAAAATTGTTCTATATAACAAGTCTGTGTGCATGCTTTTTACTCATTTAACTGAATCAGAATAATTGAAATAGATGATGGGCATCAATTTAGAAAGTAAAACATTTTTACATAGAGGGGTCAAAAGCTTTTATTTATTAATAAATATTTTAGCCTATATCATTTTTCTATATTCAAGTCATTTAAAAAAAAAATGAGATAAAAGTAGTATTGGGTACTACACCTGTCCATTTACCAATTTCTTTGTTTTAAATGGTTTTTAGCTAGGTTTTTTCTCTCTCCCCTGTTTATAAACACCTATATTAAAAAAAACTGGAAAACCTGTTTTCATAAAGAGCTGTCAAATGCATAAAGTCAAGTGCAAAACAGAGAAACATTTTTCTCTGTCTTACTGTTATAGTAATCCCAGTTGTTTTTGTATTAAGTTGACAGTGTCTTTTTAAAGACTTTTTTGTGATTAATACTAATGTCCTGATTATTTTTTTGCAGATCCGCACTTCAATTACACAGCTGTTTTGCGCAGAGAAGGAGTTCAGTTGGTTACGTCACAGTTTAATTACAGTTTTTGTTTTGGCATTTACCAATGTTCTCGTAATCTTTGTCCCTTCCATTCGAGATATATTTGGATTCATTGGTAAGTTTTTGTATATTCATTCAGGGTTTTGTTTATTTGTTTTTCAAAATCAGAACGTCTTCAAAAGTCTAATGAAACACTGTACTTATTTCAGAAAACTTTTTTTTTATTATTATTATTAATATAGGTGCCTCCGCTGCTGCCATGCTGATCTTTATACTTCCTTCTGCTTTCTATATCAAACTAGTGAAGAAAGAACCTCTGAAATCAGTGCAGAAGATTGGGGTATGTGTAGAAGAGTATTTTCATTAACATGCTTTCATCACTTACTGGCTCAGAGCAAGGGTTTTAGTTTATTTCTTTATAATCTAAGGATTTCAGAATGTCTGCGATCTTCTTCATTGATGAACTAGCAGTAACTAGTAGTGTCTATTATTCTAACAAGCAGTAGTTTCATAGGCAATTGTAACTGGAGAGAGAGCCACCAGGAAGTTATTTCTGCATATTTCCCCACATGACCTCTCCAGTTGTCCCTGCCAACTCCAGAGGTGACAACAACCAGGATTTCATCCTGAAATAGCAAATTGTTAGTGGAAATTAAATAGTGGTGGAAATAAAATTTATTTTAATTACATACAGCTATTGCACCATTACTGACACTAAAGTAGTGTGAATAGAAATGGGGCACATTTTGTCTATTTTATAACAAATAATATAAATAGCGGGAAAGTGCCTGATAAATATTTAGTGGAGTGTATTCAGCAAAATATCTATTCAGTACTGAAACTGCTGTATAATATTATGCAGCCTCACTGGCCTCTCTCAAATACTTCTTCAAAACCTACTTCTCTCGGTTACTCTCAGAGCTGACCTCCTCCTGATCACTTGAGTCCTTTGCTCGATGTTGCTGCTTCTGATCTTAGACATTCAGGTTCAGATTCCCAGTTTGCGAAGCCAGGCATAGCTCCATTTAAATCAATAGAGCTATGCCCGTTTACACCAGCTGAGTATGTAGCCTGCTATATTAAAAATACATTTATTAATCCATTTTAAAAAGGCACCAGAGCATGTGAAAACCAAAGGTTATCTCATTGTCATTTACTATAATCTTTGTTCTTTTTTTATTAGTCATTCCTTAGTGTTCTTTGACTTATTTAAGATTAGTCACTCAGGACAGGCACTTACCTGTTTATGTCAGGTATACATTTTGTAGCTGAAGAAGAAAATAAAATGTCTGAAGTGAATTTTATATTTTCTCTTTCCAGGCTATACTCTTCCTGGTGAGTGGCCTGTTTGTGATGATTGGAAGTATGATCTTGATTATTATGGATTGGATCCATAATTATGCATCTGGCGGACAGTAACTGGCACGATTTAATCTCGAATACTCCAGCATTCACTGAAATATCTACTGAGAAAGAAAATTTACCTAGGTTTGCAATTTTTGCTTCCTTTAAAATGGAGATTCTTTGATGCTGGTTCTTCTGACTGTAGAATAAGTGAACTCTTGAAAAGAAACTATTCTGCATGATGGAAGTGGATATTAACATCAAACCACCTGAGTCTCTGGGTGAGGGAAGTGACAATTTTATTCCATTCCAGAGAATGGACACAACTCTCTGTAGAATTTTATCAAGCCATGTTTGGCTTTCGTCATTGTTACTTGGGTATTTTATTATTTTACTTGAATGTGCCTAATGGAACCATTTGATGTGAAAAATAACTTTTAATTTACAGCAAAGTGTTGATATATCTAATGAGAGAGAGGAAAAAAACACTATTATTTTATGTACCAAAAATTCTTATGGACCTCAAAAGCATGAATTTTTTTTTTAAATTTAAAAAATTGTTTTCTTAAAGTCAAAATGTATCCCAGTGACATAGAACCTGTACAAACATTTAATCTGTGTTCTGAATTTAATACAATTTTCCCTTCTATGGAGGCATAATTATACTGACTTTTAACCAATCTGATTAGGTCAAAACTCCGTAACTAAATAGAAACAGGGTTGGGTTTTTTGTTTTTTGTTTTTTTTCAGTGAAACTCAGATACTCCAAAATTTAATCAAAGAAGTCATTGTTGATATCACAAGTCATTGTACATAATCAACTAAAAATATCATAGTTTTAAAAAATGGCAGTCTGACTCAAGTTTTAATGCCTTTTAACAGTTTCAGGTCATCAGAATGGGTGATGTTTAAAATAAACTTTTATACAGTGAAGAGCTCATAAAGATCTTGGGAGTTCTCTTCTTGAGGTTCTCATTAGTGCAATTGGGTAAAACAGGGTGGTTGTTTATTCTGATTCAGTTGCAGCTATCTACCAAATCACACTGGGTCATATCATGCCAGTGATAATACAAAACTCTCTTTTGAGATTAACGGGGGGTTCTGCTTCATGATAGCATATGGCCCATTGTCAATTAGGTTTGGGTTTTTTGGCCAGTCTTTCTTGATCTTGCTGCACCATAAAAAAAGAGGTCCTGCTATAGTTTATTAATTGTACTGTTTTTACAAACTGCACAGTATTTGTCAATTTCTCATCCACTGTTGGATTTTAAATTACTTGATTGATTATTTTTGTTCCAATTTTGTCCATGCTAAAAGACTAATACACAAACTGCACCAGTATTTGGTGCTCAATACAAGTTCTCTTCATATAGGCAACTGAGATTCCTCATTTAGTTGATACTGTATAGTAGTTTAAACAAAACAAAAACCCTCATGGACTGAACAGTCATCTTATACTTGTTTGCTTCAGAAATAGATACATTTTGTTTGAGTCCTAACTAGCTACCAAAACAGGTGCTATGTTTGTGATTAGCTGTTTTTTCTACTACGTGTTTACTATTTATTCCTATCCCAGGTTGAAGAGAAATGGTACCTGCATAAGAGCACATTTGACTTATCAACAGGCTCTTTCTTAAACACCACGATGGTGGGTGCAGTATAAGAACCTAGACACAGATAATAAAAGAGTGTCATGGTACTTTTGTTCAACTATATTTGGCATAATGTTTTAAAAATCTGATTTACAAAATTCAATTTAGTAGTTGGGTCAGAGGGAACAAACAATGTCATGTAATCAGTTGATTAAACAGCACTGAAGATTTTGTCTCAAAAGCCAGAATCAATTCTAGGTAACAATCACTATTTGGCAGATGATACCTGTCTTTCTCCACAATTTTAAAATCTATGAAAAATCGCAGATATTTTGATTCATACTTCTGACTAAAATTACCAATCACCACAACTGTAGAAAACATAATGAAAAGTGAGAGTTTTCTCTCATTTTGCTTGTTTGATTAGTCCAGTGGTACTCAACTTTCAATTAGCACTTTGAACTGATCAGTGCTTCTCTTACTGGGACTCAGGAAGAGGATGTGGAGTTCAGATCAATGGCTCATTTATTTCTGATCTATGGATCAGTGATATGGCAACTCTGCTTCATCCTCCCCACGCACACGGAAAGCTGGAGGAGGATATAAAATGTCCTCTCCCTCCAAGAGTTTATAGTGTGTGTAGAGGATGAAGAGATCCCCTTTCCAGCATCAAAGGGAGCAAAAATGAATCTCTTCCTTCTCTGCAACCGGAAGAGAGGGGGAAATCCTTCAGTCACTGTCAGGGGAGATAAGAGGGGAAGATGTTACATGATAGCACCTCATTATGTTGTATCAATACATGTTATTGAGTCTTGCAAATTAATGCAGCAATGTCTGGATGTTACATTGTGAGTAACATCAGTTGTTCTCTGAAGCTCCATTTGATGACTAAGTAGCTCTTCAGCTGTTAAACTTGAGTACCACTTTGCTAGGTAGTTTTCTAATATATGAATCTGCTGCAAACCTGTCAGTTTAGAGGTCCGTAAACAACATACCAGTGGAAATAAGCAGCTTCAGTATTAAACCACTGTATTGTCACCTTGTTTTTACGTCGCTGTCTTCCACGATATTTCAGTCATAACTGTAATGTTATTTATAGAACATTAATCAATTAAAACTAAAACCTATTTTTCAATATTTATGATAGTTATGTACATAAACTGTATGTGTCTATATATAATGTAAATATATTGTATATAATATAGGTTTGGAACTTTGGGTATATGTATATATTCCTCTGCCATTATTAATGGTTATTGCATCATTTCAACAAGTTGTTCATGTTGTACATATGTGTAACAACTGTCAAGGGAAAGTTTCTTTACAGAAAAATGCTATGCTTACAAAAACTGAAATAGTAAGTTACCACTCAAGATGTAAGAACACAAGAACATGAAAGGTTTTATTTATTACAAATGTAAATGTTACAATAAAGAGGAGTCTTTGGGGTCCATAAAGAAGTATATATCAGGTACAGATTTTTTTCATACAGTTTATCATGGATGTTATAATTTCCCAAATGCAGTGACTAACACCTTCTTTTACAGTCTAATGTATCTGTTACAGGTGTTGTACAGTACATCTTTGTATATATTGTGTATATATGCCCACTGTATTGTTAGAGGTCAACAATTCAACTACAGTTGTTGGCAAAGAGTGTTACACAGTTTCAATGAAACATTGTATGTTTGTTTTAACTGAATTAAAAATAAATAGATAGATAATCCTTAGCAATTTTGTTTTTTCTTGGGGGGATGAAGAGGTGAAGGAATTACTATCAACTCAAAAGCAAAGTACAGCACGCAGGGGATTTAATTCCTTAGCTATTTGACATTGCTTGTATTATATATATTTTTTTCAGAAGTGTTCACAGTAATCTAAAAGAATTAAGTCAAATGCTGCATATGAACAGACTCTCAGACACCACTATGATGGGCATGATACAAGAACCTAGACAGAGATTATCAAAAAATACTCATGGTATTGTGTCCAACTATATTCATCTGGTATAATGTAAAATATCTGATTTATAAAATTTCATTTAGTAGTTGGGTTGGAGGGAACAAGTAATTCTATGTAATCTGTTGATTAAACAGCACTGAAGAATTAATCATGCAAGGAACATACATCTATTTATTACAGTAGCACTTAAACCCATCCATGACTGGAATCCTATAGTGTTAGGAGCTGTATATCCTCAAACCACTCACTACACAAGTGGTCAGCTTCCTCCAAGACAGTTCTGACTTCTGACAGAAACTCCACAACATTAACAACCTGCCCCAGAACACCATCCTTGCCAGCGTGGACGTCACCTCCCTATACACCACCATCCCTCACCATGACAGCATCATGGCATGCCTCAAATACTTACAAGATACTGTACAACACCTAGAAACCCACCCTAAATGAATCACCAAATATCCATTTAATCCTTACGTACAATAATTTCACATTTAACAGTGCACTTTGTCCAAACCATGGGAACAGTCATGGGTACTAGGATAGCTTCCCCCATATGCCAACCTTTTCATGGGTCAACTTGAAGAATTTCTGGGAGAAGGCACCACACAACCAACTATGATGAACTATGATGAACTATGATGTTCATCCTCTGGATGGACAAATTTAAACTCCCTCAGATTTCCAGCACAACTTCTACAATCACCACCCATCCATCAGACTTTCTCTAGAACACTTCAACACCAGCATCAACAATCTAGGCATACAATCAGCTTCAACAATAGAACCCTACTAATGACTACATACAACAAACCCATAGATCACCACACTTAACCTCCACAGATCCAGCAATCACCCCAGACACACCAAGGCACTCAGATAACACAGAATTTGTTCCATAGAGCAGTTTGGGGTACACAACACACTTAAAAAGGCCTTCACTAAACAAGGACATGCTGCCAGAGATGTAGATTGGGTGGATCATTCCATGCTGCAGACACCCCATGAGAACCTGTTTCAGTGTGGGGAATCTCACTGACAACATACCCTTAGTTGTCACCTACCAGCCCACACTGGAATCTGTGGTATCATCAAACAGTTACAAACCATATTTGATGGGGACTCACATCTGAAAGAAATATTTCTTGAATGCCCTCTTCTGGCCTTCAAGCAACCCCCCAACTTCTCCAAGCTCATCATTAGAATTCACAGACCAAGTGACACCAACTCAAAAGCAGCACCAGATCCTGCCAGAACAACAGATGCAAAACCTGCAGACATATCTCCACTGCTCTGATGATAAATACCTTCCACAATACACCTTTCAAGATTCATGGGTTCTAGACATGCCTATCACAACATGTGGTGTACCTTATCCAGTGCATCATATGTCGCACATCAACTATGTGGGCGAAACCAGACAATTATTACATTCTCAAATGATACAGATAAATGCTAAACGACAAAAAAACTATGTCACCCATGGACAAATACTTTTCACAAACAAATAACTTCATATCTGACCTCTCAGTTCTCATCCTCAAAGGAAACCTGCACAACACTTTCAAAAAGTGAGCCTCATAATTTAAATTCGTAATGCTGATAGAAACTAAAAATCATGGACTCAAGAGACACTGGTTTTAAGGCTCCCTACAACAATTTGTAACAGACCACACTGCCTGCTAACCCTTAACTGCCCACTTCATTTTAAGCAGTCTCCTACAGCATGCGTGAACCCCTTATGCTTAACAATCTGTCCCAACTTCTGATTAGCTCAGACACTTTGGTTACCTTTCCCAGACCTGAAGAAGAGTTCTGTGAAGCTCAAAAGCTTTTACCTTCCACCAACAGAAGTTGGACAGTAAAAGATGTTAACTCTCCTACCTTGTCTCAAACATAATAAAAGACAGTCCTGCCCAAAAAATTTCACAGTCTAAAGCCATATTCCTGTAACTGGATCTGCATGAGTAGAACCTTGTACCTGTGCAGAGCTTTAGGGCTTTTACATTTCTAACAAACTGGGTTCTGCCAAATGAAGACATGTGGAATAATATCCAACTCCTCCTAATATCCAAGTTTGCATCCATCCATTTATGCAAATAAGAACATACGAATGGCCATACTGCATCAGACCAAAGGTCCATCTAGCCCAGTATCTTGTCTTCCGACAGTGGCCAATGCCAGGTGCCCCAGAGGGAATGAACAGAACAGGTAATCATCAAGTGATCCATGCCTTGTCTCCCATTCCCAGCTTCTGGCAAACAGAGGCTAGGGTCACCACCCTTGCCCATCCTAGCTAATTGCCACTGATGAACCTATCCTCCATGAATTTATCTAGTTCTTTTTTCAACCCTGTTATAGTCTTGGCCTTCACAACATCCTCTGGCAAAGAGTTTCACAGGTTGACTGTGTGTTGTGTGACAAAATATTTCCTTTTGTTTGTTTTAAACCAGCTGCCTATTAATTTCACTTGGCGACCCCTAGTTCTTGTGTTATGAGAAATCTTCTTACTTCCCAAATTATAACAATATATGTAATAGTGTATGTGTAAAAGAAAAGGACTTTCAACTTTGATGCCATAACATAAGGGCCGGTGCAAGGATGTTTCGCGCCCTAGGCAAAACTTCCACCTTGCGTCCCCCTCCCCCGCGCCCCCGCCCTGAGGCGCCCCCCTCCTGCAGCAGCTCGCCCCCTCCACCCTGAGGTGCCCCCCTTGCAGCAGCTCCCCACCCTCCGCCCCGAGGCACCCCCCCGCCCCAGCTCACCCCTGCTCCGAGCACGAGCACCCCGAGCACGTCGTCGCTACTTCACTTCTCCCGCCTTCCAGGCTTGCGGCACCTAAGCTGATTGATGCCATAAGCCTGGAAGGCGGGAGAAGTGAAGCAGCTCACCCCTGCCCTGCCTCCTCCCCTAGCACACTGTCACCGCTTCACTTCTCCTGCCTCCCAGGCTTGCGGCACCAATCAGCTTAGGTGCCGCAAGCCTGGGAGGTGGGAGAAGTGAAGCAGCCATGGTGTACTTGGGGAGGAGGCGGGGCAGAGATGAGCTGGGGTGGGGAGTTCCCCTGCATGCCGCCCCCCTCCTTACTTGCTGCAGGCGGCCCTCCCCGCACTCCCCTGCCCCAGCTCCCTTCGCCTAAATGCCGGCGGCGACCGGGGCAGCCGAAGATACATCCGCTGCGGTTGCTGCCAAAGAAAATGGTGCCCCCCCAAATCCCAGCACTCTAGGCGACCGCCTAGGTTGCCTAAATGGTTGCACCGGCCCTGCATAACATACTATTATTACACACAGAGAAGAAGTTGAAAGAGCATTATTAAGGGGTGCAATGTCAAGCACTCAAAACATAGGAAATGCCAAAATTAAGGTTGTGTGAGCAACTTTATGTGCATTATGATGCAATCTTTAATTACAATACTATCATTTCCACAGAATCCCTGCTACATTCAATGCAGAGGGTGGATGGTGCTCACTTACTGTGTAGCTATTTAGTATTTTGTTTCTTCTTCATTCAAAGTATGACCCAAAGTCTTATTTATTGCATACCCTTCAAACCCTTCTCTGAAGATAGAATTATTTATTCTTTGAGCAATGTCCCTATGGGAGATCCACTTCAGGTGTGGATAAGTCCCATGGGCCTTTCATTGGAGATTTTCAGAAGCAGTGCCCATTCAGCCTATATATATACGCTCCAGATATCCTTGTGCCCTGTACCAAAGATAAATGAAGCTGCCTGGCAAACCACCCTCAGTCCCTTCTCAACAACCCTATAGCCTGAGCTGGAACATCAAGCATGCCTGCTTTCAGCCTAGCCGTAGCTTAGCTTTGTATTTCAGTCTTAGTATAGTTTAGCTTTCTAATTAGTCAGTTGTTTAATTTACTAGTTCGATGTGCCTTTTTATTTGATGGTTTGTCGGATGACTACCCCATCTTTTCTCCCCACACCCTTTCCCCCTTGAGGTGCTCTTCCTTGGAGGTAGTTGTCGCTGGTTATGCTGGGATCCCCAAGCTTTAAGAGCTGCTGTTCCAGCCAGGAGGCTAGCCCAGTTAGCAACAGGCATTCCACTGGTTGGGAGATACCCATACACCAACCAAGTGCAAGATCAGCACTTCTTTCAAGAGCAGATCTAGAAAAAATATATAACATCCAGGCTCCTTATAATGGAGCAAGCACTAAGACCAGTTTCAGAGCTGGGCTCAGCTGACACCCCTGTATGCCAGCCTTCAAGTGAATTTAGTGCCCCATTGATCCCTGTATCCCGCTCACTGAGATCTTCACAGGATAAAGGCACCGAAGTACCAACAAGGCCCCAAGGAAAAGGAGTTCTGCGACTCCCACCAGAGAACACCTCGTTAAATAGATCCCAGTCACCTTGGAGAACAACTGTGTTGGTGACCTCAGGTCCCAAAGAGTGACTTTGAGGCACCAGTATATTCTGGTACTGAGAGCTCATCAAAGACCTCATGGTCTTCTAAGAGCCACGGTACCAAGCAGGGACAGAATCCAATTTTCTGGGGCACCATTCAACTGCATTAGCCAACAGCCTTAGCCAAGACAAACCACAGAATGCCTCCAAAACAATTTCTAGATCTTTCAGAAAAACATCCAGTCTTGATTTAAATATTGATTTAAAAATTGTCAGTGATGGAGAATCCACCACAACCCTTGGGGGACTATTCCAATGGTTAATTACTCTCTCACACCGTTAAAAAATTAAGCCTTATTTCCAGTCTGAATTTATTCTGCCATTGGATCATATTATACCTTTCTCTGCTATACTGAAGAGGCCATTTATTAAATATTTGTTCTTCATGTAGATACTTATAGATTGTAATCAAATCACCCTTTAGCCTTCCCTTTGTTAAGCTAAATAGATTGAGCTCTTTGAGTCTGTCACTATAAGACATGTTTTCTAATTTTTTAATCATCGTTATGGCTCTTTGAAATCTCTCCAATTTATCAACAGCCTCCTTGAATTGTGAGCACCAGAACTGGACACAGGATTCCAGTAAGATCATCCCTCAATCTTCCTCCCCCTGCACCTACTTGCTTCCAATCCCCTGAGCTCCAAGTCCTTGTATCCTTACCCAGGCAATCCCAGTCTCCCGCTTCATCCCAACTCTTATTCCATTTCCAGCTCCCCACATCCCCGACCAGCCTCCAATACCAGTTTCCCCCATCCTCCAATCTCCTTGTCCCAAGCTACTCTCCCCATCTCCCCCCTACTCTTGTCCCCTCTGCATTTGAATCAGGCAGCTTTATCATCCACATTGCCTGGGCTCTTCTAGGATGTTGATGAGAACACAGGAGACCTGGCACCCTGCTCTGGGCTGGCCTTTGACCAGGACAATTGCCCAGGGTGACATACTGAAGGGGGCACGTTTGCTACCTCCTATGTGACCTGTCCTTCCAACCAAGAGCCAGATGGCCTTACAGAGGCAGCCAGCCAGCCAGGGAGAGAGACATGCATTGCTGGAGAGGGAAGCCCCAAGCTGCAACTTGACTAGGCATTCCATCAGGTAACTACTCCAGTGGGAGCAGCAGGGGTGGGTGCCCAGGCTCCCCACTCTCTCAGGACAGAGCTCTCCCTGCATTAGAAGCCATGGGGAGTGGGGCTGGGCTGGAAGAGGCTCCTGATCTGATCTCTGGGATGGGTGGCTGAGGTTGAGGGGTAGGGGAGAGAAGGAGGAGGAGGGATGTGTGTGCCAGCAGCTTGCCTCTGTGTCCCCCAGCTGGGGGATTGGAGCAGCCTCCCATGCTATCTTGGTTGTGACGGGGGGGGGGGGGCTGCTGCACTAATGTCCCTTAAAAGCCCCACTTGTTCAGGAAAGAGTTTGCTCTGTCCCCCAGCACTGCTGGCAGGAGTGCACACAACTCTGCACAGGTGAGCACCACGCTAACCAGGGGTGCTGCAGCCTGCTCCCATCCATCCCATCCCTTCCCTGCAGAGAGATGACACATGGGGGAGGGGGGAGCATGCAGAGTCACATACCCCTCCCCCCCTCAGTTTTCTGGCAGGTTTTGCCTGCCAAACCCTCCCTCCCTCTCCTGCGGAGAGGCAAACAAACAGCAGGTGCACCAAATAGCTGGGAGGAGGGGATGCTGCTTCAGCTCTGCGCAGGAAGAGGTAATGGAGGAACAGCTGCTTTCCCATAGGGGAACTGAGAGTAAGGGAGAAGCTGCCTGAGAAGGGGGGGCATGACTCCAGCTGTTGGGGGGGACCTTTAAATTGTGCCCCCTACCCCCATCAGCAGGTAAGGGTCCTTCCTGCTCCTCTGGCTCAGAAGCTTCACTCACTTGGTCCCAGGGGCTGCCTCCTCAAAGTCAGGCAGGAGAGTGCACAGGAGATAATGGGTGTGAGATCAGCTCCCCCATGTGCCTCCCCCCACCATCTGAACAGGAGTGGGAATGTAGGCCACAGTGGGTAGGGAAGTTGCATGCAGACTCACTGCACTCTTCCCTGTCCCAGGGCTGTTCCCAGCATAGTGGTTCTGTAGTTTTAATAGCAGATTAACCATTAAGTAGGTGGTGCCTGCCTGCTGTGACCTCCTTGAAACCCATCTCCCTTTCCTTCAATTCCTGATTGCCTATCCCCACCCTCAGGCTTTCTGTTTGTCTCTCTTTCTGTTTCCACTAGTTGTCCTTAACAGTATACTGAAATTCCTGGGGGCAGGGCCTTGTCCAAGGACAGGACTAGACTACAGGGTTAAGCCAACCTAAATTACACAACTCCAACTGCGTGAATAACGTAGCTGGAGTCAACGCAGCTTAGGTCAATTTATTGCGGTGTCTACATCATGCTGGGTTGATGGGAGAAACTCTCCCGTTGACTTACTTTATGCTTCTTGTTCCGGTGGAGTACCAGAGTCGACAAGAGAGTGATCAGCTGTTGATCGATCATCACAGCATCGATCCCCGGTAAATGTAGACATGCCCTAAGATCAGGGCCATCCTTAGGATTTATGGGGCCCTATGCAGTATTATTAAATTGGTGCCCCTATGCTTGATGGCAGCCCAGGCTCGCATGTGATATGGGTGGTCTTTTGAAGGATTTATTTAAAAAATGATATGTCTGAAGATCCAAGCATTTAATGAAGCTAAAGATGAATACTCAGATTGTGCATCTCAAAATCTATCAGGATTTTTTAGAGATATGATTTTATAATTTTCAGCAACATACTAATGAAATATTTTTAAAGCAAATTTTAAACTAAGGTCCCGTAGACTAACATGTTCTGAGTTAATATTACAGTAATGCACAACTATTTTTGTCAGTAAATTCAGAAACTGACCTGGGGGTTAGCAAATGCCTGTTAAATGGCTTTATTACCACTTGAATGGCTCTTTAACAGTTTCAATGTTGTGCTAATCGGTTTGGCAGGCTGGAGGCTTTTTCACTTTTAAGTACTAGATCCCCTCCAGAGGAAGACTCACCAGGCTGCAGGAGCCAGCTGTGGTGGGAGCCTGCAGGAAGGGTCAGATTAGAAGGGATAGGAAAAGGAGGGAGGGTGGACACTAAGACCCAGGGGTGCCTCCAATTTTTGGGTGCCCTACGCAGTGGCTTATGCTGTATATGCCTAAGAATGGCCCTGCATAAGCTGTTGGGCAAAATGCTGTGCACATTTCTATACTGCATGAAGAATAAATAAATTTATTTATCTACTCCCATCTCTGACTTAATCCCATATCCTGAAAACCTCGTTCAGCCTCTAGAAGTCAATGGCATTCCTGCTCTTAGTGTGAGGACAGTGTTAAACTGGGACATAACTCTAGCGGGGATAGGCTCTGGCCCCTCCTCATCCCCATGCTTCAACCCTGCTGCTCTGGTGGCTTATAAATAGGCTTGGTAGGATGCAATTTTTATTTTTTTATTACTTTGCTCCATAATATCAATTGTTTATTTTTAAGCTTTTTTGTATTTTTATAGTTTTTAAATGTTCACAGTTGTGGGAAATTATGTGGGCGGCCAGATAACTTTTTAATGTCAGTAGAAGTTCAGATTCAAAGAGTTCAAGCATTAAAGCTGTTAAAACACAGAGGCACAAGATGGGTGAGGTAATATCTTTGTCTGAGCCAACATTGGTTGGTGAAAGAGACAAGTTTTGAGTTCCACAGACCTGCAGGAGAGCGGGGAGGGGTAGGGGTAGGGGTGGGGGCGGTTTGAAAGCATGTCTCTTTCACCAACCAGAGTTGGGCCAATTCAATATATTACCTCACCCATCTTGTGGCTCTCATATCCTGACTACAGCAATAATGCAAAAACCACGAAGTGTCAATATTACATGTCAGGATGTATAAAATAAATATCCTAAACCCAGAAATGATTTGTTGATGTAACTATTCATTCACTAGTCCATTTGTAACAATCCTGATTCAGAAGTTTATATCACTGAATTTTGACTTTAACAAGTTCTCAAGCAGCATTTTTCTTGCTTTCCCTATCTGTAAATTTCAATTACTACTGATGGAAATATGTTTGTAGATTTGTGTGTGAACGGTGAAATCAACAGCTAATTTCTAAGTTATCTGCAAAAAAAAACCCTATAGTTTTCAGGTGCCTAAGTATCCCCTGGAATCACAGTTGAAGTTGCCCCCCACCCCCCAACCAAAATCTGAAATGGCACCCTGGTGAGCCAGGAATAGCCAGAGGGCTGTGGGTTCTGGCAAGATGTGTGACAGCACGAAGCCCACCTTGAGCCACATGCTGAGCACCAGGCACCACAAGCCACAGCAAAAGCACAGAAGTAAGGGTGCCCATATACCATGCCACCTTTACTTCTGCGCTGCTGCTGGCGGCGGCATTGCCTTCAGAGCTGGGCTCCTTGCCAGCACCCACCAGTATCAGGCTGCCCTGTCAGTGCTTAATTTGTGCCAGGGCTGAGCTCTAGCCTCTGGCATCTCTTTCAATACAAATTAAATAGGGCTATCAAGCAATTAAAAAAATTAATTGTGATTAATCGTGCTGTTAAATAATAATAGAATACCATTTATTGAAATATTTTTGATATTTTCTACATTTTCAAATATATTGATTTCAATTACAACACAGAAAATAAAGTGTGCAGTGCTCACTTTATATTTATTTTTTTATCAGAAATATTTACACTGTAAAAAACAAAAGAAATAGTATTTTTCAATTCATCTAATAAAAGTACTGTAGTGCAATCTCTTTATCATGAAAGTTGAACTTACAAATGTAGAATTATGTACAAAGAATAACTGCATTCAAAAATAAAACAATGTAAAACTTTAGAGCCTAGAAGTCCACTCAGTCCTACTTCTTGTTCAGCCAATCGCTAAGTTTGTTTACATTTGCAGGAGATAATGCTGCCCGGTTCTTGTTTATAATGTCACCTGAAAGTGAGAACAGGCGTTCATATGGCACTGCTGTAGCTGGCGTTGCAAGATATTTACGTGCCAGATGCGCTACAGATTCATATGTCCCTTCATGCTTCAACCACCATTCCAGAGGACATGCTTCCATGCTGTGGATGGGTTCTGCTCAATAACGATCCAAAGCAGTGCGGCCGGACATATGTTCATTTCCATCATCTGAGTCAGATGCCACCAGCAGAAGGTTGATTTTCTTATTTAGTGGGTCAGGTTCTGTAGTTTATGCATCAGAGCATTGTTCTTTTAAGACTTCTGAAACCATGTTCCACAGCTTGTCCCTCTCAGATTTTGGAAGACACTTCAGATTCTTAAACCTTGGGTCAAGAAATGTAGCTATCTTTAGAAATATCACATTGGTACCTTCTTTACGTTTTGTGAAATCTGCAGTGAAAGTGTTCTTAAAATGAAAAACATGTGCTGGGTCATCATCCGAGATTGCTATAACATGACATATATGGCAGAATGTGGGTAAAACAGAGAAGGAGACATACAATTCTCCCCCAAGGAGTTTAGTCACAAATTATTTAACGCATTATTTTTTTAACGAGTGTCATCATCATGGAAGCATGTCCTCTCAAATGGTGGCAGAAGCATGCAGGGGCATACAAATGTTTAGCATATCTGGCATATAAATACCTTGCAATGCTGGCTACAGAAGTGTCATGCGAACGCCTATTTTCACTCAGCTGACGTTGTAAATAAGAAGTGGGCAACATTGTCTCCCGTAAATGTAAACAAACTTGTTTTTCTTAGCGATTGGCTGAACAAGCAGTAGGACTGAGCTAACTTGTCAGCTCTAAAGTTTTACATTGTTTTGTTTTTTACTGCAGTTATGTAACAAAAAAGATCTACATTTGTAAGTTGCACTATCACAATAAAGAGATTGCACTGCAGTACTTGTATGAGGTGAATTGAAAAATACTATTTCTTCTATCATTTTTACAGTGCAAATATTTGTAATAAAAATACACCTCTAGCTCGATATAACGCTGTCCTCGGGAGCCAAAAAATCTTACTGCATTATAGGTGAAATCGCGTTATATCGAACTTGCTTTGATCCACCTGAGTGCGCAGTCCCTCCCACCCGGAGCACTGCTTTATCGCGTTATATCTGAATTCGTGTTATATCGGGTCATGTTATATTGAGGAAGAGGTGTAATAATATAAAGTGAGCACTGTACACTTAGTATTCTGTGTTGTAATTGGAATCAATATATTTGAAAATGTAGAAAACATCCAAAAATATTTAATAAATTTCAGTTGGTATTCTATTGTTTAACAGTGCAATTAAAACTGTGATTGTTATTAATTTTGTTAATTATGACTAATTTAGTTAATCGCGTGAGTAAACTGCACTTAATCGACAGCCCTAAAATTAAACACTGGGGGAGACAGCGGAGCCCAGAGGTGATGGGGTGGGGGCATAGTAAAATCTAAGAAATCTTTACTTAGCATGTGTGAACTGTGTTTTTCAATGGTTTGTGAATTGACCAAATTTGAGTGGATTTTCACGAGGATGGCAAACAGCACATCTCTGACACAAAAGTCTCCCCTACACAAATTTCAAGTCCTTGCTCCAAAGTATGGGGCTTTTCAAAGAAAAAGTTGCCAGAAGTTTTTAAGATAGGCAACACATCATACTTTTCCTTAGCCTCATTCTTGGAAATGTTGAAACCATTTTTGGTGAAATTAAAAAAAATCAGCCTGAGGCAGCTATCCAGCATGGACAATTTCAGCCCAAATGGTTACTTTGGCAATGTTACAAACAACTGAAAACAGGTTATTATAACGGGAAATGTTGTGCAATCTTATAATAGGTGGTGCTATTAACTCCAACAATAATATCTATAAAATAACTGTGATTGTTATTTTTGAAAAAGAGCCACAGGTAGAGGGTGAATTATTGGAAAGGCTCCTTGCTAACACTTATTAGTAAGGCTAAGATTTAGTCACAGGTATTTTTGGTAAAAGTCATGGACAGGTCACGGGCTATAAATAAAAATTCATGGCCTGTGACCTGTCCATGACTTTTACCAAAAATACCTATGACTAAATCTCTACTTACTACTGCTCAGGGGACCCCTGCTGGGGGTGGGGGGAGTGTGCTCCAGTGCTAGGGGTTGACTGCCTCCCAGCCACTACTCCCAGGGATCACTCTCCAAACAGCCTCCAGGTGCCCCTGGGGCCGTTGCTCCAGCTGCCCTGGAACCGCTGCTGCTTGGGTGGTCCCCAGGGCACCCCCAGGACCACTGCTAAGATGCTCACCGTGTTCACCCCCAGAACCGCTGCTCAGGTGGTCCATAGGACCAAGCATACTGGCCGCTGCTTGCGTGGTCCCCAGAGCCAGCTGCCCAGGGCTTCCTGAGTAGCGGCTGGTGCAGCTGGCTCCAGGGACCATAAAAACAGTTGGCCCTGGGTCACTCCAGCAGTGGCTGGTGCTGCTGGCCATGAGGCGCCCGAGCAGCTGGCCCTGAAGTAAGTCAGTGGCACCAGCCACTGTGGAAGTCATGGAGGTCGCGGAAAGTCATGGAATCTGTGACATCTGCGACCTCCGTGAAACAATCGCAGCCTTACCTATTAGACAGAAAAAAGGTTTTCCCAGATTACAAAACATAAAATGGCCAGATAATACTTGCTTTGAGTAGCTAGTAAAAATAAATTATGAATCTAGGCTTTAGAAAGGAAATTTTAAGTTTGATTTTAAATGTTGCATGTAGAGTGGTTGCATGTAAGGTCTAGACATCTAATTTGTTACTAAACTGGTAAAAAAGATAAAATTAAACTGAGAAAGATCAGTTGTTATGTGCTTGTCTGGATGTCCAGAGGCAGCTGGGGGATAATATGGTTAACCATGATTTTACTTTTGTAACACAAATAAATGTCCATTCTCAAACACACAGTATAGAGTTACTTTCCTATCTAAATCAATAGAATAGTTTGATGTGTTGGTAAGGCAAGTTCCAAGGTTAGGGCGAAATTCAAACTGTAAAAAAAAATCACTCCCACAAGCCAATTTTTCAAGACTTAGGTAAAACTTGATCCTGCAAGGTCTGCCACAAACTTCAAGGGGAGCTGAGAGCATATGGCACCTTGTAGGAATGAGCCCATATTGCAGATGCTGGCTCAATATTATTTTCCCTTACCTTCAATGTAGCTCATGCTCATGAAATTTGCCAGGCTGGCAACCTTTCAGAACCAAACTTCCATCCGACCATGGGTGTGCCCTCTCAGATCTTGGCTTCTCCACTGAGACTGTAGCAATATCACCAGCTGAGATGATGGTTTTTGTGTTGTGCACACCTCTTCACTGAGGGCTGGATGCAGACCATTAACCCTACAGTAACAACTTTCAGGCAATATGACTTGATCCAGATTTGTGCTAGGGACCTAGAAGGGAATGGCTGTACCATTGCCAGTTCCCTGAATAAGCTAGTTCTCTTACATCAGGGGTCCCAAACTTCTTCATAGTAATATTTCTCTAAGAGCAATAAAAGTATTCTGATGTCTACCCGCATGAACAATTTTTTTAATGAAGTGCTGGGCAATGGGTCTTATTGGGAAAAAAAGCTGTGGATTGGGAGTATTGTAATGCTCTAAATGAAGAAAGATGCTCACTTTTTCTCCTTTCTTGTTCCTTTTAACAGGAGACTCAGCAAACAAGCCCATAAATATTCAGCCTGTAATATTCAGTACTGGGTCTGATTCTAGCACATGCTAAAAAAAAAGCAAAACCTCCTTTTTACTCAAAGAACCAAGAGGGAGGTTGAATTCAAACCCCTCCCACTCCTGTTTAGTTCTATTTTTAATATTATTTATTTGTATTACCGTAGCACCCAAGGAGCCTTAGTCTTGGACAAGGACCCCCATTGTGCTTGGCACCCAGACCACTGAGTTCAATGGGACAAGGCACCTAAATACTTTTAAGCATCTGTGCCCTAATGTCTTCAACAGGGATTGTGTGAGTGGGGCTTCTCCACCAGGAATATTGTAGTTTTCTAAGTATGGATCCTCCTCAACACCAGGCAACTTGGGAAGGTAGGCAATTATCCACTTTTCCAGGTAAAGTAAAGGTTACACAACAAGTAGGCCTCCCCGGCCTATTGACACATAACATCAATAAGCAGTGGAAGAAGAATAGTCTTGTGGCTAAGGCATTGGCTAGGGCAGGGGTGGGCAAACTTTTTGGCCTGAGGGCTGCATCGGGTTTTGAAAATTGTCTGGAGGGCTAGTTAGGGGAGGGGGTCGTGCCCCCCCCAGGACTCCTGCCCCATCCAACCCCCCCGATTCCTGATGGGTTCCCCTGGGACCCCTGCCCCATCCACCACCACCAACCCCGTCCCTGTCCCCATGACCGCCCCCAGAACCTCTGCCCCTGACTGCCCCCTGCCACCCCATCCAACCCTTCCTCTCATTCCTGACTGCCCCCCGCCCGGGACACCTGCCCCTATTCAACCCCCGTTCCCTGCCCTCTGACCGCCCCACCCCCTAACCACACCCCCGCCCCCTGACCGCCACTCCAAACCCCCCTACCCTCTATCCAACCCCCCCGCTCCCTGCCCCCTTACCGCACTGCCTGGAGCACTGGTGGCTGGTAGCGCTACAGCCACAATGCCCAGCTGGAGCCAGCCACATCATCGCCACCGCGCAGCACAGAGCACCGGGTCAGGCTGGGCTCTGCAGCTGCGCTGCCCCAGTAGCTCACAGCCCGGCCGCCCAGAGCATTGTGCCAGCGGTGCAGTGAGCTGAGGCTGTAGGAAGGAGGAACAGTGCGGGAAGGACTGGGGGCTAGCCTCCTGTGCCAGGAGCTTAGGGGCCGGGCAGGAGGGTCCCACGGGCCACATCGTAGTTTGCCCACCTCTGGGCTAGGACCTCAAAAATATGGCTTCAATTCTAACTTTGCTACAAGCTTGATGTGGGGTCCTAAGCATGTCATTTCATTGTGATTCAGTACCCTAGTTATAAAATAAAATAAAATACCTCACAGAAGTGTTATGAGTATAACATTTCAGATACTCCAGGAATGGGGCCTCTGAGAGAAAGAACCTTTATTTTTCATATTCCTGTTGCTTCTTTTTTCTTGCTAAGGTGGCATTGGGCTATGGAAGGAATGGCTGAATACCCACATGGAGAGAAATGTGACTGAGCTCATAGTCCCACATAGCCATAGATTATAGTATCTCCAATTTAAAGTTGCCTAAACTGTCTCCTGAAGCTGGTGGAGTTGGACGTGGGTTAAAGTAGGCACGGAGGTAGGTAAGGATGTTTGAGATACTGTAACTGTGAAATTTCATACCATTGCCTTTCTTTTTGTGTTTTGTTTTGAATTTAACTTTCATTAGAATGCCCTGGCTTTCTCATGTTTAGATATTTAAAACTAGTGTTGTCCCTTTTTATCTTTTAAGGTATGGTACTTTCTCATCCTTAATTCCAGCTTAATGAAGTTTTTTGTCTGGGAATTGACACTAAGATTTATTCTCTCACCCGCTAGTGATTCACTAGGTTCATTATTAACAGGGTGTACCATAAAAGGGAGATTTTCATTAATTTAAATGGTCACATTGCCCAGGCCAGAAGGTTTACAAGCTTCAAAGATGTGTCCAATTTAAGAGTTTTTTAGGATCTGGTCTTTTTGAAGAGAACAAATGAGCCACATTACAACACTTATATTCATGTTTCTGAATGCAAATAGGACTCATGTCCTTTTAATCAGATTAAAAATATGAGCATTCCAGGAACATACTCCAGTAAATTATTTATGCTTGTAGTGAGCAGTTGCCATGGTTTGGGGCCAGACTGTGGCTGATTGTATGCATGTATGCTGACAAGATAAGGTGAAAGGGCCTTCCCATTCTGCTTGGGTCCTTGTGAGGGAGGTGAAGTGGAGTAGGGTGAGACCCAGCCTATGGCCCCACAATCCTTCTAAAGTGGAGAGCAGACCAGCCTCTGGGCATGGGAGCCCACATTATGGCCTTTATGAGGGTAGCAAAGCTTCTGCTCCTGCATTCTTTCCCCTAGAGTCTTAGGAGGAATTCTGCTGAATTATTTCTCCCCAGGCTCATAGTGCAGCATGGTCCTTCTCATCTCTCTATTTACAGTGGCCAGTGGTTAACTCCACAAGTTAGCCGCTCATCTTTAATGTGTCAGTTCTGTGTGGATATTCTGTTTGGTATCTTGTATTTTATCAAACTTACCTGTAGAGAATTTTACAGAGTAGAGCACACCCTTGCATATATTATCCTGTGTGGCAAATTGCTGGCACTATTATGATGGGTCTCGTGCTTTCTCTTCTTTGGGGAGGGATTTCAGGGCACCATTTCTTGCCCCTGAATTGGAATATTAACTGCCCCACTAGAGTCCTAGAGGAGGGGAGTGGAGAGGGAGGAACCTGGGCCCGCCCTCTACTCCAGATCCCAGCCCAGGGGCCCTGAGGACAGTGGTAAACCACTTGAACTGACGGTTCCTTCCCCTAGGCTACTTCCTGTCGCAACCCTATGCTCAAACATGGCATCTGTATGGCCAATTGTCGGTCAAAAGGTCACATTGGTGTCGTGTGCAACACTGTGGTGCCGTGTGCTACCCTAAGGTGCGGTGTGCAACATTATAGTGCCGTGTGCCTATTCTCAAACCTTCTGTCTGGTCCATTGTAGGTCACATTGGTACCGTGTGCTACAATACCAGCGTGTCGTGTGCATAAACTTAGTGTGCCAGGTGCAGTACCTGTTGACGTAGAGGGCACCAGCTTGGAACCCGGTTGGTGTAGGAGTTGGGGACCAATCAGATGCTGACACGAGTAAGGGTCTTCGAATAAAACTATGTCCCGCGCCAAAAACTGCAGGAGTATCCGCGTGTTAGCTGAAAGGCCTGATCACCCTTTCAGCCAGGGTCTCCTCCGGATTTTGCTGGCTCGTGTCGTGTCGTTTTTGGATTACCCCCCCACCCCCCAATTCGTCATGCACTTGGTGTCTGTACTGCTGGTCAGCTGTGCCTGGAGTGTGGTATGTGCATTTTAATTTCCGTAAATATTCTGTTGGTTTAACTTCTTCCCCTTTTTCTCTTTCCTTATTTGATGCAGAGTTGTGTACATAGTATACGAGAGCCATATTGCTGTATTAATTGCCATTGTAGTTAGTTGGTGTATTTTACAATATTCGGTTGATACATGTACAGTTTATTCAGTTTGCATGCCCATTCCGGATTTTAGTGAACGGTTAATCACAGATTGTTTAGTTTCTTGTTGTTGGATGTAAATAGACTGTTTCAAGTTGTGTATATTGCCGCTCTGGTGATATTTTTTGATTGGTGATTTGTTTTCTCTTGATTCGAGTTGTGTGTGCATTCCTGTTCTGATAATATTGTTGGTTGGTAAAATCGCTCCTCCCCAGCCCAAGTTGCAATTTACCCTTGTTAATAAACGGCCACGTGGTTTGAAATTTTAATTTGTCACGTTTTGATTTTCCTCTCTCACTCAAATATTTCACTCGAACCTGCATTGGTCTTGGACACTTCCCTCTCCTGCCCTTCAGCTTGTGAGGGGCTTCCTGCCCTCCCTCTGTACAAGCCAGGTGCCCCTTTACCTAGGGTCTTGGACTTCTTAGCCCACCGCAGCACTTCTCCAAACTGCCCTCTGCTTCCCTTCAAACTGTTCTCTGCTCCAACACCAATCTCGTCTGCTCCAACTCCTTCAAACTGTTCTCTGCTCCAATACCAATCCTTTCTGCTCCAACTCCCACACTGTCTGATTGAAGCAGGGTTTTTTATCATGTGACTGACTGCAAGTGCTCTAATTGGCTTCAGGTGCTCTAGTTAATCTATAGCAAACTTTCTTCCCCTTACAGGGAATAAGGCTCCCTTCTAACCCTCTCCTGCTGCCCTCTGGCCATGCTGTATCACACCTATAAGAAAGTACCTACCTCCTTCTTCCCTCCCACCAATATATTTTCCATGACCACAGTCCCAAATTGTGTGTATGCTCTTTTAAGCTATCAAAGAAAATAAAACTTGCACTAAAAACTAGGTCCTTGTGTCTGAAATAAGACTTTGTTTAAAACCTTTTCTGAGTCAAACATTTAACATTGCCAAATATTTTGATCCTGGCATTTTGATGTAGCATTTTACCACCAGCAACTACCTTTAACAGAGTTTGTTTCCCTCTTTTGGTTCCATTCCTCAACCTGTTCACCAAGGAGATCTTTGAACATAACATTTATAACTTGTATTTGTTTCATCAGTTCATTGCTCATCTCTGAGTTTCACTGAAGATCGGTATTGGCTGTACATGAGAGATTTGTGATGGGTATTTTTGAATCTGTAATATTTGAATTAAGTGCAAAGTCTGGTGAAAATATACATTTTGTTCTTCCTTTCAACACCAGTCTGATAGGGAATCACACTCTTTGACCTTGACAAATTATTTTCTTCTGCTTTGTATTTTCTGGCTGCATTCTGGATAGAATTAAACTTTTGTAGAACTGTAGTGCTGATTTTGATGCTGTTGATCGAGCAACAGGACCAGATTCCTCTCTATATTGTTCAGACACTTGGATATTAGAATTCTAATTAGGCTTAGTTGTGTCTCCCTCCACCATCAGTGACTTTCATGTCTAATGAGAGTAAAACTCTAAGCAGTTTTTCTACAAGTTTTTTCCAGATTTCACTCTTCAAGGCTTATATCAAGGCCAATAAATCACAGGATCTTCCACCATGCTCTTTTCAAGTTTCTGCAATGTATTGCAAAATTTATTACAAAACTTTTTTTCCGGAAGAAGTCTCTCCATTGCTTTTTAGAGATTTTCCATTTGCTCTGTGGAGTTTTCCATTTGTCAAGTCTTTACAGGGATTATAAAAAGCTACCTGAATTCAAAAAGAATAAATAAATAATTATCCCAATTTCCCTATGAAATATAGATGGAAGATATTATTGCATAATTTGACAATGGGATATGATGTATTGATTGAAGGGTATGCTTATGTTAATTTTGGATAAAATGTGGTTTGCAGGGTGCTTATGCATAAGGAAGCATGCTGTGGCTCACCACCCTAGGAACATTCTAGAGAAGGCCAGTGGGAGAAGAAGGAGTTCAGCATGTGGAATGGAGAACTATGAGCATGTGATAAACAAATCCATATATGGAAAGGTTAATTCATTGGTTAGAGGTTCATGATATGTAACTTGTTATGTAACTTGTTATGTAAGTGTCATGTGCTATAAAATAGCAAGGGGAGGGGCTCCTTGCTGGAGGTACTCTGCCTGATTTTTTGTACCAGGGGCTCTCCTTTTGTGCACATATTGAATAAAGCCTTGTTGAATTGAATTGAATCGCATCGAATTGAATCGCATCGCATCGAATCGAAGTCCCTTGATTTCTGCCCAGCATCTGACTCATTGGGAACCACAAAATCCCAACATGATATAATAGGTGGGCTAAAAATACCCAGTATTTAATGCCTGCAGGAATCAACTCATTTGAAGACTAACCTTCAAGAGTATCTACTTAACAGAATGAAACAAAACTAGGAATAATTTTACTATTTCCAAATCCAAATAAAACTTTTGACAGGGTGAAGTACATTGTTATTGGGTTTTTTTAATAAGAAGATATTATCTGGCCCTAAATTCAGGTAATGAATATTTGATAAATAATATAATATTATGCTGATGAGCATGGTATACAAATAGGTACATTTATGTTATTGAACCGTGGCTTTCTTTGAGGTCCAAAATGGCAAATAATAGAGACAAGAGAGTCCCAACAAAAAGGATATTTGGTCTATGTGGTAGTCAAAAACTAAATGTGAAGTAGGCACTAAATGCTTAGCCAAGGAATTGACAAAGGGACAAATTTTGAGGCCTTGTCAGAAAAACACAGGACAGTTTTTTCAATATAACTTAACGTGAGAATTTAAACCAATAAAATTAAACCGATATAATGCATGTTAGACATTCTTATTCCAATATAATACCATCTTTTTTATAAATGTAAGCTGTAATGTGACTCACTTGTTCAAGCCACTCGAGCTAAGGAAGAATAATTAGCCTAGTGGGCTGTGTTTAGGGGCCATTGCTGGGTCATATCAGTAGCAAATGTGTAAACACACTCCCTCTCCCTTCCACTCACACTCAGTTTTAAAAAATTCTTAATCACCTGGGTCACAAAGTGACATAACAGAATCTGACCTTTACTTAGTCACTTTCTTTCCTGAAACTGAACAATTTACTGAACTCAGTTGCCTTGATGCAATCAGATAGGAAGGAAAAGAGGGATATTTTGAACAAACAGACTTACACAATGCTGTCAGTGAGTGAAGGCATTGGCCTGGAAGGGGGTGGGTTGTTTTTTTTGGCTCATCCCAAATGGCTTAATCACCAGGAATTTGAAAACATAATCAGCTCTGTGTAGTGTGTCTGTACTATGACTGATTTTCCTATGGTGGTTCCATGGAGAATGAGTTTGTCTAATAAACAATAAAGTGAAGCAGTCTTTTAATTAGATACTGTGGGCCTTTCCATTTTTCATTATATCTTGCTGCAGTGCATCTTAGAGTAATCACATTGCTTTTTAAAGATAATGTATATATTTATATATATAAGCTGAGAGATACTAAAATTTCATCACGATAGCCTTATAGGTAGTGTTGGGGAGGAGCCGGAGGTCTTGGCATATGTAGGTGGTACATGTAAGTACCAGACATAGGGAAAAGTAGGAGAGAAGTCTTGGAAGCCAAATTTAGGCTGCTAGATAAGAGATTAAAGTTCAGGACCTCCACAATAGCATTTCAGAAATGCTTCCAGTTCCATGCGCAGGGCTAGTAAGACAGACAGAACAGCAGTGTCTCAATGTGTGGATGAGACAACGGTGTAGGGCTTTAGGTTTATTAGGAACTGGAGAATCTTCTTGTGAAGGACTGGCCCATATGGGAGCCACAATGGAACATAAAATCAAAAAGGTTGTAGAAGATTTTTTAAACTAAGGGCTGGGGAAAAGCCAAAAGGTGTGGAGGCACATGGTTCAGGTAGAGAAGTCCATTAGGAAAGAATTTACTAAAGAGAGAACTCTGTATCCTAGTAAAGTGGACAGAAAATAACTTGGTAGGGCGGGTAGTGGACCAGCCATAGGGACACACATCTTGAAGAACTACAATTACTGTACAGGGTGAGTAACAGCTCTTTCTTCTTCAAGTAGTGTCACTTTGGGTGCTCCACTTCCGATGACTATCTCTGGGAGGAGGGAGCTTCAGAACAGAGACAGTAGAGAAGTCAGAGCTGCACTGCCCACTGCCATGTTAGATCTAGAGGCCTGGACCAAGGCAGTGTTTGGAGAAGGTATATAGTGAAGATCCATAGCAGTCATGCAGATTTCAGGTACTGGAAAGTCCTTCAATAAGGTCACAGATGTTGACTGCAACCTAGTAAAGTGGGGCCTGGTCTATACTACAAAGTTAGATCTACACATGCTGTGTTAGATCAAGTTAATAATGTATGTGTCTACACTACTGAGTCCCTTACGCCGACCTAAAGGGCTAGTAAAGTTGACTTCTGTATTACACGTCCGCGAGAGGCATAGCGGTTCAGCTGACATCCACACATCGACATGGGGATAGTGTAGACACTGCGCTGTGTAATTTGGATGAATTGGCCTCCAGGAGGTATCCCACAGTGTTCTGCTGTGACTGCTCTGGAGAGCACTTTCAACTCCACTGCTCTTCAGCCAGGTACAGGAAACAGCTGCCCACCCTGTTAAAGCCCCAGGAACATTTGAATTTTCATTTCCTGTTTGATTGGCGTGGACAGCTCGTCAGCACAGCTGACAATGGATACTCAAGGCCACAAATGCGCTCCGGCATGGAGCACACAGGAAGTAGTGGATCTTATTGCTGTGTGGGGAAAAGAGTCTGTGCAGGCAGAGCTCTGAACCAACAGAAGAAATGCTAACATCTATGCCAAAATCGTGCAAGGCATGGGGGAGAAGGGCTATACCAGGGACACACAGCAGTGCTGCGTGAAAATAAAGGAGCTTCAGCAAGCGTGCCCGAAGACAAGGGAGGTGAACAGCACTCTGGTTCTGAGCCACAGACATGCCACTTCTATGAGGAGCTGGATGCGATTCTAGGCGGCAACCCCACCACTACCCCAAAACGCTCCGTGGATACCTCCCAGGATCCAATAGTGACCTTGGGCAACAACGAGGAGGACATTGTTGATGATGAAGAGGAGGAGGAGGAGAATGCACCCCAGGCAAGCAGAGGATCCATTCTCCCTGACAACCAAGAACTTTTTTTAACTCTGAAGCCCATCCCCTCACAGGACCAATTGTCAGCAGAGTGTGATGCTGGGGAAGGCACCTCTGGTGAGTACACATTTTCAATCAGACTGTAGGGGTTACATCTATTATTTTTAATGTTGAATCTGAATTTAAAAATTGGGATAGAAGTTATCGGCGGCCACTCCAGCTACACAGAGGGTGCTCTCTGGAAAAGACTGTTTATGTGCCCGGGGATGGCCCAGGAATCCTCCCTCGAGATCTCTAGGAAGCTTTCTTGGAGGTTTCTGGGAAGGGCTGCCTTCTTTAACCCACCATGGGAGGACACTTTCCCGCACCACATCAGTATTAACTCTTCTGACATTGTTGTAGCACACAGCATTGCAGTATAAGGACCAGGTCTGTACCCAAACACTTGCAGCATCTGCTCCCTTTCTGCCTCTGTTACCCTCAGGAGAGTGATATCGGATATGGTCACCTAGGGGAAACAGGGGAAGGTTTTAAATGCTAGCCCTTAAACTGCAAGCAATTCGATAAGTAATCTGCCCCTGTTTGGTGAATTCTGGGTCACACAATTACACTTTCCCGATGTCAAAGTTAGACTCAGGACTCACAGTTTGTCAGACCACTCAGATAATGTGAGCACCATGCAAGACACAAACTATCTTATTTATACAGATAAAAGGGTGAGAACTTAAACAGGTAAATAAAGGAAGCAGAATCAGATAAGTTACCTGGGGCTAGGCATGCATATCTTATTTCCTTACTAACTATTACCTCTTGTTATGTTTTTTTTAACATTATTACATGTTTATGCCTACTTTTTTTTTTTTTTCCCTCTTTCTGTATTTTCTTATTTTTCTTTTTCTAAGGTACATACAACATTTCACATTCTTATTTTTATTTTATAATTTACAATATAATTCATTCTACTTTCACAGTCCAAGCTCACTCAATGACCAAAATTTCTGAGTTCCACATATTAATCATTCTTTAATTCTCTCTTCTCTTTGTTCATCAGCAAATATCAAAATCATCATGCACTGTCTCTGTTCTGGCTGGTGGGGGACAGTACACATACACACAACACAACACACAACAGGAGACTGAAAACAAACAAAAATAAATTATTTTCAAAAGGAAAGGAAGAGCTCCCTGAGACAACAACCAGTTATTTAGAGAAGAGAAGAATACTTAGCCACTTCCATCTTGAACTTGGCATGGGAAGATATGCAATTTTTGTTCTAAGTAAGCGTGATCTATTTATTACATTGGTATCATCCAGGTATAAACACAACAACACATTTTCCACAGAGAGCACAGGTCCCTCCTTTGGCACCAGCACCTATGTACAATGCCTGTGTACAATGCCTGCCACCTTGCTGCCCCCTCTTTCTTTTGCCCTGTGTTCTTTTTTCCAGTTTGTTTTTTTTATTTTTTTTTATTTTTTTTAATTTTAATTACTTTTTTTTTTTTTTTTTTTTTTTTTTTTTTTGTTTTTTGGCTCAAGGGGGTGCCAGTCTCTTCTTAAAGGAACTGGTGTCAGTACTGTGTGTGGTGTCATTAAGGGTCCATAAGGTGGGTCTGGGGGAAGGGGGGGGTGGGTGGATAAGGAGGACAGAGAGTGGAGTTTGAGAGTGGCTGCAGACCCAGCATTTAGGAATATGCTATATTTAAGGGTTCTGAAGATCCACACTGGACTGGTGGAAAGATCATAAATTGCTGCTGGATAAAGACAGACCTTCAGACACGACCAGACCTTCAGACCACCAACAGAGGCGGGCGCAGGCAGAACTGTAGTCATGTTGGAGGAACTAAACTCAACTGTTCTGGTTCCACAAAAATACTGGGAGGTGATTTGGGCCTGAGGCTCTAGATTTGCATACATTTTGTTTTATTCACCAGCATATTTTAAATATTTCAGTTAAACACATACAAATTTAAAACCAAAACAGGGTAGTAGTAGTAACATTAGTATGCCAGTAGTTGTGATCCCCATAATATAATATGAATTGTTCTGTTTCCTTTTGTTTTTTTTGTTTTTTTTTTAGAACTATTGTTACCTTTTACCTTTTAAACAGATAATTGGTAACTGTTTGCCATTTTAAAGCAGAGACTGATAGAAACTCAGCTAAGTCAGTACAGAAAGCTGAGACTTTTTTTTTGTGGCAAATAATAAATGTGATTATTGGTAAACAACACACTTACATTACATTGTACATGTCTCTGGTGGTGGGTTGCTAACACTTTTTTTCTTTTAAAACTTTCCTTTCATTAACACACACACACATTGCACATAGTACAATACTTTGGTCTAATTATTAATTTTTTTCACATACAGGATCCAGTGAGATACTACTTTACTTTGCTTTTTGAGAGAAACAGGCATATATAAGCATACCTTTTTGAGAGAGGTACAACCTTTAGTGTCCAATAGTGTCCCTTCCTCCCCTCCCCAGCCCTTGAGCAGAGAGTTGAGAGGTAGGGAAGGATCCCAGGGTGGATGGGTGGGGGGGGCTAACTTTTCTTTTTTTTCCAGAGCCTGCTTGCAAAGCAATTTAACAATTTCTTTTCTAACATTTTTTTTATTTTGTCTTTTTTCACATGATATCTGTATATTGATATATATTTAACAAATTATTTTTTTTTTTTTTTTTTTTTTTTAAATAATATTTTAAAACCTTAATATTTTTCTTATCTTATATTAAAAAAACATCTTATCTCTCTTTCTCATTCCATTTTGCATAGCTATTGCAGTATTTTGTTTTTTTTTTTTTTTTTTTTTTTTTTTTGTTTTTGTAAGAGGTTGTTCTGTAGCTGGTATTGAAAGATTGATTGTTGCTTAAAATATTCCTTTCTTTTTACAAATACCTTGCTGATTGCAGCAAAACAGAGAAATTACCCCATATTTTCTGTGTTTTTTTTTTTTTTAATATAGGCAGGGGTTTTAATTATTTCACTGTTTAGTTATTAAATTCATGAGGTGGTGTACCTCAGTTTTTCTTCTATAGCAGACCAAGTTTGTAATGTTTTTCTGCTGTGTGTAGCTTTAAGTTTTTATTCACAGGTAATAGCTGCATCAATTCATTATACCTTAATTTAAATTTATTTCAATGTTTAATATTAACAATAACATTTAGCATCAAATCTCTAAAGGGATCTTGTTATACTATCTTTTTAGGAACCCAACAACAACCAACCAAACAAAAGACTCAGAGAATCTCTCCTCCTTCTGATTTTGACTGCCCTATTGCAGCCATGACTTTTTTTTTTTTTAAAAAAAATTTTTTTTTTTTTAGAATCCCAAACAACACTAATTACCTGTGTCTTGCAAAAAGGTCTGTCAGTTTGCAACTTTGAATTAAAGAGTCAATGAATTTTTAGTGGCATAAAAAAAAAAAAAAAAAAAATTTTATCTTACACACAAAAAAAACAGTTACAAACCAGATGTGCTCGTTTAGATTTTTTTTTTTTTACATATTTTCACAGACAAAGATACATACACAACACTATGGTCTTAGGGCTTCCAACCTTTTTTTTTTTTTTTTATCTGTTTGCTTGCCCTTTTTTCTGGCTGTCTTGTTCCAAGATTTTAACAGTGGCCACTGAGTTTTGGGATCTCCTGAGTTAGCCTGAGAGATTTTTCAGAAAGAGTCTGGACCCATCCTAAATACATAAATGAGTCCCGGATGGAGATGGCACCCAGACTCAAACACTCCACAGGAAGACGGAGAGACACAGAGAGAGACAGTCTCAGTCTGGACAACAACAAACAGATTAATTGACCAGATTCCTGATGTCAGATATGTGAGCACCATGCAAGACACAAACTATCTTATTTATACAGATAAAAAGGTGAGAACTTACAAGGTAACACAAAGGAAGCAAGAAGAAGTTTACCTGGGCTGGGGCATGCATATCTATTTCCTTACTAACTATATTACCCTTCTTCTAATGTTTTTCACCATTAGCACCATTTGTTATGCCTGTTTGTTTCTTTTCCTGGCACCTGTATTTCAACATTTCTTATTTCTGCTTAAAGGTACATACAACATTTCTTTAATCCATTCTTATTTTTACAATATAATTCATTCTACTTTCACACCGAGGATGCCCTGGTTGTGCTTGAAAGGGATCACTGCGTATTGCAGCCAGCATTTAAAAAGGGGTGAGCAGCATGATGCTTCCTGTTTGCCACTTTTGTAACAATCAACTATTTGCGGGGCTTTACGCTGGTGCCTGTCCTCAAGCACCATCCAGGTTGCTGTAGGAAAGGGTGCTGTGCAACCAGTGATCCCAAGGATGTCTTAACAAAAGCTGCAGCACAAGACCTCCAGCCCATGCCTCATGGCCTTAGTCACCCTGGCTGGAGCAGCAAACTGACTCTTGCAGTAGCCAGCGATTCTGCTTACGTTGTGGCTTGCAGGGAAGTGCACTGAGGGGTGTTTCTTTTATAAAAAAAATTAACCGTGCATCAGAAACAATGTATGCACTGTCAATGGTACCCTTGTGCTTTGTATTCTTTGCAGCTGAAACCTTGTCCGTAGGCGCATCCTCCATGCTGGGACAGAGACTTTTCCAGATTAGAAGGCAGAAAAAGAAGACTCGGGATGACATGTTCAATGAGTTAATGCGTGCCTCCACGAGTGACAGGATGGAGCTCAGCGCATGGAGGACTGCACTGTCGGAGAACCTGCACAATGACTGCGAGGAAAGAAGAGCATGCAGGGAACACAAGCGTGACACACAGGATGAGATGATATGGATTATGAGGGAGCAAACAGACATGTTGAGGTGTCTGGTTGAGGTTCAAGAATGGCAGCTAGACACTAGAGTCCCATTGCAGCCTATGGTGAACCTGCTGCCATTGTTGCCAAGTTCCACATCCTCCTCTCAGACGTCCTAGGATGTGAAAGCGGAAAGTCCGGTATCCCTGCACTCAATTCCCAGGGAGGGTACAAGGACCAGAAGGCACCCATTCCCACACCTTTGATTGTTATTGCAGTGCAATTGTAAGCAAGCTGTCATTGTTCCCCTCCACCCCCGTCCCCCTATATTATCAGCCCTTTTGCCCCAGGTTATCTTCCTTTTCTTTGCTGTCTCTCAGTGTTTGTGAGCATAATAAAAATCAATGGATTGAGGAGAAAAGGTTCTTTATTCATTCAGCACACTGTGGTTAGCGGGGGTGTAATTTACAGGGGAGTACATGCAATGAAGGGGACAGCTAGGTAAGAAACAACACACGTAAGTGTCACATTACTATGGGTCATTGATGAAACTAGTTTTCAAAGCCTCACAGAAACGCAATGCACCTCAATGTGCTCTTCTTATTGCCCTGGTGTCTGGCTGCTCAAAATTGGCTGTCAGGCGATCTTCCTCCACCCCTCACATCACCGGAAACTTTTCTCCCTTTGTTTCACGGTTATTATGGAGCACACAGCACACAGAAACAACAATGTGGATATTGCTTTCACTGAGGTCTAACCTAGTAAGCAAACTACGCCAGCACGCTTTTAAATGTCCAAAGGCACATTATGCCACCTTTCTGCACTTGCTCAGCCTATGGTTGAACCACTCCTCACTGCTGTCCAGGCTGCCTCTGTATGGCTTCATGAGCCAAAGGAGCAAGGAGTAGGCTGGATCTCCCAGGATCACAATTGGCATTTCAACATCACCAAGGGTTATTTTGCAGTCTGGAAAGAAAGTTCCTGCTTACAGCTTTCTGAACAGACCAGAGTTCCTAAAGAACTAAAGATTTGCGCGTCATGCACCTTCCCTGACCATCCCACGTTGATGTCAGTGAAATGGCCCCTGTGATACACCAGCGCTTGCAACACCATTGAGAAGTACCCCTTTCGATTTATGTACTCTTTGACAAGGTGGTCTGGTACCAAGCTAGGGATATGCATTCTGTCTATTGCCCCACCGCAGTTAGGGAACCCCATTGTGGCAAAAGCATCCACTATGTCCTGCACGTTTCCCAGAGGCACTACCCTTCTGAGCAGAAATCTATTGATTGCCCTGGCAACTTGGATCACAGCAGACCCCATGGTAGATTTACTCACTCCAAATTGATTCCCCACTGACCGGTAGCAGTCTGGCATTGCAATCTTCCACAGAGCTATCGCCACTCACTTCTCAGCTGCAAGTATTGCTGGGCTTCAGGGCTGGTGAAAGCTCTTCACACAGTTCCATGAAAGAGGCCAAGCACATTTGAAAGTTATGCAGCCACTGCTTGTCATCCCATAGCTGCATAATTATGCAGTCCCACCAGTCAGTGCTTGTTTCCTGGGGCCAGAAGCGGCGCTCCACCATGTCATGGTGATACGCAACTGTTGCCCGCATCTGTGAATTGCTCCACTTCATGGCTTCCAGCAGGGCTACTTGCATGGCATCTTATTTTCTGGACGGTGGCTCCTGCTTCGTCTGAGCAAATACTGCAGGATAAAGCGTGAGGTCTTTGTAATGTTCACAACAACAGTGTACAGCTGAGCAGGGTCCGTGCTTGCCATGCTATGGAGTCTGCACGGGTAACCCAGGGTTAGGAAAAAAAGGCATGAAAAAGGCTTGGTTTGCCGTTGATTTCAGGGATGGAGAGAGGGAGGGAGGGAGGTAAGTGTATCATGGGAGGCTAATACCATGTTCCCATAACCACCCGTGCAAATGTTTTGGTCCCATGAGGCATTGCAAGCCCAAACCCAACATTCCACTCACCTCCATGCACTGTGGGATAGCTACCCAGAGTGCAATGCTCCGTGAGTCGATGCAAGCCCTGCCAGTGAGGACGCGCTCCGCCGACACAATGTGCACAGTGGGACATGCAGAATCGACTTGCTTAAATAGGAGGCTCAAAGTCAACTTAAATAAAATCGACCTAATTTTGTAGTGTAGACATCCCCAGGCCAGAACCCTAGCAGGAGGTTGGGAGGCATTGGCAACTTCATAGCAAGCAATACTACATCCCAAAATTCACCTTGATTGTCTCCAGGTGGAAGTGGTGGAACTCTTAGATCTGTCTACAATGGATACAAATAGTCTAGGAGACTTCTGTAATAAGTTGGTCCTATCAAGAGAGAAACTCAATGCTCTTCTGACATCTAAGGTATGGAAAGAAGCTTCCTGACCCGAGTTATGTGGTTTTGGGGAAAAAAAGAACAGTAAACACATGGTCTGGGTCAGATGAAACTCAGATTATACTTTAGGAAGGAATTTGTAGATGTAGAAACTTTATCCTTGAAAAATATTGCATAGGGAGGACCCACCATCGAGGTCCTGATTTTCCCCAACTCTTTAAGCCAATGTAATGGCTAAAATAATGTTGTCTTCATGGATAAGTATAATAATGAGCAGGTCACCAAGGTTCAAAAGGAGGCCCTCTGAGATCTATGAGAACTAGTTAAAGATTCCAGACAGGAGTGGGGGCTTTTAGTTGAGGGAAGAGGTTCCCCAGTCTTTAATTAACTTTACAGTTGTGGGGAGAAGGAATACTGAGAACCCTTCCACTGGAGAATGGAAGGCTGATATTGCAGCCAGATGAACCTGATAAGCCTGTTTTCTGAAGTTGTAGCAGGTAACTAGGATAAGCGTAAGCAAGGCAGAATCAGGTGCAATTTGCCAGTATTCACACCAACAGCCAAATCTTTTCCACTTCTGAAGGTAGAACATGGGGTACATTCCTTCCTGCTGTACCTCTACCAAACAGGTGTACTTTAGGCCTGCAAACCATCAATGAGCCACGCTTTGAGGCAGAGACTCTTTAGTCTGGGATGAAGCACTCAGCCCGCATCTTGAGAGAGAAGATGAGGGAAGGATGGAAGATTGATCACTGGACAAAGACAATCAAAACAGATAAAGAAACCATGCTCATCTTAGCCACATAAGGACTATAAGGATAACTTTGTCCTTGTCCTGCCTGATCTTGTTCATCACTTCTAGAATTAGAGGTTTTGGGGGAAATACATAATACAGCTCCTTCATCTAAGGAAGGAGAAAGCATCTCCCAAGGATTGAAGGCCTAGGCATTCCCTTGAACAGATGAGGCAACACTTTTTGTCTGTGGCTGAGGCAAAGAGATCTACCTCTGGATGTTCCCACATTCAAAATATGTCTTCTAGAATCTATGGGTCCAGCTGCCATTTGTAGTCCTGGGAGAAGCATCGACTGAGAACATCAGCTGTGGTGTTTTGTACTCCAGGAAGGTACAGTGTCAAAATGTAAATACGATGGGTTGTGCACCAATTCCATAACTTTATTGCTTCAGCATACAGAGAGAGCATACATCTACATATTGCTCCACCCTGCCAGTTGATATGAAACATGCAGGCCACATTGTCCATCAAGTTCTTGATAGACTTCCCTCTGATGAGAGGTAGAAAGTGGAGACAAGCATTTCTGACTGCCCTTAGTTCCAGCAGGTTGATGTGGAGACTGGTCTCCTGAAGTGACCATCTGTGCTGGACCGCATGAACACTGAAATGCACCCTCTTTCCCATCCAAGCAGCAATGCATCTGTAACTATGATGACCATCGGCATTGGTCAAAGAAAGGGACCAGCAGCCCCGGTGTTATGATGATCCTTCCATCAATCTAGGGAATCTTTCATCTGATGCAAAACAGAAACTCATTTGTCAAAGTTGGGTCCTTTGGTGAATAGAGTGTTCTGAGCTATGCTTGAAAGCAGTAAAGGCATAATCTTGCGTGATCTGTGATGAAAGTCCAAACTGCCATGTGACCCAGGTGCTGCAAACAGAACATCACTGAGGACTGAGAGCTTGCTTGAATAGTCTTGATGAAATTTAATAAGGTTACAAATCTCTCCATAGCAAGATAGGCCTTAGTAGTCAGTGAATCCAAAGACACCTCTATGAAGTATATTTTCTGCATGTGGGCCAATACAGACTTGTTGAAACTGAGCAGGAGGCCTAACTGGAGACAGTAATAGGGCCCTCTGGGTGGCTGACAGCACTTCCCTAAAAAGACTGACCATTGAACAGCCAGTCGTTGAGGTATGGAAACATGACAATTGCCTCTCAGTGAAGGGGAGCAGCCACCACTGCCAGAACTTTTGAGAACACTCTTGGAGTTGAGGAGGGTATCACAATATGGAAATACGCATCTTGGAGGACAAGGGCTGAAATACAATCCCCTTGGTCCAATGAAGGAATTATCACTGCCAGAGTCACCATCCTGAAATTTTGGGACTTCACAAATTTGTTTAGGAGTTTTAGATCTAAAATTAGTCTTCACCCTCTGTTTTTCTTTGGTATGAGGATGTACCTCAAGTAGAACCCCTTTCCCCCGTGTAGAGCTGGGACAAGCTCTAGCACTCCTAATCGAGTTTATCTCCTGTCTTAGTAGGAGCTCATGAGAGGGGTCCCTGAAGAGGGGGATGAAGGGTGGGAAGGAGGGGGGATGTGAAGTGGATGACATAGCCCAGTATAACAATCTCCTGATGAAGTGGGTATTCACCCACGAAAGCTTATGCTCCAATACATCTGTTAGTCTATAAGGTGCCACAGGACTCTTTGTTGCTTTTCAGGAAGACAGAAAGCTGAAGCCACAATGACCTGTGCATGACTACTGCAGTAGAGATGGAACAGGTTGCTGTGTCTGCAGTATCCAAGGATGCTTGGAGGGATGTCCAGGATAATTGTCCTCCAGCAACAATAGTTTGGAATGACTCTCTTTGTTTTGGAAGAAGGTGCTAAAAAAACTCATTAAACTTTATACAGTTCACGTGATTGTATTTGGACATAAAGGCCTGATAATTAGTGTCCCAAAATTGTAGGGTCGCTGACAAATTGGACTTCCATCCAAAATACTGGAGACTCTTCTAGTCCTTGTCTTACATGGCTGCCTTGGCATGATGTAGTTTTCTCTGCTCATGTATTGCCTCTACCACCAGGGAATTGGAGAGGAATGGGAGAACAAAAATGCAGAGCCTTGGTGGGAACATAGTTTTTCCTATCAGACCTCTTGCAAGTAGGTGGCACTGTAGCTGGGGTCTGCCAAACCATCCTCATGAGATCCAAGATCATCTCATTAATCGGAATGGTGACTCTGGTTGGTGTTGCTGATTGGAGGATATCTAATAACTCGTGTTGCAATTCCTTGACCTCTTCAAGCAGTATCTGAAGGGAGTCTGCCATGCTATTTGAAGAAGAACTGTTAACTGAAGTATGTAACCTCTCGCTGAAACAAGCCTCTGTGCCAGATGACTGGAGGGTAGCTAATGTAACATAGATTTTTTTTAAATGTCTCTAGAGGCGATCCTGGCAATTACTGGCTGGTGAACCTAACTTCAGTAATGGACAAACTGGTAGAAACTGTAGTAAAGAACAGATTTATCAGACACCTAGATGAACATGATTTGTTGGGGAAGAGTCATCTTGGCTTTTGTAAAGGGAAGTCATGTCTTTGAGAGTGTCAACAAGCATGTGGACAAGGGCGATCAAGAGGATATAATGTACTTGGACTTTCATAAAGCCTTTGGCAAGGCCCTTCACCAAAGGCTCTTAAGGAAAGGAAGTAGTCACAAGATAAGAGGGAAGGTCCAGTCATGAATCAGTAGCTGGTAAAAGATAGGAAACAAAAGATAGGAATTATCAGTTTTCACAATGGAGAGAGTAAACAACAAGATCCCCCAAGGATCTACACTGGGACCTGTGCTGTTGAACATTTATTAGTGATCTGGAAAAAAGAGTGAATAATGAAATGGCAACATTTGCAGATGATACAAAATTATTCAAGATAGTTAAGTCCAAAGATGACTATGAAGAGTTCCAAAGGATCTCACTAAACTGGGTGACTAGGCAACAAAATGACACATAAAATTCAACACTGGTAAGGGCAAAGTAATGCACACTGAAAAAAATAATCCCAACTACAAGTGTACAATGATGAGTTCTAAAAGAGTTGTTACCACTCAAGAAAGATATCTTGGAGTCAATGTGGATAGTTCTCTGAAAACTTCAGCTCAATGCATAGCAGTAGTCAAAAAGGCACACAGAACTACTAGGAAAGAGAAAATAAGACAGAAAATATCATAATGACACTATATAAATCTATGGTGCATCCACATCTGGAATACTGTCCAGTTCTTGTTGCCCCATTTCAAAAAGAATACAGTGGAACTGGAAAAGGTTCAAAGAAAGGCAACAAAGATTATCAAGAGTATGGAACGGCTTCCATACAAGGAGAGATTAAAAAGATTAGGGCTATTAGGGTTTAGAGAAGGTATGATTAAGGAGGGATATGATAGAGATCTATAAAATCATGAATGGTGTGGGAAAAGTGAATAGAGAAGTGTTATTTACCCCTTTCTACCATACAAAAAACAGGGGTCAACTAATGAAATTAAAAGGCAGCAGATTTGATACAAACAAGAGGAAGTACTTTTTTCATACAATGCACAATAAGCCTGTGAAACTCATTGCCATGGGATGTTGTGATGGTCAAATGTATAACTGGGTTAAAAAAAGAATTAATCAGTTCAGAGAGGATAGGTCCATCAATGGCTCTTAAGATGGCCACGGATGTAACACCATGCTTGGGGTGATCCTAAATCAGGAGGGGAAGTGTGACAGGATCCCTGGGTTACAACGTGGAATTGGGTTACCATTGTGCCCCCTTAACTGTCCAGCCTGGGCTGTCTCTCACAATGCTTTGTTAGTGACAAGCAGCAAACCCCTCCAGGTGCTGTTATCACTCAGCATAACAACATGTGAAACCCCACACCCAGCTAGATTGCATGAAAGCTCCCAGAGCCACTCATGAATCACACAGAGAAAGGCACCAGAAAATCTCCAAGCCCCCAGCCTTGCACCCCAGAACTGAACCGTTTTGCCCTGGTCAGAAGCTTGACTAGTGTAAGTTTATTACCCAGTCTGCCCCTACCTCAATGTGGAGAGGAAATACACAAGCCTTTGTAAACTGAGCTGAGATTTCCCAAGCACTTCAACCAGGTAAAATATAAAACAGATGTATTAACTACAGAAAGATAGATTTTAAGTGATTATAAGTGGTAGGCATAAAAGATCAGAGATAGTTACCAAAGGAAATAAAAGGTAAGCGCACAGTCTAAATCTTAAACCCTTTTACACTAGCCAGTATTTGGATCAAGCAGTTTTCTAACCCCAGTGGATGTTATCTTAATACACAGGCTTCTCCCTTAAGCCTGTGAAGGGTTAAAATCCATGTGCATTTTATATAACAACCACTCCATTGGTATATGGATTGTGCCAGCTCTTTCTCACACCCAAAGTCCAGAGTTTGGTCTGGAGACCAGAGGCCTAGCAAATAGTGATTAGCTAAGAGAAAGCTGGGGTAAACAGATAATCTTGTTTTTGCTAAAATAGGCCTGGTCAGCAAATTGCCAGGTGTTGGAGCCAAGAACTAAATAATTGTGTCTTATTCAAAGTTGCAAATTGAACAAAGGATCCCTGTTCCTATTGTGTCAGTCTCTTCTGTAGGGAACGTTCTTCCCACAGATCCAACCCTGAGTTTATGAAAAGTTGGCACATGTCAGTATAAGATATGGCATCCTTCCACCTCTCTTCCCAGGGACCAATGCCTGCCTTAATATATGAAGGGGACAATCTTTATTGTCATATACTTTCACTGTTTCTTTGCTTTAACCCCTAGGAATGTACCTGTTGGACAATCAAAGGAGTTGCTCCATTCCTATGGACTCCAAATCAGAATTCAACATATATATTTTATACTAATAACATTTCATCAAAGTATTAATTAAATGTTAACTTGCTAACTTGAGACCATGGGCGGAGACATTATGTAACCTTTTAACCATTGGCTAATGTGCTATCTTGTCTTGCTGCAAAACCTATCCCAGGGTGTGGAACTGCCTACCCCGTCACTTTCCCCCGCCCATTGAAAATCTATATATTCTATTGTAATCAATTGATTGGCAGTGTCTCTGAGCCTAATAAGCCAGGTGACACTCCGCCAGCGCTGTGTGTAATAAACTCCTATGCTTGACCTCTACACGGTGTGGATTTATGTCCTTCAGCCTGGGACCAGTCTCCTCAGTTAAAGTCTTTGTCTTCCCAGCATTCTTGTTGCTTCCTTTGTAGATGGAGGAGGAGAAAGGCAAAGGCATGATGCCACTGTCCTTTAATTTATACTCTCAGTCCATGTGCTTGGAAAATACTAGCCTAGACACATTCTGGTGGGCTTTGCTGAGTCACAGAGTTGAGAAATCCCTCTGGCGTGGTCTTGTGCAACTGAGTCATAGCGTTGAGCAGTCCCTATTGTATGGTGCTTGCACAACAACTCCCCTGCTCATTAACAGTCATTTAACAACCTCCTGGGCAGGGGTCACCACCCTTGTAGTGGAGACTTTCATACTTACAACATATTTCACTAAAACTATATAGTAAAAATCATAACTTCATACCGTGACAGGGTCAGGCCAGATGGCTACAAGAGACTGGTCAAAGGAAGATACATTAGCTCCAGGTTAAGCAGGTCCCTTTTCCCTGGGTAAGATAACAGGGAATATTCCAGAACACTCAGGAACTTTCTAATTAAGTTCAGGAACTAATTAAGGCAGGCAGGCTAATTAGGACACCTGTAGCCAATTGGGAAGTTACTAGAATTAATTAAGGCTAATCAGGACACCTGGTTTAAAAAGGCTCTCAGTCCAGTTAGTGGTGTGTGTGTGTGTAAGGAGCTGGGAGTGAGAAGGTGTGCTGCTGGAGGACTGAGGAGTACAAGCGTTATCAGACATCAGGAGGAAGCTCCTGTGGTGAGGATACAGAAGGTGTTGGGAGGAGGCCATGGGAAAGTAGCCCAGGGAATTGTAGCTGTCGTGTAGCTGTTCCAGAAGGCACTCTAGACAGCTGCAATCCACAGGGCCCTGGGCTGGAACCTGGGGTAGAGGGCGGGCCTGGTTTCCCCCCAAACCTCCCAAACTCCTGATCCAACACAGAAAGATCTCTGAGGCTAGCAAAATCCACCAATAAGCGCAGGACCCACCAAGGTAGAGGAGGAACTTTGTCACAATACACACTAATGATATACATATTTTGACAGAACAATGTGTTTTGGCAGATCATGACCTTTCATATGATATCCTTCATGGCATGCTTTGTGTGAAATATATCATAATTATATATAAATGATGAATATAGGGGTTACAGGGTGTTGCTTTGAGGTACAGGAAGAGAGGCGTGGAGCTTTCCAAAATTGTACTGTTTTGTAGACTCTCCTTGAAGCTCTGGTACTGGCCACTGTCGGAGACGGGGACTGGGATAGACAGACCATTGGTCTGACCCAGTATGCCAGTTCTTATGTTCCAATCATTAATTGGTGTCACCTTAGAAATTGATTACTATTGTTGTTGGAAGTGTGCTCAGTACTTTACAAGACACAAAAGTAGAGATGGCCTACACTCTGAGGCATTTTCTGTCTAAAGCATAGCTATATGGTCTAATCTTTGCATTAGCTGGACCACACATATTTCACTTCCGATCATTTTTATTAAAAATGGCATATATTTTACAGTACTACCTGAAGTGACAATAAAAATCCCATAAAACACTGATACTACTCTGATTAAACTTTCCACAGAGAAGAAGTAATGGCCATAGATTATTAAAAGGGTCTAAAAGTCAGATACCATTATTGTAAGTTTCATTATTACAGTCTGAGCTTGTTTTATTGCAATGTAAATATTTGTCTCAACGGTACAGTTGATTGTGATGGAAAAAACTAAGCAAATGTGGGCAGGACCATCTCCTATCTCCTACTACAAATCACTGGAGGCTTCTCCACAGCAAACAAAAGGAAATATAAACCTCATTCTTAGGCTAAGTCTTCACAGCAGAGGTAACACAAGTCTGAGCACCAGGATTAGCCTATCCCAGGTGTGAGCAGTCACAATGCAAAGTAGTACTCGAGTTACTGTCTCTTCACTGGTGCTCACTCAGGGGTGTCACTAGGACTTCTGGGAGCATATCCCCTGGTTCTTTGTGCTGCAGATACCTGAGCTGCTCTATGATTCTTTCCCTGTAAATTGGGGAAGAATTTGTCCATCTTTCTGGGTACACCCGGAAGACTGTGGGAAGGCATTGGAGACTATCAGAACTCAAATGATTCAGCCTATATCCTCACTGCAAAATGGGCAGGATATTAGCCCCATGGAAGCAGACCCAGGCTCTAACCATAACCCACGCTCCCAGCTATGCCAGCTAGCCCAGATTCAAAGCAGACATGCCAAACCCGCAGGAAAAAAAACAGAAATTGGGCTTGTTTGTGGCTTAATTGGCTTGTGAGTTGTTTGTTGGCTAGTTTTTGGCTTGTAGCTTGTTTGCTTTGTAGCTTGTTGTAGCTTGTTCTTTTTTTTTTGATCGGCTCCAGGCAAGCAAGAGAAATGGGGGACAAGCAGGGGCAAGGGGGGGAGAGAGTCAGGGGTGTATAGCAGGCTCACCACAGTCCCAGATTGCACACTGGGGCATCTAGTCACATAGAGTCTTGGAGTCCTTAGGGATTGGCTTGTTTTGAAATGGGATTAGCTTGATTTTGGCTTATTGTCAAAGTTGGGGTGCTTATTTACCATGTGAAAGTTGGCAACTGTGGTTCAAAGCTCCACTATAAGTGTTTTTTGTGTGTGGACAGGAGAGGAGTTAGGGGCAACACCCAAGTAAGAGCCCAGTGTAGTCTCTGCAGTGAAGACATGGCTCCAGAGCAACCTCACTTAGTTGTAGATATCACAAGACCAAAGGAATTGACTCTCAAATGCCCTGGTGATGGATCTGCTATGCTGGGGACTACAACTCCAATCAGCCTCTCCAATGTACTTCTCCTTCCCCTGGGCAGGTAATGGGAAAGGTCCTGAACAGGGTGACCAGATAGCAAGTGTGAAAAATCAGGATGGGGGTGGGGGGTAATAGGTGCCCATATAAGACAAAGCCCCGAATATCGGGACTGTCCCTATAGAGTCGGGACATCTGGTCACTCTAGTCCTGAACCAGCAAGTGGCCATGCTTTGGGATGCAGGAAATCCATAGCTAGCTAGGAGCAGCAGGGAAGCTGGATGCAGGGGCCGCATGCCTAGCCAGGAACACCAGAGAATCTGGAGGCAGCAACGATTCTCCACCAACTGTACGCAGAGCCAAGTATGAAACAGGCTGTGACTGACTGATATTACAGCTGAGTGCAGGTCTGTGTGGGACTTTTGGGGGAGAAGTAGCAGTTGGGGAGGGAATCAGTGCAGAAGGGCCCTAATGAGAAACAGTAACTGAATCTGACCTGGAAACCTGCAAGCTTCTATTTGCTTGAATAGAAATTGGGCTTAAAAGGTTACCCCAGGCACTCGGCCTGACTCTCAACTGGAATCCCCCTGGGACTCTAACATTTACCACTATTGCTCACTTGAACTATAACTGTTTAAGCCTCCATACCTAAGCTATTTGCAACCTTTCCCTTTTCTGCCAGCCCCACAAAAATACCCTTTCACTTAGCCAGGAGATTGAGTTGTTATTGGGACCCAGCAGGACTAGCTCTTATAAGACCTAGCTGCTGAAGCACATACAGTGCTTGCCTCCAAGTCGAGGTACACCTGGAATACGACTGGCACCTTAGGGGTTTGGTGTTCTCCATTATTGAGCAGCCCCAATAACTACAACCTGCACCCTACCTCTGGGCTGGCCATTTAAATCAACACAGTGTATACACAAGCAAATAACCATCAACTGAATAGGGCTTCCTCATCATGTTTCCCAAGAAGGCTCCTCTAACTTCTTGGTGAAATGCACAGAAGGTCCCTCCTCCATTAGAGGCTTCCTTCTCTTTGGACCTGAGCCAAAGCCCACTTAAGTCAATTTGAAGACTCCAACAAATTCAGTGAGATTTAGATCAGTGCTTTAACCCCCACAAGTGAATCAGGCTCCAAAGGGATGTTTAAGTCTTCTTTCTCAACTCCCCTGAGCTACGTGAGAAACTCCTTCCGTCCAAGATTCCCCCACAGCTCTCCTGTGTCAGTATCTGCGTTGATGAGATCTCTCTTTATTAGCAAAGCTGTAACAGGGTTATATCAGGACCATGAGAGAGACCCAAAGGGTCTGTACCACCTGTCATAGTAAGTTTTGGGGAGTTCAGTTTACATGAGGGTCACCAATACTTGAACCTGCTCCTTTGAAGTTAATGGCAAAATTCACATCGACTTCAACTGCATCAGGTTTAGGCTCTAAGGCCCCAAATTAGCAAAGCATGTAAGCACATGCTTAACATTAAGCAGGTGAGCAGTCCTTTGACTTCAATGCATGTGTTTAAATGTTTGCTGAACTAGGGCCTAAATTAGGGATCATCTTCTATTCAGGTCATCTTATACACACATATGTAAGGAATGTATGTTAAAGTTTTATAAAACAAGGGTCCAAGTGCTGCCTCCAGTGCCTAGCAAGTACTCAGCTAGCTGCTGCAGAACTCCACAGGGGAAAGTGAGGGTGGGGAAGAACCCTTCCGCAAAGAATGTGGGGGTCGCTACTCCATGGCCACTACTTCTGCCTAACACTATTACAGAATTATGTCTGGATGATTACCAAAAGACCTTCAAGGCCAAAATGATCTGTGTGTGTGTGTGTGTGTGTATGTGTTGTATCACAGCATGGTTAAAAGAACTGCTAATCCACGCAGTATACCTAACTTCCAACTGGCCAAATCAGACCAACTATGGAAAACCTTGTTAAATCAATAGAATGCATTTAACAGGGACTGGGTGACCTAACCTCTCAGAACAAGCTGCCTTTTCAGTTTTTTAATGGCTCTTACAAATATTACCAGACATTACGCCAACTGTACCAGTAAAAGAATTTCTTACAAGATGGTCTTTAACAGTGAACATTTGCTTCCGAGATTACCAAAATGAATATATTTATAGAAACATCTTCTCACTCTTAGAGGTTGAGAGTTCAGAACGGGGATGAGCCTTAATGGCAGGATAGTGTCAGGAAGACTGTAAGACTATGATTATTATGATTTATTTGTATTATCATGGTGCTTAGGAGCCCAAGATATGGATGAGGATACCATTATGCTTGGTGCTGCACAAATACAGAACACAGAGAGTCCCTGCCCCAAAGAGTTTACAATCTATCTGAACCTCAAGCTCCAGGACTAACAATCCATATCTTTCATGAATGCAGACAACAGTGATCTGGGGAGCTGGATAATTTGATAAAGAATAACTCAACATAGGCTATGTGTAAAATGGAATCATATGATGGAATAATGTTTACAATGCCTCTTGCAGTGCTTACTTACTGCTTGGCTTCCCAGTCAGTGGCCAACTAGGGTATTTCTATTCATACCTCAGAACAGATTTTAATAATTTCTGTATAATCATATTAAGTAGTATGAGTATGAAAAAATAATCACTAAATTTAGGTTCATTTTTCATTCCTATATGATTAAAAATATTATATAACCTTTTACTATCATTTTCTGTCAGCTAACTTTCTCTTCTACATAGGAGATACTGTCTTGACATGCAGTATTAAGCATTAAAGAGGATCAAATGAAAAGAGATCAAAAATTCAAATTTTAGTCTTATTAGAGTCTACTTCAGGGTTATTTTCTTGTTTTTCATTTCCTGTCAGAGCTTGATTCTCAGATGAATTTGACATATGCAAACTCTCTACAAATGCAGTAATCATATTTAGATTTAGATTTATGACTAGGATTAGTGGGTGGAACTGGGGCTAGATTGGGATCATCAAGACTTTGGTTGCTAGCCTCCTTAACTCTGGGCTTGGAAGAAAGACATATTTGATCACTATTACAATTCCGTATCACAAAAGTGTTACTGAAATAACACATCATTATTAAAAATGAAAGCATTATGTTTGCCTGAAAAGTATATAATTATCTCCTGGAAAAAAGGAAAACTAAATGCATGTTACATTGAATGTACACCAAAACTGGTATGGAAAACTCCCCTGTATACTAACAGAATGTTCATTTTGAAGGGGAAACTACCAAAAACTACCATCTTTCTGCAACTCCTGAACAGGACTGCCTCAAAATTGCAGTGTAGTATAGGGTCCCATGCTTGCAGAAAAGGCCATTCTGAAGTCTGCAGGGTCCCTTTGAGAAACAATGATTTTATTTTGCAACTTGCCTTAGTGAACTTCAGAACAAGGATATTTTTTCTCACACTATTCATTTTTACATCATATAGGATGAAAAACTGGAATGTGCCATCAAAACTATGTCATACTCAGTATGTGCTTAAAGTCTGTTGACATCTCCTAAATCCAATTTACCAGCATGAATTGTGTTGCACAGTATTAATTGGCATTCTATGTAACATATGGACTCCAATCATCCCAATGCATGGAAGCCACAGGACAAGATTTGCTATTCCTAAATCACCAAAAATATTGACATTCAAGTATAAATATAATTAACTTTGTGCTGATGTGATTTATTAAATCCACTCTGTGTCCCTGGTATAGGAGAAAATAAATAATAGTTTAATCTCAAGAATTAATTTCTCTATAACTGACATACTGTGATGCAAAACAGGGTACCTGCAAAATGCATATTATTGAAATCTTATATTGCCCAGTAAATTCAGTGTTCTGGAACCAGTTTTGTTAGTAACATAATAACTTTGAGATTAGGAATGCCAAAGTTAGGATAGTGCTATAAGAGACAAAGTCAGTGAAAGTGTTAAACATCATAAACAGTATATTCAAATTAAGTAATATTCAGGAATGCACGGATTTCTCTCCATATATAAATCAATGCATATATAGATCATAGAATCACGGAAGTGTAGGACTGGAAGGGACCTCGAAAGGTCATCTAGTCCAGTCCCCTGCACTCAAGGCAGGACTAAGTATTATCTAGAGCTATTGATTATATAGCTCAATCAATGCAAATATATACATATATGTGTGTCAAATATAAGAGGGGTAGCCGTGTTAGTCTGGATCTGTAGAAGCGGCAAAGAGTTCTGTGGCACCTTATAGACTAACAAACATGAATACCACCCACAAAAGCTCATGCTCCAATATGTTTGTTAGTCTATAAGGTGCCACAGAACTCTTTGCCGCTTTTGTGTGTGTGTGTGTGTGTGTACACAAATCTATGCATATATATATTTGAATTTACTCTCCCAAAGACAATATTTAGGCTAGATTGGACTCCACATTTGCAAAGAAGTGTAAGAGAGAGTAAGAGCCCCCACTTATAACCCCGTGTGAGCTCACTAGATCTTGGGTCTGGGCCCACAGGGCTAAGTGGGTGCTGCACAAATGCCACTCTTCCCTCCCAAGCAGATAGATGAGATGTTGTGGTTGGAACTTTTCCTCTGCCTGCCTAACACACTGGACAGCACAATTATTCAGACATGTAGACAAATCAGAGAAACTATTGCAACTCTTGGACACAAATCTCTGATATTGTCCAGATCTGCTCTCATATATTGTATGAGGTGCCCTGAAGCAAGAGAAAACAAGGAGGAAATTATGCCTACTTTTGTGGTGGTGCAGTTTACGCTTCACCCTTGCTCAGGATTATGCCTAAAGGTACAATCTAGCCCTTAGTAAAGAAAAGAACACCGGGTTAAGAAAAATTTGGGAAGTTCCAAGGGGTAATTACAGGAGAATGGAGAGATGTGAAGAAACTCTGTTTAGGGCCAGTCTTGAAAGTCATGATACAGGCATTTTTTGCTTGTGAAAAGACTGTAAAACCAGGTCTTTAGCAGGGTTCTCTTCAGGTTCTCTTTCTATTGCACTGTGTGTAAGATGAGATTGTTGCTGCTTTTCCAGATAATTACCTAATTCTGAAATATGACACAATGAATCACATAAATTTGTTAGAGGAAGTAGTAACAATTAATTAATGTATTTGTAACAAGCTAACCAATTACTGACAAGCAGTAGTTCCTGTTTAACAGCTGTACATCAAGGAGAAAAGTAAACAGATATAGAAATACTGTATTCAACTTCGGCATCACATATACCTGCTTCCAGGAAAAATGAAAAGCAAACAAGTAGGGTGGAACTCCTACGTCTGTACAAGCTACATATGCATATGTAGGCAAAACAATCAGCTGTACAACTGAGAGCAACTATATACTCAGCATAAAACAAAAATACTTGGATTCTAATAATTACATAATGTTGGAAATATCTGACTTCCAGGCCTTTTAAATTATTTATGGCAATTACATCTTCCCTGTAGAAGGTTTAGTAAGAGTAGGGTCAGGGTTTTTTTGTTTTGTTTTGTTTTTATCATCACCTCTGGTGAAACTGGTTAAATATATGTACATTTTTTCATAAAATTTTCTAGAGTGAAAGCTGTATGATCCAGCCATATGTGGGGTTTAAGATTTACAGCTATTAGAAGATTAAACCAGTTTTTATTTTCTTGTTTTGTTGTTGCTGTTACATGCTTGATGCTTTTCTCATTATTATAAGTGACACTGGTATAGTTAAAGTTGTCCATGGTTTCCATTTCATTGTTCTATTTTCAGTTCCTTAAAACTGCATAACTTTTACTGTTCAGGATGAAATTTTCCATGCCAGGTTTCTGCCTCAGGCTGATTTTTTCCCCTAAAGTTTCCGCTAAAATAGTTCAGCCATTTCCAAACACAACCTTAGGGGAAAAATACTTTGTTTGCCTAAACTAAAAAACTTGTTACACTTGTTTCATCGAGAAACACTATCACCTCCATGATTTGTAACAAGGTTTTAAAATTTGGCAGGGGAGTATCCCTGGTGGCAGAGATGTGTCTTTTGCTGTCCCTGTGAAAAATCTCCTCCAAATCATACAATGTCTCTTTTTGTTCTGCAGCCAGCTTCTCCTTCTGCTCTTTCCACAGAATAGCCAGTGAGAATCTTTTATAACCTCCAGTCCCAGCTCCAGACCAGCTTCATCAGGTGATCAAAGGCCCCCACCAAGTAATCTGTTGTTAGTTATCAGCCCACAGGGGCAGCACCAGTTTTCTTGGCTTGGCTACCTTTTTTTTTTAAATCATATTCAGTGTCAAAAACCTACGTTAGTGCAGAGTCAGTGTGGCTTGGTGGTATGTTTGCAGAACGTTGAGTTGAGCAAAACTCAAACATCTGAAAACCAGGAAATGCACAGTTAAGGTTGTCCATGCAAATTAAGACAGCCACACCCACACCCACACACATACCCCGCAAGCAGGGAATGCATCCTTCTGAAGTCTTTGTTCCCTGGTATACAAACATTTCTATTGCTCTTACTTCCCTCCCTCCTACAACTGGACTCACATGCAGTGCCTGGAGCAAAGGATGACTTATTAATAGTTTTCATATTGTTGCTTTAGCAATTATGCAGATGTGCATACAAATCAGAGAAAACTATTGCAGCTCTTGGACACAAATCTCTGATGTGGTCCAAATCTGCTCCCAGACTTTGTATGAGGTGCACACCATGAATAAGGCCCAGATCATTTCCATCAAAGTGAATCACCACAATATTCAGTAGATCACAACCTTTAAAGTCACCACTTAGATGCTGCAGAGTGGGCAAAGCATGATGTCAACACAAGCCACCTCTCTGCACCCAAATCAGCCTGTAGTCAAAATCCCCATGTCATGATATATTCCTTGCTCTCCTGCACACTTCGGCAACCTCATGATCCAGGGATCGCTCAAAATCCACACATTGGCAACACTGGGCACACATATTCCTTTTCCATCAGTGGTCACAGTACCTGCACAGTCAGTTCCAAATCTCCATCCAAGGCACCTTTGGAAACAACACATTCATCTGCCCCAAAATCAGGAATTAGCCACTCTATTTCCCCCTCTCCTGCCCATCCCATTTCTGCAGAGGCTAGTAAAATACAACAAACAACAAATGAAAGGCTTGCCTACCACCTGTCCTCATTTCCCATACCCTCCACAGCTATAACCCTTCTTCAAGTCCCTGTTCCTCCAACACACACAAAGTCCTGTTCTTTGATTCCTCTGCACTCAAAATAACAAAACTGTGGCTAGAACACCTGCTGACTAATCTGCTGTGTTCACAGCAAACCTACCCACAAAATAAAAACATGTTATATTCTAACAGAGACAACTTGATGAAAGCAACATGAGCTATTAAATCTTTATTGCACAGGTACACAAAGATTCACACTACAAACATCAGTGGCAAGGTGTTCACCGGTGGTAATGGTGTTGGTACATTCCCTTGAACTACTCAGGCAATCATAAAGTGGCTGCATAGAAACCCTCTCATTTTTTTACTTTATTCGTGCATGTGCACTGTAATCCTTCCAGATGGCACATCTACACAAGCAAAGAAGTGAACATGTTCTTAATACTATTCTCATTTGGATTTCCCAAAGATTTAGCAGGTAAAACTTGACAGAATGAGACCATTTTGACCCATATCACATCAATAATTTGATGTCTAGCTCTGCTTAAAAAACAATCGACAACTACAACAACAACCCATGAAACTTCTTTGAAAAATGGCTATTTTGGGTTAGAGAACATATATCTCCACAACCCCTAACTCCAATGAGCCCACATTTGGGTCACTAATCCTACTCTGCACCCACCTGAGGTATACCAAAATTCAGAGGAATCCGACAAAGTTAATTCGATGTAATTCGCCTTGCGTCATCTTATTTGTGCATGTGTCTATGCTAAAATTTGTTTCCTGCTGATGTAAGTGCCCTGTCACAGTGATGCTGTAAAACCACCTCTCCGAACAGCGGGAAGCTGTGGTTGATCTACTCAGGTCAAAGCACTGAAAGTGTAGACACTGCGCAACCTGTGTGGACCCTAATAGTGACCTAGCTGCTGTCCTACAATGCCCCATTCCTTGAAACAGTGACTGTTCTGGTCACACTTATAAACTCCTCTGTTCAGGGGTCATGGAGACCAGAAGACTTCTCTCCTTTAAACCCCACCCCCATTTTTTAAATACGTTTTTCTGATTGCCTGCCTTGGTGAGCACACCTAGCAACTCTCCTTGTTGTGTGAAACTACTCAACTGACCATGCCAGCTCCACACCAGACATGCTAAACCTGCAAAACACCCCACAAAAACAGAAATTGGGCTTGTTTTTGGTTTAATTGGCTTGTGAGTTGCTTGTTGGCTAGTTTTTGCCTTGTAGTTTGTTGCTTCTTTTTTTGATCAGCTCCCAGCAAGCAGGGGCAAGGGGAGAGGAGAGTCAGGTGTGCACAGAGGGCCCACTACAGCCCCAGACTGCACGTCGGGGAAATCTAGTCACATAGAGTGTTGGGGTTCTTAGGGACTGTCTTGTTTTGGCCTTGTTTTGAAATGGGATTAGCTTGGCTTATTTTGGCTTATTGTGAAAGTCGGGGTGCTTATTTACCACGTGAAAGTTGGCAACTGTGCTCCACGCAGTAAACATGCTCCTGCCTGGAGTAAGTGGGACGTATTAGATCTTCTGGGCCTGTGAGGAGAAGTGGCTGTGCAAGCAGAGCTACAGACCAGTCAAAACACAGATATCTATGAAAAGATCGCATGGGGATTCAATCAAAGGGATACAACAGGGACCAGCAGTAGTGCTGTGTGAAAGTGAAGGAACTGAGCCAGGCAGATCTGCCACTTTTACAACAAGCTGCACCCCACCAGCACCCTGGAAACCATCATGGATACCTTGTAAGAGCCTGAGACAAAGACTCTTACTGTGAACAGTGAGGAGGGGGAGGAGAAAATCGCCTTGTGTTGTGCATCTTACTGTTGTGACTGTAAATCCAATGATACATCTGTCTGTTTTTACGAACAGCTGCTGCTGTTACAGCCTTCCATGGTTCCCCTCCATACCTGCAGAATGTCAAACCCTGCTGAGGAGGAGAAAGAAAAGGAGTAGGGGGGACATGTTCACTGAGAAACTACAAGCCTGTGCTGCATCAGACTGCAAACATAGGGCCTGTAGTGCCAACATAGCAGACACCATGGAGAGGGAAAGATCAGACAGGAGAAAGACCCAGGAAAAAGAGAGGGGGATTCACCATGACGTAATGGGTCTTCTCAGGCAGCAAACGCAAATGCTGCAGGCCCTGGCTGCTCTACAGGTCCAAAAATCCCAGACTTCCCACCCTTTGCTCTCCTTTGAGAACTCCATGGTAGCAGATCCCTATAGCCCCCAATATTCTATGCGGCACCAGGGGCTACATCAATACCCCTACCATTCCATGCGATGGGTCACCATGGAAGACTACAGCTTCTCATGCAGTGACCTGTGAGAGCCACAGTTGTATATGTGTAGCCACAACAGACTATGTATGTGCACTGAAATGGAGAGAAATGTTTGCTGCCTTTCTAATTTCAAAGTCCCATTCCGTTAATTTATGTTTAAAATTTGTATTACGTTGCCTGGGTTTTTTGCATTGTTTTCCTGCACTGTTTTTTGCCACTCAGAAAAATTCTATTTTTTTCAAAATAAAATGATCTTCATTAGTTCACGCTGTTGGTGTCACTAGGCATAAATCTAGGTAACTCGGGAGGATGGCTTTGGGCCTATGTGACCCAAAGTACCTTTATGTAAAGTGCTTTTGTTAGCCTTGCTAAACTTTTGTAACCTTTTGTGTTATGTGCTAATTACTGGCAGTGGCAAGGTTGCTTAATACTAGATGTAGCCAATACTAAATAAGATAGGCGGAAAGCAGGTGCTGTAATTAAAGTTATATGCATGAGAACGTAGCCCCCACGGTGGGAAAGTACAGATAACTGATCACAGAAGAGTTGCTAACAAGCTAAGGTGGTTTTTTGCCAAGTATGACTTAACTGCTTCATGTGATTGCTATTGCAAAGTGTATTTGCTGCATGGGAATGAAAGGTGGGGGGAGAGGAGGAGTGTGAGGAGTAATGGGAATGCTTAGTTGAAATCATGTATAAAAAGAGAGAGAGCTGTTTTGTATTTGTGTGCAGGATTTGAGAATGCTTTTCTCCCTGGCACCTTTTTGGGCTCAAATAAACCTGGTTTTGCTTCTCCACCCTGGTGTGATAATTAGTGCGACGCACACCGGGCAACGAACCCTGCTGTTGCTCCGCCTCGGGCTCTTTGAGCCGGCAACAGTTTTTTTTTTGTTTGTTTTGTTTTGGGTTTTTTTGGAGAAGCAAAACCAGATTTATTTGAGCCCAAAAAGGTGCCAGGGAGAAAAGCATTCTCAAATCCTGCACACAGATACAAAACAGCTCTCTCTCTTTTTATACAAGATTTCAACTAAGCATTCCCATTACTCCTCACACTCCTCCTCTCCCCCCACCTTTCATTCCCATGCAGCAAATACACTTTGCAATAGCAATCACATGAAGCAGTTAAGTCATACTTGGCAAAAAAACACCTTAGCTTGTTAGCAACTCTTCTGTGATCAGTTATCTGTACTTTCCCACCGTGGGGGCTACGTTCTCATGCATATAACTTTAATTACAGCACCTGCTTTCCGCCTATCTTATTTAGTATTGGCTACATCTAGTATTAAGCAACCTTGCCACTGCCAGTAATTAGCACATAACACAAAAGGTTACAAAAGTTTAGCAAGGCTAACAAAAGCACTTTACATAAAGGTACTTTGGGTCACATAGGCCCAAAGCCATCCTCCCGAGTTACCTAGATTTATGCCTAGTGACACCAACAATGCCACCTATTTGCAGAAGGCATAGCAGTACTCAAAACACCAGTACTTATAAATGTAGAATAACACAAAACTCATAGGTTGAAGAAAACACTCACTCATAGTTATAAATGTACAACAAGCTCTACACAATACCTAGCAGCACCCAAACTTCAGGCCCGGGGAACAGTCTAGCACAGAACACTACTGTGAGTGAGCATTAAAATGCTCTTTCAAAGTCTACCTAACTGCATAGCTTCATGTTGAGCTCTTGTACTGGCCCTCATGTCTGGCTGTTCAAAATCAGCAGACAGCCGCTCCACTCTGGCAGCAGCTTTTCACCCTTAACCTCACACATATTACTCAGAAAACAAGCACTGGAGTATTTTTCTCATTGAGATCCCATCTAGTGAGTAGTCACCACAAGCATCCCTCCAATCTACCAAAAGCACATTCAACAGTCATTTAGCCCCTGCTTGGCCAGCAGTTGAATCTTTCCTTGCTGCTGTCAAGGTGGCCAGTGTATGGTTTCATGAGCCAGGGGAGCCAGAAGTAGGCTGGATCCCCTGGAATCACTACTGGAATATCAGCATCACCAGTGGTAATCTGCTGGTCAGAAAAGAACGTCCCTGCTTGCAGCTTTCTAAACAGTCCTGTGTTCTTAAAGATGTGAGTGTCATGTACCTTCCTTTACCTGCCTGTATTGATACTGGTGAAGCACCCCTGGGGATCCACCAATGCTTGCCTAATCAGTTGATGTTATCAGGGTTCATGGGTTCCCTGACGAATGTGGGCAGATATTTTCAGAAAACCACACTAGCCAAATCATGCTGTAGACCACCCCATTAAGCATGTTTTTATAACTCCACTGCTAGACCAAATACCCTTATATATAAAAGTCAAGAAACTTATGTTAAAATGCTGGTAGCAACAGCAGTGTTTTAACATCGGTGTAGCAAGCGCAGTTCTGGCAGCCCTTAGTTTAATACTCCATATTAAAGAGCAATACCTCAAACTAAAGAGTCAGTATTGTTGATTTTCTGATAATGTAATTGATCTTCCAGATGAGAGTGTCTTACATAATAAGGCAATGTATTGTGATAACGTAGACAACAAAAGAATTATAAAGTATGTTTTCATTTTTCAAAGTATAGTTTTTATTATACATGTATAGTTTTAGATAGATAAGACAGACAGATATGTGAACTTTTGAAAGCCAGTTTTAAAAGGAATTTTTAGGAGCTGGGAGGAAAACAATTATATTTCAGGGTGTAACTCTGAAATTAATTTGGATGCTAAATTTCTCACATTTATAAAATATAAATAGGATAGATCTAAAGATGACCCTCAGATTAGGGTTAAGGTTCAATAACAGGAAAGATGGGAGTGTTGTCACCAGGGCCGGCTCTAGACCCCAGCGCGCCAAGCGCGCGCTTGGGGCGGCATGCCATGGGGGGCGCTCTGCCTGTCACCGGGAGGGCGGCAGGTGGCTCCGGTGGATCTCCCGCAGGCGTGCCTGCGGAGGGTCCGCTGGTCCCGCAGCTCGGGTGGACCTCCCGCAGGCATGCCTGCGGATGCTCCATCGGAGCCGCGGGACCAGCGGACCCTCCACAGGCATGTCTGCAGGAGGTCCACCCGAGCTGCAGGACCGGCGACCGCCAGCGCACCCCCTGCGGCGTGCCGCCGTGCTTGGGGCGGCAGAATTGCTAGAGCCGCCCCTGGTTGTCATTAGTGACAAAGAATGGCGAGTAGGGAATGTTTCAGAGGAAAGATGAGAAGTTCAGTTACAGTTAGGAAAGTTTAAACTGATGGTTGGTTGGAATTCAAGAGGAGATGTCAGAGAGAGACAGGCCTAGATATGGAACTGGAGTGGGGGAAACAGGATTGGAGTAGAGAGGTAGATTTGTGAATCATAAGTATAACGAAGCCACGTTTGAGGATGAGATCATACAGGAAAGGAATATAGACAGAGAGAAGAGTGGGACCAAAGAGGAAGTGGGAGAGAAGCGGACTTATTGAAAGAAAAGCTGAAGGAATGAGCAAAAGGTAAGAAAACCAGGAGAAGTTTGGTCACAAAAGACAAGGTTAACACAATATCAAGGAGAATATGATTAACAATGTCAAAAACATGAGAGAGATCAAGTAGGATTAGGGTTGACAACTTAGTAATATTTAAAAACTAGACATTTCAGCAGGAGTGCCGGAATCTTCCCCTGCCCTACCTCTTCCCCTGAGCCCTCGCCCCTATCATGCTTCTTCCCCCAGGGTCCCACCCTGTCCCCAAGGCCCTGCCCCATCCGCTCCTCTTCCCCTAGCCCCCAGTCGCTCGCTTTTTTCCTCCCCCCACCCCCTCCCAGGTTGGGAGGGACTCACCTGTGGAGCCAGGGCTGGGAGCTGCAGCCACCCAATGCAGGCAGAAGGCAGTCCCAGATGAGTAGGGGCTGGTGCGGGTCATGACCCACTGCCTCCCTGCCTCCCCCACCCACAGTAACCAGACTTTGGGTGTCCGGTCGATAGACCTGACTGGGTACTGCCAGGTCCCCTTTTTGACCGGACTTTCTGGTAAAAAAACAGGCACCTGGCCACCCTAAGTAGAATAAGAATAGAGTGGAGACCCTGAAGCCCTATTTATGGCATGATATGAGATCAGGCATTCAAACAAGCATACTATGTATATCTAGGCTTGCATGTGGATATGTGTATCTGGAACGCCATACCTGATTATGTTGTTTAAAGGTTAACGGGAAGAATTCTGACATTTATAACCTAGTTTTCTTGAACGTATGAAAGGAACTGAGTTTGTGGCAAAGCTGACGTGAGGTTTTATAAAGAAGTTGTTCTCCTAGGGTAAAACGTGTTAGCCTTGTGCCAAAAATTCACAATTCTTACCTGCAAGGCTAAGTTTGGACTGGTAGAGTCCTGAGGAGTTTGCTGGTAAGGCAGACAAGTTGGTGTGTCAAGGAGTTGTCACATAGCTCAGCACTAGTAAAATTTTCACTTGCTGAGGTTGAGGGGAACTCCAGCAGGTCATCACAGTAGCGAGTGAGGTTACTCACATAAGGGCTTCTAGACTGGCCCCTTGTTTTGTGACTTCGGGCAAGCCACTTATGGTCTAGCCTCAGTTTCCCTATCTGTAAAATGGGGACCATCAGAGGATACTGTGAGGCTTAATTAGTGAATGTTTGTAAAGCACATTGCAGAGGTAAAGCAGAAAGTGTTATTTTTAATTTATATAAAGCGGTTTAGGCCTCATTGACGAAAAATGTTACATGCATACAAAATATTATACCTCTACCCTGATAGAACACGACCTGATATAACACGAATTTGGATATAGCGCGTTAAAGCAGCTGGGAACCCCGGGCCCTTTACAGCACCACACGAGCCCCGATGCTTTACCGTGTTAAATCCGAATTCGTGTGGAGCCCCAGGCCCTTTAAATCACCGCCCGAGCCCCGCCGCCAGAGCTCCGGCGGTGACTTAAAGGGCCCCAGGTCTCTCCACAGCAGCTGGAGCACCGGGCCCTTTAAATCCCCACCAGGGCTCTGGCAGCTGGGCTCAGGCGGTGATTTAAAGGGCCAGAGGCTCCAGCTGCTGTGAGGAACCCTGGGCCCTTTAAATCCCTGCCTGAGCCCCGCTGCCAGAGCTCCAGTGGTGATTTAAAGGGCCCGGGGCTCCCCACAGCAGCTGGAGCACCGGACCCTTTAAATCACCGCCGGGGAAGTCCGTCCAGTCGGGCACGGAGTACCGGCTCTTGCCGGTATGCCGTATCGGACCAAACCTGATATAACGCAGTCTCACCTATAAGGCGGTGAGTTCTTTTGGCTCTGGATGACCACGTTATATCGGGCTAGAGGTGTATTTTAAAGCCACAGTCCTGCAAGTTTGACAGCCACCATCTTAGCTGACACACACAGGGTTAAACTGGAGACCTTCAGAACTAAAACCATGAGGTGCTACAGCCTGAGCTAAAGAGCCAAAGCCTCTGTAGCTGTAATAACTCAGAGCCTCTGCGGAAGAGCACAGCAGGCAGTGGAGATGGACCTGTAATGTGAATGGGTTACATATGAACACTTCCACATAAGCTTAACTTCCAGCCTGTGAGTGGGCCCACTGAAATCAATGGGACAACATGCTTAAAGTTATGCATGGTTGTGGTGAATATAGGATCTGGGTCTACATTTGTTAATGGTGATGAAATTTTACTTCTGCTTTATTCCTTAAGTATTTTTTTAGGCTGAGAAACCATTGAAATGAGCTGATACAATCGTTTACAGAGAGCATCTGTGAAGTATCAAAGTATGTCGTACCAGTTGTATATTTAATGTACACATTATTTCTCCTAAATGTGTTAGCATTTCAAGAAAATGGAAACTTTTAGTATGTAGTTTGGTATAATGATTTGGGGAATTGGTTTCAGTACATGTTGAATTTTCTGTAGCTACTTTGGGGACTTGAAACTAACCTTTATATAAATTAGTTTCTTCTTGCAACAAGGGGTTCTCCCTGAAACAAAACTGTCACAGCACTAAAAATTCAAGAAAAGAAAGAAAGCATAAAACACATTGGGAAGAATAGCTTTCACTTAAGATGTTATTTTTCAAGTAGTATTTACTGAAGAGCTAGGTCAATTAAACCAGATGACATACACAGATTAAATGCTCTCCCACTTCTCTGTATTAGAAATTAGTATGAACATTTGGATATGAACAGTATTACAGTTTATTACTCAACACACTCTTTTATTTTGTAGAAGCCAATAAAAGCACGGATGGAATCATGGAGATTTCCTTTATCTCTGTGTATTATACCTGGTGTACCGTGGGATCAATTCTATAGAGGAGCGGGAAGGGCTACAATTATTAAGTCCCAAGATGTGGAAACCAGACAAAGGGTTTGTCTGTTTTTCGGAACATGGCGGGGTGCTATTGGAGCCAGGACAGTGGGCTACATCTCTGGGCTAAGCCACAGTGCCCATCTGCCAACGCAGCCCTACAAGCACAGGTCCAGCCCATATACTCACTCCTTGCAGCGGTAGACAAAGGCAGACTGAATTTGCTCCGAGGCCCGGCTGTTGCTTCCATCATCATCCCACAATGCAGTTTCCCACCTGTGTCATCATCCCCACTGGAGGGTGGGGGTGGCTCTCTCTGCCTCGAGTCTAAGACCTGCAGCTGCTGGCTGCAGTTAACACCGCCTGGGGTCTGGGAGCACAGACACAAAAGCTGCCTCTCTGTTCAGCCAGCACACAGCGGCGGCTCTCTTCGCGTGGCCCCTGGGGCAGGAGATGCTCTTGGATCGGGCGCAGCACCTCGCAGTTGGCGGCCTCTGAGCCGCAGTGGCGTGCGCGCAAGGAGAGGAGCCGGTGCCCTCGCTCCTGCCTAAAGCCGGCTGGACTCGAGAGGGGCCGCGTTTTTAATACGATGTCTACAGACACACGCAGCTCGGCCGCGTGGGTGGGTTATTTGGTGCGTGGCGCGCAGCTCTGATACAAGGCGCACAAGAGGAAGAGGAGGAGGAGGGGAGGCTGCTTTTGGTCCACGCTGCTGCTGAAGGTCGCGTCTAAGCATCTCCCGCTCGCTCCCCTTGCCCGCCTCGCTGCGAGAAAAAGGCGCCGCTTTGACCCTTCCTCCCAGGCGGGACACGACCCACGGGGCTTCTCCGCAAGGCAGAGCCCGAGGGGGCCAGCGCCTTCCACGAAGGACACCGGCGGCGCGGCCGGCAAGGCGGGGCGGCGGGGACACCTTGAAGGCGAGGCCCATCCTGGCTGGGGAGGTGAGACGCGTGGCTGCTGCGCGCACTGCTCGGCTGGGACGGGTGGGCCCCCCAGTCTCCCTCCAGCGTGAATCTGGCCCACGGGTCGGTCTGAGGATGGCAGGGACTCAGTGCCCTGCTGCCCTGTGGTGGGGGAGCCGCCGATGGCGCCGCAGCCGAGGGGAGCCCGTGTGGACAGAGCCAAGCAGCGGGGTCCCGAGTCTGCGTCGCCGGGGTGGCGGCGCTGGGGTTTGCTGCGGTCCATGGCGGGGCTGGCGGCAGACAGGGAGTAAACGGGACCCCGATGTCTGAACGGGCGGGTGGGAGGCGAACGTGGCGAGCAGATTTCCCGCTCACTCCGTTTCCTCCCTCTTCCCGCCCGCGGGTCGGGCTGTAGCTTTTAAATGACAAGAACAATGGTGAGAAGAGATGCAGTCCGGGGGAGGGGCACTTCGGGGGGGGGGGGAACGACATTCTTCGCCCCCCACTGTCATTGCACAAAGGCGGCCCCCCCAAATGGCCCTTGCCCGCCCCCCGCTTTCATTTGTAATTTGAGTTCTGATTTCAGTTTCTGTCACTCCCGCCAACATTTGAAAGCTATAAATAGGGACATTGTGGTAGTAAAATAAGGAAACGTCTTTTAATTCTTATTGAAATTCATTGGGCATGGGGAGATTTTGATTCAGAAACATAGAGTATTCTCCTGAAATGTAGAGACTTCCCTCCCTGGACAGGGACAGTTGGAATGTGAGTATTTGCATTTTAATTCTGCTAGATGTTCATTTTGAATGAAATATTGGGAGGGGAGGGGTTGATTTTATCTTTTGGTTACAGCCATTGCAGTAGTGTACAATGCCCTGGTAGGCATGCTGCTTTAACAATAAGGCAGACTTTGTGTTTTTAAATATTGCATTGATTAATAATCCTGCTGGTAGATTGCAGCAATAACATTTAAAAATTAAGTCTTGGGGGGAAATGAGTATCAATCATCTGGGGAAGAAACTAAAAATATGATGTGAATGTGTGTGTGTCTGGTATATCTGAAACACACTCATATGCATAAATCAAAACCCACAATTACTGGCTTTTTGTCTAATCCTGCATTTCAAAAATGCCTAATAGTCTTATTAGTTGCAGTGAAAGTTTTGTTTAGGCAAGGAATGTAGGATATGTAAAAGCATTAAAAGGGAGAAGCTTAGTTTATATTGTGTTGGCCTACTTTCTCTTATCACATAATTGGTTTCCTCTAGACCAAAGGTTTTTGTTCCATTTGTTTTTAAAGTTGAGGCTGTAAATTAAACCAAACTGTAATTATAATTTATCACCTTCATGAAAAAAAGAGGTGTTATATGTAAAAACCTGTGCTTTGTTTATCTGATATTAGAAGGACAACTGAAATAAAACCTTGACAGCTGTTAGCGTGATTGTCATACTGTATGAACCTGCCAGATATCATTAGATTTCCACTGTGCTCATATTGCTCTTAGGCATTTCGACTAACCTATATTTCAAATTATAGTGACTGCTGCTTTATGGTACCTCATTCATTTTTTGTGAGGGGTAGTATCGCTTGAAAGGCAACATAAAATGAACCTATCATTGTTCTGAAGTTAAAGCACTGCTCAGAATGAGAAACACCCTTAATTAATCCTTTTAACTCAGAAGTATTTTTTAAATTTAAAAAATGTTTTTGCAATAAGAACATTGTATCATAAACCCAAACTTTTACTAATTTCAAAACAATCTGGGAAGAAGTGTCATCTGTCAATGAAAAATAAATAATAATCAAAAGGGATCCGATTAAGACCTGGTTCTTGTTCCTCTCACTAAAACTGAATGAGAGAACTTCATTACATCCCAGGAATCACTTCAGTGAGAGCAATGGACCCTTGATGTAAAGTGGTGCAGTTCCACCAAGTAGTTCTGATTTGACTCAAACACTTTCTGTGAAAAAACATGTGAGAAAGGAACACTCACTTGAACCCTTACACACCAAGGAGGGTGGCTGAAACCAGTACATTTTCTCTCCTGTACAGTAGACCAGTTTTGGATGGGACAAAGGGGATGGGACAAAGGGGACTCTCAAGACTGAATAGTGCCTGGGAATCTGTGGGTAGCCAAGGGCAAGATGCCATGAACCCTTGAGAAGAAGTGCAGAAAACCGTCATCCCACATGCCTCTCAGAACCCTTCTGGATGTCAGAGAGCATGGAGGATGATTTATGCTTTATTCCCTAATCCTATTTTTTTTTACAAGGACATTAATGCACATAGGAGGAGGAACAGGTCATTTAGAGAGGTTGCTCCTTGACTCCTCCATTCTGTGTCCTTGCCACTCCTCTTTTTTTTTCCCCACTTCTTTTTCCCATAGGGAAAAGTGGTGACTGAATAGAGAGTGGGATTGTCCTGTGTACCACATTTTCACCGCATTTTTGCAGTTCTAAGGTGGTTTTGCTCATCCCTCCACAGCAGAAGCTAGCATATAAGCCCAAGTAAATATGATCTTTTAAAATATACATTATGCAGGAAAACATTATTTTAAGTAAAAATGTAAACAATTTAAGTGTTTTAAATTTTAAGGATCAGAGGGGTAGCCGTGTTAGTCTGGATCTGTAAAAGCAGCAAAGAATCCTGTGGTACCTTATAGACTAACAGATGTTTTGGAGCATGAGCTTTCACAGGATTCTTTGCTGCTTAAATTTTAAGGGATTCTCTTGCATATGATTGACCTTCAGTCAAGTTTACGCAAAACAGTATTGTGAACCAAAGAATCAGTTGGATGGAAAGCAACTTTGGTCTGTTGGGTAGGGTTGCCAGGCGTCTTGTTTTCAACTGGAATACCAGGTCGAAAAGGGCCCTCAGCGGCTCCGATCAGCACTGCTGACCAGTCTGCTAAAAATCTGGTCATCGGGGCTAAGGCAAGTTCCCTGCCTGCCCTGGCTCCGTGTGGCTCCTGGAAGTGGCAGGCACATTCAGCTCCTAGGTGCAGAGGTGGCCATGGGGGCGCCACACACTGCCCCCTCCCCGAGCACAGTGCTGGCTCCATAGCTCCCATTGGCCAGGAACCATGGCCAGTGGGAGCTGCAGGGGTGGCACAGGCAGTGTGCAGAGTCCCTTGGCTCCTCCATCTTGGAGCCGGACACGCTGGCTGCTTCCGGGAGCCTCCTGAGGTAAGCACCTCCTGGCCAGAGCCTGCACTCCAAACCCCGTCCTGCACCCCAACTCTCTGCCCCAGCCGTGAGCTCCCTCCAGCACCCAAACTTCCTCCCGGAACCCACACCCCATCCTGCACCCTAACCCCTTGCCCCAGCCCTGAGCCCCCTCCGGCACCCCAAATGCCCCAGCCCCACCCCAGGGCCCACACCCCCAATCGGAGCCCGCACCCCTGCCCCAGTCCAGAGCTCCCTTCCACACTCTGAACCCCTCATCCTCAGCCCCACCCCAGGGCACACACCCCCAGCTGGAGCCCACACCCCAACCCCCTCCCCAAGCCCTGAGCCCCCTCCTCACTCTGAACTCCTCACTCTGAACTCCTCAGCCCCAGCCCAGAGCCCTTTTCTGGAGTGGAGCTCATTTCTGGCTCCACTCCAGAGCCTGCACCCCCAGTCGGAGCCCTCATCCCCTCCCACACCCCAACCCCCACCCCAGCCCAGTGAAAATGGGGGAGAGCGAGTGACGGAGGGAGGAGGGGGATGGAGTGAGAAGGGGTGGGGCCTCAAGGCAGGGGCAGGGCCTCCAGGGTGGGGCAAGGGTGTTTAGTTTTGTGCTATTAGAAAGTTGACAACCCTACTGTTGGGTCACCTAGTCAAACCCTTTGTGGTGTGGAAAGATTTAAATATTCTAAATCTAAATGAAAAGCTAACGTTAAATTTTCTTACATATCTTGTATTGCTATAATCTAAATCCAATACAAGAAATTTGAACAGCTGATCTTCTTTGTAATGATTTTTCCATTTTCAAAATGCCTTACAGGCATTTGCCAATTAACCCTCACAATATCTCTGTGAGATCAGCACATAAAAGTTATTTTTCCTATATTACAGATGAGGAGACTGATGGAAAGAAGTTACAGGTGTACTACAAAAAGAAAACAAAAAAATTAATTAAGAACAGATTTCTGTGCAGACATAGTCTTACTAAAGAGTCTGTTAGCACATTTAGCAGCAAATTAAGTTTTAAATAACTTTTTCCCCTTTGTGAATCCTCTTGGTACTTACTTCATGTTTTATTGGTGGTATCCTACAATTTATCATTCTGTAATTTCACAATTATTATGGAAATCCATGGTTTGAAATGAGATTTTAGAGATTTGTGAGGTTGCATTCTGAGATCTCTTCAGCAAAATAGTAAATATTAAGAGGATTTCACAGGAAACAATAATGAGAAAAAAGTTAAAATGTATTTCTGTGCTGAATGTTCCTTATAGCTTGATTGCTGAGGGCTCAGAACTAATCTGTACTTAAATCTATTTTCCCTTTTTTTGCTTTATCTTTAAGTGAGTTGCCTAAGGCCAAGCCATAAGTCAGTGAGAGAGTCAGAAATAGAACTTGGTGATTTTTTTTTAGTTACCGTTCTGTGCTCAAATCTGCAGACCATGGTTTCTCAGTTTGGTGTGGGAAGGTTGCAACCAGACTTCAAGGAGTTGTGACCATCCTCCCTTTCTTAATTTTTTGGATGCCTCCTTCTCATCCAGCAATAATGGAACAGGGGACAAAGTTTTTCCTGTTGTAACACAAGGTCACAATATGGCAAAGGTTGAGAACCACTTCACTAGTCATAGAGTTTAGGCCCAGAAAGGACCACCAGATCACCTAGTCTGACCTGTATATCACAAACTACCTACACCACCAGAACCACCACACTAAACCCAACAACTGAAATTAGACTAAGGTATTACAGTCCATGGGAGACAAGACGATTATGTGCCACAGGCAAAGAATAGTATAAACCTCTGTTCCTCATTATAGCATCTCTTTCCAAACTTCATTATCATGTCCTCCCTCAGTTATTTGTTTTCAGAAGGCTATGCATGTTAACTTCTTTTATCTACTCTGCATACAGGTTGTCTTAGTTTCCAAACCCTTTGTTACCATAGTTACTTTTTTCTAATCTTTCCAATTTATCAATGTTTCTCTATAGTAACCATAACTGCATTTCATATTCCAGATGTTCTTGGTGTCACTAGTGCTAAAGGGAGTAGTTACCTTCCTGGCTTTTCACATGAAATTCCATTTATAAGACTCATTATTGTATTTGTCTTTTAAGTGAATATTTTATACACACAATTTCAAACTCATTGTTTCATTATTTATATCCTTGGATTCTTACTGGTCATATTGCTGTTCCTTTCAAAGAACACTCAAAGGTATGGGCAAAGGAAAAACACATATCACATCTCAGTCTTTTTGTACAGGAAGCAATTTGTGTGAAACTCAAGCTCTGGGTTCTGATAGCTTTAGTAAATGTTACAAAGGGATTCTTCACAAGATTACCAACCATATCTATGAACAGAAAACTGAATCAAATTTCAGCTTTCAAGCAAATTATCTCTGTAGTTAAAACTACTAATTGTATCTTGGAGGTTTAACATCCTACCACAACACTAAAGGACAATTTGATTACTGGGAACTCCACATTGAATCTATGCAAGACCATGTCACTGTGAAGAAAGTCCTGTCCAGTGGTGAAAGCACACAAGCCACTCAGCTGCACCCAGGTACCTCTCAAATACCTTGTCTGCTTCTGAGAAGATAGGCTCTGAGATCACCATTTTGAATTATGTTATTTGAGGAAGAACTGTCAAGTTAAAGGAGTATTTCAGTGAATGATGCCACAGCATCAAGCAATCTCTTTTACCTCTTGCTGTGGTGACATTAATGCCAGAAATACCACTTTCAGGAGAGGTATTTTCTGAAATACATAATTTAGAAATACCACCAGGGCTGGTTCGTGCTTCCATTGGGTAGTGAGATGCAATGGGACTGTTTACATCAGGTTTTGTTTTTCCAAATACCCAGACTTTTCAGATAAATTAAGCCCATCTCTAGTGTTATGATATTTAGACAATCCAGAAAACTGGAGTTGCAGGGATTCTGTTAGAATTATTGACCTTTCAGAAGACAACAAAGAAAATGGCTTGGATTCTTTGCCTGACAGGTTTTGACAGTCTGTGAGGTTCTCAATATCCTTGAGGAAAAAGAAGGGCATATCCACTCATGCGCATCTGTCAATCCTGCTTTTAAAATCTGACAAATTATAATCCTTTTCTATAATTTTCAAGGCAATGGTGTTCTTCTGTGAGCAGCAAAGTGTAAGCAAATTATCTGTAATAGGTTTTTCAGGATATGTCATGGGATGTCTAAAGACAAAGGCAAGCTTCCAGTCCAATCACATAGAGACTGCAGGATACGAGAGTGCTCCCTGCTTGTTCTTCTGGACGGAGGATCTAGATTAGCTACTAAACACATACTTTTGAAGCTCCTTCTCCAGTGGACCCAATCCTTTCACACTTCCTCTCAAGGGCAATTACACCACAGAGGATTGTTTTATCCAGCAGAGTGGAAGAGTGTCATGTGAACGGAAGAAATCTTATTTCTTGGGCTAATTTTCTTTTTATAGGTGGGTTAATTAGTACCCACCAATTAGAACATTGCTTTATCTTTTTGGAGGTAAGGCATGGAGTGGGAACATAGGTAATGGCTGGAATTGCTTAGTTACCAATTGGACTATTGTTCATATCTATATTGCTTCCTTGAAACTTTGCGTGAGAGTTAAGAAAAAGGCCAGGTCTACACTAGACATTTATGCCAGTTTAGCAATGTTGATTAGCTATGTGAGTTTTGGGGATATTTGTATGCTAGCAAAAGTCCTAGTGTGGATGCGGTTATACCAGCATAAAAGTATTTTTGCCAGTATTTCACTCTCCAAACCAGTGTAAGAGATACCATCAAAAACACTTTTTGCTGATATAAGCCATGTCTACCCTAGGAAGATTTTGCTAGTATAACTGTACTGGTATTGCTATACCACTCACAAATTTTTTAAGTGTAGACTAGTCTTGCGTTTCCTTGGCTATTAAACAAGGAAGTTCTGGAGTTTGCTTGGGAGAATAATAATACTTTGCCATTATATAGTATCTTTCAACTGTGGATTGCAAAGCACTTTAAAATGAGGATAATACTAACACTTATTCAGCTTTGTAAAGATAGAGATACTAAGGATTAGATACTTGTCACTTGCCCAAAGACTCTCAATGAGTTAATGGCAGTCAGGCCAAGAATCCAGGCCTCCAGACTCCCAGTTCCTGTCTCTATCTTCTAGAGTCCATAGTGCCTCATAACTCATGTTTGAAAATTCATGTATTTGTTTGTTCTGATGAAAGAAATAGCCCCTTGTCTGAGTTGGAATGAATGACTCTATTTCTGTCAAGTATCAGAGGGGTAGCCGTCTGGATCTGTAAAAGCTGCAAAGAGTCCTGTGGCACCTTCTAGACTAACAGACGTATTGGAGCATGAGCTTTCGTCGGATGAATACCTACTTCCTCAAGGATATTGAGAACCTCACTTTCACCCACGAAAGCTCATGCTCCAATACGTCTGTTAGTCTATAAGGTGCCACAGGACTCTTTGCTGCTATTTCTGTCAAGTTATTTTGTTGATGTTAATGCGAATTTTTATATACTTCTTGATGAGATACTGTGGTCTTATAAGCATTATGGCCCCAATCCTGCAAGTTACAGCATGGGGTGGACCCTGCACTCATGGGGAGCGCTGTAAGGTGCAAGTATATGCCTGTATACACAGTGTTGCAGGATTAGGGTCTCTGTGTGAAATTCTGGCCCTTCTGAAGTCAATTGATTTCATTGGGGTCAGAATTTAATCCTATATCGTTAAATCAATTTTCCATACAATCTAAACCAGGGGTAGGCAACCTATGGCACGGGTGCCGAAGGCGGCACGCGAGCTGATTTTCAATGGCACTCACACTGCCTGGGTCCTGGCCACCAGGCCGGGGGGCTCTGCATTTTTATTTAATTTTAAATGAAGCTTCTTAAACATTTTAAAAACCTTATTTACTTTACATACAACAATAGTTTAGTTATATATTATAGACTTATAGAAAGAGACCTTCTGAAAACATTAAAATCTATTACCGGCACGGAAAACCTTAAATTAGAGTGAATAAATGAAGACTCGGCACACCACTTCTGAAAGGTTGCCGACCCCTGATCGAAACATTCATTTTTAAAAGGTTCTCAGCTTTTTCATTACCAAAAGAACCTTCACAAATCAATCAATGCACTTCTGCCCTGTTATTCCCGACTTGCAGCTCTTTAGCTCAACACTAGCAGAAGCAAGGGGTGTGAGCTTTATCTCAGTGAAGTGTTAATTTCATCACCTAGTTGGGATTATTAAATGCTAACGTTATTAAGCACAGGCAGTGTAAAGGCAATTCTGCAAATGCTCCAGTGGGACTAATCAGGATACTGTGGTCTGTACTGGTTAACAAGTATTTGCAGAATGGGCCTTAAGGTCATTTAATTTAAATCAGTTTTTAAACTGATTTAGTCAAACTGGGACAAACCTTTGTGTGGACACTCTTCACTTTCAAGACCTTCATGGCCTATCCCTACCCTAACTGTCATCTCTCATTCAGTATCAATAGGTTGACTCCTTCCTCCAGTAGGCCCATGAAATAAGGATGTCAACCTCCATTGTCCACTTGTCAAACTTTCAAATGAGCATCTTTGTGCTTTCTCCCATGCTGCTCCACCCACAAACATCCCTGTAAATGTCTGAAAAGCACTTCACTGTTCTCCTTCAAATCCCTACTTAAAAATTTTTCTTTGCCATGATTCTGACCAAAACTCACGCTGTTGTGCTGAGATCAATGTCTATCATGCTGACCAATATTGACTCATTAGTCCCTTGTACGTTTCTGTCTGTCTCCATCTGTTGCCTCTTATTTTATCCTTAGGGATGTCTACACTGGCAGAGTTACAGCGCCAACAGTTACAGCACCGCTCAGAGAGCGCTGAATGGAAACTGCTGTTGTGTGTTCACACTGTCAGCTGCCTGCACAATAGCATGTTCACACTTACGGCACTTGTAGTGGTATTTGGAGCGGTGCACTCTGGGCAGCTATCCCACAGAGCATCTCTTCTTCTTCTGCCACTAAGAGTTGTGGGAAGACAGAGAGTCACAGGGCATCCTGGATCCTGTCCCAATACCCAGTGATGCATTGCAATGCATCCCAGCAATCCCTGTGCTTCCACTCGCATTTGGCGCCTTCTTCCAATGGTTTGTGTACTGCACACTTTGCCTCTTCAGTCCGCAGGAATGGATCCTGCACTGTTGATCAATATGCTGCTCGCTCTCACTAACACGTCATGAGTGGCAGAGGAGTTATTCCTTAAACTGCAAAGGCAAGAGGAGTGTGATATTGATCTCGCCATGCGTAGTAGCTACAACATGAGATTGCTTGTGGCATTCATGGAGGTGCTGACCACAGTGGGACACTGCTTTGGGGCTCGGGGAAACAAGCACTGAGTGGTGGGATCACATCATCATGCATGTCTGGGATGATGAGCAGTGGCTGCAGAACTTTTGGATGAGGAAAGCTACATTCATGGGACTGTGTGATGAGCTCGCCCCAGCCCAATGGCACAAGGACACAAGAATGAGAGCTGCCCTCCCATTGGAGAAGCACGTGGTGATTGCAATGTGGAAGCTGGCTACTCCAGACTGCTACCAATCAGTCGCTAACCAGTTCAGAGTGGGAAAGTCGACCGCTGGACTTGTGTTGACAGGGCCATTAATTGCATCCTGCTCCAAAAGACTGTGAGTCTGGGCAACGTGCATGACATTCTGGATGGCTTTGAACAAATGGGCTTCCCTAACTGTGGAGGGGTGATAGATGGCATGCATATTCCAATTCTGGCACCAGACCACCTAGCTACCAAATACATTAATCGGAAGGGGTATGGTTCTCCAGGTGCTTGTAGATCACTGCAGGCATTTCACGGACATTAACGCAGGCTGGTCAGGAAAGGTGCATGATGCACGCATCTTTCAGAACACTGGCCTGTTCAGGAAGCTACAAGCAGGAACTCTCCTCCCAGACCAGAAGATCACTGTAGGGGAAGTTGAAATGCCCATTGTGATCCTGGGAGACCCTGCCTACCCCTTAATGCTGTGGCTTATGAAGCCATTCACTGGGCTTCTTGACAGCAGCAAGGAGCGGTTCAACAAAAGGCTGAGTAAGTGTATAATGACTGAGTGTGCTTTTGGCCATTTAAAGGCCTACTGGCGCTGCCTATATGGAAGGCTGGACCTGGCCAATGGCAGTATTCCTATGCTTATAGCTATGTGCTGTATGGTCCATAACATTTATTAAGGGAAGGGTGAAAGCGTCACTCAGGGCTGGACCTCTGCAGCTCAGTGCCTGGAGGCTGAATTTGAACAGCCAGAGACAAGGGCTATTAGAGGGGTGCAGCGCAGGACCATAAGGACCAGAGATGCCTTGAGGCAGCAATTTGAAGCTGAAAGCCACTAATATTTGTTGCTGTGCTCGGGAGTGCAGTGCTTGTAATGCTAGAAGGTGATTGTGATTGGTGCAGACAATGCACTGTGAAGGTTTAAGAAAATTACCTGTTGCTTTGCAGGGCTCTGTTTGCTTTCAATTAATAGAATAAAGATTGCTTTCAAACCAAAACAATTATTTTATTAAAAAACAACAACAAGAGGAGACAGACAAACAAAAAAATGCATCAGCACTGAGGGGGATGGGGGAAGTGAGGGTCCCAGGAGGAGGTAAGATCCTGGGACAGTTAAAGATTTGTGTATGTCCACTTATCATATCCAACCTTCGCCTTTGGAGTACAGTACAGCAGGTACTGTACTTCAGCAGGGCTAAACTGCAGAGGGACGGTTGTTGAGTGCAGTGGGTACTGGGAGTCCGCAGGGCTGGACTGTGACGGGGCAGGAGTGTAATGCAGCAGGTACAGACTGGAACCAGGAGATTGATAAGTGTGTTGGCAGTGTGTGTGGGGCGAATGGGAAAGAGTTTTGTGACAGTAGCTGCAGGGCAGGGCGGGCACGGAGCTGCTCGGTTTGCAGTGCTAGTAGCATCTGGAGCATGTCCGCTTGGTGCTCCATAACAATTAAGAGCCACTCTGTGGCTTCATTCTGGCGTGCCGCGTTCTCCTTTCGGTCCCTCTTCTTGCTGTCCCACCACTCCTTCAGTTCTTGTTTTTCAGGGGCGGAGTGCATAATGACCTCACACAGAAAGACGTCTTTAGTTCTTTGTGGCCGCTTTCTAATTCTGCGCAACCGTTCAGCCGAGGCTGGGCTCCCAAGGTCATATCTGTGAAGCCAAAATGCAACATTTTACAGAAGCAGTATTATTTGCAACACACAGAGCACTGATTTAAAACACAGCCACTATTCACATACCTGTTACTAACTGACTGACCGTAGGCAAGCACATATGAGCCACAAGCCTTGTGGGGGGAGGGATAGCTCAGGAGTTTGAGCACTGGCCTGCTAAACCCAGGGTTCTGAGCTCAATCCTTGAGGGGGCCATTTAGGGAACTGGGGTAAATATCTGTCTGGGGATTGGTCCTGCTTTGAGCAGGGGGTTGGACTAGATAACCTCCTGAGGTCCCTTCCAACCCTGATATTCTATGAAGACCCCCCCCCCCCCGCAATGGTGAGTAACCGCAGGGGCAGGGGAAATCAGTGTTCCAGGACCATACTGTACACTGGGCATGTGGCTCTTGGGGAGAGCCAGTATTGTGGGGGGGCCTTATAATCATTCCTGTCCTCACATTTCCACAGGCTGTGTTCATTATGGAAGATACCTAGCTGCTGAGGGTGAGCAGGGAATCAAGGGAGGGTCTTCTCCAAGACTGCGGCTTCCGCCCTGGCCCTTATGCAGCTTGCCTGTGTGCAGCAATGGTTCTCCCCCACCCCCAGTCAGGGCACAGTGGCGTGGGAAAGTTATACTTAATGGGGCAAGAAACAAAGCAGCTCTGCCAAAGAACCTGCAGCAGTGGATTGCCCAGTATGAGAGTTTCGTGGAGATCTCTGTGGCAGATTCCTGTGAAATGAAGGAGTCAATCAACACCCTGTTCCACTGCTCAGACTAAGTGTAGGGAGCCAGGGTGGCTTCCCTCCGAGCCTGAGGGTAAAAAGCCACTCTCTCAACCTGAGTGGGCGGGGCCAGGCCAAGCTTGTTCCACCCCCCGGAAGGGGAGGGGTGGAACAGGAAGTACAAAGGGCGGGGCCCTTAGCTCAATGGGAGCAGCACCAGGGAGGGAGGCAGATGCAGACTGCACGCTGCTCCCTTCGGACCTTGCTGCCACCCCAGGGGAGGCCCTGGACCAGGGGAAACCTGAGCTGGAGGAAGGACTGAGCTCACCAGGACTGCCTGCCGCCGAGTACCCCGAGAAACTGGAAGAGCCTGAGGCGGGGGGAGAGCTTGAGCTGCCAGCAGCGGTCTACCCGGGTGAACTGGAGGGACCTGAGGGACGCGTAATCGGGTAGGAAGTAGCCCAGGGACTGAACGACACGGGGGTGAGTCTATGTTGCGGAAAGAACCCCGCTAACCCAGTGACGAGACCCTCGTCTCGCCCTGCCAGGGCCCTGGGCTGGAACGCAGAGGTGTAGGGCGGGCCTGCGTTCCCCTACCCGGCCAGTCAGCCTCAGGGACCGGGTCCTGACAGCGCTACAGGCTCTTGCCGGCGCTCCCCTGCCTGAGGGGCGCTACAGGCTCTTGCCGGCGCTCCCCTGCCTGAGGGGCGCTACAGGCTCTTGCCGGCGCTCCCCTGCCTGAGGGGCGCTACAGACTCCTGCCGGCGCTCCCCTGCCTGAGGGGCGCTACAGACTCCTGCCGGCGCTCCCCTGCCTGAGGGGCGCTACAGACTCTTGCCGGCGCTCCCCTGCCTGAGGGGCGCTACAGGCTCTGGCCGGCGCTCCCCTGCCTGAGGGGCGCGCTACAGGCTCTGGCCGGCGCTCCCCTGCCTGAGGGGCGCGCCGCAGGCGTTCACCGGTGTTCCCCCTGCCACTGATTCTCCGAGACCGGGCGGGGCTCAAGCCGGCCAGGGAAAGAGTAGCTCACCATCGCCCCTAGCGGTGGTAAGCCAGGCGACGCAACTTACAAGTGGCACCTGACCAGGGACCTGAACCTATCCCTGCCGGAAGGGATTAGGGCCACGAGGCGTTTGACGCCCCTAGGTGGAAGATGGAGATAGACGCTTATCAAGTTCCTGGCCGAGAGTCAGCAGCAGCAGCAGCAGCAACTCATACAGCAGCTGGGAACCCACCAGCAGCAGTTACTTCAAACCTTGGGGGCCCAGCACCGTGAACAACAAACCCAATGCTTCCAGCAACTGGCCACCCTGTGGCCGAGCCCCGGTGGGGTTCCACCAGGGGGGGCAGCTTCGCCTACCCCCCCTGCTCCACCAATCCGTCTGGCCAAGATGGGGCCTGAGGATGACCCAGAGGCTTATCTGGTGACCTTTGAGCGAGTGGCGGCAGTAGCCGGTTGGGCACCGGGCCAGTGGGCGACCCTCTTCGCCCCCTATTTGACGGGGCCCGCTCAGAAGGCTTACCGGGGGCTCCCAGACGATGAGGCCCGGGTTTACGCTCGAGTGAAGGCAGCCATCTTGGATGCTTTTGACATCACCCCGGAGACCTTTCGACGACGGTTTCGGGGAAAGCTTTACCCTCCGGGCGCCCGGCCCCGGGCCGTGGCCCAGGAATTAAAGGATGCAGCTGGCCGATGGCTACAGCCCGAGCGTAGAACCGCGGCTGACATGACGGAACAGATCGTCCTCGAGCAATTCGTGCACATCCTCCCGACTCCAGGAAGGGCGTGGGTGTTGCGGCACCGACCTCAAACTCTGAGCGCGGCCGTCACGCTTATGGAGGACTTTCTAGAGGCCGAGGCCCCTGTGGGGCCGGCCGCCCGGCCCCCAAATTCGGGACCGGGCACTCAGAAACTGGAAAGGGGGTCCAACTCCAAGGCTGAGACACCACCCCGTGCTCGACGGCCAGAGGGCGGCGGGACCTCTTTTCCCCGACGCCCAGAGGCTCCGCCACATACGGGCTCTGGACGCTGGACCCGACCCCCAGGACCTGTCCAACCCCGCGGCCTCCCTGGTGCCCCCATGCGGTCGGGGCGCCCAGAGGTAGGACCTTGCTTTCGGTGTGGCGAGTACGGCCATCTGCAACGAGACTGTACGGCGATGGAGTGTGACTTTGGCCGCGTGTACACTGGGGAGCGCCGAGCCCGCCCGCCTTCCGCGGCCAAGTTGACGGCTCCCATGGACGTCGCCGGGACCCACGTGGTGGGTCTAATCGATTCAGGCTGTGGACAGACTCTTGTTCGCCAGGCGCTCCTTCCAGATGCCGAGCAGATCATGGGGGAGGTTCGGATCCAGTGTATACACGGGGACGTGAGACCGTACCCCACGGTTCAGGTCCCTATCACGGTGAACGGAGCAACCCAGTTAATGAGTGTGGCGGTGGCCCCATCTCTGGCCTACCCGGTTATTCTGGGCCGGGACTGGCCAGATATCGTCGAAGTGCTCCGATCCTTATCCCCGGAAGAGGCATTGGAGGGAACTTCCTCGGAAATCGACATAGACCCCAGTGCGCGGGCCGACCCCGGCGCTGCCCCATTTCTCATGCCTGGGCAGGACGGCCGGGGGACGGGGGGGCCCCCCTGAGGACATTGTGGACTTTAGCCGAGATCAAAGGGAGGACCCTACACTACGGTTTGCCTACGAACAGCTGGCACGGGTGGAGGGGGACGTCGTGGAGGTCCAGCGGGCTATCCAGTGGCCTAGGTTTGAACTCAGCCACGATCGGCTCTACCGCGTGGAGCGAGACCCTCAAACCCAAGAGGTCCGGACCCAACTCGTGGTTCCCCGCATTCATCGGCGGGCTGTCCTGAAGCTGGCCCACGACATCCTGGCCGCAGGCCATTTAGGCCCGGAGAAGACCGCAGCTAGGGTCCTGGCCAAGTTCTTCTGGCCCGGTATTTACCGCGAGGTAAAGGATTATTGTATGTCATGCCCGGACTGCCAACACGCTGCGCCAGCGGGGGTCCGGAAGGCCCCTCGGGTCCCCTTACCAATCGTGGGCGTTCCCTTTGAGCGGGTAGCGATGGACCTGGTCGGGCCCTTCCCAAAAAGTCAGGCGGGCCATCAATATATTCTTGTCGTGATGGACTACGCCACCCGCTTCCCCGAGGCCGTCCCCTTAAGAAGTATCACCGCCCGCACTATTGCGGCGGAGCTCGTGAAGATCTTTGCCAGGGTGGGCCTCCCTCGGGAGATACTCACTGACCAGGGAACCAACTTTACCTCTAAGCTGTTCCGTCAGGTGTGTGCTCTGCTAGGGATTAAGAAACTGCAGACCTCGGTCTACCATCCCCAGACTGATGGGTTGGTCGAGCGTTTTAACCGGACCCTGAAGGGAATGTTACGACGCTTCCCCACCCAGGACCTCCACCAGTGGGATCAACTACTCCCCCCCTTTACTACTGGCAATTCGGGAAGTTCCGCAGGCTTCCACGAAGTTCTCTCCATTTGAGCTCCTCTATGGGCGACGACCCCGCGGCGTGTTGGACCTCCTAAGAGAAACTTGGGAACGCACACCGTCCGCAACGCAGGGCCTCCTGCAGTATGTCTTACAACTACAGGGGCGGCTCGCCCGGACGGGTGAGCTTGCTAGGGAGAACTTAAACACAGCCCAGAGAGCCCAGGAGCAGCAATATAATCGGGGCGCCCAGGCCCGAACATTTGTACCAGGGGATCGCGTCCTCCTCCTACTCCCCTCGGAGGAATCAAAACTTTTTGCCCGCTGGCAGGGCCCATACGAAGTCCTTCGCCGGGTGGGGCCGGTCACGTACGAAATCCGGCAACCTGGCCGCCTGAAGGAAAAGCAGATTTATCATGTAAACCTGTTGAAACCCTGGAGGGAACGGGAAGGACTACTAATTGCCCCGTACCCCCCCGAACCGGACCTGGGGCCACAACCCCCCGAGGAGTCTGAAAGTGGTGGGCCCCAGCTAGCAGAGACGCTCACCACTGAGCAGCAAGAACAGGCTGCCTGTTTAGTGAAAGCGTTCCCCAAGACCTTCACCATGAAACCCGGGCGGACTACACTCGCCTACCATGCGATTCAGACCGACCCAGGGGTGGTGGTCCGGGGGACGACCCGGCCATTGCCTAGGCGAATGCGGGAGGCCGTGGAGGAGGAAGTCCAGGCAATGTTGGAGCTGGGTGTTATTGAGCACTCCCAGAGCGAATGGCGGAGCCCTGTCGTCCTTGTCCCCAAGCCAGATGGGAGCCGGCGGTTTTGCATTGACTTCCGGAGGGTCAACGCCGTTTCAAAGTTTGATGCCTATCCAATGCCCCACGTGAACGAGCTCCTTGACCGACTTGGGGAAGCCCGTTATATCACCACGTTAGATCTCACTAAGGGGTACTGGCAGATCCTCTTGGAACCCCGATCCAAGGAGAAGACCGCGTTTGCCACCCTTTCCGGGCTCTACCATTTCACCCGGACGCCATTCGGCCTCCATGGGGCCCCGGAAACCTTCCAGCGGTTGATTCTACAACCACACACTAAGTACGCTGCGGCCTACCTGGATGATGTGGTCATCTATGGCAGCAACTGGGAGGAACATCTCAACCAGGTAGCGGCTGTCTTCCGGGACCTTCGCGCTTCCGGTCTCACAGCCAATCCAAAAAAATGCCAAATCGGACAGGAGGAAACCATTTACCTGGGGTACACCTTGGATCGAGGACTGGTACGGCCCCTCGTCGGGAAGGTCCAAGCACTCCAGGAATGTCAGGCGCCGACCACGAAGAGACAGGTGCTGCAGTTCTTGGGCTTAGCTGGCTACTACCGGCGGTTCGTACCCCACTTTGTAACCATTATGGCCCCTCTGACGGACCTCCTGACTAAAAATAGCCCCCGCCGAGTGTGCTGGTCTGACGACTGCAAGGAGGCCTTTCAAACTGTCAAAGCCCGCCTGTGTAGCGAGCCAGTACTCTTCAGCCCGGACTTTCGTCGTGACTTCATCGTTCAGACCGATGCCTCCGGCGTAGGGCTTGGGGCGGTCCTCTCACAGGAGATGGATGGGGAGGAACACCCTATTGTTTATCTTAGCCGGAAGCTGTTCCCCAGGGAGCGGAACTACTCCATCCTTGAGAAAGAGGCCCTGGCGGTTAAGTGGGCGGTGGATGCCCTCCGCTACTACCCCCTTTGGGGCCCCCTTTACACTGATTACAGATCATGCACCCCTGAAATGGCTCAATAAGATGAAGGACGCGAATCCCCGGCTTCAGCGATGGTACCTCACTCTACAGCCCTACGCCTTTTCGATTCGCCACCGGGCGGGACGGGACAATGCCAATGCGGACTTTCTATCCCGCCTGGGGGAGGCTGGGGATGCCAGCTCCGGGGTTCAGGAGCTGGATTTGAGGGGTGGGGTATGTAGGGAGCCAGGGTGGCTTCCCTCCGAGCCTGAGGGTAAAAAGCCACTCTCTCAACCTGAGTGGGCGGGGCCAGGCCAAGCTTGTTCCGCCCCCCGGAAGGGGAGGGGTGGAACAGGAAGTACAAAGGGCGGGGCCCTTAGCTCAGTGAGAGCAGCACCAGGGAGGGAGGCAGATGCAGACGCAGACTGCACACTGCTCCCTTCGGACCTTGCTGCCACCCCAGGGGAGGCCCTGGACCAGGGGAAACCTGAGCTGGAGGAAGGACGGGGCTCACCAGGACTGCCTGCCGCCTAGTACCCCGAGAAACTGGAAGAGCCTGAGGCGGGGGGAGAGCTTGAGCTGCCAGCAGCGGACTACCCGGGTGAACTGGAGGGACCTGAGGGCCGCGTAATCGGGTAGGAAGTAGCCCAGGGACTGAACGACACGGGGGTGAGTCTATGTTGCGGAAAGAACCCCGCTAACCCAGTGACGAGACCCTCGTCTCGCCCTGCCAGGGCCCTGGGCTGGAACGCAGAGGTGTAGGGCGGGCCTGCGTTCCCCTACCCGGCCAGTCATCCTCAGGGACCGGGTCCCGACAGCGCTACAGGCTCTTGCCGGCGCTCCCCTGCCTGAGGGGCGCGCTACAGGCTCTTGCCGGCGCTCCCCTGCCTGAGGGGCACGCTACTGGCTTTTGCCAGCGCTCCCCTGCCTGGGGGGCGTGCTACAGACTTTTGCCGGCGCTCCCCTGCCTGAGGGGCGCGCTACAGGCTCTTGCCGGCGCTCCCCTGCCTGGGGGGCGCGCCGCAGGCGTTCGCCGGTGTTCCCCCTGCCACTGATTCTCCGAGACCGGGCGGGGCTCAAGCCGGCCCAGGGAAAGAGTAGCTCACCATCGCCCCTAGCGGTGGTAAGCCAGGTGACGCAACTTACACTAGGCATGTAGTGGTATGTGCATCGTACAGACACAACCCTGCTTTCTGCAACCCTCCTGCCCCCAACAACTCGCTTAGCGATTCCCAAAATCAAAGCCACTTACCGGGAGCCTCCTCTCCTGTTTGCGCTTTGCCAAGATCTGACTGCTGTGACTGGCTAGTCTCCTCTGGGGTAGAGAAGAGCTCCTGGCTGCATACATCTCTGGCCTCCGAGTCATTCTCTGCCTCTGGGTCCCCCTTCCCATCCATGTCCAAGATTTCCTCCTCCTGGCTCAGTCCACTCTTGACTGGCATGTGAGCCACCAAAGTATCCACAGGAGCCTTTGCAGTGGAGGTGAGGTTTCCATCAAGTATCACATCCAGCTCTTTGTAGAACCGGCAGCTCTTGGGCTCAGCACCGGAGCGGCGGTTTGCCTCCCGCACCGTGTTCCACAGCTCCTGCACTGCAGGGTGTCCCGGTCATGGCCCCTTTCTGTCATGCATCGTGAAATCCATCCGTAGGTATCATAATTCCTATGGCTGGAGCACAGCAGAGACTGGACAGCCTCCTCTCGCCAAATGCTGATGAGGTCCAGCAGCTCAGTATTGCTTCAAGTGGGGGATCGCTTGGTGCATGGAGCAGGCATGGTCACCCGGAAAGATGCATGGAGGCCACTGCATGTGTCACTGAGCAAACAGGAAGGGGACTTTCAAAATTCCCAAGGAATTTAAGGGGTGGGAATGATGGTTGGTCACCTTAAGGCAGGCCAGTAGAGTTCAAACCGAGGACCAGAGAGGCAAGAACATGCATTGTGGGACACCTCCCAGAGGCCAGTCACAGCACTGTAATTGACTAGGGTGTCTACACTGGTACTGCAGTGCTGTAGCCTTGGCGCAGAAAGCTGTACGCCTCTTGTCGGGGTGGTTTTGTTACAGCGCTGCAACTGTGCAGTTTCTGCGCACTAAGTGGCTTGGCAGTGTGCACACCTTGAGAGTTACAATGCAGAGAGCTGCTTTACTGCGCAGAAACTTGCAAATGTAGACGAGGCGTTGGATTGTAAGGTCTTTGGGGCAGGGACACTCTTTTTTCTGTTTTTTGTGCAGCTCCTAACACAGTGGGGCCCTGATTCATTACTGGGGCTCCTACATGCGACAAACAATGAATAATAACTCCTTTTTAAGAGAGGTTTATGCTAAAATGAAATTAACCAATTTCCAATCTACTTCTGTGAAACTGGGGCGGGGGGAGAGAGAGAACCTGGTTTAAACCAAAATAAAAGGGTCCACACATGGTTGTATGAGTTTAAGTAAATCACTTTAAATTTACACTTTACACTTTAGGCTCTGACTGATGCAATTTTCTCACACACATGGAAATTTATTGTCTATTTATAATAGAGGAAGGATGGTTCCACTCTCAGATTTGCAAGATTCAGTTTCAATTCCCTGCTCAACCACCGATTTCATGGGTGACCTCTGCATACCACAGTTCCTTATCTGTAAAATGGGAATAGTACTGCCTCAAAGGGGTGTTTTGAGGTTAAATCCATTAAGGAGTGTGAGGTGCTCAGATACTGTGGTGGCAGGAGCCATATAAGTACCTACGATAGATACAAGTATAATTATAAGAGTGTCCACAGGGTGAGTTATACCTGTGTAACTACAGAGATATAATTGTGTTGGTATATCTCCCTGTGTAGACAGGCCTCAGAAAACAACTCAGCTGGAGTTGAGGTGCTTTCTTTCTAACAGTATTTTTAGGAGTGTCTTTTTTTTTTTTTTAAACTGAGATAGTTATACCAATACAGCCCCTAGCATGGAGGCAGTTATACTCATAAAAAGTTTTTCATACGAGTATAGCTTATTCCGCTTTCTGTATGGGAATAGCTATACCAGTATTAAAGTAGCTTGTACTGATATAACTTTAGGTCCACACTGAAGGGTTTGTACTGTTTTAACTATTGTGTTAGTTCATTCATTCATTCATGCCCGTCACCCCAACCGGGGTATGGGCCGCCAACCACAGATCTCCAGAGTCTTCTATCCTGGGCCATTCGCTCTAGCTGGTTCCAGGTATAGCCCATTTTTTTGCTATCAACCTGAAGGTAGGTATTTCTTCCTCTTTTCCGCTTGCCTTGGGGTTCCACCGCAGTGCCTGTCTGGTGATGTTGGTTGGCTGCGTGTATGTCCTATCCAGCCCCACCTTCTCCTTCTAATTTCTTCCTCTGCTGGGAGTTGACGGGTCCTCTCCAAGAGGTGGATGTTACTGATGGTGTCTGGCCAGCGGATCTGGAGAATCCTCCTGAGGCAGCTATTAATGAAGGTCTGGATCTTCCTGGTGGTTGTTTTGGTTGTCCTCCAGGTTTCAGCTCCATACAGTAGGACTGATTTCACGTTGGAGTTGAACAGTCGAATCTTTATTGCCAAAGACAGCTCTCTGGAGCTCCAGATGTTCTTGAGCTGTAAGAAGGCTGCTCTTGCCTTACCAATCCTTACTTTGATGTCTGCGTCTGTGCCACCCTGCTGGTCGATGATGCTACCTAGGTAGGTGAAGGACTGTACTTCTTCCAGGGGCGTCCATTCAGTGTGACTGGGTCGTTGCTGATGGAATTGATCCTAAGGATCTTGGTCTTGTCCTTGTGGATGTTGAGGCCAACCTGTGATGATGTGGCTGCCACTACGTTGGTCTTCTCTTGCATCTGCTGTTTACTGTGTGAAAGGAGTGCAAGGTCATCGGCAAAGTCCAGGTCATCAAGCTGGGTCCACAACGTCCACTGGATTCCAGTGGATGTCTTCATAATCCAATCGATGACGAAGAAAGAGAAGTGGTGACAACAAGCATCCTTGTCTGACTCGGTTCGCACCTGGAAGCTGTTTGTGAGCTGCCCTCCAGGGATCACTCTACAGTGTCTGCCGTCGGAGGAGTTCTTGATCAGGTTGACCACCGTTGCTGGGATGCCATAGTGCCAAGGAGCTTCCAGAGGGTCTCTCGATCCACGCTATCAAACGCTTTCTCATAGTCAACAAAGTTGATGTACAACGAGGAGTTCCACTCCATAGACTGCTCGACTATGATGCGGAGCGTTGCTATCTGGTCCGTGCATGATCTGTTCTGCCGGAAACCTGCCTGTTCATCTCGTAGCTGTGGATCGACGGCATCCTTCATTCTCTCTAAGAGGACTTGGTTGAAGACCTTCCCTGGCACCGACAGGAGTGTGATTCCTCTATAGTTGGCACAGTTGCTGAGGTCTCCTTTCTTGGGGATTTTGATGAGATATCCCTCTTTCCAGTCAGCTGGAATCACTTCTTCTTCCCATATCTTCTCAAAGAGGGAGTACAGCATTTCCACTGAAGTATCCAGGTCTGCTTTCAGGGCCTCTGCTGGGATGTCGTCAGGTCCAGCCGCCTTACTGTTCTTCATCATGGTGATGGCTTTTCTGATCTCGGCTCTGCTTGGTTTATCGCAATTGATTGGGAGGTCCTCGTTGGCTGGGTCGATGTCTGGTGAATTTGGTGGTGCTGGTCTGTTCAGGAGTTCCTCAAAGTGCTCCGCCCATCTGTTCATCTGTTGTTCTATTCCTGTTATAGACTTTCCCTGCTTGTCTTTAACGGGACGTTCTGGCTTGCTGAACTTTCCAGACAGTCGCAGCTGTTTCATGTTACCGCTGTATGCTGCCTGCTCTGCTTCTGCAGCCAGTCCATCCACATAATCTCTCTTATCCTTCCTAATATTCCTCTTCACTGCTCTGTGGGCTTCAGCATACTCTTTTTGAGCTTTGGCCTTTGCTGCTCTAGTCCTGCTGTTGTTGACTGCTGCCTTCTTCTTCTTTCTGTCTTCTATCTTAGTCAAGGACTCTGCTGTGATCCACTCTTTCTGCTGGTGTTTCTTAATTCCAAGCACTTCCTGGCATGCTGACCTAAGCGTGTCTCTCACTTTCTGCCATCTGTTGAGTACACTGTCTTCCTCTTCCTCAGACCGATCCTGTAGTACTGAAAACTTATTCTTCAGCATCAATCCAAAATCTTCCTTGGTCTTATGGTCCTTCAGAAGGTTGACGTTGTACTTCGCTCTTCTGTCTGACGTCTATCCAGTTCTTCTTCAGCTTCAGCTTCAATCTGGCCACCACTAAGTGATGGTCGGACGCCACGTCTGCTCCTCTTCTAACTCTAACGTCCTGCAAGGATCTTCTGAACTTCTTGCTAATGCAGACATGGTCGATCTGGTTTTCTGTCATGCCTGCTGGCGATACCCAGGTACTCTTGTGGATCCGCTTGTGAGGAAAGATGCTGCCTCCTATGACCAGGTTGTTAAGTGCACACAGATCCACAAATCTCTCTCCATTCTCACTCATCTCTCCCAGAGCGTGGGTCCCCATGACTTGTTCGTATCCTGTGTTATCCGGTCCAATTTTGGCATTAAAGTCTCCCATAAGGATGGTAATGTCTTTGTCTGGGAGAGTCTCTAATATTTTCTGGAGTCTGTTGTAAAAGTAGTCTTTGTCCTCCTCTTCACTGTCATTGGTTGGAGCGTAGCACTGAACAACATTCATCTTAATCCTCTTCATTTTAGTTCTGAAGGATGCTGTGATGATCCTGGGACCATGTGCTTCCCAACCAATCAGTGCTCTCTGTGCCTGTTTGGACATCATGAAGCCTACTCCCTGTGTGTGGGGTGCGTTGCTCTCTTCATGTCCTGAATACAGCAACAGCTCTCCTGTCAACAGTCGTCTCTGTCCAGCTTGCGTCCATCTTGTCTCGCTAATGCCTAGTAGGGTCAGGTTGTTGCTCCTCATCTCTGCTGCAACCTGCGCCGTCTTTCCTGACTCGCACCATGGTCCTCACGTTCCATGTGCCGATGGTAATCCTCCTGGTTGTAAGAAGGGTGATCGGCTTAGTGGCTTTCACCACCCAGCGTCATGCGGAGTTGAAGACCCTTCTTTTCCAGGCTAAAAGTCTCTGTTAACTCTATTGTTGGCGTTTCTGTAGCAAGCTGATTTTTACGGGGTGGAGTTGCTAGCCCCACGCCCAACCCTCCTCCTTTACCCTGACTTGGGACAGGCAGATGGCCCCAAAGGACCTCTCTGGTGGAGTTTATTGTGTTAGTATACCAGAATAATTAAAGTAGTACAACTTTTGTGTGTAAATGCATTTAGGAGCCTAACTTTAGGGACCCATTTTTGAAACTTTTGGCTTTAGTCTTTTTATCAGGAATTTTTATGGGTAGATCGCACTGTATTTATTAAGTAGCCCTAATTCATATTTAAATTGTTTTTACTGTGTCATTGTATGTCATGGGATGAATGGGTCTTTCTTTAAAATTAGCAAAAGCCACTTCAGCTGGGCCTGTTTACTTTTTCAAGTGCTGTTTTTCAAGAATGTTTGTTTGAATTAGGGGGAATTCCTCTCTTTTTTTTTTATCTTAAACTTTGCTCTTGAAAATTCAAGAGGTGGATTTTCAAAACCCCAGGGATAAGAAAATTATCTATCTAACGACACATGTGAAACTCAATATAAGATTTTATTATACCTTTTGAAGAGATTTTGTGAGATTATTTAAAGTGAAACTGCCAACCTCTGCTAAGTGTTTTCAAATGCAATGAGGATGTAGGGTAAGCAGCAGTTTTGGATTCTGTACTGTTTATTTGATATAGATAGGAGGCAGTCATAGTTGGACAGGAATTGAAATAGGACTCTACATGAATATGTGAGGCCCTACAAAAACTAGGGACAGCCCTGCTTCCTTAGACAAGTGAATATTCTGAGGGGGTTGTTTTGGTTTTTTTTTTGAGGCAGCTCTGCAGGCTTCAGAGATCCCCCAATATCCTGAGGTTAGTCTGCTATGGTCAGTAACCCCAAACTCTCCCTTAAACTTTTGGAAACCTCGCATTACAGAAAAATTGCTAGGTTTAGAGAAGTTGTACCACACATCAGCCATTTACAGAAACTGTTTCTTAATGACACTTTGTCTTCAGAAGCTTGTTGGGATTGTGGGGCAGTTGAGTTCCAGAGTTCTTTGATTCTCAAATACATATGGTCCTGGGGTGATGAATCATAATCATAGAGGCGAAGGTATGGCCTTTCAAATTATCTACATTTCTGATGAGGAAATGTATTTTATTGTAGTGGATTAGACCAATTCTGCAAAGGTGTTATTTTTAGTTGCCTCTGGCACTGCATCTTCTCCCAGGGGAGAGACTAATTTATTTCTCACAGTTGATAGCTTAACAATTCTGGATACAAGACAAACATTATTCTCTCTTCAGACTGTCCATGAATGTAAGGATTCAGTTTCTGAATCAGAGGAGTGTTTGTGGTCTGAATCTTTATCTCCAGATAGCGTAGTCAAATAACTGGAAGAAGCTATTTCATGAAAAGAAAACTGCAATGATGATATCCCTGGTACTATCATTTGGTACTAACGTGGAGACTAATAATGAAAATTATATTGAATGGGACATTTTATATGTATATTAAAAGCAGGAGAGAGACAACATGAAAAAAACACAAAGGCGTGACAACTAGCTGGGGCTCAAACTAACACACTAAGGGCTAGTCTACACTTACCAGCCGGGTCGACGCGGTGAGTTCGACTTCTCGGAGTTCGAACTATCGCATCTAATCTGGACGCGATAGTTCGAACTCCGGAAGCGCCGCGGTCGACTCCGGTACTCCACCACTGCAAACGGCGGTGGCGGAGTCGACCTTGGAGCCGCGGACTTCGATTCCGCGGCATCTGGACGGGTGAGTAGTTCGAACTAGGGTACTTCGAATTCAGCTACGCTATTCACGTAGCTGAATTTGCGTACCCTAGTTCGACCCTGCTTCTTAGTGTGGACCAGCCCTAAGAATTTTTTCCTTGACTACTAGGTTGTAAACCTATTTTTTGAAGTTGTGTGTTACTACCATATATACTCGTTCATACGCCGAATTTTTTAGTAAAAAAGAGACGCACCAGAGAAGGGGGTCGGCTTATGAACGGGTATAGAGAGGGAGAGCCAAACAGAGGGAGCAAGGAGAGGCAGCAGAGCCAAAAGGGAAGAGGCGTGGCCAGAGTCTCTCTGCTTCTGGCAATGCTGCTCTCCCCCCAACCTCCAAAGCAGCTGCAGCTCTGGGGCTGGCAGGCTGCAGCCGTGTCGCTCGGCCCCGCCCCGAAGAGCAGGCTGTGGCTGCACCGCCTGGGCGCCAGAGCACACTGTGGCCGTGCTGCCCGGCCCAGCCCGCTGGAACATGCGGCCGCGCCGCCTGGTCTGGCCCGCTGGAGCAACTCCAGCCAGGCCATAGACATCCTCCCCTGGCCGTCCCCAGATAAGGTGGGTAGGGATGGGATGGGGGGGAGGGTCCCGGGCTAGGGGTTGGGTCATGTTTGAGCCCTGGTCACAGGGGTTACTCCCCTGACTTCCAGCTTCTCCCCCTCAAAAAAATTTCCCTCTCTGTTGCTGTCCCGGCCCATCAGGGTAAGCAGCTGGCACGCTGGGACACTTTGTTTACTGAGGTTTACCTCTGTGCCTGCGGACGCTCAAGGTAAATAAACCATCTCGGCCCACCAGCGGCTTATCCTGATGGCCTGGGAGCCAAAGTTTGCTGAACCCTGAATTATAGGGTCGGCTTATGAACGGGTTATAAAAATTTTCCATTTCTATTTATCCATCTGGGGGGGGGAGGAGGAGGTCAGCTTATAAATGAACCAGCTTATGATTGAGCATATATGGTATTTTGTTCACTATTTTATAAATGTAAACACAGCCAAACCTGTGGTAAACAGCTACTCATGGGATTGACAACATATGGTTACTTAAACAGAGGTGTTCAGTGCTTACTTTGTAATGAAAGAGGTGTCAGGGCTCAAACAATGAGGTGCTGGGGTCAAGCAAAATTTTTACTTTCATAACTGATGCGACAAGCCCAGAGGTGCCAGGGCTGTGAGCTACTAAGCCTAGAGGTGCTTGGGCTGAGCCCTGGCACAAATAAAGCAATGGAGGTGTTCTTCTAATTAAGCTGGAGGAGCCTTTTACTCTACCTGTACAATACATTTGGGATATAATCTGGGTTGCTTGATCAGGGCCGGCTCTAGGTTTTTTGCCGCCCCAAGCAAAAAAAATTTTGGCTGCCCCCCTCCCCAGCCCTGGGCTCTCCTCCCCCCACCAATGCCCTCCCCCACCCGCACCCCTTGCCACCCAGCCCTGGGCTCCCCCCCACAAACGTGACCTCCTCGTTCACCACAGCAATCCCCGTTTACACTTGCAGTGGGGATCAAAATGTTTCTCCTATTTTTATTTCACTTTAGTATAAATTTCACCCCCCTCCGTTCCCCGCAACCCCATCTTTAGTGCTCCAAATGCACATGGAAGGCATAGGGACTAACCCTCAAACCTTGTACCCAGAAAGGGATGGGGATCTAGTAAAGAGGGTTCAGGCAGAGGAGCGGGTGTGGGGGTGCTTGGGGGCTCTACACTGGCAGAGAAGTGGGGTGTGATGTACTCGCAGAGGAGGGTGGAGGAGGAGAGGGGGTATCAGGAGGGTTGCAGGAGAAGAGGTGCAGGGGAAGGGGGAGGTGCGGGAGGACAGGGCTGGGGGAGGATACAAGGGGAGAGGTGTGAGTGAAGGGAGAGTACAAGGGGAAGGGGCTGCGAACGGGATGGGAGGTGCAAGGGCTGAGAGGGGCAGGTGCTGACAGCTGCTTCCCCAGCCCCGTGCAGGCAGAGCCGAGAGGACGGACACTGACCCCCAGGTGCCCGACCTGCGGGGGTCCCCCGGCGGGGCAGTATCCCCCGCTGCCCCGCTCGGAGCCGGGCTCTGCCTCCCCGCCCAGGGCAGGCAGCGCGGGGCTGAGGCGGGGGAGGTGCGCAGAGGGCTGGGTCCAGGGGCAGCGGCAGCTCTCTGCACAGCCCACTCCTGTGGGGAAACGCCACGCCGCCCTGGGGAGACTCAGAGCAGAGCAGCAGCGGCAGCAGGACCCCTCCCCCAGTCCCTCCCTGCATCCCCAGGCCCCACTTCCCTCCCTCCCCGGCTCCTCACACCCAGGCTGGACTGCAGTTCAGGCTGCCCTGCTGCTGGAGAGCCCAAGCATCATCCCCCGGAGCTGAGCCCCTTTCGCAGCCCAGGCCCAGCTCCGGGGGATGATGCTCGGGCTCCCCAGTGGCAGGGCAGCCTGAACTGCAGTCCAGCCTGTGCAACTCAGGCTGCCATGATTGCCATCTAGCTACTGAAGCCATAACTGCAGTGTCAGTTCCCGCTCAGTCTGAAAGCCTCAGCTGACGGGGAACATCTTGGTTCAGGGCCGGCTCCCGGCTTTTTGCTCCCCAAGTTAAAAAAAAAAGGGGGGGGGCGAGAGTGCCGCCCCTTGGAAAGTGCCGCCCCAAGCACATGCTTGGAGCGCTGGTGCCTAGAGCCGGCCCTGTGTTTGATAAAGGTGTTCTCTTGTATAGATTTCACTGTAACCTTATTAGAATACTTCATACATCTTGTTTTTCTTACTGCATTTTAGGTTTGTCGAGCTCACGTTGTGGCTACTATCTACCTACAAAATATACACTATTATTTGCATAAACATTTGGATACTTATACTTCCTAGATCAGGATGCCTTTTAAAAGTGGATTAGAATTAACTGAGTTCCAGAATATGACTGTCCCTGAGGATGATAACATCAGCAATGATTCAAATGATTTTACAGAGGTAGAAAATGGCCAGATAAATAGGTGAGTATTTTTCCACTGATGCTGTCTATCCTGTGAAACACACTGTTTAAAAACAGCATTCTAATTTTCAGTATATCTCTTGAATTATTCATTACTGAGTCATGCTCCATTTGAAAATGTAATTTGAATTTCATATGTGACATCTGTTGGGCATAGGCTGCAACAGCAGATAAAGCAAACAGAGTAGCAATGTATTCTTCATTTTGAATTTTTCAAATGAGTCTAATAAAATGCATAAACATATGGAGTAGCAAAATGCTAACATTTCAAAATATCTGCATATACAATACAAAAAATAAAATAATAACATTAAACCAACAAACATTTTGGGCAAATATAGGATTTTCAATAAAGGCTGTTTCACAATCTGATGTATGTAACCACAATGGTTGCAAAAATGTTCTTTAGGCTTCTGTGAATTGATAACTCATGCTCTTAACAGGAAATGTAGATCATATCTTCCTGTCTATGTTTAAAACTCTCAGCAAATGAGAATGTATATCAAACCTTTACTCCTAAGTTTGCAATAGCAAAAACCTAATAGAAAATGCACTTTTAGAAAAAAGTGACAGATTTATAATTAAGGTTCAAATTTAAATGTAAAAAAAAATTCTCTGCTCAGCAATTAAAGTAAAATACAATTATTACATGATTACTTAAAAATTATTATAGCATTTATTTTTGTATAAACTTTTTGTTAATTTAATACAATAGAACAATATTCTTTCCATCATAATAAACCCTTCCAAGCATTATTGCAAGGCAAAGAGTTAAATTTTCAGGTTTTGAATAGCCTTCATATTTACGGTAAGGATCTGCTGTTGTACTAGAGTGGCTGGCTGTTTCTGTGGCTTTTTTGAGCTGGAAACAAAGCTCCTCTCTGTGCTCCTCATTACACCACGTGCAGAGTTTTTCAGCTAGAGCACCTGAGTGCCATGTAAACTCTTCCCATTCAACAGCCTACATTCAGCAAAGTGGCTTAAAAAAGACATCAAAAGTATACAAGTTCCAACTCACTAAAAGCTCAGGGCCAAATTCTGTTTTATATGAATAGAAAAAATCTGCATAGTGAGCAATAAAATGTGAGTTCTCCTTCAGAAAGAGGGTGGCTGATTTGCACCTCATATGTAACTGGAAGAGGAATCTGCTGTCTGCCCGCAACAGATCTCAGGACTCTTGACATTGACATTGCAAACGTTTTTCTGTCTTCACTTGCTGTAACTTTATGAAAATGAATAGTTTTTAAAATGTATGAGAAATTAAATAGTTGATTCAGATGTAGATAAGCATAGTCAGACCAATCTGATAGATGTGAAGCAAATCTGTAAAACTAGCAATGGGATTAAGTACATTTTAACAGCAACATATGTGTCTAAGTTTGTCTTGGTTTAAGGGATAAACTTAAAGGGGAATTATACAGGAGAGATGATGACTAAGACTTTTCAAGATATTTTCCATCAGAGTGTATCCTTCAGGAACCACAGTCGGAGCACAGAAAATCATCTTTAAAGAGAACCTGTAAAGTTAGTAGACTAAATGCATCCCTCATTTAACACCACTGAAGTCAGTGGATATACAGACATCTGAATATGGCCCATAGTCAAAACACCACCACATTCTCATCATGCATTGCCAGTAATAAGGTCATAGCCAGGATAGTGAGAAGTGTAATAGAACTTTACATTGAAAGGTGCAGGGGTATAATATAGCTAAGGCTTCTGATTTAAGATTTAACCAATAAACACTGATTAACCCACCCCCCATCCCCCGATACTAAAAAAATAAATAAAATGAATAAATAAAGGAAATCAGTGTTTATCCAATAGATACCAGAAAACCCCCAGACATAGCTACTCAATTCATGCTGATTTCACCCCTTGTGCAGTTTGTTTATATAGGCAATGTCCCTGCTCCCTGGCTTGTATTTAAGGGCCTGTCTATGTGGAGCAGTAATGCAAACCATGGGGTGTGATTTCTAAAGCACACATTAATTGGTTTGTGTAGACTCTGCTGGTGTGCACTAAAGGTTCCCTAGTGTGCTCTAATGTAGTGCTGCTTGAAACAGTACTACGTTAAAATGCATCAGGGAACGAACACTAAATGCTAAACCAGAGGTTCAGTAACAAGGATGCAAAGGTTAATTCATTTTTATACATATAATAAAAATGAAAATACTTCTTTTGGGAAGTACCTGAAAAAGCTTCTCATTACAGTATAAAAGAGCCTCAAAAACCTAAATTTTTGGACATGTACATAGAACTCAAAAATTGTTAAAAATAACCCCCCAAAAATGAGCCCCAAAAAAGATAAAGCCCAAAAAATAGCCCACAATACTTTTTGATGTATTGCTATAATACATGGTTTGAGTCAGAGTTTATTACATATTTACAGTTAAATTAGAACTGTATGTCCCTGACCTGAGGATGTTAGCTCATCGAATGCCTTGTAGGGAATTGTTGGGGACGATATTTTTTAAGTAAAGCCATCCAGAGTGTTTTTGGTTTGGTGTTTGTTAAAAGAATCACCTAAAATTATCTAAGCAAAAGGGATCTTTGAAAAGGGGTGGCAACACATGGTTAGGAATGAAATTTGCATAATGATTGATGCAATAGCTAGGGCCCAGAGATCCATGTATAAGTTAACAAGGGGATCAGGGACATTGCAAAAACTAAACAACCAGACCAAGGGTTACACAATCTAAAAGATTTCAGCAGAGAAAAGAAGTGGGAGAAAATACATGCATGAAATATAACTCTAAGATGGTGAAGCCCAAAGGCTGGGGACAGACAGAAAAATAGCAGGGTGCTTTTGTTGTCCTAGTGACAATAGATTTCTAATGTGCACATTGTGATGACAAAGCAAAACAGCATGTGTGAAGAGTATGGAGGAAGAGAGTTATATCACTCTACAGAGCAGCTCTTCTGTTAGTGCTTTCCTAAGCTAAACTAAACTGAACTTTACAGGACAATGAGCTAAATCATTGGCTTTGCCAGGGCCCTAAAAGATTACTTTGATGGAAATACTAAAGCCCAGATTCTTGGCTACACCCAGGGAGCACCCAGTGCAGCTCAGGAGGGGGATGTGCTCTCCCCCACCCTGGGCTGGTTAAATTCAAGGCCAATCCCACAGTTTAACTCCAGCTGCTATTGGCTCCTGTTTGGCAGCCTACAGGGCATAGGAACATCCCAGGCATGCTCATTTCCCTCAGCTGTACCCCTTGTACCAGGAGCAGAGAAATCAGGTGGCTGTACAACACTAGAAGATCCTCTACAGTGGGATGAGCCTCCCATGGCTGGATTTGTTGTCTTTATGGCTAAGATCTACCAGCAGGCACACCATGCTAGAGGATCTGGACTAACAAATTCTGTTAATATGTATGCAGATTAATTACCATCCTGTCTACAGAAGCAGTACTTCTCTTTTACTAAAGATCCAGGAATAGCTTTCTATATTTGTTAGGTCTGGTTCTGTTCTCACACTACTGTAACTCCACTGACGCCTGATTTACACAAGTGTAAATGAACATTAGGCTCATTATAACCCTTTAAATAGCTAAATTTGACCCCCTTTTGCAGGTATAAAATCATGCTGTGCTTATAGCATTAAAGTGTATATTCATATTCTTTACATCCTCATGATAGAATATGTATTCTCTGACTTCTTTTCAGCAAGTTTATTTCGGATCGGGAGAGCCGAAGAAGTCTCACAAACAGTCACTTGGAAAAAAAGAAATGTGAAGAATATGTAAGTCTTTCTTTCTCTGTCTCTCTCGATATACTGTTGATTGTGAACTATACAACCCTTAGATCTGCTCTTCAGAGGTGCTGAGCACCTACAACTCCAGCTGAGCCAGGGGAGCTGCATGTTCTCAGCACCTCTAAAAATCAGCTCCTATGATTAATGGAAGGTGTTTTTAAAAATACTGAAAATATTTAAAGCAATATATATTGCCCGCACTATTTCTGTTCTTTAAGTGCATTTATCCTTTCCATTAGGCAGTAATTGGAATGTCCATGTGAAAAGGTTCACTAGGATTTATTCTCTTTCAAATCTTGCTTTGTATTTTTTGTACTGTATCATTGCTGTAGCAGTAATTACTTTTATTTCCTATAACGTAAAACTTGGAATTCACTGTAAATGTGCATTGTATAATGAACTCTAAACTATTTATATGTCCGTTTTTCCTGTGTCCAGATTCCAGGAACAACCTCATTGCAAATGTCTGTCTTTAATCTCAGCAACGCCATTATGGGTAGTGGAATTTTAGGTCTTGCCTTTGCACTAGCCAACACAGGAATCATCCTTTTTGTGTAAGTATCCACACAGTGAATAGCAGGACTGGGCACGCTTTCATTTTGATTTTAAAATGTTTGCATTTAGAGAGAATGTGGTTGTCTATAGACCATTCAAAATGCAGTGGGCAGTTTTACTAAATGAAGTAAGCTGTATACATAAGTAGCTAGGATTTCAGAGGTGCTGGCTTCAGTAGCAGCAGCTAATGCCTAGACCACAGATTTAGGTAACTAAACATGGACTTAAATATGCAAGTTTGATCATTTTGGTCATGGGTTTCAGATATGAATGTATCACAGTGATTCATGAGGTGTAATTTTGGACCCATTGAATTCAATACAAGTTTAGCCATTGGCTTCAGTGAGGCCAGGATTTCACTTGGAGTCTCCAAGCTGCATAAGTATTAGAGCATTTTTGGACAAGAAATGGTATGAGAAATGTTAGTTTTTAAACAAGAGAATAGATTACCCAATTTATATTTTAATCACTAATTTGTTATCCTACTTCTCCCAGAGCTCTAAAAAACAAAATTTAAAGAATCACACACCCTTGGGTGAATCTTTGGGTGTTCTATGTCCAGGTCCAGAATCTCACTCACTTTCTCTACCAATTCCCTGGGTAAGATGCCCAGAAGGGTAGTTTTCTATTAAGAGAAAAATAGCAGGCTACATTTAGGTATTTTTAATATGTGAGCAGCTAAATGTCAGTGATTAAGAACCTGTCCTGATCTCCAAGAATCGATGAGAGTTTTGCCAGTGCCTTCACTGGGAGCACAAAATCCAAACACTTATTATTTTAGTGATTACATAGTGCGAAACTACTTCTGAAAAGCAAAGCAAATTAAAATCCTTCAGCATAAGCACTCTGTGTAATATAATAATGGTAACTTACAAAGAATAGGGTAAGCTATGCAGTTTGCACAACTTGTTGGAGGCAGTGTAGAGCCGCTCCACCCAAGGGACTAAGACAAATTGTATCTCTCTCAAAACTGCCTGGCGTGTATAGGGATTTACACATGGCATTGTCTAGAAGTAGGGCCCTACCAAATTCACAGTCCATTTTGGTCAATTTCACGGTCATAGGATTTTAAAAATAGTAAATTTCATGATTTCAGCTATTTAAATCTGAAATTTCACAGTGGTGTTGTAGGGGTCCTGACCCAAAAAGGAGTTGTGGGTGGAGGGTGTTGCAAGGTTATTGTATGGGGTTTGCAGTACTGCTACCCTTACTTCTGCGCTGCTGCTGGTGGCAGCGCTGACTTCAGAGCTGGGCAGACGGAGAGCAGTGGCTGCTGGCCAGGAGCCTACCTCAGAAGGCAGCGCTGCTACCAGCAGCAGCACAGAAGTAGGGATGGCATGGTATGGTATTGCCACCCGTACTTCTGCACCGCTGTCTGCAGAGCTGGATGCCCAGGCAACAGCCGCTGCTCTCCAGCTGCCTCACTCTGAAGTCAGCACAGAGGTAAGTGTGGCAATACCATGACACACCCCCCCCCTTAAAATAACCTTGAAAACACACACACACACCCCGCCGCTCCCTTTTGGGTCAGGACCTCCAATTTGAGATACGCTGGTGTCCTCCATGAAATCTGTATAATATAGGGTAAAAGCACAGAAAAAAACAGATTTCACAGGAGGAGACCAGATTTCACGGTCCATGACGAATTTTTCATGGCCATGAATTTGGTAGGGCCCTATCTATAAGGTTCCACTGGCCGGCGTAATGAGAAGCATGACCATGGTTTCTCCTGGTCCCTACCTCCTTTAACGTGGTTTATTTACTGCAGTGTGGAGGGAGGAAGTAGCCCCTACTCTTAGAGGCCATTATTGTGCCTATTCTTCAGGTGGATCACACAAGGCATAACCGCCAGTGGCAAGGCAGAGCACAATCTGGCCCCAGACTCCTGGCTGCTTCAGTATTTGTCCTAAAACCAGGGTAAGGAACACTTGGACAGACAAAGCTAAAGAGTTCCAGTTGTTCAAAGGCTTAGATGTTTAATTTTTATACAGTCTATGCTGACGGGAGAGAGCTCTCCCATTGGCATAATTACTCCCGCTCTCTGAGCGTCTGTAGCTATGTTGGTGGGAGAGCTTCTTCTGTCAATATAGCACGGTCCTCACTGGCTCTTAGGTCGGTGTAACTTACATCACTCCAGGGGGATGGCTTTTCCACACCCCTGAGTGACAAGTTATGCTGAAGTAACCGCTAGTGTGTACAAGCCCTAATACTTTTTTGTGCACAGCTAGGGGAAAAAATGATGGGTAGGAAGCACATGAGATTTATATCCTCTATTTTCCTTTCTGAGATCTAGCACATGGTACCAAGAGACAGATCTGAAACTTAAAATATGAAAAGATACAAATCGGTTCAGGATGTTTTTGAACTGCTTTGCTACTGCAGCACTGACAAACATTTAATTAAAAATAAACTCACTAGCTTATATGTCAAACTAAAAATGGAAGTGGACAGAGCTATTGCTACATCAGTGATTTCTAATTAAAATTATAGCAGTGCTTCAATTTTTTATATTCAGTTTGCAAATATCTGTCTTATGTGTGTGCAGTACAAGATTGCCCTGTAATCTGAAACCCATTGAAAAGAGAAAATCATTCTGACTTCCACTCTGGGAATTGACTTGCTTTGGAGAGTTCAGGGTCCGGTCTACCCTATAACTGTAACCAAATCAGGAATCAGCCCCTGGTCCAGTTACGCTTTAAAAGTTACAGTGTAGATGGGAACTATCTGTGTCACTGTAACAGTCCAAAGCATTAGTCTAATTCCATTCTGATTCCACTCAAACTTTAGTTCTTTGTAAACTCTCACAGCCTTGTCTGCTCCTCTCTTCAACACACATAGTGCTATTGAACTCATTAGCACTAACAAGAAGCTAACACCACATTCTGTAAAGCATTCTGTTTCCAGGGGCAGTTGAGAGGTGTGTGTCTCCTGAATGCTTACATTAACAAGATAAAAGCAGAAGTAGATCACATACACCTCTACCCTGATATAACACTGTCCTCGGGAGCCAAAAAATCTTGCCGTGTTATAGGTAAAACCGCGTTATATCAAACTTGCTTTGATCCGCCGGAGTGCACAGCCCCCTCCGCCTCACCCCCGGAGCACTGCTTTACCGTGTTGTATTTAAATTTGTGTTATATCAGGTCGCGTTGTATATCGGGGTAGAGGTGTACATGATACTGAACCTTAGATATGCTTAAAATGATCTTTGATAGTAGTTGGACTTGTGAATCAAATACTGGGTAGATCTGTGGAGTTACCCGTGTTGTACAAAGTATTTAGCTAAGGTGAATGCTGGGTACATTTTTTGTCCTATAAAGAACAGAATTATTTTCTACTTAATTAACTATGCAGATTTAATCGCAGATATTTATTAGCCATGCTTTTGTTAGCTTCGTAATGGTTTTCAGTCATGTTAGCAATGTCATAGACAAAGCTATTAAGACCAAAGATGTAGTAGTTAGTGACAAGTTAGAAAGTGAGAGGCAAGTTAGCAGGGAATGAGCCATCAAACCAGTCTTCAAGATACTAAACCCTAATCTGACTTCTGGAGCTCTGTGGCAAATAAAGACCACTGTTTAAAATGTTCCTATGTCCTGCAATGCAGAGAGTTGAATCCAATTGATCAAGAATAATTTTTTTTCCTCACAACTTGATCAAATGAATCTTTCCAACAAATATATAGTGCTATCTTTATCACACGTTGCTTTACAAATGATTAAAGACAGAGACCAAGTATTATTATTTTTGCGTTTTGAACAGAGGGCCTTGCTGTATTCATTACTTGTAAATTACACTGATTTGAAATGTTTCTAAGCCTTCTTTGATCTGGGTAGACTTTGGTTACCGAAGAGAACCATGCACTGCAATCTAAAAGTAAAAAGCAAAGATGGAAAAGGAAATCTGTATGTTAAAAAGTTTGTTTGTTTAATTAGGGCCTGCGTTTCTACCAGCATGACTCTACTGACTCCAGTGGAATCAAATTTAATCCCCGCACAACTGAGATCAGAATCAGGATTATATAGTCTTTGCATACTGAATTCAAAATTAACAAAGCAACAAAAACACTATTGTTATATATTGTGTAACTTAACACAATAGGTAGGTATGATGCTTTGCACGTGTAAAATAAGATGAGAGCACATAGGTGCTTACAATCTAATATGGCTAATAACTATGAGCTATGCCATAGAAAGATTCTTTCATATCAGCAATAGGGGAGAAATTCTCACAGCTGCAGAATGTTTGGAAGTCTGCACATGAGCCAGTCCACAGAGGGACCTTAGGAGGAGGATTCTGCAGACTTCGGCACTGGTTGAGCCGAGCTCTGCTGTGTCCTGATTCCCAGTGGAATGCAAGGGGGTTTGTGTGGCAGAGCTGGGAGAGGCAGATGTGTGACCTGTTAGTCCACCAATTTTACAGATCCCCAGGTCACAAAGCCTAGGCCTCTGCAGTGCAGTGGGTCACAGTAGTTGCTACAGCTGATGAGTGAAGGAAGCAGCTGTGGACAGACAGCATAGCTTCCCAGTGTGGGAGGTAGGATTCTGTTCCTCCTAGTCCTGCGTCGGTCCTCTGCATATAGCTATACACTTGGCTTGGACTAGGGATGAGAATTTTGCCCGGATTTCTTATGTGGGTGCCAGCACTTTTTTAAACTGTACAAAATGTGAAGCATGAGAACAATTTTGATACTACTGAGTTGCCAAAGCTTCACTGCTTATGTTTTGAGTTTGCAAAGAGCTAGGGGCACTAACATTTTCATTCCATTCTGTGGGATGGTACTGGCACTAGTCTGCCTAAACCACAGCCCTCACACAAACAGGCTTTTCATATGGCTTTAATGAAAAAGGACAAGTTTCTCATAGCAACTGGTGAGACTCCTTAGGAGAGGTAAGGAAACAGATCAGATCATCACCTGGCTGGCTTGCAGCTGTTATTTTTACCTCCGTGAAGACGCCCTTTGCTTGGTGTCAGCAAATTAGGAGTTTAATGTTAAGAGCTCAGTTACGGCTTGCTTCAACAGCCAAGCAACGACTAGCAAAGTGACTAACTTTAACAGCCAAGCAATAATGGCTGGAGACATTATGCCCACATCGTGCAAAAATGTGCATGTGGTCTCTGGTGGGAGCATGCTCAGCAGCAGCACTTACTCCACCTTATGAAAAGGTTCAGTGTGGGCTCTCCCAGCACTGCCCTCCAGGCATTCTAATGTACAATGCAGCCAGGGTGGACAAGTTCCTTTGGGAAGTGCAGTGGCAATGTCAGCTGTTTGGTGCCCCCTTAAGATCAAGTAATGCTTGTCTACATCACTGTGGCATGTTCTGTACAGTTACACTGAGAAGAATGGGGCTTCTTGTGCCCTTTTCCACTCTACCCCGCACCTCAGGCCATGCAATCATGGCAAGAGCAGCTATAATTTGGCCTCCAAATACATCTAGTCTAAGGAAGAAAACATTGTTCTCGAACTGTCATTCCTGCATGTTCCTTTCAGTGGAAAGACTTGTTTTTGGCATTTTAAACTGCCCACCTATTGTAGCAGCTTATTTTCTGTTTAATTTTAGATTTGTTTACATGGTGTCCTAAGACGTATTGTCATGATAAAAATGATAGAAGTGCCAACAGATTGTTTTAATACTCCTTACACATAGCATGAAAATGTGTTGTCAATCAGCCCATGTAACTGTACACAGAGAAAAGGAACACACAGTGCTTGAATTGTGCCCTGGTCTACAGGAGATGGATCACTGAGCAAAGGTAGTGTTGTGCACTTGGCCCATGGTACTGCCTTGTTATCAGGCGTGCTGCTCAGCCCCCGGCAAATACTGACTAAGCATTCATTCCCATTTTAGTTCCCAAATTTTTCTGCAAACCAGTGTTTACAGTGCAGGGGTCAAATGATGGATGCCCCATCGCTGGAAGCACCAACCGTAATGCAGGATGCAGCAAACCCTTCTGCCTCTGCTTCTCTCAGTGCAGGACAGGGACTGGAATTGCCAGTGCCATGCAGTACCTCAGAGGAGGTGTCTCTGCTGTCTCCCCTGCTCAAAATCTGTAGCTCAGAGACCAGCACTCTGGGGAGCATACAGTGTGAGCTAGTGCCAACAGGGATGCTAGTGCAAGGCAAAGAACTACATCTCCTTCCGCTCCAGAGCAGCTGGAATGGTGCACAGACTGGGAGAGATCACACTACATCCTGTACAATGGGCTAGCAGGGCTACTTGGGGCAGTGCTGCCCCCATTTCCCAGTGGCACTGGCAGAGTCAGGCACAACAATATCAGGAGATACCATCAACATCCTCTGGAACATGGCTTGGGAAAGAACATTAGGATGTGACCCTCGTATGGACATTAGGATGTGTCCTTATATAAACACTTAGATAAAATTTTGTGCCTCAGATTTTAGAAAGATCATTAACTAAGTAGTTGGGAGCATAGGGCTCACAGCTGCTCTGACTAGATCTTCCTGCTTAGATGGAAGGAGATTTTTATTTTGGTTTACATTTAAAGTGGGAGGGGTTACTAATTAATAGGCTATAAACTCTGAGCACCATAAGTTGATCACGGCAGACCTTCAATATAAGACTTAATGGGCCAGAAACTCATTTATACTAGGTCCCCTTTTTACACTATAGCAATGTAAAGAAGCCATAAAGCATGTCAGTTATATTTATACTTACTTTAGGGCCCCTTTGCACGGCCAGAAAACTATGAAGGTGGCTTAGTGTAAATGAGAATCTGTCCCAATATGTACAAAATTGCAACACCGAGGAATTCTTTTATTATAAAATTTTATTTTTCACTCTCTTGTAGGTTTCTATTGGCTTCGGTGACAGTACTGTCTATTTATTCAATAAATCTCCTGTTGATATGTTCAAGGGAAACAGGTAATTTGAGACCATAATGTATCAATTTAGTAGGAGGGAAAAGGACAAGAGGTGAAAGATGTTCAGAATAAAGCAAGATGCCTGGGGGTTTTTTTCTCATCAGTTTGAAAAAGAAGAGAGAGACTGGGCCAGAAGCCATCAGAGTTACTCTATATTTATACTGGTATAATTGAGACTAGAATCTGGCCCATTGCTATAAAGAAAAGATATAATCAAACCAATTCACAGTGAATTCTGATATGGTGAAACTCCCTTTAGTGAAGTAGAAGGAAAGACTCTAACTGTTTTATTGCATTACAATCTGAAGATTGCAATTCCAGTTATAATGAAACTCTGTACAGTGAAGCTTATCTGGGATAAGATGACATCACTAAAATAGAGTTGATGTTGTTCCCAACAGTACTCATGGTATAATAATAGGTACTTTCCATATAAGGAAGAAGCCACACTCTGCCCTGAGGAGCTCACAATATATGTCTAAATACATATATAAATGCCATTGTAATGTTAAACTCTTTAGGCTAAGAATAGGCTCCATAGGTTCCATAGGCTAAGAATAATGTCCTGAGATTATAACCTTTTAGTCCAAACTTTCAAAATTACCCATGCACGAGAATGCTTCCACATTTGAACACCTAGTTTGTGTACACAATTATCATGACTGTGTATACAATGGCAGCAATTGCATATTCAAATTTACACATGCAGATGCACACACATTTGTGTTCTGGAAACACTAAAAATTTTGTCCTGGGATCAAACTGAATTTTGCTTCTTGTTCATGTGAGTTTTAAAGAGAAAATTTGTCAACCAGGAGAAAATGTAAGGAACCCAAACTGTGAGACACCTCTTTTGGATAATCTGTGCAGTGTAACACCTGAAATACTTATCTTCCATTCTCATTGCATACCCTCTTGTGTTCTTAATGCTGTAGCTTTTCTGTCAGCCCAAGCCACAACTGGGAAAAAAAATTGCTAAATTCAACTGGAACATCTTGTAATTAATAGAGGGTCTAGCTACTAGTTGAATTTGACAGATTTTAAACAAGGAATATTTAATTATAGTTCTCATACTTTCCTCTTTTCGCAGGAACCGTAGGAGAATGAGAACTCATAAATTAATATATTATAAGGAAATAAAAATAATAATTTAAATGAACAGTCTGGCTTCTCTGCATTAATCTATGTCAGTTAAACTGTATAAAATTACAGGATTGCTGTGTTGTGTCTCTCTAGCTTGTCTGCCAGAGCCTTGGCTTGCAAATCCCTGCTGTGTTGAATATTATCTTCCATTAAATCTTATATTATTCCTACTGAGGGAGCAAACTTAAGATGTCAGGTTTGTAAATATCATGAGGACTGTAGGTGGACACCTATTAAAGGGATATAATAATCTCATTGTGAGTTCCAACTTTCAAAAAGGGATTGGTAGCCCCTCCTGACATTTAAAAACGTGAGGAGGATATTTCCAAATAAGTTTGCTCGACTCCTGTGAGTTACAGTAGAGACCCATATTTGTGTGAAAAGGGAAGAAATAGCAGCATGGATGGGGAAATTAGCTGAATGAAGAGGAATCTTAAATGTTTTGACTTGACAGTTGCTTGTCACCCCTGATTTCTGATTTCTCCTCCAATTGGTTTACGCAGGCTGCATGGTGTATGAAAAGCTTGGCGAGCAGGTCTTTGGCACTCCGGGAAAAATGATTGTTTTTGGATCCACTTCTCTCCAGAATACTGGAGGTAAAGGAAGAATAAAAGACAAGAGCAGACAAAGGAATGCACATACATTTATGCCTGTCGGCCAGTCAGATTTCTCATTCTCCCAGTGATGTTTTGGGGGCCCTCATGTTCTGTTGTGCAGTTCAAACTAGTATTCTCTGTGTAGTCTGTTGAAATGACATATCAGGGAAAACCCAACTTGAATCAGTAGTTTAGAATCAGTTAAACTTCTTTGCCTTAGATCATCTTGTATTTACTTAGGGTTCGCATGAGAACAGGTCCAGTATCCTTCTATGTGTTCATTCCACAAGGTATCATGTCCACTTTCTAAAATGGTCTCATTTTTCCCCAGCAATGCTGAGCTATCTCTTCATAGTAAAAAATGAGCTGCCTTCTGCCATAAAGTTTCTTATGGGAAAAGAAGAAGCATTTTCGTAAGTTTAATACTATTTTGCTTACTTGACTTCAGAGTTTATACTTCATGTAGATAAGCTAGAGCATGGGTTTATAAAAGCACTAATTATTGGCTGTTCCTCATGATAATGTCAGATGTTCACAGCAGAGTCCCTAATGGGATTGTAAAGTGTGGGAGGGGAGGAGGGAGGGGGGGGGAGAGAAAATAAAAATAAATGAGCCTTTAGTGATTACTGTCTAGATTTTCCTTTAGAAGAATGATTTCTACAACATTCTTATCTTATGGTCTGATCCCACAATATGCTGAGCAATTCCTGGGGCTATGTAAACGGGTAGGACTCACCCCCGCGGCGCCTCCTGCTGGTGACTCCTGGGAATTAGCTCCGTTCCAGCTCTGGAGCGCCCTCTGCAGGCCGGTGATCCGCCTGTCCTCTGGCCCCCGTGTCCCTCCCTGGACCCGGTGCCCTTTTACAAGGGGTGCTGCCCCCTGGCAGTAACCCCTTTCTCTCTGGATCTCCCCTCCCCGGGGAACCCCCACCCTCTATCCCCACCTTGCCTCAGTGTATGGCTACTGCCAGTCATTGTCTAGCCCCACGCCCTGGGGCAGACTGCAGTATCAGCCTATTCATCACTGGCAAGGAGGGTTTGGACCTGCTGCCTTGGCCTACCCCTGGGCTGCCCTCTGGAACCCCTAGCACCTGTTGGCCCACTGCTAGGCCGCAGCCTGGGGCTTTCCAGGCTGGAGCTCCCCAGTTCCTCCGCCTTTCTCCAGCCCTGCTCCACTCCAGATACCTGGTTAACCTCCCTGCAGCCAGGCCCTTCTCTCTCTGAATATAGAGAGAGACTGACTGAGACTTCTGGCTTCCCTGGCCTTCTTATAAGGCCCTGTTGCTCTGTTTGGGGCGAGGCCCCAGCTGCAGCCACTTCCCCAATCAGCCCAGCCTAAAGGCTGCTTTCTCAAGCCACAGCCCCTTCCCAGGGCTGTTTTTAACCCCTCCAGGGCAGGAGTAGAGGTCCACCCTGCTACAGGCTACTAAACGCCTTCAACACCTATTGAAACCAATGGGCATGGAACACACTCAGCACCTCCAGGAGTTTTGAGCACCTTGTAGGACTCAATCTGTAAAGAACTCCCCATAGTGCAGGGGAGGCCAAACTTACTGACCCTCCGAGCCACATATGACAATCTTCAAAAGTTTGAGGGCCGGGGCACACCTGCCGGGGGTTGGGGCTTCAGCCCCATGGGAGGCACCTGATGGTGCTTGGGGCTTCAGCCCTGTTCCTGCTGAAGCCCCAAGCCCTGGCAGGTGCACCCCATGAGGCTGAAGCCCTGAAACCCCCTTCCCCATTGGGAAGCAGCTCCTACCCCACCACCCCACTGCAAGGCAGAAGTCCTGAGCTCTCCCGCCTACACCTCCATCTGGTAGGTGGAGAATGGGGGGAGGGGGCTCAGCAGGCTGCACTTTAACTGTAAAAGTGCTCACGTTTAGCCACCCCTGCCATAGTGCGAAGTGCCCCAATACTAAAACGTGACAGGAGTGGAATACCTAGGGTAGATTTCTGCCACTTGTTAGTGCTTGATGGCATCTACCATTGCCTTAAACAAAACAAAAAGAGGGGTATTTCTTTACATTGGTACATGTCTTGTTTGTTACATCAGGTTATATGATGTCTTGCAACTTAGCTAAAAGGTGGAAACACCATCCTGGAGATGTTTCATACAAGACTGGACAGAGCACTTTAAAATATGTTGTAGAGAACAATCCTGCATTTCTGCCCTTTCCCTGCAGACCACCAGGAGAGGATTCTACCCACAGCCTTTGGGAAGGGGTCAAGTGACTGGGGTGGCCAGTGAATCCAGCCCTCAGTAGCATGGTCTGTCATTTAGGGCATGTGGCCAGGTCCTCAGCAGGCTAAGTGGATATACTGCTGTCTGCAGCATATGCTGCACTGCACTATGTCTGACCACTTGATCTGTCTTTTCCTGTGCTGGCAGGATAGCTTCTATCTAATGCCAGCTGGTTTGCTCCATCCCTTCATCCATGCCACCACTCCTACCAGTAAGGGCAACATTTTGCCCTCTGACTATGAAAATGTGTTGTGGCTCAGATTCCAAAGAGTGCCACTTTTTAAGCAATTACTGATAAAATATTCCATTTACTATCACATGTAACCAATGCCCTAGAAGTTCGGAAATTGCCCTAGTCTTTGCCTGTACTTGAGCTTACAACATATGGAAGCCAGAGAAAATGCTGTAATTCTGGATGGCTGATCAGATGTTAAAAAACAGTGATCGTGCTTTAAGAGGAGATTTCACTGCATCTTTGAAATGTTTTACAGGGCATGGTATGTGGATGGGCGAATTCTTGTTATAGCCGTGACATTTACTATAATCCTGCCCCTGTGTCTTCTTAAGAACTTAGGTAAGAGTGCAAATATCATTAGAATAAAATGGGGGTACCCAAATTTTGCTCCCCTCTAAGTCATATTGGCCACTCAGATACAATGGAGAGGACAGTGCTCAGTCATGAATAAAGTGGCCTTAGCACAGGAATAAGCTATGTATTAGGCATCCTGGAACAAGCCAGGCTAAACTAAAAGCTAGTAACATGACAAATGAGCACAGTATAACTAAATTGATTCAAAATATTGTTCGTTAGCTCTTCCATTTGCTTGTGGCAACTGATTACAGATTTTATGACCACCTGGGTGTTTATTCCAATAGGTAAAGTAATATTACATAGAGCTAGTAATTTTTTTAAATTGCAACAGAATTATCAAAAGTTTTTTCCATAAAAATTCAAAATTTCAATAACAATTCTCATTGAAAATTTTTGACTAGTTGTGTCTAGGTAATGTGTCTATGGACATGGATATTACTTATATTCCACTTTTATACTATTCTGAAGTTCATGGTGCATATTATGTGTATAATGTGTAACGACTTTAACTATGTTATAAAGTAAGAAGCTATAAAAAGAACAAAAACACAAACAAATGTGACCATTAAATGAGTTATTGATTAGATTTCTTTTGTACTTCTTTTAGGGTATCTTGGATACACTAGTGGATTTTCCCTTGGTTGCATGGTTTTTTTCCTCATAGTGGTAAGTTCTGCTTGCTGTTTTGGTTGGATTAGAGTTGCCCGTATAGTATCTTTGGTATTTTTTATTTTAATAATAGTTTTTACAGTTTACCATGTGGCACTTTATTGCAGGTTATCTACAAGAAAGTTCAACTTTCCTGCCCAGTCCTGGAGCCAAGTGCAACATCACCTATCATATCAAATGTTAGCTCAGCACATGAAGATATGTGTCAACCAAAGTATGTTACCTTTAATTCCAAGGTATGTTTCTTTCTATGATGTTTATTTTTAATTCAGATAATTTGATATCACACTCCATATTCATAGTCAATGAGACACATCATTTAGATCCAGAGTCTCCGTGGCCCTTTCACAGATGCGCTGTGATGGAAAGGGCATAATGAACCTTCTCTCTCAGCTTGTGTAAGCGGCAAGTTCCATTGGACTTTAAGGAGTTGAGGCTCTGCCTCTCTTTGCACCAGGTAGCAGATCTGGCCAGCTTCAAAGAGGGAATGAACTGCACTATCAATCAATACACAGAGATTGTAATGCCTGGGAACTCCAGCAGGCATTTGCCTCCTTGAAACAGAATGTGTCCCAGTACTCCTTCTGGGACAGTGACCCTCTGCACAGCTCCTTCCTATGGGCTGAGACTAAATATCACAGTCAAGCTCTGATCTATCACTGTCAGACTTCTCTGAGCATCCATTCTATGGCACTGAAATAATATTCCTCCTCATGGCATGTAAAAATCAAACATTTGCCCCTCTCACACAAGAGTGTGTTTGGCAGCAATAGTAGAATCATAGACTATCAGGGTTGGAAGGGACCTCAGGAGGTCATATAGTCCAACCCCCTGCTGAAAGCAGGACCCATCCCCAGACAGAATATGAAGAGGCTATGAAAGTGTCTTATTCAAGGGAATAAACCTGGTGGTAGCAGCAGCTACACGACTGCTGTCTGAACTGAGTCAGAAATATTTGCAAGAAAAATACATAGATTGTGTCCTCACATTGAAAAGTTATTGTTCCTGATGTTTTTGACAGGCACTCTGCCTTCCCTGCAAGGACTCTCAATGTTCAATTGAAGAGTTCAGAAAGTTGGGAGATGAGGTAGTTGAAACACTGATTTCTTAATATGTATTTTTCCTAACTGGCTTTTCTTCAATTATGTTCAAACAGACTGTTTATGCTTTGCCTACCCTTGCATTTGCATTTGTGTGCCACCCATCGGTCCTTCCAATTTACAGCGAACTTAAAGAGTAAGATGTTTTTTATTGTTTGTTTGTTTGTTTAAAATGAACTGTTTAGAGTCTAAAATGGTAGTGCAGAGTTGCTCCACCCTTGCTCACCCTCGTAATTCAAAGGAAAAGTAGTTTAATAAAATCAGAAAACAAAGGAGCACTGCTTGAAGCTAGGTAAATCTGGATTCCCTATGGGGTAACATGACATCCCAGGGGTTTTCTTTAGCATGACACAGCGATTTTGGAGAGCCAAGCAGTGCAAATTATTATAGTTTACAAGCTAGAGTCTTCTACTTCAGCTAATGCCATTGATTCCAATGTAGCAAAAAGCCTGTGACAGTAAGAAGTTACGCTTTTTATGTACAGGCTTTCACCCCAATGTGTTTTTAAACCACATCAGGTATAGTTAAACGATGTGACTGGAACCAATAACTTTTCTTTGTGTAAGAAAGATGAAGAAGATGAGCCTCCCACACCAGCAACTGCATAAGGGGAGCAAAGGGGCATGAGCAGGCAGTAGTTGTGGTGACCTGATTTGCACTGGTGCAAGTTACAGTAGGCGCCCTGCTGCTGTAACATCCATCAAGGCTGAGCGGCCAATGATCAGGGAGCTGCAACTGGCTCCTTGCAGCTGCTCCCTCCAGCACAGCTCAGATCCAGTGGAGAATCAGGACTGATATTTTTATACCTTAGATAAAAACATTTTTTGTCATGAAGCAAAATCTGCTCCTAAATGACTGTATGCCATTTTCTCTCTTTACTCCATATTAGTGTCTTTGCATTAGTGCTTCAAGGCCAAAGAGTTCAGCTCCTATTTAAGTACCTGAAAGAAGTTACTGGAATTTCAGCAGTGCTCAGCCTGCTGCAGTTCTCATACTTGTCAAAGGATCTGCTGTTTGTTGAAATTCTGGCTGCTTAATAAGGTGTCTAACTGGGAGCTGTTGGGCACTTTCAGCGTCCATTGACTTCAGTGGGATTTTTGGGTGCTCAGCTCTTCTATAAATCTGGGTGTTTCTATTTTGGTATCAAAATATTGATTAAGAGCCCAACACTAGGCACACCCAGGTTTAAGCATTTCAAAATTAGTGTAAAAAATGAAAGGTTTGTTCAACCAATTTTTTTTAAACTACAGCAGTTCTCCTTACCAGAGGACACAGACCATTTTTTGCAAGCATTTAGGATGTTAATATTCTGTTTTACTGGTCCTTTAATTTGCACATAGAAGCAGTTCCAAGCTGACCCTTTCTCTGCTGCAGAGGCTACTGCTAGCGGCTATAGCCACCCATTGGGATTTGGGGATGGCAGTATTCACAGAATGGTCATTATGTTCTCTTGACTTAAAACCCTAGGAAAACTGGGAGGCTACCAATGGCTTTTGGGAGAGTTAGTCCCCCAGTCATTCTCCTCCTTCAGTACAGCTATTGGGAATCACTGATTTAAATGAAGAAAAGACACACTCTGAAGTCTCTCCAATGCTAGTTAATTTTGTTTGTGCAAAGGTTTATACATTTCTACAACAGTTATTCAAACAAAATGCAGCCATTCATTATGTTTTCTTCTTTTTTCCAGTCGCACACAGAAGAAAATGCAAATGGTTTCCAATATCTCATTTTTTGCCATGTTCGTTATGTATTTAATGACTGCCGTTTTTGGCTATTACACTTTCTATGGTAAGTAAGCAGCTTTTGCTGATCTAACATATCGGTCAGAAAGAATCCAGGTGAAATCAATAACAAAAAGGAGAATCCCACTCACTTACCTTACTAGAATTTTTAAAAAAAATTCTGTAACCTTTTCCGTAAAGATACAAATCTCTTTTTTACTGGTGCTCTGAGTGGCTACAGACAGTAGCTATATGCAGCATTTGCCCATTTAACTTCAAAAATGAAAGAGAAAGGAGGAAAGGCCAGACTAATGCACTGAAACTCCCAGACACCACAGCACCCACGGGGAAAAATTAGTGGGTGCTCTGCATCCACCAGCAGGCAGCCAGCCATGTCCCCACTCCTCCGCCTACCTCCCAGCACTTGCCACCACCAAACAGCTGTTTGACGGTGTAGCAAGCTCCAGGAGGGAGGGGAGAGGAGAGGGAACATGGTGCACTCAGAGGAGGAGGTGAGGAAGAGGCAGGGGCGAGGATATGGGGAAGGATTCGGAATAGGGTTGGGGGGGCAGAGTTGGGGCAGGGACTTTGGGGAAGGGGTTGGAATGGGTGCGGGGCAGGGATGGAGTCGGGGCGGGGCAAAGGGCAGAAGGGGGTCGAGCACCCACCGTTGGGAGCAGAAATCGGTGCCTATGGTGCTGGGACCAAGTCCTGGGGGTGACCTGGAGCAGAAACCCTGGAGACAAGTCCACAGAGGAGGCAAAGCTAACCCTACAGATTGCGTGAATCTGTGAGAAAAGGAAACCCAATTCTTTCCTACTTTACCATGTGCCTGAATATTAATAGTGTGTGGATAATGCTGCATCTGTGAGAGCCCCCCACTCCGATGTTTGCCTGCACCCTATCAGTTGCAGAATTGGGGTGTGAAAAGGCAGCATTACTTTTCTCCTTCCCCATGGATCATCGTTTGAGGCTGACAGGAACATGCCTTTTTTAAATGTTTTTTTTCTTTTTCTGTAGCCCTTTCCCTCATCCTTTCATAGACCAGAATAGCATTTTTATTTTGGCCTTCTTTTTTTAAACCAACACCACTTGTTTATTTGCTCAGGGTGTCGCAGTTATTGCCATATGTACATTACAGGAGTACAGTTACAAAAACTTAGGTATTGATAAAGGTCACTTGCTTGGGCTATATGGTATTTCGCTGTCATGCTGAGTGGGAGACCAGAGGTACAGAGGCAGCAACCTGGGCTTGTAATGGCAGAATGCGCCTCATGTGGTATAAGCCAGGTATGAGAAGGGGCTATGCCAGCCCCTTTTAAAATTGCACCCGCAAACTGAAGGGAAGTTTGGGATGATTTCAGGCTTTTTCTGTATATTTATAAGTGATTCTTGCCAGAGAGGGTTTATCCTTTAGGGTCAAATCTTTCTGACGAGTAATATTTTTGCCTTCAGGAATAGACCAGATTGCGCCAAATGGCAGGTATTTTAAAACTATATATCCCCAACGAGCCCCCTGCAATGTCTTTACCCCCCTGCCTCCCCACATCAGATTACACAGGCTGACTACTGTTCTGTGCTATCAGTTTTCTCAGGACACCTTTCAGAAACAAAGTCTGAACACTTCCAGGAAAGGGCAGATTAATATACTTTTTTTTTGTGGCCAGTGCATTTGCTTCCTTTGGTTACAGTTATGAGAGGTTTTTTTAAAGGTGCGGAAACAAACAAATGAATTCTATGTTCTTCCTGTCTGCCAGCATGTGTACACCTGGTCCACAGCATTTCTCACCGGTTAAGGGAGATGCTTTTGTGGGAGGCCTTGTTAAAATATTGTCAGTACACGTGGCGCTCCCAGTGACCAGGGCCGGCTTCAGACCCCAGTGCGCCAAGCGCACGCTTGGGGCGGCATTTTGCCGGCAGGGCGGCAGCCAGCTCCGGCGGACCTTCCGCAGTCATGCCTGAGGGAGGTCCACCGGAGCCGCGGGACAAGTGGACCTCCCGCAGGCATGACTGCGGAGGGTCCGCTGGTCTCACGGCTCAGGTGGACCTCCCGCAGGCATGTCTGCAAGAGGTCCCACGGAGCCGCGGGACCGGCGACCACCAGAGTGTGCCCCACGGCGCGCCGCCCTGCTTGGGGCGGCGGGATTCCTAGAGCCGCCCCTGCCAGTGACCCATATCAGCAGCAATTAGAATGGATCACTTCCTCCAGGAGGTGGTCATTGAGGTGCAAGGGCTGTGAATGTTGCTGAGGGAGGAGGATAGGTTCAAGGGGGAAAATGGAGGTGTGGGGGTAGCCACCAGAAGTAGCTGGATAGCAGTTTGTGTGGTCAGAGAAACCTCATGGGGAAAGGGTTGACCTAAAAGGGGGTTTGTTCTTCAAGAGAAGATGTTCTGTTTTCTCCTAGCACTCTATTTGCTCTTTGGACTTATTTAGTGCAACCTAATAATTTAGCATAAATTCAGCAGGGACAGTGCATGTGGTTATTTTTATGTAAGTTTAAGCTGCCAAAAAATCCCCAGTAGCTATGCTATGCCTCCCTGTAATCTTCCTGAAATGGATTTTAGCTTAGAGTTAACCTTGTGCTTTCTTGACTGGGGATGCTTTCCTGAAACAAGGCCCCAAAGAGTTAATCTTGAAACATGGAATCACTGGAGTATGGTTTAAAACATATTTTAACTCAAGAATGTTTCATTCCCTGCCCTTTTGTTTGCTGATACATCACTTATTTGTTCAAGAAGACCATTGTTAAGTGACGGTTTCTGTAAATTAATTGGTTATTTGCTGGAACATTTACGTTATTGTCTTCCCTGCAGAAAATGTGCACTCAGATCTGCTTCACAACTACCAGAGTAGAGATGACATCCTCATCCTGACAGTGCGTGTGGCTGTCATTTTTGCAGTCATACTCACTGTGCCAGTGCTGTTTTTCACTGTAAGTATAAGGCTTCTTGCAATTTAGAAACAGCTAAGATCTGTAGTAGGTGCACTCTCCCAAAGCAAGGCTGATTTGTGTGTGTGGCTTGGTTTCTGAATCAATGACAGACTAGAGAGTACTTGATCCTGCAGTCAGTCTTTCCACATATTAAACTCCCCATTGGCTTCATTGGGAGTTCTGGATGGGAGAAGAAGCTATCATACAATTAAAATTAATTAATCTCTCTTGGAACTGGAAGGTGTTATTATTTTCATTTTAAATCAACTTAAGGGCCTTATCCTACCCTATTGATCTCAATAGGGGCAGAATCAAGGATGAAATCCAAGAACAGAGGAACCACAGAAATCCCTTTCAGTAACCCTGTTGTAGTAGAGCTCTTCATGAGAGGGTGGGATGGACTGACCATGAGGGCAGCCTCCACTTCCCCTGTGTGTTGCAGGGATCAAGGAGCTCTGTACAACAGTTGAAGAGTCTGATACAGAAAGAGGCATTATGGGCAGGCTGGGGAAGGAGTCACTGAGTCCGCAATTATGCAGATCCAGTGGATTCAATACCTCCCCACCCACATGGGTGACATTATTCCAACCTACTGTGTAGGCTGGAATGGCAGCCACAGAGTGGCTATGTTGTAGAGTTGGATGTAGGTGAATTCCGTTCCTTCTCATCGCTGTTTAGTTCCACAAACAAAGCCAATTATGTGAGCTTTCACCCTAGCAGAACAGCAGTTAATTTTGAACTAAAATGTACATGTTAACATACTCCCCAACCTCTGTCAAGAAATATAATCTGGGGGAAAATACACTTGTACAGACACATAGAAATCCAGTTCTCAGATTTTGAATTAAATGTAAGGCTTATTCCAAAGGCAGTACATTTGAGTCCTCCAGAATCACTGGGGCATCTATGAAAATCTCATTGTCATGCACAGAATCAATAAAAATTAGTATATGGGCTTGAAAGTTGTATGCTCCTCCTAACAGAGAACTTTTCCTTTTCCTACAGGTGCGTTCTTCTTTATTTGAGATGGCTAAAAAAACAAAATATGACTTATGCCATCATGTTGTGGTTACTCTTGTCCTCCTGATTTTCATCAACCTGTTAGTAATTTTTATCCCCTCAATGAAGGATATTTTTGGAGTTATAGGTACAGTATTCTGGTTCTATATAATAATAAATAGCTGTTGTTGGCAGATGTGAAATTCCACAATAACTAACATATTTATTTGAATGTTACAGGAGTAACTTCTGCCAATATGCTGATTTTCATTCTTCCTTCATCGCTGTATTTAAAAATCACACATCAAGATACGGAAAAATTTACTCAGAGGATTTGGGTATGTTTTTCTGTAGATCAATTTAGTGCTTTGCCTGTTACTCATTAAAATGTATTAGGCTGAGAACAGATCTAATCTGTTGTCTGAACATATGTGAACCTATTGGTGTTACCCTTGTCCTCCCTCCCTCTGTCACACTCCTGTGCAGTGTTTTGTCTTAAATTAGATTGTAAGACCTTTGATGCAGGGACCCTTACCTTCTTATGTGTTTGTACAGCACCTAGCACACTGAGGCCTTGATCTGACTGGGGCCTCAAATCTAATTGGGGACCGTCCAGAAGTACCACAGTTTAAACAATAGTAATCCCCAGCAAGGTTCTGAGTCCCTTGAAGTTTGGCAGCAGAAGAGCTGCCACCATAGCCACAACTTATTTTGCACTGCAACACATTACCTGAAAGAGCCTGCAGTATGTCACGTTTGCAGCACTTCACATTTGTTTTAAGGGATCACAGTCAAATTTTGGGCGCCTCCTGCAAAAGGAGCGAGCTCTTTACCATTTGTGAGCATACAGGACTGTGACAACTTGATCCCAGCAGGACCTTACAAGTTTTTACTGCATGTCAAGGGAGGTTTGCAGTCCAGAAGATGGCACAATCCTTCCCATACTGAGATTAGAATAAAAAACTTTCTTGGTAAAGGTCAAAGATCCTGCTAATTTCCCAGCTGTGAATAGAGTCATGTAAGATTCTGAATAGTCCCTGTGATTTGCTGGGTGCACTCAGTGCACTACCAGAACCAGCCCTTCTGTTATCATGGCCTTTGGGCTTTTTCATATTACAGTAGTGATTTGGATTAATTTTATTTGATTACTCCATAATCAAGAACTTCATTTGGGCCAGGCTCGTGATTCCATAGTTATTTCTCTGCACCGGCATGCAAGAATCTTAGGTTACATATGTGGGTTAATTCATTAGTTCCACAAGACAACAATGGCTGAAATGCTATGCAAGTAAACCCTCATGGGATGACCCAGTGCATGTGCTTTACTTCATTCTGCAATGAGCCCATTGACTAGTTAAAGAGCAGAGCCAAGGGGTACCAAAGGAGAACCCATTCAGCCTTCTTCAGATAGTCACTGAAATGAGCACTTAAGGCAGAGGTTGTGAACTGAGGATAGAGGAAATTTTCATTCTCAGTGCTTAACAAGGAATTCAGAGCTTTGTTTTCATTTGTAATTTTGAAACCCAGAATCAATTTTTAAGTCTCTCTAAGGAAAATGTTACCTTAGTTGAAAGACTCCTTTCCTTTTTTCTTTCAGGCTTCTCTTTTCATGGCATTGGGAATATTGTTTTCCCTAGTGAGCATTCCTTTGGTCATCTATGACTGGGTGCACTCAGGAGACAGTGCTGAAGGCAACTGAAGACAACATCATGCTGAAAAGGATACATCCCTGTTTGGTACTCACCAGAATCACCACCATTCTGTTTTATCTATCCCATCCATTATGAGTTTACTCAAATCAAATCCAAATAATGAAATACTGATATAGATGTATTTGCTTGCAGAAAATGCCCATTTTCCCAACAGCAATATCAGTTTCTCCAATTCCAGTGAGTTATCAAATCAATGTTAAGTTTGTGTTGATTGTCTGCAAGGGTTTACACGGCTTTGCCACTTGGTTCCAATCATAATTAATTTTTACTCTTCTGGCCATGAATTAGATTGTTCTAATACTAGTCCTAAAACTTCCAAACTATAATATTTAGTCCCTTGGAGCAAGACGTGTATTTGTTTTTTGTTTTGCAAATCCAGATTCTAGAATAGTTTTCACAAATGATGTTCAGCTCTCACCATCTTTTTTTAACCAAAACTGTACTCTTAAATTGCATACATTTAATCTGGCTTTTCATTACTATTTTGTAAACCATTTCCCCTCATTTAGTAAATGTAGCATTCTGGAGTGTTTATATGAAGGGCACCATGAAAGCATCAGCTGGTGTTAGATAAAAGTATGTCCTGTATTGGTGCTGCTCTTTGTGGTGTAAAAAAAAAAAAGTAATTGGAGCAGCCAGTCCAAATGGTTGAGCTGATGGTACATCAAATCACCATGCAGAGACAAATACTCAACCATGAGTGACCTTAGACCAAGAGGAATATCAAATACCACTAACCCTTTTGAAACTGACTAGAAACAGACTTGGTATAAAAAAAACAGGAGTACTTGTGGCACCTTAAAGACTAACACATTTATTTAAGCATGAGCTTTCGTGAGCTACAGCTCACTTCTTCGGATGCATCGGATGCATCCGAAGAAGTGAGCTGTAGCTCACGAAAGCTCATGCTTAAATAAATGTGTTAGTCTTTAAGGTGCCACAAGTACTCCTGTTTTTTTTGCGGATACAGACTAACACGGCTGCTACTCTGAGACTTGGTATAGAGCACTGAACATTTGAAACCAACCAGGAGAAGGCAGAGCTGATTTTTGTGTGAAAGGAAAGATTCAGAAATATGCATTTTCTTCCATATAAACCAATATTTACTAAATACATCTACACTTTTCAAGAAAAAATGAAAAATTCCAGTTATATCAAAAAACACCACCTTTAGTCATACTTAATGCCTTTTCCTTTAGGATAGTTTTGCATATACTTAAGGCTGACCTTGTAAAGAAGTTAACTTAACCTTTTAGGGTTAGCCCTCCTCCGATTGAAGTCAGTGTGAGTTTTTCACTCCAGTGGGAACAGGATCAGGTCCTTATGCAAAACTGGATTCTTAATTGGAATCAAGCCAGATTTTTATTTTTTAAATATCTCTTTAAATAGAAAAAAATTTTATATTTAAAAAGCCTATTTCTGTTTCTTCAGGATCAAACAAAAATAGCTATAAATTATTTGCAGAGCCACTCTAACTTTGCATTTATGTTGTGGCATATTGTCAGTTTGGAGAATGGCTCAGGTTAGAGATTCAGGTACTAAGCAGGTGATCTTTATCATCACGTACCGAATCATTTTTAGTAATAATGTACTACCAGGGACACACATTTGTTCATGTTGTATTGTTCTTGATGTGTGAATTAGAGAGTTTGAATTCTGCTGTCAAACGTGCTAGGTTGCTAGTGCAGGGATCAGCAACCTTTGTCTCACAGCCTGACAGGGTAAGCCCCCTGGCGGGCTGGGCCGGTTTGTTTACCTTCTGCATCCGCAGGTTCGGCCAATCGCAGCTCCCACTTGCTGCAGTTAATCACTCCAGGCCAATGGGGGCTGCGGGAAGCGACGCGGGCTGAGGGATGTGCTGGCTGCTGCTTCCTGCAGCCCCCATTGGCCTGGAGTGGTGAACCGCAGCCAGTGGGAGCTGTGATTAGCCGAACCTGTGGATGCAGTAGGTAAACAAACCGGCCCGGACTGCCAGGGGGCTTACCCTGGCGGGCTGTGTGCCAAAGGATGCCAATCCCTGTCCTAGTGTAAACAGAGTCTGAATGAGCTCTTCCCTGACATCTAGTGGTGAGCTGTGGAAAAAGACTTCAGAAGCTGATCTCGTTTGCCTGGACACACCCACCCTGCCTAGGTGTTCAGCATGATGGGATTGCTTGCCCAAATGATCACTTATGGTTGGTGTTGGATCCCAGTCTCCTTGTTATTGGGGCAGGAGTAATAAAGCGTTGTTATCCTTGTTGTGTGAACCGAGGGCAGCAGAACTGTACCTGGCATACCCCAGTGGAGGGACTCACCCTCAACTGAACGGCACTTGCTAGGCAGAGGACATGGGTTCCAAAGTCTAATGACTTGAGAGAGGGTGGGCCTTGTTTAAGGGTCGTAGACACTGTTTGACCCTTCCTCTCTCCATGGTATAATAAAAAAGTTAATTTAGATTCAACTGAGAGTCTTGTTACATGCTGCAGAGCTGAAATCACTGATACCCAGGTCTAAGTATTAGACCTACTTTAGGATAGTGTCTCTATTGCAAGAGACTGGCCAGTGTGCACCAGCAGTGAGGCTCCCCCACTAACAGTTGAAATCAGTGAGAGACATCTTGGCAAGTGGTTGGCAGAGAGGTTGGTGGAGAGGGCCAGAGCAGAGCCCTGCAGAGAAGTGCGGCAAGTGGCCATTGGGGCATGTAAGGTGCCTCCTTACACCACACCCCCCACTTCCACACAGAGTGGGAGGTAAACTCTGCAGATGAACCTCTGAACTCTGGGGCTGCACTGGCCAAGGACAGCAACTGTGAGTGGGGTACAGAGAAGGGACGGGCACGTTGAAGGGACTTGGGTTGCTGGACTTAAGAACCTGAGGCGAAAGGACACTGCCCAAATTACTTGGGGGCTGGGTCTTTTGCTCATGGTTTGTGTTTATGAACCCTAGTTGCAGTGTTTTCCCAAATTAATTCTGAGTTACTTCCCTCCTTTTATTAAAAGTTTTTGCTACACTCAGACTGTGCTTGTGAGAGAGGAAGTGTTGCCTGTTAGAGGCATCCAGAGGGGTTGTGTGTAATTGTCCCAGGTCACTGGGTGGGGGCTCGAGCCGGTTTTGTGTTGTATTGTTGAAAAGGAACCACTAGATACTGAACCCGGCCCTTGTTGCTGCTGGCTCCACCTGGCAGAAGGGTTACACTAGCAATGGAACTAATGGCTAACAGGAGTACAGGTGCACATTCAGGGTTGAATGATGCCCTTCATAAGTTCAGGTGTACCTGCCAATTTGTGATGACTCTCACATTTTCAGTGGCTGATTCATTTTATACTCACACTATAACTAAGGAAAAAGAGACTAGGATTAGCAATCATATCTATGGATATTATTTGTCACTACAGTTTTTTCTTTTTACAGACCTGATACTTCAAGATAATTGAGTTTCCTGTGAGCTGCTGAATTGCCTTCACTCCTATTGCCTTGTCCTTACGTCGCTTAAAGTCACTGGGAGTTGAGGTCACTTAGCAACTTGCAGGAGGTGCTCAGGACCTGTAAGGGTCTAGCCCTATGGGCTGTCTATGCTACACAGGTCAAAATAAGACAGCTTATGTCAACCTAATTATGTCAGTGTACATACTACAGCCTTGTCCCGCCAATGTAAGTGCCCTACTATGCTGACATAATAACTCCAACTCCCCGAGAGGGATAAGGCTTATGTCAGTGTAGTTAGTGCAGCGTAGTGTCTGTGCAGACACTGCATCTCTTACATCAGCTTTCGTGTCAATTTCACAACAGGAGCCCTGCTGTCCTGGAGAGATGGGCAGTTGGATCCAGCTCCCAGCTGGAGTCAGGGTAAGAAGCTCAAGCGGCCTCGCGCCAGCTTTTGGTGGGGGAAGGGGCAAGAAGCCGAGGCAGCTGCACGCTGCTCCCCAATGGTGAGAAGCCCCAGGCGGCTTCCCCCGGCTCCCTGTGGGAAATGTGGAGGTGAAAAGCCTCAAACAGCTTTGTTCCACTCCCAGCGAGGACTGGGAAGCAAAGAAGGGGGACAGCCCGCTAGGAGCCTGTGTGGCAGCCAGGCTCCAGGCAGGGAGCTGCCAGCAGAGCTCAGAGACCAGGCTCTCAGCTCCCCACACTGCCCTCTATTAGGTCAGCAGAAATGCTCCTGGTGAGGCCATGCACCACCAACCCAAAGAGGGTAGTGTGGACATACACCACCACATTAATTACTGTGGTGGATGTAAGTTGACCTAATATAAGTAGACTTAGGTTTGTAGTGTACACAAACCCTAAAAGACTAACTTTAACCTGTGAAAATTTCATAGGTGACTGTTTTATCCCACAAGTACTCTGGGGTTGTCCTCCTCCTTCCCTTTTCCTTCCTCCTTCTACTACTGACAGTAGAGATTACTGAGTTGATGGAACTGTGATAGAGGAGATATTGAGGGGACTTTCAAAGGCACAAATGAGTTAGATGCCCAACTCCCATTGATATTCAATGGGAGTTGGGCACTCTCCCTCTTTACTTCTTCCTCACCCACTTTGTTCCCTTCTTCAATTTGCATACTGCAGTCTTACTGAATAAAATACATTTAATTAGCAGGATTTATGCAATGAGTGCAATTTCCCCTAGGCATAGGACCATCATCATTTCTGTCCTGAAAGGGTGTAAGATGGGCTCAGTCCTTAAACAGGCTGTGTGCTGGCCCTGTACATGGGGGGGGGATTTCACTCAGACTGATTTACTGGACTAGTATATATAGCTATTTATGCAAAGGAATAATATGTATGTTGATGTCTGTGGTACAGACTGTGAAATAATGCTTTTTTATTTTCTCATCAGGTTTATACATTTTTAACAGAATGCAATAGACCCTGCTGTAACTGTCAAAATCACTGTATAAGGTTATCTGTAAAATGTACTGCTATTATTCAGTTTGTTTGAAATAGTGAACTTGTAGCTAACAAAAGTATGAATCCCACATTTTAGCTAGGTTTTTAAGAGCACTGTAAAATGCTATAGGAGTTCCTCTGTTAAATTAGTAGGATCCAGAGTACTGTATCTACTTAATAGGTGGCAGCATGCCTTCCTTTTCTAGAGAGCTTGTCACTATTGTGGACACTGCAAATTCATAGACTGGACGTGAAACTAGTTAAACTGTTCTGTTACGGTTATTGGAAAGTGGTGGGAGAAGGAGGGAGTAATTCCAAGCAGGAGTTCCTAATAAGGTTTTAGGAGTAGATCGTGAGCTAGTGTTATGTTGACTGACACTAGCTGCAGATCTGGCCCATAAAATCCTTTGCTTTTGGCTTTTGCTCTTGACTAGCATTTCATTGACAGTGAGTTGTGGAGAGAAATGAAGAAGCTATCTCCCTTCTCTCTCCCTGTCTGTTTATAAACATAAATAAGTAAAATATATTACAACTTTGGACCTAGAATCTTGGAAGTAACACTGTTTTGGGATGAAGTGTACAGATGGGCCTGCACAAGACCTATGTGCCACATAAGCCCTAATTTGAGGATGTAAGGGGGATCTCAGTGGTACACAGCCCTTGTACTGGCCCCTTGCCAGAAGGGTAATTCCTGCCCTTCAGGATATCCATCCACTCCAGAAAGTTGATTTTCTGAGCTTAATAATGATACGTGTGTGTTCTATTTTGACTGGTCACACATCTAAATGAAACTTTGAAAACATGTTTGGGGACAGCATGGGTTTCGTCTGTACATCTGCCTCATGACACAAAGCACCATACGTATTTATGGTGCTGTACGAATAATTAATTATATATAATGGTATCTATAGCCCATCCTAAATCTGCAAAGACTAATTGCTTTAATCTTATATTAAGACAAAAGAGCATCTTGGCAAAAAGCCTTCTGATTTTGAATGACCCCAATCTAGTTCCACAATCCTATTACTGGTATCCTTAGGACCAACCCACAACAGTGTGTATTCTATTCCATCAACAATACCAATAATGGCTCTTCTTTCCTGCTACCAAGAAGCTCACACAAAAGTTCCCAAGAGCACTTTGCATCAGGAAAACCTTTTCCCTATAATATATACAAAGAATGTTTTATTTGTATCAAAATGGAAGGCTTTCATTACAGACTGTGAAAATGGTAGCAAATTCATAAGTACAGGGTTGAAATGGTCTGGACATTCACATACTGTGCACATGTTTGTTTCTAAAGAAGAATCTATGCAGCTGTGTGGTATTGTATGAAATGTTTCATTTTTATGTATATATATATTGTAAATAAACAGGATGCTGTATATTTTTGCTATTGTTTATCCCCTGTGAAATAGATGTTAGTCACTGCGTATTAACAAAAATAGGTGTTTGTATCCAAATTTGAACAGAAACATGAATACCTTAGCTTCTCACGTAGCAAAATGTACATCCCCTCCCCTCTATCCTTTATCATTGTTGCCTCAAGTAAACTTTAAACCTAAAACTATAATTATATTGATGAATGTAGCAAGAAAATGGCTGCATTTTTTCAATATAGTCCAATGAATTTACTAGAATTCAATTCTAATGCCTGTATTCATATTTTCTCAATAGCAAATTATTCAAACAATGCTCATGATGGGTGAAATTACTCCCTGTGCACACACAATGCCTAGTCACCTCCTAGGTTGTTGGTAGGGATCAAGTGGCACTAGTATCTTGAACAGGCCTTGTGAAGGTTGCTGCACCAGGTGAATTTCACCCACTAAAATAATCATGCTTTAGAAGTAGGAGCTAGAGACAAAGTGATCAAGCATATTCCATACCATGTTAACACTGTACAAGATAGTATTCAGTATTTATGAAAAATAGAAGTTGAGAAACGGGTCTAAAAATAAATATTTATTTTCCAAGCTTGCTTTGTAGCCTAGGATAAGGACAAGTCTTGCAGTAATATTTGTTTTAAACATGAGCACAAATTTGAAGGAAAATGTATTAGTCGCTTTTACAGAGCTTTTCAAACTGTTGCATATATACAGTGTTTCAGCCAAGATACAGACTGTAAAAGGTATTTTTTCATAAGACTTGAACTTTAGATTGTTTATACTAAATCCATTTTCTAGAGTCCCTATGTAAGTTAAGGTTCACCCAGCTGCAGTACAAACACTACAGTGTGATGTACACTTGATGCCAGGTAATTTCCAATGGGGTTTTCAAATGTGTCATGACTCATGGGTGATCTTTTGCTCCTGCTAATGTCACTATACTTTGTGCTGTTCATATTAAACATAAGCAAATAGATTACAGTGTTTCCCAGTTTGTGTGTAAATAAATAAAAGAGTAATAAGTTCTGTAATCTGTTACCAATATAGTTTTTAAACATTAAAAATGTGATCTAAAATAATGAGAATGTTACGTTCATTCTTTCAAGGGGACAAATATGTGTTTGTTACAATCTGTTAAATAGCATGAGCTAGCAGCTCTTACTCATGTCGAGTAGTATTTATGCAAGTAATCCCATTGAACTCAAGGCTTGCATCCCTGGGTACCAGTTGTACTAGACTCTCAGGGAATTGATAAGTGGGATTGGATAACATTTTCAAAGTCAACTAAATACCACGGACTTCCATTGACACCTAGGTGCTTTGGAAAAAAATTGTTTTTCGCCTTTAAGTCACTAGTATAACTATAGCTCCAGTCATGGTGAACAATGCTTGTGGAAAGAATTGGTGGCTACAATTCCACCCTCAGTCTAAAATCTTCTCCCTGAATAACTCAACTGAATGAAAGGGAACTACTTGGGGTGGGGGTGTTAAAATAAAAAGGAATCTTTTCCTAGCACCCACCCACCCACCTCATGAGGGAGGGAAAGGGGCCAGAGGAGCCAGGCATCAAAAAGATCCTTGACCAACCTCTGCCATGCCTCCACTCCCTCTCCATACACAATAGCCTAGGGAGCTCTCATGGAGCAGGGCTCCATGCAACATGCATGCCTCTATTCAGCCTCTGCTAACCCAGCCCCCCTTGTTTGGCAGAACTGCACCATTTCCACTTTCAGAGGGCATTCTGAATTACCATCTTTGCTCTATAATTACTGGGTAAGGGAGTGTGATTTGGTGAAACTGAAAACTTAAACAGAGAAGCAATTTTCTCTCCATTTCTCTCCCATCCCCGTTCTTTCCTCATTTGGAGAGCCCAGGGCAGGAACATATTCCCTCTTGCTCCTCAGGCTGTAGCATATGTTAAGACCACTGCAAGAGAGCTTGTAAGAGGTACTGGGGGTTGGAAGCAATAAAGATGAGTGATAAGGACTTCCAAGCGTGGCTCCATGACACAGGATTTTGACTCCTTGTTGTCCTATAACTTGTCCTCTCCCCCATTACCATGCAGTGGAGCAGCATCAGTTGTGCTGCATAATTCAAAGCTGCCAGCAGTCCCCACTCGGACCATGGGGTTTGTGCTAGAGGGCTTTGTGGCAAAAGCAGAGGCCCCTGGAGGGTGTGTATCATGGGTTACAGAATTGTTAAATAGAAGCTTTTGGTCTGGCATTCATCATAAGTATTAAAATCAAACACCTTATCTTTCTGTTTCAACTTAGAGAAAATAATAAATTTGTAAATGCCACAGCTTTGGCTAGGAACAGCAGTCTTCTTACTGGTTTAATGGTCCTTGGCTTTGCCAAGGTATTTGCTCATCAGGATTTATTGCTTACAAAATAGGGGATTACCAGAATGCTCAGAAAAACGTGTTGCTTGAGTTAGATTTAGATAATATGGCAAAGAAATAAATTGGAATAGGCAGGAGTAAGAGCTGCTCCTGAGGAAGGCCACTGTGCAATCTAGTCCACTGAGCAAGGCAGCTTTACAGGCCTGACTTGGTTCCTTATTGATCAAAGTCCATTTAAGAACTTCACTGAACTGATTTTCCAAGACCTGCTGGCTATTGGCCCTAGCTACCAAAAAGACCACCCCTTCTTCCACAACCATGACCACACACGACATCTTCACTTCATTAGAAAATAAAACTGGAAAGTCTCATACTGCAGAAACAGAACATTCCTAGATTATATAGCCCCAAGAACCCCCCTCACTCCTGGATTATGCCCTGCCACTTTTCTCTGCTCAACTCTATATCCCAAGCCCAGTAGGAAAGTGCTAGCTACCTATCTATCTGTCTCCAACTCTCTCTCGACTCTTCATTTAGGAGTGTGTTCCCCTAGCATCCATCGTCCATCTTGGACAGTGACTTGCTGGTGCATGTTAACTTCAGCCTGGTGAGTTAGTCATGGCCCTGTCATGACTAGAGCAGCACCGGGTCAGGTGTATGGACAGATTTTGTGCCCTTCTGAAAATCCAGCTTGAGTGCTCCAGGCTACACTTGCCCCTATCCATCTGATCTCCTCTCACATGCAGGGGACTTGTGTTCAGCTAACAGACCCTTTTTGAAAATGTGTCTCAAAGCTGCCATTTTACCAGCATGGCTTGCTACATGCACCCACTAAAGCTTTAGAAAAATTTGGCCATGGTACTAAGGCTTGGTACTAGCTTTATTGGTGGAGGGATACAGAGAATAGTCCCAATGGTGTGGTCTGGCATGAAGGGTCCACTCGGACTCATTGGCATGACCTATATAACTCATTTGTGGGTTTGCCACTGATGAATAATGCATCCAGCTCAAATTATGCTGAAAGAACCTTTATAGCACACCATTCTGTATTTCCTATATAACACATGGGTAGAATGTTTCCAGGCTCTTAGGAATACTGCAGCCAATTGTGCATTTTATGAGTGCCTCTTACAAATGCCACAGAAACAGCAAAATCTTCAGATAAAACATCCCACAAGCTTGCCAGTTTTGTTGCAGGAACTGACACTGAACTGCAGCAAAATTAATGAGGCCTCCCTTCCCTTCCCCCTGACAGAAAACAACTTTATAGTTTGCAGCACCATAGAAATGGCCATCAAGCAAATAATCACCTGTGAGACAGCATTCCAAAGAGGTGACAGAAGGTACTGCCAGGCAAGGAGGCTAGCATGAGAGCTCAACTAAGCTGTAGTGTGGAAGGTGTGAGCAGACAGAATTCAAACGGGTTTTAATACAGTTCAAGAGAGCACCTTGAAGTAAATACAATGTAATTCCAAGCCAGAATGGAACTGTGTGAACACACCACTCAGAATCATAGCAGCAGGAGCAATTTATTTGTAACCATTCAAGGAATTTGTGGCTGCATCTGGATAAGACACAAATAAATAGCGTCATATATAATCTCTGAAGACCCATACCCTGTACACAGTATATTTTGTATGCTCTCTGCATACACTGATTATTGGGGTCAGCTTCCACATGGTCCAGTCAGGGCTGTCCCTACCCATACGCAAAGTATGCAGCTGCTCCAGCCCCTGCTCCACCTCTTCCCCATGGCCCCAGCCCCTGCTCTGCCCCAGTCCCTCCCCCACTCCCCTGAGGACTGCCTCCCATCCCCCAAGGCTGAGCAGGAGGGGAACTGCCCCCCAACACTCATCAGCGGTGTGGCTGGGAGCCAGGGGAGTGGAGCAGGCTGGAGCTGGGTCACTCCACTTCCCGCCGCCCCATGCGTGCGGGGGTCAGGCCTGCCCTGCACTCACCAGGAAGTGGAGCAACCCTGCCCCAACCCACTCTGCTCTGCCTGCTCATGCTGGGGGGCGGTTTCCCCCTTCCCCCCCAAGCTATCCCCCCACACACACATGGAGGCCTGAGGCCAGCCCCACACAGCCCCCATGCGGGAGGTTGCTTTGCGAACAGGGGCTGCTAACAGGGAGTTTCGCAAGGGAGTTCTCCAGGTGAAGGAGGAGCAAATGCAGCATCTGTGGGCTAAGTGACTGTCTGTAGTGTGTGTTTGTTTGTGTTTGGGGGTTACTTGCTGTGTGCTGAGCTTGTGTTTGTCAGTCTGTTTGTTTGTTTGGGTTGTTTGAAGGACCGTGTGCTGTGGCTGGCAGTTGGAGGCCATGAGCTTTCAAAGGAAGGTTTGAAAGCTCGAAGCCTCTGGTAATTGGCTGAGCCTTAATCAGTGGGCGGGGCATTCACTCAGGCCAGGGCTTTATAAAGCCGCGCACAAGCAACCAGGGAGCTTTGCGAACAGGCGCTGCTAACAGGGAGTTTCGCAAGGGAGTTGGGAAGGGAGCGGGAGTCCCTTGTCGGTCCTAACCCTTCACCTGTAGTCCCCTTAAAACCTATAAACCAAACCACAATCCAAAACCCCTTTCTGTAAACCACCCTTCCATTAACTAGGAGACAATGCAGGCAGAAGCCCAGCAGCAGAGTGGGGGCTATCCAGTTTATTGCACTGAGTGTTGCATGTATGATTACCTGCCCTTTGGGCGGGTGGCGTAAGTGTGCAGTCGGTGCAAGGAGCTCCTGGCCCTCAGAGACCATGTACGGACTTTGGAGGCCAGGGTGGCGGAACTTGAGGAGCTAAGAGAGGCAGAGATGTATGTTGATGAGGCTTTCTGGGACACTGTAGAATTGTCCCACCTCCGCTCAGACAGCCCCTGCGCTGTTGAGGAGTATGAAAGGCCCAGGGAAGCAGAGCAGTCAATGGGAGCAGAGGGAAACCTTCCCATAGTTGGGACCCTCCTTCCAGATGGTGCTGGGGTTGCCTCTCGCACTGAGGTTGCCTCTCTGGGGGAGGGAACTCCAGTTTCTAGGAAAAGGCAGGTGTTAGTAATGGGAGATTCGATTATTAGAAATGTAGATAGCTGGGTTTGTGATGACCGGGAGAACTGTATGGTGACTTGCCTGCCTGGTGCGAAGGTTGCTGATCTCTCGAGGCATCTAGACAGACTTATGTGTAGTGCCGGGAGGAGCCGGTGGTCGTGGTACATGTAGGTACCAATGACATAGGGAAGGGTAGGAGAGATGTCCTGGAAGCCAAATTTAGGCTGCTAGGGAAGAGACTGAAATCCAGGACCTCTATGGTGGCATTCTCAGAAATGCTCCCAGTTCCACGCGCAGGGCCAGGTAGGCAGGCAGAGCTTCAGAGTCTCAACGCGTGGATGAGACGATGGTGTTGAGAGGAGGGGTTCACGTTCATTAGGAACTGGGGAAACTTCTGGGATGGGAGGAGCCTATACAGGAGAGATGGGCTCCACCTAAACCAAAGTGGAACCAGACTGCTGGCACTAAACATTAAAAAGGTTGTAGAGCAGTTTTTAAACTAGGAGATGGGAGAAAGCCAACTGCTGCAGAGGAGCATGTGGATAGGACACAGACTTCTCTTAGGGGAGAGTCTGATGATAGAGAATCTCCAGGTTATAGTCAGGAGCAGAGGACGGAAGAGTATAATGTAAGGGCCGGGTCAGATGATAAACAGTCACACAAAAAAGAATCTGGCACATCAGAAAAGGGCAGACAAATAAACAGGGGCAAGTTTTTAAAGTGCTTGTACACAAATGCCAGAAGTCTAAATAATAAGATGGGTGAACTAGAGTGCCTGGTGATAAAGGAGGATATTGATATAATAGGCATCACAGAAACCTGGTGGACTGAGAGCAATCAATGGGACACAATCATTCCGGGGTACAAAATATATCGGAAGGACAGAACAGGTCATGCAGGGGGAGGAGTGGCACTATATGTGAAAGAAAGTGTAGATTCAAATGAAGTAAAAATCTTAAGCGAATCCACATGTTCCATAGAATCTCTATGGATAGAAATTTCATGCTCTAATAAAAATATAACATTAGGGATCTATTATCGACCACCTGACCAGGACAGTAATAGTGATGATGAAATGCTAAGGGAAATTAGAGAGGCTATCAAAATTAAGAACCCAATATATTGGGGGATTTCAATTATCCCCATATTGACTGGGAACATTTCACTTCAGGACGAAATGCAGAGATAAAATTTCTCGATACTTTAAATGACTGCTTCATGGAGCAGCTGGTACAGGAACCCACAAGGGGAGAGGCAACTCTAGATTTAATCCTGAGTGGAGCGCAGGAGCTGGTCCAAGAGGTAACTATAGCAGGACCACTTGGAAATAGTGACCATAATACAATAGCATTCAACATCCCTGTGGTGGGAAGAACACCTCAACAGCCCAACACTGTGGCATTTAATTTCAAAAGGGGGAACTATACAAAAATGAGGGGGTTAGTTAAACAAAAGTTAAAAGGTACAGTGACTAAAGTGAAATCCCTGCAAGTTGCGTGGGCCCTTTTTAAAGACACCATAATAGAGGCCCAACTTCAGTGTATACCCCAAATTAAGAAACACAGTAAAAGAACTAAAAAAGAGCCACCGTGGCTTAACAACCATGTAAAAGAAGCAGTGAGAGATAAAAAGACTTCCTTTAAAAAGTGGAAGTCAAATCCTAGTGAGGCAAATAGAAAGGAGCACAAACACTGCCAACTTAAGTGCAAGAGTGTAATAAGAAAAGCCAAAGAGGAGTTTGAAGAACGGCTAGCCAAAAACTCCAAACGTAATAACAAAATGTTTTTTAAGTACATCAGAAGCAGGAAGCCAGCTAAACAACCAGTGGGGCCCCTTGATGATGAAAATACAAAAGGAGCGCTTAAAGACGATAAAGTCATTGCGGAGAAACTAAATGGATTCTTTGCTTCAGTCTTCACGGCTGAGGATGTTAGGGAGATTCCCAAACCTGAGCCGGCTTTTGTAGGTGATAAATCTGAGGAACTGTCACAGATTGAAGTGTCATTAGAGGAGGTTTTGGAATTAATTGATAAACTCAACATTAACAAGTCACCGGGACCAGATGGCATTCACCCAAGAGTTCTGAAAGAACTCAAATGTGAAGTTGCGGAACTATTAACTAAGGTTTGTAACCTGTCCTTTAAATCAGCTTCGGTACCCAATGACTGGAAGTTAGCTAATGTAACACCAATATTTAAAAAGGGCTCTAGAGGTGATCCGGGCAATTACAGACTGGTAAGTCTAACGTCGGTACCGGGTAAATTAGTTGAAACAATAATTAAGAATAAAATTGTCAGGCACATAGAAAAACATAAACTGTTGAGCAGTAGTCAACATGGTTTCTGTAAAGGGAAATCATGTCTTACTAATCTATTAGAGTTCTTTGAAGGGGTCAACAAACATGTGGACAAGGGGGATCCGGTGGACATAGTGTACTTAGATTTCCAGAAAGCCTTTAACAAGGTCCCTCACCAAAGGCTCTTACGTAAATTAAGCTGTCATGGGATAAAAGGGAAGGTCCTTTCATGGACTGAGAACTGGTTAAAAGACAGGGAACAAAGGGTAAGAATTAATGGTAAATTCTCAGAATGGAGAGGGGTAACTAGTGGTGTTCCCCAAGGGTCAGTCCTAGGACCAATCCTATTCAATTTATTCATAAATGATCTGGAGAAAGGGGTAAACAGTGAGGTGGCAAAGTTTGCAGATGATACTAAACTGCTTAAGATAGTTAAGACCAAAGCAGATTGTGAAGAACTTCAAAAAGATCTCATAAAACTAAGTGATTGGGCAACAAAATGGCAAATGAAATTTAATGTGGATAAATGTAAAGTAATGCACATTGGAAAAAATAACCCCAACTATACATACAATATGATGGGGGCTAATTTAGCTACAACGAGTCAGGAAAAAGATCTTGGAGTCATTGTGGATAGTTCTCTGAAGATGTCCACGCAGTATGCAAAGGCAGTCAAAAAAGCAAACAGGATGTTAGGAATCATTAAAAAGGGGATAGAGAATAAGATTGCCCTTATATAAATCCATGGTACGCCCACATCTCGAATACTGTGTACAGATGTGGTCTCCTCACCTCAAAAAAGATATTCTAGCACTAGAAAAGGTTCAGAAAAGGGCAATTAAAATGCTTAGGGGGTTAGAGAGGGTCCCATACGAGGAAAGATTAAAGAGGCTAGGACTCTTCAGCTTGGAAAAGAGAAGACTAAGTGGGGATATGATAGAGGTATATAAAATCATGAGTGATGTTGAGAAAGTGGATAAGGAAAAGTTATTTACTTATTCCCATAATACAAGAACTAGGGATCACCAAATGAAATTAATAGGCAGCAGGTTTAAAACAAATAAAAGGAAGTTCTTCTTCATGCAGCGCACAGTCAACTTGTGGAACTCCTTACCTGAGGAGGTTGTGAAGGCTAGGACTATAACAATGTTTAAAAGGGAACTGGATAAATTCATGGTGGCTAAGTCCATAAATGGCTATTAGCCAGGATGGGTAAGAATGGTGTCCCAAGCCTCTGTTTGTCAGAGGATGGAGATGGATGGCAGGAGAGAGATCACTTGATCATTGCCTGTTAGGTTCACTCCCTCTGAACACCTGGCATTGGCCACTGTCGGTAGACAGATACTGGGCTAGATGGACCTTTGGTCTGACCCGGTACGGCCGTTCTTATGTTCTTATGTAGGGCACCAAAATGACTAGGGACAGCCCTGGGTCCAGTCCAGTAAGTCTGCATCTTTTTCTTGGGTGCCTCACAGTCAATGGAAGTTTTGCTTGTGTAAGGAACACAAAACCAAGCTCTAAAGTTGTCATTTATTTTTTCAATTTTATGTACAAGCTTTGGCCAAGATTTTCAGAAGTGATCAGTGATTTTGGCTGCCTCAGTGTTTGGGTTCCTGATTTGAAACATACGGTGAGACTTGATTTTCAGAAAGAGCCTCTGAAAATCAGACCCCTATGGGTGTCTCAAGTTAGCCACCCAAACACTGAGGTAGCCAAAATCACTGGTTGCTTTTGAAAATCTTGGCCTGTTTTCCTAGCTCATTAAATATTTAACTAGCCTGTACAGAAAGTGACATGTAAGGTGTGAAAAACATGAACTACATTGTTCCCTCTGTTCAGCCCCACTGAAGTCACATGTTTAACCCCATAAAGTCAGTGGGATTGTACAGATGTACCTGGGGGAGAATACATCCCCACTTCTGCAGCTGCTGGTCCTTCAGAAGTTCACAGCTTCTTTGTAAGTAAATCTCTAATTAAATAGAATTCCTCTAGCTACTGCGTAACTCTGCTTCTCTGGACTAAACATGATGGACTCAGCCCTCTCCCCTGTTCAATTGGCTTTGAGCAGGGAGGTGGGTGCAGGTGGACACAAGTCATCAGGCTGCAGTAGTCTTCATAGCGGCTGTCTCCCTGCCCTCTTCCAGTGGGAGAGGGGACAGAGGGTTGCGCCAGGAGGATCAGAATTGACATCTCCACTTCAAGCCCCTCAGATCACAGCGCCATGACACACAGGATGTGGATTCGTTACAACACTCTACAGCCTGCCCTTCTCTCCATCCCCATGCAGTGGAACAGCCCCATTTATGCTGCTGGTGGAGCCTTCTGCAATCCTCACTTGGGCCACAGGATTTGTGTTAATAGAAGCCAAACTTAAAATACTCTGCTCACCAGTGTTGGTAGCAGTTATTCTTCCAATATTGAGATGTTAGTAAAAGAACCAAATGAAAGATTGCAAAAGCCTTTGTGGGCCTCTGACACTCTATCTCAGCATTTCCCCTCTTGTTTCTATAGAAACAAATCTCACTTTGGTTCACTATTAGCAGGGAGGACACAGAAAGCTACCAAAGGCCGTGGCTGACAAAATCCAATACCTCTATGCGGTGCCAATACATTACTGTCTTGTGGGTCATGTGCTCCCCCTCCCAATGAAAATCAGCAGTTTCATGACCCTTGCTAAGCACCTCCCCTGAGAAGTGGGAGAATGACCACTAACAGCATTATTCCTATACAGCACACTGGGAATCTCAACATATGCAACTGGTGCCATTTAAATAGCACATGCAAGTTTGGTAACAGTAAATGAACAGAAGTGTATTTTGCGTATGCTCATCTTAGCTCACTCTCACCATTCTGGTTATGTCTGATACAATGGTAGCTGAAGAAAGACTTAAGTACAACTGTTTGCAGAGCCAAATGCTGCTCTCAGTTACACTGATGTCACAGAGTAACTCCATGGAGGCCTTTCATATGTATGTCTATAGCCCTTATTTTCCATGAATGATTAGTAGAATGCAGGGGCGGCTCTAGGCACCAGCAAACCAAGCTGTTGCCTAGGGCGGCCAAATCTAGGGGGCGGCAGGCTGGGCCGGTGGACCTGCCGCAGTCATGCCTGCGGGAGTCCACGGGGCCGGCGACGGGACCCCGCCGGCAGCGAGACCGGACGGCGGCGGCGCCGCTCGCTCGGCTCTGGACCTCTCACTGCAGGCATGCATGCGCGCGCGCGCCCCGCCGGCCGCGCCCGCGTCCGCCCGCGCCCGCCGCCGCTGCGCGCTCCCCGCGGCTCCCGTGGCTCGGCCAGTCTCGCGCCTGCGGCAGTCGGTCCGCCGCCGCGGCTCGGCGGACCTGCCGGAGCCGCTGGAGGGCCGGAGGCGAGGGGGGAGGGACGAGGACCGAGGGACCACAAGAGGCGCTGGGGCACCCTGGCTGCCTAAGCCCCTGCCGTAGCCCTGCAGAATGACACACGTAGGAAATCTCCATTTCTCAGTAGGATCAGACTTCTGTGCTACCAAGATTTCAAACCAGGTCAAGAGCAAAGAGTCTGTTGGCCATATGTGTTCCTGGCTGTTCAATTTTCCACATAAATGAGAAGTATAGGGCATCTATAACATCCTTTGAGAGAGAACCAAGCATGTTAAATAGCACAAAGTTGTTGTTTTATCTAAGGCAATTAGAAAGGAATATGATGCTGCCAGGAGCCAAAATACTGCAAAGTGTTACAATAACAAAGAAACTTATAGAGAGGATGCAGAGATTTTTTTCCATGTCAGATCAGATTAATGACTTGCACATGGACCACAGTAAAAGCAGCAGAATACAGATGTCAGGACATTTGTAGAACACATTTTTTGAAACCATAACCAAAGCTTGTAATTTACTATGATGTAAGAAAATTATATGTTCACTGATGGAGCTGGCTTTTGCAGAGCACCAAGTCTTTTGTAGATCGAGATATGCAATGGTTCCCAGTAGTATTTTTACGCTAAAGCTGATGCTCCTAGTAATTCTCCAAAGCTGTGTATAGATAATCGGAAAAGTACCAGATGCTGAGGAAATGGCTTCACAGGCATAACAAGGAATTATATATCTCTTGCAATTAGATCATCTGTTTGTTATAGACAGAAATGGATTCTCATCAATGTCAAGCAGCACAAAACAACTTGAAAGCTGCCCTGCAGGCTGCAAGGACAGTTAAGCATATCCCTGATGTAGAGGAATCCTTGGGCAGCATAAAGCTGACATAGAGGGATCTATGCCACCTGTCCATCTTCCTTTTGTACAGTGCTCCAGTTTAACTTTGCCTATTCTAAGAGTATATCTACATTTAAAATGCTACAGCAGGCAACTGCACTGCTGTACCACTTCAGTGTAGACACACCAACAGGAGGGGTTCTCCTGTCAGCATAGATAATCTACCTCCCCAAGAAGCGGTAGCTAGGTTGATGGAAAAAATCTTCACTGGGGATTTCAGTTGGTTTAACTAAGTCACTCAGGATTGTGGATTTTTCACACCTCTGACTGACATAGTTAAAGTGGTAATAGGTAATAAAAAAAGTTACCTAATTTTCTATTTTAGCTCAGGCTAAATTACAGCAGGGGCTGTTTTAGCTGCTGGCTAGCTGCAGGACCAGTGAACCAAAAGGAAGCTTACCGCCATCTCTCCTTCTCACCTCTTCTCAACCACACTGAGCATGAACTCTGCACAGCTAAGGAGACATCCTAAAGGGACGGCCAAACCCAGCTGGGCAACAAAACTACAGTACTAGTTGTGTGGAAGCAAAATGAACCAGACAAACCTTGGATCTGTGTAGAACAGGAAGACTCTATTCTGTAGATTCTTTAATCGTCCTATGCAAAACATTAAACCTCTTCAAATAGGTACACACCCGTGTGTTGGTTCAATGCTCTCTGTATGGGACACAGAGTCAGCCCTGTTTGCCAGGGTTAGAAATAACCTGCACTTCCCTTCAGGGAATCTGGATACCAGCTAGACTCAGGGCAGTTATCTAAGAAGGGAAGAATCTTGGCTATAGGTATCTTATGAAATAGTTCAGACCTAGTAATCAAAATCATTCCAAACAGAACAAGAAAAGAGCTTTGGCCATAATTTTTTTCTTTATACTTTCCTGACAGCTGTGAATACACTGTGGTCGGTGCAATCCAACAATATTCACTGAAGCAGCCACAGAAAGGTGAACATTGCACCACCCTGTGCTGGTGAGGCTCCTTGCAGCACAGGGGCATTTACCCAGAGGAGGGCCATGCAGTGATTCCACCATCACCCCTCCTTGGAGATCCCCCTGAGGGCAGCAACTGTGACTCTCCTCAGCTCTATCAGAGTTCCATGCACAGAGACACTGAACCACTGCACTCCCCAACCACCCTTCCTGGTCAGAATCCTGCTTTTGGGGGCTGCACCCACCCCTTATTGCTCCTAGGTGCAAAGAAGATTTCAGTGGCTTGGTGCCACTGAAACCTCCCACTAGCAAATTTTCTGTCTTGGGGGCCTTCTATGTCCAGCAGAAACCAGTATACACGTTCCATGAATCCAGCCCTGTAACTGTAAACCAGATTAGCTAAGCATGTGTTTGTATAAAAATATGCTGCATTTTGAAGACACATGGGCTAACCCACAGCTAACAAGGGTGCCAGTTTTTTTAAGTGTGGAAAATTATCCAGTAATGACTTGGTCTGGGGCAACTAACTTATTTCACATAGGACAGTAAATAGCCATCAACTGGTTAGAACTTTCAGTCTTTACTGGCCTGCACCTGAGATAAACTAGTGACTCAGAGATAAAATGCTAGTACCAATTAGCAGTCCCCCAAACTGCTCCAAGCCCTAAAAGCATTGGGGGAAAAGCACTGTGCAGTGCCCCATACTTTCTAATGCAGGAATGGTAACACTGATCTATGGAAAAGCTGAAGGGCCAGATCCTCAGCTGGTGCAAATTGGCATAGTTCTATTTAATAACTTTATTCATACTACCTGAGGATCTGGCCTATGTGTTTGAAGTGAAACAGCAAACCTGCTCATGATTTCCTTTGTGGATTATTTTGAAGGCAATATCTGGAAGCTTTCAACTCTTGCTCCATTTTATCATTACTAGAGAATTAGTACTTCACTGGTGCAAGCCTTTGAAAGAAATGAAAAATTAACTAAGCTGCCTTTGCAACAGACATGGAGAATCAACAAGCAAGCAGGGACATAAAAAGCAATGAAGAGGAAGGTTACTCTATTATGGAAAACAAGGGGAAAAACTGCTGCTTTGTGGTTATAGCAAAGAAAAAACTTCCACGGTAGTTCTGGGTTGTTTATGTCTATTTTCCACCAAAGCTCAGACGGGGGAAAAATAAAATTAAAGTCAAGCCCAGGTGAGCAGTAACAAGTAGTTAGTGATGGCTATTTAGGGTGTGGTGTGAAAAAGGCTTGTGACTTTAGTTTAATTTTATGTGTCCGCAATACAAAAACTCCCTTATAGCTGACAGTCATTCTGACAGAGTCAGAAGAGAGGCCAGGAAATGACTGAGCATAAAGTTCCCCAGATCAGTATTGATAGAAATGTGAAGGGATGGTTTGAATATAGCTACCTATGCTGTACCCCATTAGGCAAAACGCCCACTGAAGTGCATGGGAATTACAAGATTGGGCCTCAAAGGTTTTTATGGTCTTTAGTTAACATTATCTCAAGCGTATCCCATGCTTCTAAAGCCTGCACCTTATATCGATTTTAATGGCAGTGCACCACTGACCGCTCTGGACAGCATTCTCAACTCGGATGCACTGGCCAGGTAGACAGGAAAAGTTGAAATTCATTTGCTCATCATCACAGGTGACCACGCACAGCTCATCAGCACAGGTGACCACGCACAGCTCATCAGCACAGTTAACAATGCAGTCTCCTGAGAATCGAAAAGAGCCCCAGCATGGACCGCTCGGGAGGTAATGGATCTGATCGCTATATGGGGAGAGGATTCAGTGCTAACAGAACTAAAGTATTTGAAAGAATTTCTAAGGCTATGACTGCTAAAGGCCACAGCAGGGACTCCGTGCAGTGCAGAGTGAAAGTTAAGGAGCTCAGACAAGCCTACCAGAAAACCAAAGAAGCAAATGGAAGGTCAAACATGCCGCTTCTATGCTGAGCTGCATGCCCTGACTGTGGATTCCGAGGTGGGGTTGTAATCTCTGCCATGTCTGAGGATTATGCAGACGGGAAGATGAAGAGGAAGAAGAAGAGGAAGACCTCGCAGAGAGCACACAGCACCGTGACCCCAGCAGCCAGGAGCTTTTATCACCCTGACGGAATTACCCTGCTCCCAGCCCTCACAAGCAACTATTGCAGAGAATGACGCCCTGGAAGGGAGCTCTGGTGAGTGTACCTTTGCAAATAGCAAACAGTGTTTTTTAAGCAAGCCTTTTTTAATGATTGATTTGCCCTGAGGACTTGGGATGCTAGTTACTTAGAAAAGTTTGTTAACATGTCCGGGATTGAGAGGAAATCCTCCAGGGACATCTCGATGAAGCGCTCCTGTAGGTACTCCAGAAGCCTTTGCAGAAGGTTTCTGGGCAAGGCATCCTTGTTCTGCCCAGACACTTTACCATGCCATGCATGTAGCAAGTAATCAGGTATCATTCGGGACTGCTGGCATTCAAGAAGCATCCGCTCTTTATCTTGTTCTGTTATCCTCAGCAAAGTGATATCGTTCAGGATAACCTGGTTAAAAATCAGGAATTTAAGTAAGGGGGGTGGCCATTTTTCTACTGGGTTCGTGGAATGCAGCAGCTTAAAAACACTTTCCTGCGGTGAAATGCCGATGATCTTTTCTGTTTGGTCACGGACAAGCAGTGGGTGGGGAGGGGAAGGTTGTTGATTAGCAGGAGCTAGCGTGGTATTAGCCATGCGTTGGTAAATCACTGAGACAGTGGCTTACCATGGCCGCATGCAAGCTGAATCCTGATGCCTGGACCTGTGTCTGTGAGATCTGTAACCCCAGAGATGCAAGCAGTCACTATTAAGATGAAAAATGCGACCTTGTAGGGAAATCACATGTGCTATGTAAGGTGAATAGTGCTTTTCACTGTGAAAGAGTATAACCATTGTTCTGTAAAATGTATCTTTCTAAATATTTATCTCCCTAATGCAGCTTCCTCCATCCCAAAGGCTAGCACAGATAAGGCGGAGGAAAAAGAAGGAGATGTTCTCAGATATTATGGAAGTTACACGCAATGAAAGAGCTCATCTGAATGAGTGGAAGGACGTGGTTTCAAATTACAGGAAAGAGGCCAGTGAACGTGAGGACAGGAGGGACAACCGAGATGAGAGGTGGCGGCAGGAAGACCGGCAGGAAAATCAGCGGTGGCGGCAGGAAGATCAGCGGTGGCGGGATGCAACTCTGGGGCTGCTGCGTGATCAAACTGACATGCGCAGCAGGATCACAGAGTGCCGCTGCAGCCCCTGTATACCACCCCCCTCACCATGTTCCTTAGCCTCCTCACCCAGCACCCCGTGGACAGCCCAACCAGAAGGATGCCGTTACTCTGAATTTTTTTAATGGCCTTCTCCATCCCTCCTTTCCTCCTCCCAAAGCACATTTATAATGAAAAAATAAAGAATTAATGCTTTTAAATGAGAGTGACTTTATTTGCATAAGTAAGCTGTACTGGACTGAGTCAATCAAGGGGTTGGGTGTTCATCAACAAACACAGCAGTCACACTGTACCCTGGCCATTGATGAAGCTCGTTTTCAAAGCTTCTCTGATCTGGTGTGCTCTTCTAATCTCCCTGGTGTCTGGCTGCGCGTAATCCAGGCCAGGTGATTTGCCTCAGCCTCCCACCCCGCCATAAAGGTCTCCCCTTACTCTCACAGAGATTGTGGAGAATACAGCAAGCAGCAATAACATAGGGGACATTGGTTTGGCTGAGGTCTGCAAATGCACATTCCACCACCATTCTGCACTTGCTCAGCCTGTAATTGAACAGATCCTGACCACTGTCCAGGCTGCCTGTGTATGGCTTCATGAGCCATGGCATCAAGGGGTAGGCTGGGTCCCCAGGATAACGACAGGCATTTCAACATCCCCAACTGTTATTTTCTGGTCTGGGAAGTAAGTCCCTTGCTGCAGCCGTTTAAACAGCATCATGAACCCTCCTGGCCATCCCACGTGGATGTTTGTGGATCCACCAGTGCTTGCAGCACCATTGAAAAGGGTGCCCTGGTGCTGCGGTGCCAAGATAGGGATATGGGTTCCATCTATCCACAGTTAGGGAATCCCATTGCAGCAAAGCCATCCACTATGGCCTGAGTCACAACCTTCGTAGCAGCAGCTTAGTGATTGCTTTGGCTACTTGCATCACAGCAGCCCCACAGTAGATTTTCCAACTCCAAATTGATTCCCGACTGACCGGTAGCTGTCTGGTGTTGCAAGCTTCCACAGGGCTATCGCCACTCGCTTCTCTACTGTGAGGGCTGCTCTCATCTTGGTATTATGGCGTTTCAGGGCAGGGGCAAGCAAGTCACAAAGTTCCATGAAAGTGCCGGGAATCGTCCCACACCTGCAACACAATGCGGTCCCACCAGTCAGTGCTTGTTTTCAATGGATAGAATCTGCCCCATTACCATCAGGATCTCTTGAGATAATTCTGTGTCCACGTCCTCATCACTGTCATCGCCCGGCGCTGCGATCCGCCTCTTACGGTCCTGGTTCAGCATATACTGTTAAAACATCCACGATTGCGGTATGGAGCTGAGCAGGGTCCATGCTTGCTGTGCTATGTGAGGCTGTACCCAGAACCAAATGATTTTTGCCCCATCAGGCACTGGGATCTCAACCCGGAAATGCCAAGAACTATGGGATAGCTCGATTTAATGTGTTTAGTGTGTTATAAAATCTGTTTTACAAAACCGGTTTATGCAAATTCGGAATAGTCCCGTAGTGTAGACGTACCCTAAGTGCCATTTTTGTTGTCACTTCTTCTTCTTTCTTCTCTTTGATCTGTCAGGCAAAAATAACAACAAAACCTTCCATGTGACTTTCTCTTCCACGCTTGTTGTACATCTAATCCCTGACACAAATTAACTGTCCTTCCTGAGATGAAAGGGCAATTCAAACATGTCAACATGGGGCTTTTGTCAAAGGCGCCAGTTTTTTTGCACTAAACCAAGCCACACAGATTCACAGGGGGAGTTGCAGTTAAATACTCCATGCTAGATAATGTATATCTATACTTGGCCCTAATAAAACCAGGTCACACAAACAATATTTCCTCCTTACATATCATTTAGCATCTGCACACTTTAGACACTTATGTGTTACTTTACACTGTAAGCTTCTAATGATAAATGGAAAAAATTAGTCTTTTGCGGTAATGAAGGTTTACAAGTGAGCTCTCTCTGAATAACACATGTAGCATCTCTCATAGTATGCACAAAAGTAGGTCAAAGAGAAAACAGATCTAGTAGAGATAACCGTAATATTAGTTGGAGTAAAGACTGAAGGTAGGTCATAAAGCTACTTATATTAAAATAGGGAGCCTTTGATGAGTTGCACTTTTGCTTTTAGTAACCAGCTGCTATCTGTCTTTCTTAAACTTCTGCCTATCACTGTACTATCTGAGCACATTCCACATAAAATCAGTAGCAATAACAAAGGCCTGGTCTACACTAAAAGGTTATGTTGACCCAACTACTTCACATGGGGTGTGAAATATCCACACCCTGGAGCAACATAGTTAAGCCAATCTAATCCCCAGTGTAGACTTTGTCACAATAAAACTGGGCTTTTAAAGGGAATTTTTCAGTCCTTTCCTTTGTACCTTTGAAGGATTAGTGTAAGACATCTGAAACCCAAGCAAAATATGTAATGGGGCATGTTCCTATTAATAAATAAGCCAACTACATTATACATGTACTTGCAATTGATATTAAACAATTATTTAATAACTTCTCTTCTCCACATAGAACTAACTTAAGTACCAACCAAATATCCGTTCAAGCAAAGGTGTTACAGGTTTTGGGCAAATACAGAAAATATTTTAGCTAATGAGAACAAGTTCTGCAGCAGTTTCTCACTGTTTTACTTGTTCTACAAGAGGAATGGTGTCAGTGGCATTTCAACTTTAGTCTGGCTACCCTTTTTTAAATATTTTTTTAAAGAATGATTCATAAGTCTAGCAAGATCAGAGCATCTGGAGTCAAATACTGGAGTGTTCGCTGAATGGTAATACAAAGAGAAAATCATTGCTAGTTGTTAAAAATCCAGCCTTAAAAACCTTATAAGCTGCCCAATATGTTCTACTTGGTATATTGCCACAGAAGAATACAATAGAAAATTGGTACCATGCAAAAGATTGGCAAAAGATCTCCAAACACCACAATGGGGTTTGGCTCTTTACAATGGTTTTTTTTAGTCAGGCCTCCTGAAGTTTGTTATAACATCAGTTTCTCATGGAAGCAGATGGTATGGGACATATCAATTTACTACGCCTCTCTTTTGCAGGATTTTTTCAGCTCCTTCTGTGCATTTTTAGTCAAAATGGGGAGCATATGGCCTGTTGTGAGATAGTTTATAAATAGTTTTATATTTACAGTAGCAATTGACATGGAGTCAAAATGCACACCTTAAAGAAAGCAGCTAAAAGTGGTAAGGTAGTGTAGGATTTTAAATTATTTCCTGACTATAGCATAGTGATGTACAATGAACAATTAAACAGTAACTGATTTCATGTGGCCTTCCTAACTGCACTCATTTTGCTGTTGCTGAAAAACACAGGGGTGTCTAATCAATGCTGGTAAGAAGAGCTTGGGTTGCAAGCATCCTGAGGGCATTTTCACCATTCCAACTGGAACAATGGGCCCTCTGTCTGAGCTGTGCTTGATACAGGTCATTGGCAAAGAATGATACTTGGTGCAAGAAGGGTAAGGGAAGATGGCTTTATGTCACTGTGACAGGGTCTGACTCTATGGTGCCCACTTCTGGCCCAAGGGGGCAATACTTCCCTGGTTGAGGTGTCTCCGACAGTCAGTTGCCACCTCTTATGGATCAAGTGCACACTTGAGTCGCACCCCTTCTGCGGTATTAAAATCCAAAAATAAAGGAAAATGTTTAACTCAAAACAGGGTAGTTTGAACAGTCTTTGGCAGGACCCTGCTCTTCTATGCAGAGCTTGTCTTCATGCAGCTAGTCCCTTTAGTCAGTCTTCCTGGGCCTAGTCACCTCATCCCCTGGAAGGCTTGTCCAAGTAGCAAGCTATCTCCAGCTCTTGGCTGAAACCAGGCTTTCAGCCCCAAACAGAGCTTGGCCTTCTTTTAACTGCCCGCCCCACACCTGACAGTTGATTAATTAAGCCTCTCAGCATCCCTGAGATGTGAATATTACTATCCTCATTTTACAGATGAAGAATCAAAAGCACAGAAAGACCCCACAGCTGCACCCACTGAATTCGGAGTGAAGTCACTCAGGCCTAGGGTGACCAGATGTCCCGATTTTGTAGGGACAGTCCTGATTTTTGGGTCTTTTTCTTACATAAGCTCCTATTACCTCCTACCGCCTATCCTGATTTTTCACATTTGCTGTCTGGTCACCTACTCAGGCCAGATTTTCCAATGCTCAGCACCAATGACAAGGTGATTTTCAGAAGAGCTCAGCTCCTGTTTAAACACCTAAATGAGCCCTAGACTATCCAAGGTCCTCAACATCCAGCAAAGCCCACTGGGACATTTATGGCCAGATTTTTGAGAGACATCAGTGCCCAACATAGTGGGCTCTTTGGAAATTCTAGCCATTTATTTTTGGTGCCTACACAAGAGCTGAGCACTTTTGAAAATCTGGCCCTAAGGTCACATACAGGAAGCTTGTGACAGAGCCTATGCAATTGAAAACACAATTGAACTAGAGCTTTTTATTATAATTTTCTCTACTTTCTGCTATGTATCACTTCCACCACTGATCTGTAACAGGATTTTCTTTTCATCTTGATCATCAGGATAAATTCTGGACTATTGGATGTAATTTATACCACTACCAGATAGGATTAAGCAGTTTATGTAAGTAGGGCAGCACAATCATTTGTGAACAAAATTTAGACTCATTTTAATTTTGTATTGACCCATCCCTTCTCTCCTCCAACTTCAGAATGTACATTTGCCATTCTCTGACCTCAGGATTACCTGACAGCTCACTAAGACAACAGCCTTCCTACCCCTTCCTTTCTTTGGCACAACACTTCCACACAGCTGTGAATATATTTTAACTGTCCAGCTTTTTCTCTGGAATTATTTCAATAAGCTTCACCTGTAGTAAGATATGGTTCTCCAGCTGCATATACTAGTCCTCCAATATTAAGAAATAGGAATGATTTATATGCAGTAGTAAAGCAAGTTCAGAAATGGGGAAAAGGCTGAGAGGAAATTAGTCTTCTGGTTAAGTCACTGAACAGGGACTTTGGAGAGCTCACTTCAATTACTCTCTCTGTTCCTTTGGGAAAGTCATTCAGTCTGTGCCTGTTTCCAATGACAATAATAATTCTTCATTTGTCTACATTATCTGCTGAGGTTGTAAGATCTTTGACGCGGGGACTGTCTGTTACTCTGTCTATGTACAGGGCCTTATACAATGAGGCCCATATCTCATATGTATTACAAATTAAATAATAAATAATAATAATTAATAAAGATAAAATGGGTATAGACCCTAAAATGCAAATTTATGTGCAGTTACCAGTATTTCCAATAGAACTGCTTCAAGAAGCAGTTATCATGTTGTTTTAAAAATACAGTGTAGCCTTTTGCAATAACTCAATAAAGGCTGTGTGTGTGTGTGTGTGTGTGTGTGTGTGTGTGTGTGTGTGTGTGTGTGTGTTTTCACACACACACACACCCCTACTCCTGGGGGAATTCTGCACCACTGCACATGCACAGAATCTATGTCCCCTGCAGATTTCTTTGCTTCCCTGCAGAAAAATGACTTTCTGACAGGGAAGCAAAGGGAAGCCACAAGAGCTGTCATGAGCCCCTCCCCAGCAGTATGTTTTGGGTGCCCAAGGCAGTCAGCAGAGAGGAAAATCACTGTGGGGTAGGGGGCGGGAGTGGGAAGACCTGGCTGGTGGTTCCTACCCTGCGCCAGACTCAGCTGCTAGTCCCAGCTGGGCTGGGGAGGACAGGACTTCCTCTTCCCCTGCACAGCATCCGGGTCCGGGTTGACCCACCCCCAGATTTCTCCCCTGGCTGTAGGAAGCTCTGCAAATTCCCCCCCCCCATCCTGCACCCATTGCTCCTCAGCTGCAGGGGGAGGGATCACTCTGTACAGGGAACTGCTTCCTCATCTGCCCAACCCCCATGCATCCAGACCCCCTCATACCCAAACCCTTCCACCAAGCCTCACTCCCCCCACACCCAGAACTTCCCCGCACACCAAGTCCCAGTCACACTCTCCCTGCACCTGGACCACCCCAACAAGCCCCCCACATCTTGATCCTCCCCCCACCAAGCCCCAACCAGCTGCACCTGGATCATCACCTCACTGAGCCCCACTCCCCAGCATCTGGATCCCCACTGAGTGCCCCATACAAAGACCCCCCCTGGTGAGCTCTACCCCCTGCCAACTCAGAACCCCCCCAAGCTCCACCCATCTTCACCTGGACCACCCCCCTCCACAGAGTCCCATTACTGTTGCACCTAGAACCCCCAACAAGCCCCTGTGCATCCAAATCCCCACACGCCTGGATCCCCCACTGATCTTGCCTGCAACCAGATTGCCCCACAAAGAATCCTCTCAACGCACACCTGGAACCCCCTCACTAAGCCCCTCCACACTTGGATCCTGCCTTGCTTAGCCTGCCTGCACCTGGTGCACCTGGCACAGAGGGGCAGGGCCCTGGGGTATTTCTGGGGCAGGCCCGGTCCTTGAGCCTCACCACTGAGACCATGTCTGGCAGAGGGTGGGGAGCTGCACAGCAATCTCCCACCTCTGTGCAGCCAGTGGTCTGTGCTCCCCAATGCCATTCTGGAGCCTCCACATTTGACAAATAAAATTTGCAGAATTTTAAAATATTGTGTGCATGTATATAGTGTGAATGAACAGACAACTCAAAATTAGACATAATGGAAGATCCAGAATGAAGTCTAAGATTTTTTTGCTGTTGATTTTTCATGCAGGCTGAGTGCCCCCATTTAAGTTGAAATGGGTTAACATTTGTGCACTGTGCTGAAGTGAGTTTTCATGAGGCATTTAAATGAAGAGGTGATCAGTTCTATGCAGTGATATACAAGTTCTTTCCAGTTGTATTTTTGGAAAAAGTCTATTTTATGGTTAATTTCAGTGGTTTTTAAAACATCACAGATTGACAGAACTGAAGATTTTAAAAAACTACTGGTCTACACAACACACATGGCACGAGGAGAGCAATATCAGCTTCCTCAACCTGCCCTGGCAATGTGCCTCATCCTTGGCCTGGAGGAATTAAATTTTGGTGAGTTCATTGTCCCTGTCTACTCAGTTTTTCTGGCTTCTTTGAAAGCACCAAAAAACATTCCCATTATTGTGAACAGCAATTTGGAAACCTATCCACATGGAATTTGACTGACACATTTAGCTTTGGCTATCAGATGTCTAGACAGTATCAGTCTACTTTTCATGTATTTCTTAAAATATTTTTAATTTTCAGTGAAAATATGAGATTATTTTAAAGTGTTATTGTTTTAAGAGTGTGAAGTTAATGAGACTATTCACGTGAGTAAAGTTATGCACGCACTTAAATGTTTGCAAGATCAAGAACTGATTATACAGGAAAAACAGTGAAACTGATTATACCCAAAGGATTGTCAAATGCATAAAATAAACAGATTAAAAATAGAGAGATTGCTTTTTTTCTATGATCTCTTTCAGTGATAGAAACCTTTGGTGCTATTTATAATAGTCTGTAGAAGAATTCAAACAGTGTTATTTTCCCCCCAATCTTATAATATTCCTTTAAATGTTCCAGTGCAGTATTGGAAACAGATATACAGTGGAACAGTATTGTGTTTCTACAAGAGATCCAGATAGTAAAACTGAAGCAATCTGGTAATCTAGCAAACTGTTAGCAATCTAGTTTATTGATTTAAACTGATTGAAACTGATAAAATAAGCAAAGAGCAGACATTATTAAAAGAGTATTAGATTAAAAATGATTTCTGTTTTAATATAAAGTATTATTAGTACTGTACAAGTATAGGAAATAGATCTGTTTTTTTAAAACAAATAAGGTGAGACCCTCAGAGAGGGTAAATTGACATACTGCAGTTCCATTGTCTTCAGTGGAGCTAGGATGATTTGTACCAGCTGAGGATCTGGCCCAAGGGGTTTTTTTTGTTTGTTTGTTTGGTATATATTTTGATAATGTCTCTTAAATTCTGTTTGTGGTCTACTCCTTCTTCCTTTTGCAACATCAAAGTATATACCTGGCATGGTAACATGGCATCTTCCTCAAAGACCAGAAATTCAGTGACATCACATTGCAGACAAGCCATTGTTGAAGTAAACCAAGTCTCTTAACTTGTCTTTATTAAGGCCATAGATAGTCAGAAGTAACTGACCCTTGTGGGTGGGATGTTAATTATGCTTTTGTGTTTCAGAGGGTGTAGAACTATAACAGACTTAGTCACATGTCAAAAGTTCCACCAACTGTTTTACAATTGCTGGAAAATATGCACATCCTAATTTATGATATTTATGTTAAATATGTAGGGTCATAGTGGGCTCAGTCCTGCAAAATTATGAGCACAGCACCCCCAACTCTTATTGGGCATTAAAGGCACTCCTACTGAATTTATGTTTACCTGACTATCTTCATGTTTTCTATAGTCCTCATGTCTGTAACCTATAGGTGCTTCCTATGTAAATATTTTAAGAGGCTAGAATTATTCTGTAATGGAAGAAAATTTGATTGCCAACATCCAATTACAAACTCACTCATGTCTATTTAGACATGGCACCATGTAAAGTAATGTAATAAGCTATTTAAAATCAACATATAACTGATTCAAAAGCAAAGGACAGCTACCAATCAAAATGGTACAAAAATGGTAATGTACCATGGGTCTGCCTTCAGCAAACAGAATTAAGCTACAATATGAGTAGCAGATAACAGTTTAATAGTTCCACAGTAATTTTAAAAGGAAAAAGTATTATTGTTCTATTATTATATATTAAATGTTGTTGTAATTTAGAAAAAATATTAGTAATAGTAATTAAAAATTGCCAGGTTCTGTAGCGATTTACATCCTGTGCAAACATACTTATTTTAATGCAGAGTTGGGCTATAAGGGGTCAATTTACCAATTTAATTAAATATTGCACCTGAAGAACAATCTGTATAAAAAATGCCTATCCCTATTGTATCAAAGAATGATGGGCTGCCACCTACTGGTTATATATAATACTGCAGAATTGCAGTTTTCAAAAGTCATTCATGTAGGACTGACTCTTGGTGCCCTAAAATCAATGGGAAGCTTGCCTGAGTAAGGATTGCAGGACTAGGTGTATACTTTCTATTTGTAGCAAAATTGGTAAAACAAACATAGTTAAAATTCCTCTATAATCTGTAGGATTTTTTACAGTTCACCTAGATGAAAACATTGAGTCATAAGACCAGTTTTAGCATAATGAAAATTAATGTTGTTATTTAGCAATCACTTTAGATAAAAACACACAGTAGTGAAGTTTAATCATATTCTTTATTTATATAATTATTATTATGGGTAAGATTTATTATTGTCTTATACTTAGTCTTTCCTAACCCAGTTGAAATAATTTTTCAGTACTGAAATATGCCACTAAATTAAAGTGTCTGCCACGCCAGAAAATTAAGATTGTTCATTTTTTTTGTTCTAGTTAGAGCAATAGCAACCACCAATGTTCATAAGTGCTTGCATTTTCACCCACTCATTTTAATCACTTATAACCTGCTGAATTTTTTTCCTATTTAACTATTGGAACAATTTACCAACAGTCATGGTGGATTCTTCATCACTGACAAATTTTTGAATCAAGATTGGATATCATGAAAATAATTGTTGTTTTTCAGTCAACTTAACGAGCGGTTGAAATTTTTTGAAAATTAAAAATTTAGATTAAAAATGTACATTTTTGCTAAAATTATTTAGCATATTTCTACCAATTTTAATTACTAGGAATCCAAGGGAATTGTGGGAAAAGGTATCAAAGCCCATAGCTCCTTGGAAAAGCATTTCAATAGCATTTTCTCAAAATGGAGGCCAGGATGAATGGGCAAAAACAAAAATCAGCGCCTGTGATTAATAACGACTACCATATATATGTTCACTTCGCAGAAACACAGCTTTATATTTTATTAAAACTTTATATTTTCTACTTCATAATTTGTGGGGGAGACGTATATTATCTACCCACATCTCCAGCTTTCAGCTGTGGACTTTATAGAGAGACGCACCTATTATTTTCTTTTCCTTTTATTGCTTACTCTAATTCTGTACAACAAATGAAGTCATAGCCATTCCATCACCCTGCCTACTTAATGTGCATATGGGGCTGTTAGGAGGGTTTGTAAGGAGGCATGCTGTGCAAAGTTTAGAGCAGGGGTGGGCAACCTATGGCATGCCAAAGGTGGCACGCAAGCCGATTTTTGATGGCACGCGGTGCAGGCTGAGCCGCTCAGCCCGCCCCCACTCTGGGGTTTCCACTGCCGGCTCCTGCCAGCCGGGGTCCCACCACCGGACCCACTCAGCACCCGCTGCTGGACTGGGTGAAGGAACCCCAGGCCGGCAGCGGGCTGAGACCCCAGTTGGCAGGAGCCAGCAGCCAAAACCACAGAGCAGCGGCAGGCTGAGCCGCTAACTCGTTGCTCCGGGGTTTTTGCTGCTGGCTCCTTGCCAGCCGGGGTCCCCGCCGCCGCAGCCCCACTCACTTTGCTTCCAGTTGGAGTTCCAGTGTAGGCCCCCTGCCAGACAGGGTCCAGGCCTCCAGCCCTGCTCAGCCCTACCAGCCACCAGCTCCACTCACATCAGCTGCCGATCTGGGGTTCCAGCCACTGACCTCCTGCCAGCCGGGGTCTGGATCTCCAGCCTTGCTCAGCCTGCTTTCCAGCCTGGAGTCCCAGCAGGCCACCCTGGGCTCTGCTCCTGGCCTTGGATCAGTGCTCTGCAGCCTCCCCGCTGCGGCCCACTGTTCCCAGCCTGGGACAGTGAGGGTTGCACACGAGGCAAGAGGGGGTGCGGCTCAGCACCCCCATCTTAAAATTGCTTATATCAGACCACACTGTGTTTGACCTTGTGCCTGCCCTCTATCGCCATTTTTTTCCCCACTGAGAGTTGAAGGGAACATTTGACAAAATGGCAGCTCCTAAGAAAGTGAAGCTAGACGTCCGATCATTTCAGCCTACTTGGACAGACGCATTTGGATTTATTGAAGGACTGTGCTATTTGTGCTTTCTGTTATGAAAGTGTTGTTTGTCGCACATCAAGCATTCGACATTTTGAAACGAAGCACAAGAAAAAACCTTTCTTGATGAAGCAGACAAGACTGAATAAATCAAAAAGGCAGTAGCAGCTTATGAGAAGCAAAGCAGTGTTTTTAAAAGCTTAAGTGTAAGGACATGGTAAGTGTAGTCAGCGCCAGCGCTGGGAGAAAACTCTCCCAGCGCTGTTACACTGGCGCTTGCGCTGCAGAGGGTGTGTTTTCACACCCTGCTGCAAAGCCCTGAGTAAAAATCAAGCTACAAAAGGAAGTTACAAGATTGCACAAGCAGCAAAGAATCCTGTGGCACCTTATAGACTAACAGACGTTTTGCAGCATGAGCTTTCGTGGGTGAATACCCACTTCTTCGGATGCAAGATTGCACAGTGCATTGCAAAAAACGGAAAGCCATTTACAGATGGGGAATATATAAAAGAAGTTTTTCTCAGCAATTTGGAGATTTTGTTCAATGATTTGCCAAATAAAGATACAATCATATCTAGAAAAAACTGCCCATCTCTGCCAGAACAGTTGAGAGACACATAAGTGAAATGGCAGAAAACATGAAGGAAAAGCAGACGACTGCATTGAAAGACACAGCAGTGTTTAGTGTTGCAGTTGATGAGAGCGTGGATACAAACGACGTTCCACGTTTGGCAGTTGTTACAAGATATTGTGCTTCCAATGAAATCCAAGAGGAACTTTGTTGCCTAAAACCCCTGAATGGCACAACAAAGGGGGAAGATATCCTGGAAAGTTTTGTAAACTATTTTGAAGAACAAGGAGTTGACATCAGAAAAATATTTTGCGTGACAACAGATGGTGCTCCTGCCATGGTCGGAAAACAGAAGGAATTTGTAAAGTTACTTGAAGATCAAATTGGCCGTCCGACAGTCAAATTTCAGTGCATCATCCATCAAGAAAACCTATGTGCTAAAATTTCTAATTCAGAGCTCAATAATGTGATGAATACAGTGGTGCAAATTATGAATTTCCTTGTTGCTCGATCTGCTTTGACTCTCAGACAATTTCAAGCACTGCTAGAAGAGATGGACAGTGCTTATAACCATGGGCGCCGACTTATATGGGCTCCTGGGGCTTTAGCCCCAGGAATATTCACAGACAGGGGCTCTGCTCCAGCAATATTTGGAGCTAGGTTTCTCCCCTGCTGTGTGCTGCCGGCAGCCCAGAGCCTTTTAAATCCCAGCCGCGGCCGGGAATCAGAGGGTTCTGGGCTGCCTGCCCCGGCGGGGAGCCCAGAGCCCTCTGATTCCCGGCCGCAGCTGGGATTTAAAAGGCTCTGGGCTCCCCGCGGTTGCAGGCAGCCCAGAGCCCTCTGATTCCCAGCCGCAGCTGAGATTTAAAGGGCTCTGGGCTCCCCGCGGTTGCAGGCAGCCCAGAGCCCTTTAAATCTCAGCCACGGCTGGGATTTAAAGGGCGCTGGGCTCCCCGCCGCAGCGGGAAGCCCAGAGCCCTCTGATTCCCGGCTGCGGCTGGGATTTAAAAGGCTCTGGGCTCCCCACGGTTGCAGGCAGCCCAGAGCCCTTTAAATCCCAGCCGCGGCTGAGATTTAAAGGGCTCTGGGCTCCCCGCCGCAGCGGGAAGCCCAGAGCCCTCTGATTCCCGGCCGCGGCTGGGATTTAAAAGGCTCTGGGCTCCCCGCCGCAGCAGACAGCCCAGAGCCCTCTGATTCCCAGCCGCGGCTGGGATTTAAAAGGCTCTGGGCTCCCCGCGGTTGCAGGCAGCCCAGAGCCCTCTGATTCCCGGCCGCGGCTGGGATTTAAAGGGCTCTGGGCTCCCCGCGGTTGCAGGCAGCCCAGAGTCCTTTAAATCTCAGCCGCGGCTGGGATTTAAAGGGCGCTGGGCTCCCCGCCCCAGCGGGAAGCCCAGAGCCCTCTGATTCCCGGCTGCAGCTGGGATTTAAAAGGCTCTGGGCTCCCCGCGGTTGCAGGCAGCCCAGAGCCCTTTAAATCCCAGCCGCGGATGAGATTTAAAGGGCTCTGGGCTCCCCGCCGCAGCGGGAAGCCCAGAGCCCTCTGATTCCCGGCCGCGGCTGGGATTTAAAAGGCTCTGGGCTGCCCGCCGCGGCTGGGAGCTCAGAGCCCTCTGATTCCCGGCCACGGCTGGGATTTAAAAGGCTCTTGGCTCCCCGCGGTTGCAGGCAGCCCAGAGCCCTCTGATTCCCGGCGGCGGCTGGGATTTAAAAGGCTCTGGGCTCCCCGCGGTTGCAGGCAGCCCAGAGCCCTTTAAATCCCAGCAGCGGCTGAGATTTAAAGGGTTCTGGGCTCCCCGCCGCAGCGGGCAGCCCAGAGCCCTCTGATTCCCGGCCCGGCTGGGATTTAAAAGGCTCTGGGCTCCCCACGGTTGCAGGCAGCCCAGAGTCCTCTGACTCCCAGCCGGGGCTGGGATTTAAAGGGCTCTGGGATCCCCGCGGCTGCCAGCAGCCCAGAGCCCTTTGAATCCCAGCCTCTGTCCGCTGATTGCCCCCTCCCCAGACCCCTGCCCCAACTACCCCCCAGAACCTCCACCCCGTATCTAAGCCCCACTGGTCCTTGTTCCCCGATTACCCCCTCCCTAGACCCCTGCCCCTAACTGCCCCTTGGGACCTCAGCCCCTATCTAAGCCTCCCTTCTCCTTGTCCCCAACTGCCCCCTCCTGAGACCCCACCCAACTTCCCCCCCCAGGACCGCACCCCCTACCTGTCCCCTGATAAACCTCTTAGACTCCCATGCCTATCCAATTGCTGCCTGTCCCCTGACTGCCCCTTCGAACCTCTGCCCCATCCAACTCCCCCTGCTCCTTGTCCCGTGACTGCCCCCCGGAACTCCCTACCTCTTCTCCAACCCCCAAACCGCTTACTGTGCCACTCAGACCAGCGTATCTGGCTCCATGCAGCTCCAGACAGTTGCTGCCATGCTCCCCCATGGAGCCCACAGCCCTCTCCCACCCCCAGCACCTGCCTTCCAGATTTGAACACCTCAAAATTCAGGAGTGCTCAAGCTCGGTTTGGGCAGCTTTTACTTCATTTCTCCCAAATCAGTTTCCCCTGCAAGGTGCCAACTGAAGGTGTTGGAGAACAGAGAGATCAGGTGGCCTCCTAATGCCTGGAAAAGAGACAAAGGCCGGAGGAGGGAGTGTCAGTGCCTGTGCGGACTTCTGGGAAGTGCACGGTGTGGAAGGGGATGCTGTGATGCTTTGGAACATCTCCATACAAAGCCAGTCAGGGCTCTGGGGGAGCCTCCTCTCTCGGAGCATACTGTCTCCAGGGCAAGAAGCTTACACCTTCTTGGGTCTGACCTCGGAGCATTCAGCATGCCCTTCCACGTCATGCACTTTCCAAAGTGAGTCTGCCCAGGCTGGTCCTGGGGCAATCAGAGGTCGCTGCACCCCAACTCCGCAGTCAGATGTGACTCTCAGCCAGACAGTAAAACAGAAGGTTTATTAGATGACGGGAACACAGTTTAAACAGAGCTTGTTGGTACAGAAAACAGAACCCCTCTGTCAGGTCCATCTTGGGGGGTGGGGAGCCCAGAACCAAGTTCTGGGTCTCTCCCAATTTCCCCAGCCAGCTCCAAACTGACACTCCCTCCTCTGGCCTCTGTGTCTCTTCTGGACAAGGAGGCCACCTGATCTCTTTGTCCCCAACACCTTCAGTTGGCATCTTGCAGGGGAAACTGAGGCACCCACACAGTATTCAGAGAAAATATTAAGAACATTCCCACTTCATCACAACAGATGCAACAAAATATAATACTGTATATTGAAGTAGGCAAGTGCTGCTTCTGACTTTCCACTTTTAATTGACCCTTGTAATCTTGTGGCACTGACGCGTTGTAGCTTCATTTTATATCGGCTTACAGGGCGGGAGCAGGGGGGCACCACCATTTTGGGCCCCACCAAAAATTATACAAACCTGCCGCCTATGCTTATAACGACATCCCACTTCACAGCAACATTCGGTGGCTAAGTCATGGCAAGGTTTTGGTGTGCTTTATAAACTGTTTTGATGCAATCAAGGCCCTTTTGTCAGAAAAAGAACAAAACCACCCAGAACTGGATGATGACAAATGGCTGTGTAAGCTCATGTTTCTAACTGATATCACTGCTCACCTAAATGAACTCAACCTCTGTCTCCAGGATGCAGGGCAAACAGTTTGGATCTTTATGAAGCCTGAAAAGCATTTGTTGTGAAACTATTTTTTTCCATGGATATTCAAACTTCTACTTTCCGCTACTTCCAGCTTATAAAAGAGCTATCGACATGTTGCACTGTCAAAGTCGATGAGATTGGAAAGTACATGCAAGAACTGGAATCAGAATTTTCTGATAGATTTAAAGATTGCCTGCGATTTGGCCCAATGCTTTCTTTTCTAATTAAACCTGAAAAGTTCAATGAAAGCGACTTGGATTTGTCTGTATTTCAGTGGATGGGTGTTGAAGATTTTGAAATGCAACTCATTCAGTTAAAAAGCTCAGAATTGTGAACATCAAAGTTTGTGGATGTGCGGAGCACACCTGAAACTACTGAGAGAGATCATGGAACCTCTATTCTGACCTGCTGGACATCCCTGCCAGTGAAATTTAACTGTTTAAAGAAAATTGCATTTGCAATGCTTTCAGCATTTGGATCCACATACCTGTGTGAATTGGTATTTTCACACATGAAATCTGTCCTCTGTCCCTCTTGGAGCGGTTAACAACTGATCACTCAGAAGCCTGTGTGCAGCTTAAAGTATCCAAATACGTGCCAGACACTGGAAAACTCAGCAAGGAAAAGCAAGGGCAAGGATCACACTAAACTGATAAGATCTGCATTTTAATTTAATTTTAAATAAATCTTCTGAAACATTTTGAAAAGCTTGTTTACTTTACATATAACAGTAATTTGGTTATATATTATAGACTTATAGAGAAACCTTCTAAAAAATGTTAAAATGTATTACCAGCACGCAAAGCCTTAAATTAGAGTGTATAAATGAAGACTCGGCACACCACTTCTGAAAGGTTGCCAACCCCTGGTTTAGAGTATGCTGATGACAACCAACTCTCTGTCTTCATCTCGTCCAACTTAGTTCAGTGCCTGAGCCAATGTCTAGTTCAGACTGGAGTATGGATAAGAGCGAGCTGGCTGAAGTTCAACCCAGAGAAGACTGATGATGGTGGGAGTGGGGGAAGCAACCAGAGGAGATGGTGGAGGTTATATCAGTCCCTTTGATTGAGGGAGTATGTCCACCATTTGTTATTTGGATTCATGACTCACGGGTGATTTTAGACCCGCAGATGCTGTTTGACAATCATATTACAGTGACTCAATCAGCTTTTTACAATTTGCATCTGGCTTGGAAGTTGCAGACTTTCCTTTGGGATGTTCACCTTGCCACTATTAACCATGCTTTTGCTATCTCAAGATTATATTATTGCAATGTGCTCTACATGGGGCTATACCTTACAACCATTCAGAGATTGAAGCTGGGGCAGAATGCAGCAGCTCACTTATTGAGCAGGCAGAGGCGGATTAAGGTTTCCTGGGGCCCTGAGCAAGTGGGGGCCCCCCCACCCCTTCCGCCTGCAGCCCCACCCCATTCTGACCCTTTCGCCTGCAGCCCTAGGGCCCCACCCCATTCCACCCTCCCACTGTGGCCCTAAGACCAGAGAAGCTCTGTCCCCTCGCTGTGGCCCCCAGCCCTGAGGCCACAGCAGGGAGTGAGAGTGCCTCCAGTCTCGGGGCTGCAGCGGGAGTCTGGGTGCTGGGGACCCCCCGCCCAGCGCTTCTGCTGGGGACCGGGGTTGGTGCGCAGGGGCTTCCGCCATAGGGTTGCCAACCTTCTAATCGCACAAAACCAAACACCCTTTCCCCGACCCTTCTGAGACCCTGCACCACACTCACTGCATCCCCCCTCCCTTCGTTGCTCACTCTCCCTCACCCTCATTCACTTTCACCAGGCTGGGGCAGGGAGTTGGGGTGCAGGAGGGGACTCAGGGCTGGGGTTGGGGTGCAAGATCTGGGAGGGAGTTAGAGTGTGGAAGGGGGTTCTGACCTGGAGCAGGCGGTTGCGGTGCAGGAGGGGATTCAGGGTGAGGGCTCCGGCCAGGCAGCGCTTATGTCAGGCAGCTCCTGGAAGCAGCCACCACATCCCTCCGGGTGGCTCCTAGGCAGAGGTGTGGCCAGGTGGCTTTGTGCACTTCCCCCATCTGCAGGCACTGTCCCTGCAGCTCCCATTGGCTGCAGTTCCCTTTCCAGGGGCCACCAATTGGCCAGGGCCCTGCACATGGGCCCCGTTGGCCCATTGGATAATCCACCACTGTGAGCAGGACATCTTCTGGGATCATATAATCCTAGTGTTCCAGGATCTGCACTGGCTGCCTACTGGTCTCCAGGTAGAGTTTAAGGTGTTGGTTATGATCTATAATGCTCTAAATGACCTGAGACTGGCCTACCTAAGGGACTGCATCTCACCCTCTGCCTACTGCCAAAGATGCAGTCAGCCGGGGAGACTGAGCTGGATCCCCTCACTACAAAACAGAGAGAGTGGCTAGCAAGGTATTGCTCTCCGGGTCAGAAATAGCCTGAATCTGGTGATGCTGCATTAGCTGTCGAATTCTGGGCTGCTGCATAATACATTTGTTTGATGGGGTTTTTGGAGAGAGCTGAGAGTGTTCTTCCCAAACCGATGAAAGGGTGGGAAAGAGCTTCTATAGGCTTATGGCTGGCTGAATTCCCGCTGGAATTATTATTTTAATGTCTCTGGGATTTCACTGTATTGTATAATTAATTAATGTGACAGGGCACCTAGGACATTGGATAGATGTCCTTTTTATTATTTTAAATCTAAATAAATCAAATAGTATTAATAATTTTCAGCAATACTGGTGAAATTCAAACAATGAAAAATTATGAGCCTCTATTGGAAAATATTCTTGATCGTCCACTTGAATGGGATTTTTATTATTATTTACCCAGGAGAGAACAAAATAAAACAAAACAATCAAGAAAAGCCCTTGAGTCCCACAAATATAGGCCCCAATACGGGAAACAATTATTTACATGCTTCATTGTCATGCACTGCAATTAGTCTCAGTGGCTTCATTGGAACTCATGGTGTGTAAAGTTAAGCACATGCACAAGTCTTTTTAGGATTGGGCCCACATTCAGGATGCATACCATGTTTCATTTCCAATCCTTTTACCCACATGCACTCTCCATAAAGCCAACACAAATACAAACAAGGAGACAAATGTATTTTTATGAATTTAGGAGGCCTGTTGAAATGACATTTTTGGGTCTGTGCCAATAATTATTTACTAACCAGACAAATACACAGACAATGTATTTTAATTCTTAAAGTATATTAAATGGATTACACTTTTAATTTAATGGAGTGGATATTTAGTTCTTGTTAAAGAGGAGACTGATTATTAGCCACTAAAAACATACTATTGATTATATAAATCACTGATGAATGTTTGTGTCAGTGATGCCCTCATGTAAATCTGCCATTACTCTAGGAAAATTAGTTTGTTAGATTACTAACAGCACTTCACTTTGCATTGGACCATTAGCTAGCAACCTCACTGTTGACTCTAAAGCTATTATTGTGTGATTGTTTAGGGATTATTGCCAAGGAACTATAATAATGCAACCAAGTTTTGCTGCAGTGAATTTGTTGATATCCAAAGTTCATCATCAATCTAAACTTGTATTTGAATATAAAAGTACAATACAATATAGAAGAAACTGCCTACAAAAGGGAAAATCTGTTTTTGGCTTTGATGTAACTCACATGAGCTCTTATGCAAACATGTTGATGTGTGACTTTAACAATTTTTTATTTAATATTATGGCCAACTTTTGGCTCTGCTCTAATCATTAGGAGTTTTGCCCATTGTAACTGGGATTTGGCCCTATGTGTGCTGAAATTCTTGTTATATATTTATCTAAACTGGCCTACTTAACTTGAAATCTAATTCATTTAAAGAGATATATGTTAAAAGTACTTTCAGGCACTACACCTCCCCTTGAGTCCCCCAGATAATGTTGTTTGGGTTTTCTTTTAAAACTATATTTTCCCACTCTTCATTCAGAAAAGATTCAGAAAAACAATAGAAGAAACTGACTGTACAGGGGAAACAGTCAAACTGACTATATAAAAATAGGCCTGCCAAATATACAAACAAGCTAAAAAAATAGAGAAATACTCTAGTAGAATCTCTCACAGTTATTACCACTTCTGCAGCTCCACCGGTGCTATCAATAGTGAAAATGGACCCACTCCTGACATCTTAAGTTAACTACCAAGTTGTGTAACCTGGTTCAGAGCAGGTCTACATGATAAGGTAGTTAAAATGCCAGTGACTCCTATTTGCACTCCAGCGCCTGCTATTTCTAAGTGATCGAGTTAGAAGTAAAGTGTCACAGCTGGTGGTGGAATTACAATAACAAGAAAATTTGAGAAAAAAGTCTAGCATAGACAAGGGTTGTAGTAAGTGGAGAACTCATGAGATGATGACTTAAAAAGAATCGAGAGAGTGAATGTTGATCAGTGGAGATGGGGAGGGATTTTTAGTTGGACTGTTTAAAACTTCATTTTTTGTTAATACCATTTAACTGCAATGACTAAATAACGTTTTGGAAAAAAGATATCTTTGTAAAGATCCAGCCTTCCCAGCCCTTCAAATAAGGTGTGAGAGGCATTCCTGGAGCAAAACCAGGGAAGGTCAAATTTTACATTCCCAATATTTTTAAGGAAATAAAATTCTGGAAAAAAAGAAGAAAAACCATTCTGGCCTACTTTATAAGTCATAAAGAAGCAAAAAGGAGCACAAAGCTAAATTTTAAAAAATCCACTGCACATCCGCTTTCAGACCACAGGTTCTCAAACGTCATTGCATTGCAACCCCTCCTGACAACAAAACTACTACACAACCCTAGGAGGGGGGACCAAAGCCTGAGCCCACCTGCACCCCATCACCCCAGGTGGGAGGCCCAAAGCACAAGGGCTTCAGCCCCAAGCAGGGGGCCTGTAACCTGAACCCCGCTGCCCAGGGCTTCGGCCCTGCATGGTGGGCTCAGGCTTCAGCCCCGGGCCCCAGCAAGTCTAAGCCAGCCCTGGTGACCCAATTAAAATGGAGTAGCGACCCACTTTAGAGTCCCGACCCAAAGTTTGAGAACCACTGTTGTAGACGCTCAGATGAACAAACCAATATTGATTCAAAAGAAAGATATATTATTAAAATTACCTTACAGTGTTACAATAGTCTACACTAGTGGTTCAAAATGCCATAAAACCACTGTGAGCAGTTATGTTTTGGTCCATCACTCTAAAAAAAAAAAAGATGTTTGTTTGATAAGCAAGGGATGTTTCCATTCTAAAAATACATTCACAGAGGAGGCTGCTGCATTCTAATTTTTATAGCAGTTCCATCCCACAAGGATCAAAACAGCAATGAAAGTCAGGGGTTCAGGCTGATACAACTCCTGTCCCCCCCCCCCCCCCAAAAAAAAAGGTGTTTGTAGTCAACTTCTCACCTACTATTATAATCCAGCTGGCCTCATAAAGGATTAATTGCACAGGACTCCATTGTTTCCACTATAACCTCTGGACATGCCTAATTTATTATCTCTACCATATCTGTAATAGAGACATGGGCTAGAGAATAACTGCTTTATCCAATTGAATTACTACCTATCTACCACTGATTAAGTAGTACCCAGACTGAAACGGGTGTATTTCTATGTCATAAACAACACAACTTCTTCATTGGGCTCAATGGGCAGTGATCAACGGCTCGATGTCTAGTTGGCAGCCAGTATCAAGCAGAGTGCCCCAAGGTAAATTATTTTCACTTACATACACTAGGAGGAAACAATTTTTCCTACCATGTCCAGGTTCTACTAATGTCACAGTTTGCTATTATTCAAGCACTGCTTTTCTTTGGTGCCACCAAGAGGAACGTTAATGAACTAATGTTTCATTTCAGTCCAGAGTTCACTAAATCAGCCAACTGAATCTGTAACAACAGGCATAAGTTGTGATTGGATACAAAAAACATTTTCAAAGGAGCGTGAAATTGAGGCATCAAATGGGGAAAAAAGAGTGCAGAGTATTCCTACTTAGAAAACCAGTGCTTTTGTATTCAGTATTTGCATACTATGCACATTCTGGCCATCAGTGTTAAAAGCTCCAAGCATTTCCCCTTTAGTACTTGTAATTTTAGCATAAATGAATGTAATATAGCTTAGTGCTAGAATAACACTAAAGTGCTAATGGGAACTCCTGTGGAAATAACTGGAGAATGGTGTCTCCATGAAGGGGTGACACCCATCCCATTTCTTCCTGAGGAGACAACATGGTTATATAACATAAATTATTGTTAATTATCTCACATCCTGTTTCCCCTGTGCTCTAAAGACAGGAAACCCCTTTTCTCCTCCATGATATTCAACCTCGTTATTAATAACATCTTTGATTTCTATAGTGCCTTTCATCCTGAAGGAGTGAGAACTATATTCATTCAGCACAACTGGAATGCAGCCTCTAACTAGCCTGGTTAGGAATAAAAGAAATGTCGTCCAAGGCCACTGCATAAGTCCCCATATCATATAAAAACATTATATAAAAGGAACTTCGCTACTCACAAAGAGCAGAAGGAGTCTCATTTTTGATGGTCTTATCTAAGAGCCTGCCACACAGTTTGTATACTTTGAATATGTGAAGGATTGCCAGGAATTGATACTTTAGTTCCAAGAAATCTAGATGTTATGAACCTGAAATTTCTCTTCTCTGATTAGGGCTGTGAACTATCTAATCACACAAACACAAACACCCTTGCCCAGCCCTTCTCCGAGGCCTGCCCCTGCTCACTCCAACCCCCCTCCCTCCGTCGCTCGCTCTCCCCCACTCATTTTCACCGGTCTAGGGCAGGGAGTTGGAGTGTGAGAGGAGGTTTGGGGTGCAGGCTCTATCCAAGCAGTGCTTATCTCTTCTGGCAACAGCTCTTAGTCTCAGGGGAAGCCAAGTAGATCTGCATGCTGCCCCTCCCTGCAGGCACTGCCCCCGCAGCTCCCCGTTGCCGGCCAATGGGCGCTGCAGAGTCAGCACTCAGGGCGGGGACAGTGCATGGAGACCCCCTAGTCGTGCCTCTGCCTAGTAGCCGCTGACGGACATGCTGGCCACTTCCGGGGGTGGCACAGAGCTAGGGGAGGCAGGGAGCCTGCCTTAGCCCCCAGCGCTGCTGGACTTTTAGCAGCCTAAAATCTCCTGGATTGGCTTCAATAGCCTCCGGGAATCGAGCCCGATTCCAGGAGACTCCCAGCCAAACCGGGATGGGTTGGCAACCCTATCTCTGACCTGATTGCTCATTCAAACATTGTCCATTAAAGTGCAGTTGTATTTCCTCTGAACAGTAACACTGTAAAAGAGTATTGTGGGGTTTGCTTCAGCCTTATTGTTTTTCAATTACCCCACATCAAATTTATTCAGCTCACAAGGCAAAACATTGCTTTTTACAACTGCCATCTCCTGCAAACTCACCCAAGAAACTGACCGTCAAGCTGGATTCTTTCCCTCTCAGGCATTATCACCAATAAAAAAGGTCTCATAGACCATAACCTTCTCTCAGTTATGTCTGTGAAGCTTCATTAGCATTTAGATAATAGAGTGATGGGTGCCTAAGACAGAGAGAGGGGGGTTGAATTTGAGGTAATAGCCTACTACTGAAGCAAATTCCCACATGGCCTTTTTGAAATCAACAATCAAGGGGCTGCATTGTAGCTAAACTGTACATTTGTCCTCTTAAACTACAGTGGGAAGTAGATTGTGATGTATAAAAAGGCAGCTGACATTAACCCTGACTGAATGGCCAAATAAGGGTGCCTCAATGAGTGACAGCATAAGTGAATTTTAAAACTAACCTTTTGACTTGCTATTTGGGAAATCTGTGCTTATGGATAGAGTAGGCTAAAACAAATGGTGTTATACCTATACTTTTCCTATTTGGGAAAGAAAAGGGACTTTGAAACAAGTTATTTGCAGATGCAAACTAGACAGTTGAGTGCTCAATTATTTCAACTGTGCAACCCAAAATTTTCATGTATAGGCTGGAATGAGGCTGGCTATTGTTTCTGATGTGATCGTTCTATTTCGGACCAACAGGCTGATGCCTCAAAGGTTAAAAAGGGTTATAATGAAAGGACCTTCACAACTGTGCCTTTCTGTGGTGGACAGAATGAAAAGGTTCCTTCCTGACACCCAGAAACAATCATGTTGTGCAGGGTCAGATCTCCCATTAGGCACAGTAGGCATGGGCCCTGGGGCACCAGCATTTTAGGGATGCCTAAAAATTCAAATGTTGCTGCTCCTCGGTCCCGGCAGGTGACGGGGTCAGCTGAGATTGTTCACCTGGCAAAAGATAAGAAGATTTGTCCCCTTAATCCCGCATCTGTCATCTGGTTGTTACAGTCCCAAATGAAAACATACAATGGGAGTAAGGTGAAAAACAGTTGAAAAGATTTATTAAACTAAGGCAAGTTAACACAGAAGAGGACCCCCAAATTTACAGGACCAATTAAAAACAAACTCAGCAGTTAACATAAACAAGAACATGAATCTCAGACCCACCCTGATTACAAAGGTAAGTGGCAAGGATTACTAAAATGTCACTATACCATCTCAGATGACAGGAATGATGGATGCTTACAGACACAGCAGGACAGGAGGCAACAGGATCCTGAAGACGGGACCACAGACAGGTAGCTGCTCTTTCCCTGGCTGGCCTTCCTCGTGAAGACAGTTGCTCCAAACAGGTATATCAGTCTTCTCCCACTCTAGTCTTCGTTCCCTGCGTCAGTGTCTGTGTCTGTTCCGGATCTTAAGGACAGCCAGTGGACTGCTATCCTTGCATGCAGGTAAGTATCTCTACCCCTAAGACCAGAGCTGTTATTGCCTAGCCTAACTTGCGGGTTTAGTCTTTCTAAAAGACTGTGTATTTTGTGAAGAAATACTTCCTTTCATTGTTTTAAACCTGCTGCCTATTAATTTCATTTGGTGACCCCTAGTTCTTATGTTATGAGAAGGAGTAAATAACACTTCCTTATTTGCTTTTTCCACTCCAGTTATGATTTTATAGACCTCTATCATATCCCCCCTTAGTCATCCCTTTTCTATGCTTAAAAAAATCCTAGTTTTATGAATCTCTCCTCAAATGGCAGCCGTTCCATACCCCTAATCATTTTTGTTGCCCTTTTCTGTACCTTTTCCAATATATCTTTTGTGAGATGGGGCGATGACATCTGCACACAGTATTCAAGATGTGGGTGTACCATGGATTTATATAGAGGCAATATGATATTTTCTGTCTTATTATCTATCCTTCTCCTAATGATTCCCAACATTGTTAGCTTTTTTTTGACTGCCGCTGCACATTGTAAACAGCACGAGGGGATCCTGTTTATGAGTAAAGACAATGGATGTTTGGGGGGGTATAAATGTGCATGCAGAGGTACATCCAAGATCTTTTCACTGATGTGGCAAACTGACAGTGTGACTTGTCTCATGAACAGAAAATCACAGCCAAGTCTGGCTGTAAAACACTGGAAGGATTTGGGGGTCAGATTTGCTTTTTATAAGACATGACAGGAACTAGTTAAGTCTAGGTGCCAGAATGAGTGTTATGGTTTTAATTATATGTAATCATTTGTTTCCAATATTTGAACTTGCATCTCTATACTTCGTGAAATAATCTTATACAGAATTTCAATATAAACATATCTGAGGGCTGTGAGTTAAGTAGAGCAGTGATCTGTGATGTAACTAGTAAGCTGGGGTATGTTCTTCCTTTGGGAGTGTTCAGTGGATCAGGAGCTGGACACTCCAGGGGGATACTTGGAGGACTCAGGGGTTGGAGTGTGCCTGTAGAGAGACAGCAGAGCCTGCAGAGGCCTAGAGGGGAGTGCTTGTGTTGGCTGTGACCAGTGGAGTCAGGAAGGGGGGAAGGCTGGATTCATCTGCAGCACAAAAAGCGGGAGACAAGAAATGGAACCCGGCCTTTCATCCTCCCAGCTAGAGGAAAATTGCCATGCTATGTGCGGAGGGAGAATCAAGAGATGAATAATAGGAATGACAGTGTTCCAGAAGGAGAGAGAAATAGTAGATCATGCTTAAGTATTTGTTGGGTATTTGTTCCCAGATAGAAAATATAATTCTTTCCTTGTTTTACTAATAATGTCACTAAGATCTGATTCCTGGACACAACTTAGCTTATAGCATGAATTGGTGCTGACAGTACTTTTACAGGCTGCTCTGTATGTATTTAATGTATTTGTTTTCTTTACTCCTTCTCTCAACATTTTTCCCTTGGCTTGTTAATATCTGTACTACATACACAAGCAATTCTAGAGACCAGAAAAATCTAGGGTGACCAGATGTCCTGTTTTTATATGGAAAGTCCTGTTTTGGGGGGACTTTTTCTTATATAGGCGCCTATTACCCCCGACCCCCTGTCCCATTTTTTTCCCCACAGTTGCTATCTGGTCACCCTAGAAAAAGGGCATCTTTTCACCAGGGCAGTGAAGAGGTTGGAAACAGGGAAGCAACAATTTATAAGAGATCTAATTTTGGTGGAGAAGGTCCTGTCCATTCGATTCTATTGGAGTTGGAGTTTTGCTGATGCTTTCCCAGCGTTTTGTTACAGGGCTTTTTTTTTTCCCCCTATTGTACTGTTGTTTTAAACAATGTCAAGGTACCCAAAGTAGCAGCTGAGCATCTTCTAGTATGTTTTTATAAGTCACAAGGTAAAAATAAAAATGAAATGTTTCCGCTGGAAAAAAGTCCTTTTCTGTACATAAGACAAAAAGAAGATGAGGTGAGATTGGAGAGGGCTTTTACAAAGCACTGAGACAAAGCAGAAGAAAACTGTCAACTTACAACTAAACATTTTAAACATAGCTATTAGCACACATCAAAATATTTGCAAGAACTGAAGAAACCAGTTCACTGAGGTGGTTCTAGTCTTGGAATATATTTTGCACACGTTTTAACCAAAATTCTCGTATGCAGGTCTTAGCCTGCTTCTAAATAGCACAATGCTTGCGTTCCTCATCGTCTGAATAGCTGTTGACTCAGACTTAGCAACTCTACTTACTTTTGTTCATCAAACACGTATTAGTAATTTTGAGTTATTAAAATCATGAAATATCCAACAAAGACATGCTGCACAAAAATAAAATACCATGATCTCTTTATCAACCAAAGGACTTATGAAAGGAGGAGCTTATGAAAAATGCTATAATTCTAAAATAATTTGACTAATACGGTGCAAGATGTGTTGGAATATAAAGTTCACAGTCTAGGACTATTTATTTGGTTACTCATGCATGTTGGCAAACAACTTTTAGGTCTTCAAAATTGTCTAAAAAGCTATGCTTACACAAATGCCTGCAGAAATCAGGTCTCAGATCTTTATATCTATAGCTATAAACAATATATAGAGAGCGAGTTTCAATTTTTGTTTAAAATGTAGACACAAGCCAAAGCTGAACCTGGAAGTGTTCATTGCCAATACATGTAAATTATGTTGAAGTTAAAGACATTCAGGACTATTAGAAATGCCAACAGCAAAAATAGATTAATTGTTCATTGCTTAAATAAGTACAAAAATTGGGGGGGGGGAATCATTCATGAATGGTCCCTCTGTTCACTGGCTGATGGATACATTGGTTGGTGATCAACATCACTCAACTCCACAACTGTCATTCTAGGAAGCACTACCCAGTATTCTGAAGCATATTTTTCTGTATCTTCCTAAAAGACACAGTGCAATACTGCTAGCCTCAAGAGTCCAAAAATCGTGATTCAGATCCCTGAAATCACGACGTTAAAAAAAATATAATTTTTGTCAGTTTTGGTCAGTCTCCTAATTTTTGTCGACCTTTTTGGGGAAGCTCCACCCCAATTTGAGTGTGATAAATTCAGGTTGATGATTCACATTTAAATGCACAGACAAAAGGGCTTCCCCATCCCCTCACTCTCAACTGCTCAGAGCCTAAAGTTTAAACTATCCTAACCTTTGAGGTGGGAAAGGCTGTTATTTTGTCCTTCTCCATCCTTTAGCATTATCCTGCCCCTTTCCTATGTCTTTCAGCCCTCCCCTATCCCCATGTCCCCTTCCCAGGGGCAGTGAGCTGTATGGGCCCATGGTGCCTGGCTCCACCAATGTTCGGGGATGGGTCTCTCCTTTGGCCCCATGCGCCTTCCCTGGAGCATCCCTGCCTGCCCTGGGCAGTGGGTGGCTGCCCCATGCAGCTCCGCGCTGCGCTCCCTCACCAGCCACTGCCAGCTACAAGGGAGTGGCGCCAGAGGCAAGCTAAGGCAGCTGCTGCACCTGCAGAGGAACGAGGGGAGGAGGTACATGGCAGCCCCTCTCCCCTGGCAGGCAACTCTGAGTTGACTCTGGGATGGGGGGCGAGGCTTATCCTGGCTGGACCTCCTGAGCAACAGTCTGGGGAGCTTGAGTGAGTGTCACGCCAGCACCCTTCCTCTCCTGGAGCTCACTGCTGCCAGCAGGGAGAGGGCTGGGGTGGGGGTGGGGGAGTCCTCATCTCTTGCCCCCCAGTTCCAGGGCAGCCTGCCTGCTGCACCCCAAACTCCTCATCCCCGGCCCAGCCCCATACCCTAACTCCCTGTCCCAGCCCAAAGCACACACTCTCCTGCACTCCAGCCCCCTGTACAGCCCAGAGCCTGCACACAAACTCTGTCCCAGAACCTCTCCCACACCCAAATTCCCTCCCAGAGCCTTAGGCGGGCAGGCGGGTTGGACCCATTCTGGGCAACACCAAAAAAGATACAAACCTGCCGCCCCAGCCCCTTCCCAGTCTCCCATCCTGTCCTGCCTGATAGTGTTTCTCCATTTCTCTACCCTCTTTACAGTCACATTTCCCAGTCCCCTCTTCTTATCTGTTTAATATTCCCGTGTTTCCATTATCTCCTTTTCTGTGTCTTTCCATTTCCCTGCCTCACCTCCATACTCCAGTGTAGCCAACTTGTGCAATTTTATCTCAAGTCTGATATCATCTAAAGTTTTACAGGAAACCATGCTTCTGGGGACAAATTATTAGGTGTGAATCTCAGCTTCCATTAAGTTTCTAGCCCTCATGGTTGCACAGAAAAGTTTGAAAATGTGATATGAATGCATCTTAAAGGCTCAAACTAGAAGGCAAATAAAAAGAACCCAAATTTTATTTTATTTTTTAAATAAAAACACCTTGTGATGTTTTAAGCCAACCTCATGAATTTCAGGGGCCTGGCTGATGATCTTCTAATACCTGTTGTAGGCAATTCAGACATTCCTTTGCCCCCAGACTATCTACTTCTGTGCTGGTCCATTAGAGCTTGTTGAAAAATTTGTCCCTGTTTTTCACTGAACAATTTCCAAACTAGAATTTTTTGTCCAACTCTCCCCTCCACACTCTCCCATATTGTTTCCCTCCACATTTCCTTTGTCCCAGTCTCCTTACTTGCTCCTATCCCATGCTTCTCTGTTCCTTCTGACTCCAGTCCAATTCTCTACAGTTCCACATATCCCATCTTGTCTCCTTACTGTTCCCACACAGAGATCAGAGGGGTTACCACCTTTGTTGGATGGGAATAAGAGAAAACCACATGAAAAATAAGGGACAATGCTTTATTTTAAAGGACATTTTAAGGAAACACCATTTCCCTTAGTACATCATGTATTTTTCCTCTCAATTATATAATACAATTACTATAAGCTTCAATTTAATGTTTAAAACAATTCTTATCAGTTTTATTATATTTGAATAAATTTTAAAATAAGGGATGAGTGGTCACCTGGAGGGACAAATCCATGAAATAAGGGATAGTCCCTTAAAATAAGAGAGAGGTGGTCAAGCTAGTCACCATCTTATCTGAGGGTGGCCTCGATTCAGTCCCTTTGGAAACAATGGGAAATAGTACCCATCTTTACTAGTGGCAGTCTCACCTCCTCTACAAAGGATTTTATGGGAATAGTGGCCATCTTGGTTCAGGGCACTTGCCAGCTTCAGTCAAGTCCCACTATTACTAACCCCAAACTTCAGAAACAAAACGAAACAAAACAAAAAAAAACCATGTGAGATTAGCCCCAAATCTTGAGATTTTAGAGTAATATGTTGATTCTTTTCACTGGAAGCCACAACTGGGTTCACAATACACAGAGTTATAGAAAATGCTGCCTGATGGTGCTGAGTTTCCAGCTTCTCCCAAACCCCCAACATTCTGTTATATAAATTCTGTGCCCCCCATCTCACATCTGCCCATTCTCCAGCCCATTAATTCATTATGTACCATACCAGCTCCCAAATTAATTCTGTCCCAACCCCTCACATCTGCCCCTTGCCCCTCAGTGCACCTCTGCTCCTCCAGGAGCTCTTCACCTCTCCCCTAGATTGGGAGGCAGCTGCAGTGGGGCCCTTGTCTCCTCCTTTCTGGTCCTGGGGAGGGAGAGAACAATTCCAGGAGTCTTTTACTCCCTGGCTCTACCCCTTCCCAGGAATGCAGAAGGGGTAGGGGGCACTCCATGGATTCTTCACCTCCTCTCCCCTTTCCCTGGCCTGTAGTTGCATGGGTGGAGTGCATTGAAGGTGGAGCAGAATGGGCCATTTTTCACAGGAGAGGAGGAGAGTCCATAACCATCTTGAGAAACTGAGCTTTTTCGGCTCCGATTTGTATTCAGTTACATTATACCAATGATGCTGCCTAAAAACCACTGCTTTTAATTTAAAAGCTTTTTCTTTATAACTTTCTAAACTGGTAACCAAGGTTGTGGGCTGCCCAAAAGGAATTGCCAGAGAAAACCGCAGCTAGCTTGCTCTTTTCTTGAAAGGACACAGATACAGCCCTCTGATCAAGAATAGCCACACAAGCAGTAATGCTTTGAAAACAGAAATAAATATTTATTTAGAAATGAGCGGTTGCCATCAAAGAATAGAGATAGCCTTATCATATCTAAGCGGCATGGCTACAAATAATGAAAGCAATACAGTAATAAAAGAATGAAGCAGCATGGTAAATGAAAGCTACAGACTCAAAACAAACTCAATACTGTATAACATATAACAATGTACTTAACTCTCTATAACATGTCTCTCTATAACAATAATAACTAGATGACAATTAAACAAGCAATACTTAGCACTAAACATACAGTAAGTGCTGGCCAGGCAGCTCCTAGATGGGTAGGGGAAGATCTCACTCACACCACAGACACCCAGATTTATTTACAAACAAAACCCATATATTCTAGGAGTAAAAGGGTAAAAAGATTTCCTTAAAATCCTTCTGAGACTGTCTAAAAAGGTCCTTCTGCTCTGTCACAAATGTAGGGAGCATTGTGCATTGATGATAAACCATGGGCTGCTTTAGTACCTGCTCCGGAGGTAAAACACCTCCTCAGGTAGGAGAGGTGGTAGCCTGCTTGACTGCTGGGGCAGCTGCTGCAGTAGCCCTCTGCTGGCTGGGTAGCACAAGAAGACATTGTCCAGGCAACCTTAGAATCTTTCGGTAGCTGCTGCTCTGCTTCTTAATGGTAGAGATTTTCTGGAACCCCAATGCAAGTCCCTCCCAAACCCTAATAGGACTCCACCCAAAACCTAGTTAGTCTTGCTTGCTGCGTCTCGATGCCTCTTGTGCGCGGCAGCTGTTCAGCAACAAGCACCCATACTCACTTTATTTAAGTCCCTCTTGGGCCACTAACATAATCCACTTGCTGCTCATTACTGAGTACCTTCAAGCCAGTGGAGATCACTCTGAGCCAGTTCAACATGTAGAAAGGCTCCATAACCCCCCAACATACAGGAAAAGGAAGTAATATATATGCTGAGATCAGAGGGATACAGGGAAGGATACAGGGAAGCAGGAGTAGCAGGCTGGAGGTATCAGCCTGGGAGTTGGCTGCAGAGGGAAGGCAGGGCAGCAGGAAGCCTGGGAACTGGGGGTGAGATCCAGGCAATTATGCCCCTTTGCTAGCAGTGGACCAGCAGTGACCACAGCAGGAGAATACAGGGCAATGATCTTCCGGCAGAAGGGCAGTGTGCAGGAGTTACAAGACACAGTTGCCCTTATACTCCTGTACTGGACTGCTCTTAGGGGCTGGATTAGGAACTGCTGGTTTATCTTTTATTGTATCTTACAGTCATTGTACCTAGGGCAGTTGTACCTTTTAGTTTTGGCAGCTAGCCAAGGAATCCTATGTTATTCAAAGTGTGTGAGTGTTTATGGGAATTCAGGGAAGGCTAAAGCCTGGAAAGCATTTGGGCCACCTTACCACAAGCATGAGGTACACAAAACACACTACCAAATGTGTGGGTACCACAACACTCAGAGGAACAGCCATACTAGATCAGACCAAAGGTCCATCTAGACCAGTATCCAATCTTCCAACAGTGGCCAACGCAAGGTGCTTCAGAGAGAATGAACAGAACAGGTAATCATCAAATGATCCATCCCCTGTCACCCATTCTCAGTTCTGTCAAACAGAGGCTAGGAACACCATCATGCCCATCATGGCTAACAGCCAATAATAGACCTATCCTCCATGAATTTAGTCTTAGCCTTCACAACATACTCTGGCAAAGAGTTCCACAGGTTGACTGTGCATTGTGTTAAGAAATATTTATTTTTGTTTGTTTTAAACCTGCTGCCTATTAATTTCATTTGGTGCCCCCTAGTTCTTGTGTTACAAAGAGTAAATAACACTTCCTTATTTATTTTCTTCACACCAGTCCTTTTATAGACCTCTATCATGTCTCCCCTTAATAATCTCTTTTCCAAGCTGAGAAATCCCAGTGTTACTCACAGCAACACCCTACAGTGGGATCAGTTACAACTGCTGGTATCCACACATCACAAGTTAATACTCTATTAGTAATCATGGCTACTTATGACGTATCATTGCCCTTGCCAGCAGCCAAGGCTGGCACATAGTTGTCTTAGTCTAACCAGGTTGTAACCATGGGCAACACGTGGCTCCAGCATTTGGGGAGGCTGGCATGAGCACTGGAAGCTCCCCTGGTGCTTGGCCTGTGGCTCCGCTCCCGCTCCACCCCCACTCCATCCCAGAGCCCGCCTATGTTCCACCCCCACTTGGCCCTAGCCCACACTCAGCCCCCGACCTGCCATCGCTCCTCCCCTCCATGGCGGAGGAGAGGAGCGAGTGGGGGGACTTGGGAGTGTGTGTGGGCGGGTGGATGAGAGGTGCAACTTGGTGAGCAGCAGGTTGGGAGGGCTTGGGGGAAGGGGCGGAGCAAGGACAGACCGGAGTGGGGGGAAGAGAAGTAGCATGGGCAGGAAGAGACGCAGCTTGGGTGGGGCCACAGGGGAAGAGCAGGAGCGGGGCTTTGGGATGGAGTACAGGAGGGGCCCTGGCCCAGGCATCTGTGCTCTCAAAGGCACTGGGTCAGAAGCTGTTTGGGGAGACTTAGCCTCCCCTGGCCTATTATATCCATTGCCCATGGTTGTAACAGTCATTTTGCATGGGTCAGGACCCAACCATGTCTCTATAATTAGGATAGCGAGGCCTAACTCCCAGCTCTCTTTGCTACATCAGAGTGCATTGCCCTATGTGTGCTGTTGGTACCACTCTGCATGCATGTCCTCTGAGCTCTTTCACTCCTACCGAGGCAGTATGGAAAAAGCTACCCAAAATTAACTGATTCAAACACAGCTAGGGTGACCAGACAGCAAATGTGAAAAATCGGGATGGGGGGTAATAGGAGCCTATATAAGAAAAAGCCCAAAATATAGGGACATCTGGTCACCCTAAAACACAGCAAACATGGTAAGTGTAGATGGACAAAAATGCATGTGTTGTGAAAAAAAAAAGCTGTTGAATAGCCCGACTTTATGTTTATTGTGAACAGTTCAGATGACAGTATAACTAGCCGGGTACCTGTAAAACAGGTATGGACTAAACCTTGCTTCTTCCACAAGACCCATAAATATTAACCCAAACCAGTAATTGCTGTCACCACTCCATTTTAAACGAATCAAAACATTCCCCAAAGTAGCACAATTCTCGGTGTCTTGTGTGTGCAATTACTCTAGGTGTATTTTTAATCGTAAGCCCCTTGCGGCAGGAACTGTCTTTTTTTTACACCTCGCAAAGCATCACGCATTTAACTGTTGGCACTCAACAAATAATATAATAATAAACATTGTTACAATGAGGTAATCTGTTGGGCACACATAACTAAGAATCTTGTATCTTTCCTAAACTATTAAGGCCCAATTCTGCAAGGCCCACAATGCTGGATATGATTTTGTCCCTACATCTGAAGCAAATTCTTATGCTGTGCAAACTGTGAAGATTGGAATCACACAGGGACCGAATAAAATTTAATAAAGTAAAGGAGGGTAATGTAAATTAATAGAAATCACCATGGGTTTGTGGAAAATAGATCCTGTCAAACTAACTTGATATCTTATTTTGATGTGATTACAAGTTTGGTTAATAAAGGTAATAGTGTGAACATAATATACTTAAGACTTCTGTAAGCCATTTGACTTGGTATTACATTGACATTTTGATTAAAAAACTAGAATGACACAAAATAAACATGGCACACATTAAGTCGATTAAAACTGGCTGATAGGTCTCAAAATGTAATTGTAAAAAGGGAATTGCCATCGAGCCAGTGTGTTTCCAGTGGAGTCCTGCAGGGATTGGTGCTTGGCCCCATGCTATTTTACATTTTCATCAGTGACCTGGAACAAATGTTCACTGATATAGTTTGCAGCTGACACAAAAATTGGAGGCGTGGTAAATAATGAAAAGGACAGATCTCTGATTCAGAGCCATCTGGATCACTTGGCAAACTGGAGGCACGCAAATAATATTATCTTTTAATACAGATACATGTAAATGTATACATATAGGAACAAAGAATATGGGCCATACTTACAGGATGGGTGACTCTGTTCTGGGAAGCAGTGACTCTGAAAAAGATTTGGGGCTCATAGTCGATAATCAGCTGAACATGAGCTCTCAGTGTGATGCTGTGGCCAAAAGAGCTAAAGTGATCTGGAGATGCATAAAAAGGGGAATCTCAAGTAGGAGTAGAGTGGTTATTTTAAATCTATATTTGGCACTGGTGCAACCATTGCTGGAATACTGCCTCCAGTTCTGGTGTCTACAATTTAAGAAGGACATTGATAAATTGGAGAGGGTTCAGAAAAGAGCCACAAGAATGATTAAAGGATTAGAAAACATGCCTTATAGTGATAGATTCAAAGAGGTCAAACTCTTTAGTTTAACAAATAGAAAGTTAAGGATGATGTGATTACAGTCTATAAGTACTTGCATAGGGAAGAAATATTTAGTAATGGACTCTTCACCCTAGCAGACACAGGTTTGTTAGGCCTGAATAAAGATGTAGCACAAAACCAGTTATGCCAACCTGACTGAAGTCAGGCTAACAGAGGTTTCTGAGTAATCCCAGAGTGGAAAAGTACTGAGAAGCAGCATTGTTTTACAGAGCCCTGGAAAACGTGAGATACGCCAGGGATTGCATTCCTGGCATAGCATTAGCTGTGCTAAGGACAGTGTTTGAAGAACTGATAAGAAACTCTAGTATCCCACGGTTCAGATTCTAACTCTCTGGTTGAGTTATAGGTTTGTTTAAAACTCCCCTGTATTTCTAACTTTTGGGTGTTGTTAAGATATAATTAATAATCTAAAGTTGTAGACATAAAGTCTAGGCATGTGTGTATATTAAAAGTGTCTAGTTTTAGTTTGTTAAACAAAGGGAGGTGGGTTTTGCTCAAGTGAGTGATGTATGACGTAATAAAACTGTCTATATAGGCTAATACTAAGCTGTAAAGAGCTGGCTGGTTCTCACTGGAGACGAGCTGCCCTTTATTGATGCGTGCACTTGTCAATAAAGGGCTTTTGATCGGACCTTGCTGGTGTTGCCTGTCTCTCTGTGATCAGACAACGAATTTCGCTGTTGGGGTTAAAGTCCCCAACAGGTACAACACAATCCAACAGGTGGAAGTTAAAACTAGACAAATTCAGACTGGAAATAAGGCATATGTTTTTAACAGTGGGAGTAATTAACCATTGAAACAACTGAGTAAGGTGTGGGGGGGACCCTCCATCACTCATAATTTTTAAATCAAGCGATTTTTTTAAAAGCTCTGCTGTAGGAATTATTGAAGGGAAGTTCTAAAGCAGGGGTCTCAAACACATGGCCCATGGAGTTATTTGCTACAGCCTGCCAAGCTCCCTGCCCCCCCGGAGTTATTTCCTGCAGCAGCCATGCTCCCCTCACCCGCCACCCCTCCTCCCCAGTGTGCCACGTCCATGCTCCTCTGCCTACCTCCAGGCACTTAGCACTTTCCAGGATGGAATGGAGAGGAGCAGGGAGCCGAGTGCTCAGGGGAGGAGGCGGAGAAGGTGGGGCAGGGGTGGGGATTTGGGGAAGGGGTTGGAATGGAGATGGAGCAGGGCCTTATGGAAGGGGTGGAATTGGGGCAGGTCCAGCAGGGGGAAGTGTCAGTGATGCAGCCCTCGGGCCAATGTACCAGTCCTCATATGGCCCTTGTGGTGATTTAAGTTTGAGATTCGTGTTCTAATTACAGGCATTGAGAGTAGAGCAACGATTCTGAAACTGTGGGTGAGGACCCCAAAGTGGGTCACAACCCCATTTTAATTGGATTGCCACGGTTGGTGTTAGACTTGCTGGGGCATGGAGCCAGGATGAAAGCCTGCTCCACACCACCCTGGGTCGTGGGGCTCAAGTTACAAGCCCCCCGCCTGGGGCTGAAGCCCTTGGGCTTAGGTTTCGGTGTCCCTCCCCCATATGGGGCAGTAAGGCTCAGGTTGGCTCACGTTTCTGTCCCTCTTCCTGGGGTCACATAGTAATTTTTGTCAGAAGGCAGTTGCAGCACGATGAAGGCTGAGAACCCCTGGAGCAGATCATCACAAGGCTCCCCTCTTACCTTAGAAACTAGGAACCCGGGTAAACCTGTGCCCTGCCCAACCTGCTTTGTCAAATCTCTCCTCACGAGCCCCGCTGCTCACACAAGGGGAACCAGCCGAACACCACAACTACCCACTGGCACAACACCGCTGTTTGGGCTCCTGAACGCCCTAGGCGAGGCCGCCCGCCCTGCACATGCCGCTTTGTGCGCCCCTATGGAACCAGCTGCGGGGCCCCCGTCGCCAGCGCCCCGGCACAGGGGGAAACGCCCCGCTCCCAGGGGGCGCCTGTTGCCATCAACCCCGCAGCGCTGGGGGCAGCAGGGAGCAGCCCACGTGCTGCACGAGGCGAGCACGCGCCTCCCGCCACTGCTGCCAGCCACGTCACTGCGCCCCCTACGTGCCCCCGCAGCTCGGCACCGCGCGCAGCGGCTCGCGCCCCACGGAGGTTTCAGCCCAGCCCAGCCCATTGGCCTCCTCCTCTGCCTGCGCCTTCCTATTGCAGCAGCTTCTGATCGCCCCCGCCCTCCGGAGCTCGGAGCCGGAGGACCTTTCCCAGAATGCCCTTGTAGGCGGCGCGCGCGGGCCGGGTTGGAGGCGTCTCGTTGTCAGGTTGCGCCGCCCGCCGCCACGCTGTTCCTCTGTCGCAAAAGGCGGTTGGGCAGCGCCGCCGCGCGGCTTCCGTGGGTGCTGCGCAGTCGCCGCCGCGCATTGACATGTGGCCGGGGAGCCGCTGAGGAGCGAGCGGAGCAGGCGGCGGTGGCGCAGCGCGCTCGGAGCCCGCCCCTCCCCCCGCGGAGCCTTTAGGCCGGGGACGCGTTTCAGGCTTCAGCCGCAGAGAAGCGACCGCGGCGGCGGCTCCCGGAAGCCCCGAGGCGGAGCCTCCATGTTGGGGAAGCTGGCAGCGCGGCAGTGACCGAGCCCTGTGGGGACGCACGCGGGGCCTCTACGGCCGGAGCCTCCGATCCTTGGCGCCAGGTACGCCCAGGGGGCGGCAGCCCGAGGAGGCGCCGGGGGCCTCTCGGGGTCCCTGTGGGGAGCGCTTGGGCGGTGCCGCGTGTCCCGGGACGCTGGTTCCCGGAGAGGGGGCGCAGGCGGGGGGCCTCTCGGCTGCTCCCATGTTACAAGTGAAAGTAGTTTGAGCCGGTGCCTCGGTGGGGCCGCGGAGGCGGCAGCCCGGCGCTGCTGGGCCTTCACCTCAGCTTGGAGCCCACCGGAGAGTTACGGTCTCTCTACCCCCCTGGCCGGGGCCGCAGGCGGGATTTGGTGCCCAGCCCGCGGCGGCGCCCCCCCGTGCGAGGAGACTGACGTGAGCCGATCGGATCAAGGGTTTAAACCCGAACGTGACAGGCCGTTGCCCCGCAGGCGCTGGGCTCGGGCGCGCTGCGCTGCTTGGGTCCTTACCGGCTGGCTGCGCATCTCCCCGGGGCAAGAGGGAAAACAAAGGGGACCAGCGGCTGGAATAAGTGAGCTCCCAAGTCCCCGGGCCGGCGCCGGCCTCTGAGCCTGCCCCTGAGCACTGCTCCTCGTCCCCACTCCCCGCCCCGCCAGCATCCGGGGAAAGCTTTTGTTACACGAAACCAAACCACCAAAACAAATCCCGACTCTACGTAATCGAGATAGGCACGGACCAAGGTTTGTTAAAATGCTTGTGTACAGCAGTCCCGTGCCCTGAGCTAAACGTTGCTCCCGTTCGGGTCGGTCAAAATCTTATCTAGACCACTTTTGTAATAAACTGTGTGGCTACAAGCTTTCTGTATTGGCATCACCATGTCAGCACATTGCGTTCAGGCACCAAGAATTAGATTAAAACCTGAAATTGTAGTAAAGTTAAAGGGAGGGATTTGGGATTTAGCCTGGGTCTGATTGCTTTTATGCTGGAGTAAATCAGGAGTAATTTGTTATTGGAATTACACTGGGGGAAAACTGGTAGTGAGAGGAAATTTGACCCTTAAATCCGTGAGACTTCTTGAATTTTGGAGGGAATGTAGTGGTGGTCCGCCAGTGTCCTATATTTTATTTTTTTTGCTTCATATCCATTAAAAGAATGTTGTTGAACAGAGAAGGCCCCAGGTTTAAATGTACATATATATTTCCCATTCCCCAATATTAATAAAAGTAACAGTAGTACTTTATGCTTATTTAAAATTGAGAGTAATTTTCAGAGACTTTAAAATCTGCAGTGTTTGTACTACAAGTGCTATGAAACTAAATATCCAAGAAGAGCGAAATACAGAAAGTAAATAGTGAAAAGCAAGGTAACTCTTTTGTGTTTAGTAATCTTATATGGTGTTAGTGTAATTGGTAAGGAAGCTTCTTTTAAAATATAAATAGACACAGTTCATTTGTGAATTTATTCATTTTCTTTACTGCTTCACTACTTATTGGAATACAGGTTTTTGTGCTTTATATAGATTGTCATTAATATTTATATTACAATAGTGCCCAAAGGCTGGGTGCCATTGTACAGATATAATAAATGACAGCCCCTACCCCCAAAGAGTTTACTTTCTAAGAATTATCTGGGATGGAGGGTCCAGTGCAACTTAACCTTTTTTTTTTTAAGCTTCATGCTAAATATAAGTTTCTTAATTGCAGCAATAAAACTTTATATTTTAAGTGGAATGTAGCACAGTGCAAACTTTGATAGCAGGTATAGTAGTCCAATATTATAGTTAAAGTTGAAAAATACTACTTATGCTATTTTCTAGGTTCTTGGGACTTTCTGAAAAGATTAGCCTTTGGGCTCTTATAATTTTGGGATTTTACCATTTAAAAAAAACAAATTTCAGAAACTTTTTTCTTTGAACTTTTTCATTTTAGAAGTTCAGCCTTGTATGTGTAGTACTCAGTGAGGAATGAATTCTCGAGAGGAGAGAGATTTCAGTGGGGTAGCTGTGTTAGTCTGTATCAGCAAAAACAACAAGGGGGTGCCACAAGGACTCTTTGGTGTTTTTGCCAGAGAAGAGAATTAGTGTAACTGTAATACATGGTATGGCTCTTTTCTAACTAGTAATGAGAGCCCTGATCCTGTATATACATCCTCACAGATTCAGCTACAGCACTTGGGAGTATTGTTTTGCTAGCTTATACATATACTTGATTATCTGCACACTGAAATAACCAATTACATGTACATAATTGCATATGTAAATAAATGTATAATCCGTTATTGTTGGTGTAATGCATATGCAACATGAAATGAAACTATATCACGTGTATAAGTGGCTTAAATGTGGTTCCTGTAAGGAACTAGAACTTATATATTTCCTAACTTTTTTGTGTAAACTCCTAAATATAAGATAGCATTATTGTATTTTTTATCTTCTAATTATCTGATTTGACTGCAGAATTGTCCCTGATATTCGACACAGTTTCACTTTAAAGATAGATAAAAATTGTATAAAGTCAACAGAACTTTATTTACAAGTTATCTCATCAGTTTTATAGCTTTTTAGGACTTTTATACCAGTGAGTTGATATTCACTAAGTCTAAAAAGAGCCTAGGGGACTAACTCCATTATTTTTTTGCACAACCACAGCATCATTCATGGGATCATTAACCCATTTGGCTTTTAACACAACTTTTCCTTAAGGGGATTTAGCTTTTAAGGGAAAGACACCTAACTTAGGGCAAGCATATACTACCGGGCTACATCAGCGCAGCTGCACCGCTCTAGCGTGTCTCTTGAAGACTTGCTATGCCGACGGGAGAAATGAGAGGGGGAAGCTATATAGGCGAGAGAGCATTTCCCACCAACCTAGCATGGTATAGGTACTGCTTTAAGTGGATGTAATTTATGTCACTCGGGAGGTGGCTTTTTCACACTCCGAGCAATGTAACTTGCATTGACTTAAGCGGTAGTGTAGACAAACCTTTATCAAAGTGGTACTGTTTGATGCCTACACCTAAAACTTAGGTCATCTTAACTGCATAGCTCACAGTTGCGAGAAATTTCACACCCTGTCAGACCTAGTTAGGCTGCCATACTTCCCCCCTCACTCCCAGTGCCTTTGTAGATACAACTAGGTCGACTGAAGAGGTGGATTACCTATGTCAACAGAAAAATCCCTCCCATCGATGTACGAAATGTCTATGCTATTGCTGCAGTGCTGTGGTTATGCTGCTATATTACAGGCATACACTAAAAGAGTTCAAGCTTACTGTAAGGACGGAGAGTGGAGTAAATCCTTACCTGCCCAGCCCTTCATATCTAAGTAATAACCTTGGCAACAGTAATTAAAATATCAGGATCTTGAAATGAAATGACAAATTAATATCACTAACTAAAATATACTTGAATTTTATTTTGTAGGGATATGAAGTATTCTAACTCATCTTGTACTAATTATTGTGAAGTTATATTTGGAAGCCTAAAAATGCAAAAGTTAGTTTGTGCCCTCTTTGGTTGCTTTATGAAGTATAAAGAAGCCTTAAAAAATATTTTTCAAATTCTTTTTCCACTTGTCTTTTACCTTAGAAATACCATGAAACAAGTTTTGTCTTTCCTTTTTTACTAATTATCTCCTTGGAGGAGACCCTGGAAGTGGATTGGGAGCTTCCACAGTCTTTTACTTAAAGAGATCTTTGTTAAAGATGTAACACTGTGACATCTTTCTTCTCAGTTGTTTGTTTTTGTTAATACACATCACCATTTTTTTTAAAGAGCCTGAATAAAAGTTCTTCCCTTTTCAGCGACTCAGGTTTCACTCATTTGGTACTTGTAATGTTATCTTAAAAGTTATCCAGATATACATAGTCTTCCAGGAAAAAAATAGAATGACAAGATCTGAATTTCCTGTGTATGTATGTGTTAAAACAGAAAATTCCCCCAAATCCCTACTCTCAAGTGGTCTTAAAAGTAAGAAACAAAACCCTTTAGACATTATAAAGAAGTAAACATAGTCATCCATTTTTCTTCTTGTGTGAGGTATCTTTAAGGCTGAGAGCCAGTTCACTCGAAACTTCTTCGGAAACTTTTCAAATGTTCTCAGGACTGTCATTTTATTTACTACTTGAACATTTTCAGGCACAATATATTAGACTAATGGGATACAATCCTAAAACTAAACATTGAAACTTGTTAGATGAATGTTAATCTAATATTTATATGGTGTCTTCACAATCTGCGTTTATAGGGCAGTGGTTATCATGGTACCTGTGTGCATCAGAAATGTGACTTCATATTCATTGTGATTTTAGACCAATACATTTTGAGCATAGACTTCTAGTCATTTGTTTTAGAAAGGCAGTAAGTAATTTCTGCTCAGGATATGTCTGGTTACAGACCACCATATTTAGTTGTTACAAGGATGTCTGGATGTACATGGAAAATTATACATTATGAAGAATTCACCTTCAATATTCTGTGGGAAATTTTGAGAAGACTGGAATTTTTAAAGAAATCATTCCAAGTGTATGAAAATATTTAAAGATAATTTATCCAACAATTAATTTGATTGTAATTTTAAATAAAATAAGCTCTATTTCACTCAGTCTTGTGTTGTTTTTTTTAATCCTCCCTCAAGAGAGGTTTCATTTTCTCTGAGGCGGGAGGGAGTGCAATAGCTTTGCAGAAAGTGTGGTAGATGCACTTGGACCATATCCACTGGGTTTCTTATGAGTGTAGTTCAGCGGTTCTCAACCTATTTACCATTGTGGCCCCACATGGAGCTCTCTGTGTTGTGTGTAGGGCTCCGTGCCTGTCACGGATTCTGGGCAGCCCCGGTCAGTGGTTGGCGAGTGGCCAGAGCAGCCACTGCCTGGGCAGCCCCCAGGGTGTAGGAATACCATGTACCCAAGCAATGGTAGCTAGGTCAGTGGGTGCATTCTTCCATCAACATAGTTGCGTTCACACTGGGTGTTAGCCCTTTAGCTATGCTGAACTATGGGGTGTGGTATTTTTTCACATCCCTGGTCCATGTTGACATAATATTTAAGTGTACACGAGATTTTTCGTGCAGACTTGGGAAGACAGCACTGAATTGGTTCACATTTGGAAACTTATTTCACAACCATAAAGACAAAACAAAAAAAAGTTTGTAATTAATGCATATATTTTTTACAGAATACGGCAGACACCATTAAGCATAGAAGAAATCATGGGAGAGACCTTAAAAGAATTTTCACTATCTGTATTTTCAGTGGCCTATAGTAAATTCAGTGATCAATTACTTTTCATTACCAGCAAGTGGAGCCATGAAAACTGTTGTACTGTTTATCAGGGCTTATTGATGTTTCTTCTGATTTTTTTTTATGACAGTTTTGCCTGATTTTTTTTTTTTGTTTTTGGAACTTGTTTTTGGAATTCCTTCACTAGTTCTGTTCATTTAGTTGGGCTGTGCTTTGGGAAGTGTATAGGATAAATTACGTTCACGTTACTTGGGAAATTGGTCCATTTTCAGTATCAGGCATATTGGACCCACTGGTTAGTTGATGCACCCATTATTTAAGTGCAGGCTAATTTTCATGGTGGGAACTGGTATGTTTTACATGATACAATACACATACTTACAGTGACTAAGCGCTCTTATAATAAAAACATTACTTCTGACTGCTAACCCTAAACGATCTCCCTTAAAATCCCCCTAGATGGATTTGCTATAAGGTGGGTGCATAACTGGTTGGAAAACTGTTCCCACAGAATAGTTATCAGTGGTTCACAGTCATTCTGGAAGGGCATAATGAGTGGGGTCCCGCAGGGATCAATTCTGGGTCCGGTTCTGTTGAATATCTTCATCAATGATTTAGATAATGGCATAGAGCAGCAGTTCTCAACAAGTGGTCCGAGGCCCCCTGGGGACCACGAGCAGGTTTCAGGGGGTCTACCAAGCAGGGCCAGCATTAGACTCAATGGGGTCCAAGGCAGAAAGCTGAAGTCCTGCCATCCCAAGCCCTGCCACCTGGAGCTGAAGCCTGAGCAATTTAGCTTCATTGGGCCCCTATGGTGTGAGGCCCCAGGCAGCTGCCCTGCTTGCTATCCCCTAATGCTGGCCCTGGCTTTTATATGCAGAAAAACAGTTGTTGTAGCACAGGTGGGCTGTGAAATTTTAATAGCTTGTTGGGGGTGGGGGGGGGGGGAGAGAGGGGATTAAAAAAGAAAAAGATTGAGAACCCCTTGCATAAAGAGTACTTATAAAGTTTGTGGACAATACCAAGGGGGGAGGGGTTGCTTTGGAGGATAGGATTATAATTCAAAATGATCTGGACAAACTGGAGAAATGGTCTGAAGTAAATAGGATGAAATTCAATAAGGACAAATGCGAAGTACTCCCCTTAGGAAGGAACAGTCATTTGCACACATACAAAATGGGAAATGACTGTCTAGGAAGGAGTACTGCAGAAAGGGATATGGGGGTCATAGTGGACCACAAGCTAAATATGAGTCAACAGTATAACACTGTTTCAAAAAAAAGCGAACATCATTCTGGGATGTATTAGCAGGAGTGTTGTAAGCAAGACATGAGAAGTTGTTCTTCCGCTCTACTCCACACTAATTAGGCCTCAACTGGAGTACTGTGTCCAGTTCTGGGTGCCACATTTCAGGAAAGATGTGGACAAATTGGAGAAAGTCCAGAGAAGAGCAACAAAAATTATTAAAGGTCTAGAAAACACGATCTATGAGGGAAGATTGAAAAAATTGGGTTTGTTTAGTCTGGAAAAGATGAGACGGAGGGGACATAAGTTTTCAAGTACATAAAAAGTTGTTACAAGGAGCAGGTAGAAAAATTGTTCTTGTCCTCTGAGGATAGGACAAGAAGCAATGGGCTTAAATTGCCACAAGGGAGGTTTAGGTTGGACATTAGGAAAAAACGTTCTAACCGTCAGGGTGGTTAAGCACTAGAATAAATTGCCTAGGGAAGTTGTGGACTCTCCATAATTGGAGATTTTTAAGAGCAGGTTAGACAAACACCTGTCAGAGATGGTCTAGATAATACTTAGTCCTGCCATGAGTGCAGGGGACTGGACTAGATGACCTCTTGAGGTCCCTTCCAGTTCTATGATTCTAAACCTCTCAGTGAATAACCCCTCAAAAATACTTTGATAAACAGATAACATTACTGCTTTTTCCAGAAGGTCAGAAGACTTGGTTTTTACCTGGCCAGTTGTTGGATCCTTTTCATTTGTACAGATTGGGGGGTTGGGTTGTTTTGGTCTTCCATGTAGGACTTTTCCCCTGGCCTGGTTGCATGCATGCATACTTTAAAAGAATTGAAAGTGGAAGTTTGGCCCACAGCTTGGAACATGGACCCACTAGTGCGTATGTCTGTGTGGTATCCCAATTCATGCTTCTTTAGCCCCCTCAGCAAGGAGGTGAAGGCAGTGTATTTTGTTTTTGTAACACTGCAACCCATATCTCCTATTTTAAAAACCTCCTATGATCCCCCATACACATGCATGGAACTCAGGGCAGAAGAACATTTTTCTCAGTACTATCCACTGGAATATCTAAGAAGTAAATTGCCCTCAAGTGGCTGCATTTCTCCTTACACTAGGGTCTAAAGGCAATTGAGTGTTACCTTATCAACTGTATTAATAAACACTGATAGATCGAATATTGACACGGACAACTAATATTCATTTGTTACCTGGAGAACATGAACACTTAAATTTCAGTCTCTGGAGTTATTTCGCCAATGCTGCTACTATTTTTTGACTAAAAACATGCCTTTTAAATGTAATCCTCCCTCAAAAATAATACCCAGGACTGAACCTACTGGACCAGGAAATATGCATCAATATTGAGTTGTCTCATCAATGTTACCTTAGAAAGGAAGACTTCAGATATATTGACACTGGTCTGATAGTCCTCTATCTCCACTGTATATTTTATTTATGATGGACTAAGTACTCCCCAGAGCCACCTTCACCCTGGAAGGACATGGATCCAAAGTACATGTTGTGGAATAAAGTTCTCCTAGCCTCTCCAGAGGCTTAGATAGCAATGCAGACAAAAACTGAAGCATCAGAGTCTTGGTATTTGTGTCTCTACACATTGCACTGCCACCACAGAAGCAGAGAACTTTACCTGAAAGTTTTAATCTACAAAATAAATTTATTTCCTGTGGGACAGTCTTGAATCAGCTGCTGATGAGAGACAGCCTATGTTAATCAGTCTGGCCTGCACCCAGGACAAATCCACTATCTTTGCATTTTCCCCAACCACTGCATACAAATTGGAAAAGTGTTCGAAGCAATTTATCGGCTTTGGCACAAAACTTCTGCCACTGGGTCTGTTTCTTTTACCTGCTTCATTTATCACTTGTCACCACCGTTTTTGGATTACCTATAAGGATATGTAGTGAAGGAAACATCTAGGAAAAGCTCATGTCAAGTCCTTATAAAACCATCAGTAGCAATGGTCTGCTGGAGGATTGATATTCTCTTTCAGGGCAGGGTGGAGTGATTTAAATCACCAAGTGGAAAGCCTAAATTTTAAATCCGTTTCCATTTATACTTCAGTTATTTTCTACAGAAAGATGCATTCTCATATAACCATTAAAATGTTGATTTACAGATAAATAGAGCTTTTACACTAGATTTGGTACATCTTTTTGCTATCTAGAAGGGCACACTATAAGTGTTCATTTATTTAAGCAATTATATGGCTTAATATTTTCAGATTTTTATTAATTGTACATTTTTAGTACATTGGAAAATGGTGAATATTGCTTATTTACTAGATAATTAACGTTTTGCTTATGATCTGTGGCAAACTGCATTAGGATGGGAGCTGGAATTTAATTAAACACACAGACCAGCATATAACATTTATTTATACTAAACAAAACAACCGTAGATGTTTTGGGTACCTAATCTTATCAAAACGTGTTTCACTTTTACAACTTAGTGATTTATTAAATAGAGGGTTTTACTGTAATCAGTTAAATTGATTATTTCAGGTCAGCCTGGGAAAATTTTCAAATATGGCTATGTGAAAGTGACTGGAACTTGAGTTCCTGTGCGCCTAAGTCTCTTGAAAATGAGACGGTCTCCTAAGCCCTTTACGCTTTTAAAACTAGAGTATCTTGTGTCTCTTCCTTCCTTCCTCTCATTTTTATTCATGCATAGGAAGAGACAAGTTTTCCTGCTTTTTCAACTCCCAATAGATTTCTTAACTTGGATAGAATATTTTCTTCATTTGGACTAATTCATTTTGTGCCTACAGAAGAAGCTACGACTGTCAAACACTGATTTAAAGCTTCAACAATTTCTGGTTCCAGATGCTTGGCTAGTTACTTCCACCAGTTCAGGGTTTGGACTTTCTTTAAAATATAATCAGCAAACATGTCTTGCTTGAATGGTTCACTTCCAGCTCTGAAATCTATTGTGGTTGGCATGATTGAAGAAGGATTATTAGATGCTCCTGTCGTAGCAGCATCTTCAGCAGTTAGGCAACTACCCTGGAACTCTGAGATGAGAATATTGGCAAGAAAATGAGGTGTAGTTACTTGATCCATCCGCTTCTCTTCTGCCTGCAATTTAACTTTGTTGGTGGATATTTCTTTCGTCAGTGTCTCTTGAAGTTCTTTCCAGATTTCAACAGCATCAGCAGTACAGCAGCAATCTTTCTGCAGTTTGTTCAAGGCTATGGAAATAGACTTCAGTATATTCAGCATGTCTTCTACATTTCTTTTTAGTCTGATGTTGACTACTTTGGCTGTGATAGTGCCAGGTATTTTGTCACCTGGCTGTTACATTTTGTATGCCAACGGAACATATGCAAACACCTTCCCTGGAGTCCGCAAGGTGATCGGCCTGTAGCTCTTACATTCACTAGGCTGTCCCTTGCCCTTATAAAATGAGATCACAATACTGTCCTTCCAGGTGGTTGACAAGGTTCCATTAATTTTCCTTTATTCCTGGACTTGTACTTAAGTTTTTGGCTAAAATATGCATCAAATGAGCACTATACCCATATGTTAGGAGTTTCATGTTCTCTTCATTATTTTATTCAAGATTTTTTTTCTCCTGTCTACTACATTTGCAGTATTGTCAGTGAGGAAGTTGCACACTTGACAGTTGAATTTTTGTTACAGCATTTACTGCTACTTTTAAGTATTCTGCTGTATGGGCATTTGATGTATCACCTGTTTGTGAGCTAGACAACCCTAGCTTCTGTTGTCACATAAGCATGTATTACTGGATCACTGTATACATTGCTCCAACCATCAAGATTCAGCTTACTGAATTTCCCTTCAATGTTTTTGCACATTGTTTAATTTCCTTCCCATACACTGTATCCAGCAATGTCTGCTCTGACGAGTGGAGTGTAACCTGGTCTTAATGATTATACTGTGTAAATTAAATATTTGCTCTGAACAAGATGAAAGGGAGAATTGGTTGCATAAGTGAACTGAGCAATCTTCTCATTTATGGAGTCTTGCTGGAGTATGCTGATTTTTGAACTCCTCCATGGTTTTACTGGATGATCAAGATTTCTTATTTTATTTTTTAATAAAGGTAATTAACTGTATGTTTAGTTGCCGCACTGCTGGTGGCACTGGTAGATGACTCTGCAGTTGTAAACATTGCAGATGATGGATGTTCATAACCCCTTATGGATGCAAAACAAAATGGTGTAAAAAAAAAAAGTTGTTCTTGTTCACTGAGTATTACTGAATTTATTGCTTTAAAGAAAATGAGATTGTATATGAAAGATTCCTCCTCTTGCAAGTTTGTACCACGTTTTAAATGATGTAATTTATTTTAAACTCAGTTTTGTAGGGAAAATAGTTTAATAAATCATAAAGATTATCTACATCTATTTAAATCCTTATCTCTAACAATGTACCAGCTAAACAGCTTGAAAAAAAAGTTAAAATGTTAAAATTCCATAACCGCCTAAAACTTTGCTTTTAAACAGGAAAATTTCATTAGCATAATAAGACGTAGCCTCTGTTTGCCAGAAGCTGGGAATGAGTGACGGGATGGATCACTTGATGATTACCTGATCTGTTCATTCCCTCTGAAGCACCTGGCACTGGTCACTGTTGGAAGACAGGATACTGGGATAGATGCACCTTTGGTCTGACCCAGTATGGCTGTTCTTATAGTTGGCAGTCTGTAAGAATGGTGCAAAAATAAGTTTACTAACTAGATGATCCAGATTGTTCAGACATGTCCCTTCATCCTTTTTAGTCATTGCTTTCTGTTGAGCATTTGTCATAATGTTGTTTCATTCTGAAAACCAGGCCTTGCATCTCTTTGTCACATTGTTTACATTTTGTATGTGTTCCTTTTTGACCCAGAGGTACAGGAATTTATTGAAAATATTTCCAGATGGGATCTGTTTTTATGACCTGCAGCCATGCCAGTTCTTTTCTTCAGTTCCCAGGTGTTGAAATGAACTCAAGAGGTGGTGCCCTGGAGAATGTTGTCCTTTCTTCCCACAGTGTCCTGCTTTGACACTAGTTCTTCTCCATTGTTGCATAGTTTTTTCTGGGGACAGGGGAGTTATCAGTCCTAGACTTCTGCTTGTGTAACCCTCATGCCTTTTGCAATGCAATCTTTTAATTGTTCAGAGAGAAACAGCTGGATTTCTGTAATGGATTTTTGTTTGTATTTGTCTGTGTACACATGCAAGGAGACAGAGCAAGCTTATTTACTTGAAGTGCTGGAACCATCCAGAAGCAAGGGCTGGTAATTACTGGACAGATCAGTGTTTTTCCTTGAGGTGGAGAGTTAAGATTCTATGGTGGATAGAGTCATAAATATTCATGACTTGGGAATTGAGCCAATCATAGCTTCTCCCTGTCTGAGCTTTAAAATAGGACTATGAGCTCACCCAAATGGGCTCAGTGCATTATCCTGATGAGATACATGATGGTGTTTCTTTGAGTCAGAGGCCAAGTCCCAACTCCTTTGATGACTTTTGCCAGTCTTGATCTCAAAACTTAGATGTTTTTCTTGATTCTTTATATGGAAAAAGCAGCTTTTAACTCTGTTTTTGATACTCATGGATTCAGCGTATTTATTTTTTATGCAAATGTTTTAAGAGATTATAAATGTAGGCCTTAACATATTTCGCATTAAATTCATATTTCATTTTAAACAGTTTTTATTTTTGGGGAAAAAAACACCTTATAGTTTAAATACAGTAACAAAGTAAATCAGATTTTTATCAACCCTGCCTCAGGGCCTTCTGAAGTTAGAAAATTATGGGGACTTTTACCTTACAGGAGAGGAGTACTCTGATCTCAAACTACAGGAAATAATTATCATCCCATAATATGGGTGAAAAATTTAATTACTCTAAACACCAAATCAAGAGCCTATATAACTGAATGAGATGAGTCTATCAGTAAGATGGGATTATTCTGTCATCATCATGGTGACCAGAAAATTTTGAACCAACTCAGAAGAACCATGTACATAGTTCACAACCTTAATTAACCTTGATGACACTACTACAGTGAGAAACTTCATTAGATCACACAGGGATTTTGCAGCAAAGCAGGTTTAGTTTTGGTACAAAGATTATACTATTTTCACTGTATCCCAGGACTCGCAGTATGAAAATGCTATCTAATACGTTTTGGGGGCTGGGGATTACCTATATTTTAAGGTCAGATGTGAACAGCAGAGAGATACCACCACTGCATTTTCCATTTCTCTTTATGATCCATTTAATACTTGAGAGAGCTGCACAGAGAGGTCCAGTCACAATCCTCTCAACTGTGGTTCGATTATACACACAAAATTGAGGGCCTCATTTCTGTCACAGGATGGTAATTACCTTAACCATGGATGTTGCATTAATCAGCCTGAAGTTAGGAGTAGGATCCTTGTCCATTAACAGCCTATCCTCACAAAAAGTAATTGAAGCCAAAAACAATGGAATTCAGAGTATACATTCCAGTCCAGGTCTATCCCTCCTTTATATTTAATTCCCTTTTTGTCTCCTATTGCCCATCACTATGGGTATTAAATAAAGCAAACCTTCTCCCAGACTTCTAGCTACAGTGCATGGTGATATTTTTCTACCCTGTTAGCCATCACAGAAGTGACCATAGGTGAGGGTTAAGCACTGCTGCTGGACAATTAAGTAAGGACATTCAGGGCAAGCTGCAAAAGTAGTCTGAATGATTTACCCTCCATCCTCTAACTCCACAAAATATCACTTTCCTCTGCATCTCTTCAAATGAGTAGAGTTGAAATTATGGTTACACTTTCTGCACACTAAATCCTTTATAAATATTTTCTTTTTACTTTTTCTCCATTTTTGAAAAAAGGATCTATATGCAGAAGACTTTAATTAAAACTAATACTTCAAAAACCACACATTATTTCTCAGGTGAACTAGCTTTTAAAATGTCAAAACCACTTCTCAGCAGTTTTGAATGTTTGAAAAAACTTGGTTCTCAGATCACAGAATTAAAAGCAATGGTGTGCATTAGCCATGTAATACACGATATGATTTCCCCCCACTTTTAGTCACGTATTTGGTTCACAAATAATGTTCCTGTTACATCGTTGAAGGATCTTCTCATTGAGGCCGAAAGCTCCAATTTAAGAAAATATTCAAGCATGTGCTTAAGTTTCATCATTTGCTTGAACTTAAGCACATGCTCAAAGTTAACCATGTTTAAGTCCTTTCCTGAATAGGAGTGCTTTCCTCAGTTAGGGCCTAAGTGTATTGCAGATTTGTAGCTTAGAAATTAACCATTTTGGATTTTAATGATACTTTTTTGAAAACTTCCCTTATTTCAAACAGTGCAACTATTTTTAAGAACTTCAGTTAAAAAATCATCATGGCACTGAAGCTAATAAGAAAATTCAGTACAGAAATATTCCCTCAGACATCTTAGAATGAAAATAAGTGTTTAGAATAGTAAAGTTTTTGACCTATGTTTATGGAAGGCTGTCACTCAGCATGGCTGAAGAAATAGGAAGTCCATCATTTAGATTCCGTAGCTTTTATTTAATGTTTGTTTCCACTGTGTTCAGATAATTTCAAGTTGCATTTTTAAATAGCTATATACTTTTTCCTCCTGGGATCTTTCAAATACATGAAGATTAAAAAGTTAACACTTTTCAATGTACCTTTAAAGAGGAGACAGCCATTTCAAGGCCCCAAAATATCTTATGCTAGTAAATCCTATGTCATCTTCTGTAAAGATTTTTTTTAATTATATACTAAAAAAGACTGTGTTCTAATGTGTAATGTTTTTTAAAATATAAAACAGAGACCCACAAAAAATGTGGTATGGTGGATCCTGTATATATTACACACACAGACTGTACTGGAAGAACATTACTAAGGTTGCATAGTCAAGCACTCAAAAGTTAGGAAATGCAAGAAGTAAAGTTGCTAGTGCAATCTTAATTTGCCCCATTGTGTACATTAAGATAATCTTTAATTGCATGTCCACATACTATTTCCCACCCCACACTCCCAGTTCCTTGCCCTTTCAGTACCATCCTTCACCAGCACAGGTAGCATTGAGAATGCAGGTGAGATTGTCTCCATACTGTGTCCCTTTTTTAATATTTAAATAGATATCAAGAGGTATTCAGAGTTGCTACCGTTGATTTTGATGATGGAAGGGATATTAAACCTTGTGCTTCAGGGTTTAAGCCAACCTCTAACTATGAGACCTATATTATCCCATATCTGCGTACTGCTGGGTTCTTACATGTTCCTCTGAAGCGTATGGTTCTGGCCACCGTTGGAGACAGGATACTGGCTTGGATGGACTTTGGATCTGATCCAGTCTGGCAATTCCTGTGTTCCTAAATTTTTTAAGTGTTGGCATCGTCCTTGTCTATCGTTTGTTTTGCACATGCTGTAGTTAGCTGCCCTTTTTTTTGAGACAGCCCACAAACTACTTAAGAATGGGAATCCTACACAGATTATCTCTTTAGGAAAGGGGTCTGTTACTTCTTAATTTATCTGAAAATAATCTTTTGCAAGATTCTCACTAGCCTGCCCTACCTCTGCTGTTTGGAAGGAAATCTCTTGGAATATTGCTTTTATCGCTGTAGCTGGCTTGGTGGTTGTCCTAGTCTGAACATATCTTTACAAAAGTATGCTTATTTGTAGGTGAATAGTTACTAATTTGCCTATTCTAGAGACTCTAGTGAAACTGTATAATTTTATCTTGAAAAGTGACTGAGCGGCTAAATGAGTTCCATGTTTGTGTCAATGATTTCCATATCACATTTTGTCAGCCTACCAGTAAAAAGATAGCTTTCCCATTTGAGAACTTTGAAACCTAAACATGGAATCTGAGAATCTTTTGCTTTTGCTGATATCAGTAATAACAACTCAGGCCATATTCACCATCAGTTACATATGTGTAACTCAGTGTGGTCTGCTTGGTAGCACAAGTGTAAAAGCAGAATTCAGACCTAGGTTTTGAATGTAGTGGATTCTATTTGATTCAGGAACCAGAATAAACCTAGATGGCTTTTAGTCTGTTGACTCTGTCCAGTTTAATAGTAGTAAAGTGTTAGTGTGTGTAATTTTAGTTAAGCAACCAGATAGGAATATAAGCACACTTTGGGAGCAGAACTGTCAAGGAAGATGGTTCAGTTTTTATAGTCCTTTTTTTGTAGGAGAAGCACAAACAATTTATAAAAACAAAACTAAACTAGTGGGAAAATATGGTGTCAACATAGGCATTGTCAATACTCTATAAAGATGTTTTACTTAAACCAGTGCAAAACCCCTTCTTGCTTTGGTTTAAGAGTGGCTTATTTCAATTTCACTTAAACCTCTTCCTTATCAATTTACACTAAACCAAATTTAGCCTGTTTTAAACTGATACTAGATTGTTCACAGACCCTTTTGCACCTGTTTAACTAAATCGGTTTAAAATCACCCCTTAACTTAAACTGATGCAATTCTGTATGTAGGAAAGCCCTTAGAGCAAGTTGGAGCATCCAGGGGAGTAGTTCTCTTCAATCATCATCTCCCACTTCCTGTAAATGAACTACGTGGTTAAAGATTTCATTAGTTTATCTTTGGTCACACCTGGTTATACTTATCAAAAACAGATACAATCTTTTGGGTTAGATATACGAGTCTTGAGTGCATCCAGAGCACCTCCACTTTTTTTCTTTATTTTATCTGATTTATTTCTACACCACTGCAACTTTTTATGGTAACAATTTTAATTTTAATAGTTTAGGATATTCAAACGTGTAACTTCTAACAACTCAAATTCTTATCCCTTCTGCCTGTTCAGTAATATGTATTGTGCTGTGTAGTGTTTAATGCCTTAATTAATGTAATGTAACTAACTTATGGATGTTCTAATTTGTCCTAACTCACTTATCTAAACCATAACACATTTACATAGTTTTACCATTTAGCTATTTCAAAAATAAATGTAAATGGTCACGCTAGTGAATCTTTTCAGATGTATAAGATCATGCTTAGAAATACAGTAACCACAATTTTATTTCATTTCTTAGGGAATATATATGTATGTGGTTTGGTGGTGTTATGTTTGGATGTATTTATCTTTTGGGGCTTTATTCCTAATGATAAAAGTGAAGCATCTGGAACTGCACCTGGGTACCTTATTTTCAAAAAGAATTGATTGACACACATCAAATAAATTTGTCTTGCATTAAGACAGAGACTGGAATTTTCTTTTGAAATCCAGCCTAAATATCTAAACTTGAAATTTATAAACAGTTATTTTAAAGCTAAAATAGCTCATATTTAATTGATGGGAAACTTTTCATGCTCAGTTATCTGAAAAATTGCTAACTTCATCAAACTATGCCCACAATTTATATCTAGACTGAGATTAAATAAGAAATTACATGCCAAAAGGTAACTTCTACAGAAAGTTTATAAGCACCTGAAAAAGTATCTTCTCAATTATAATGTTGCTACTATTCTTGAACTAGGTATTTTGTATATTTATCTTGTAAAGGAAATATAAATTTTTAGAATGGATTTCTCTTGGTTTTGGAATACTTACGTAGTGTCATCTTTGCTGCTACTCTTTTTGCAAACACTCATTTCATTTTTGAATATTCCATGTCAACACCTGGATGACTGTAGCTGCATATACATTGTGCAGTGTCATCCACAAGGCAGTCAACAAAATTTGCTATAATTAAAACTCAAATAGAAAATTTCTCAGAAATGTGTCTTAACCTTACTGGACATTCACAATTTGCATGCAAAATCAGGATTTTTTTTTTCAAGAAACTGAGGAAACTGGGCAGATGAATATTCTCCATTTTGAATGCAAATTTTCTCTAATAAGAACTTAAACTGAGGTGGTATACAACTGCAATAAAGTGAGCTCTGAGAAGTGCTACTAAAATATTCTTAAGGTTTACATTCCCAAAGTTTGTTTACTTGGAAGATATTTGGTTTTGGGGAAGAGAAGTGCTTCATCTTCTAACAGTCCTTTCATCCCCCACCTGCCTCCAAAAATCTTAATTTGCTCTTAAAATTCTTTGTTTTCCACAGTTCATCAAAACTCAGTTGTTGAACACATTCCAGATTCCTTGGATGCTAACATAACGTAAGTGCCCTTAAAAATCTTTAACTGTGTTACTACTTTGTTCCTTGTAGTACCCTTTTAAAACTAGGTGGGGGGAAATAGCCTTTCAAAGTTCCTTCAGGAAATAACTTTTTATTCTTATTTTCAGTGAAATAAAAGCAAACAGCTCTTGTGTTGGTTTTGTTGTTGAAAATGTTGGTCAGTTTGTGACTGGGAATAAGATCGGAAATGTATCAACCTTGTTGGAATTAGCTGTAACCCTGTGGCTTTTCTCCATCAAAATGTTCAGTTTCTTTAGAATAACTCAGTAATTTTTTTTTCCTGCTAGGAAATCTCCAAAACCAGTGCTGTTTTTAAAAAAAAAATAATTAAAAATTAAACCCAACAAATCTACTACATAGGTTATGTCCATCTCTCCAGTTCCATGATGTTCATGCTTTCTTCTTTATATTAGACAGTGTATTGACATTGACAAGGTTTCTGCTCAAAACACTTCAGAATACTTGTTCATAAGAACAGATCAGACAGGAAGCACCAGTAAAAAATGCATGCTTTCAATCACAGGAAACCATGAATTTATGGGTCGGCTGCCAAAATTGAGGACCTTAGAGATTAACGCTACTGCAACTCATGTTTGGAGGCTTGAAAGTTGACAGGGGGTTTGCCTGTCAACCTAAACTTGGCTGCTTCTCTGGAGTTTATGCTATTACCACTTTTGTCATTAAAGATCTCAAGACACTTTTTGAGAGATGGGGCATTTACCCTGGTGCTGTTGTTTGAATTGCCATTCTGGTAACTTCCATATGCTTATATCAAACTCCCCTTGCAGATGATTACAATATTTTGCACTTCCTGTCCTATACATGTATCCATCTGCTGTACAGTGATCATAGAAATCATAGGACTGGAAGGGACCTCGAGAGGTCATCTAGTCCAGTCCCCTGCACTCATGGCAGGACTAAGTAGACCATCCCTGACAGGTGTTTGTCTAACCTGCTCTTTAAAATCTCCAATGATGGAGATTCCACAACCTCCCTAGGCAATTTATTCCAGGGCTTAACCTCCCTGACAGCTAAGAAGTTTTTCCCAATGTCCAACCTAAAATGCCCTTCTGGCAATTTAAACCCATTGCTGCTTCTCCTAGCCTCAGAGGTTAAGGAGAACAATTTTTCTTCCTCCTCCTTGTAACAACCTTTTATGTACTTGAAAACAGTGGAGGGCATGGATCAGTATTCACGTTACTACCTGTCAGTTCCCAGCCTGAGCCGGGGAAGCTAAGGATCCAACCAGCTGACCAAATTCAGTGATGAATCCTAGTCACGTGCCACCTGTGGCACATTGCACATATGCTAAGTAGATATCCTCTTACAGTCTTCTCCAGACTAAACAAACATCTTTCCTGAAATGTGGTGCCCAGAACTGGACACAATACTCCAGTTGAGGTCTAATCAGCTTGGAGTAGTGCAGAAAAATTACTTCTCGTGTCTTGCTTACATCACCCCTGCAAATACATCCCAGAATGATGTTTGCTTATTTTGCAATAGTGTCACACTGCCCACTCCATATTTAGCTTGTGATCCACTATGACCCCCATATCTCTTTCTGCAGTACTCCTTCCTAGGCAGTCATTTACATACAAGGGGATGAAAATTTAGCACCATATGAGAGCGGTGTGAACAGCTGGCTAGGTACAGTTGCTGTGGGAACCATATAACCTTGAATTTCATGGTTATTGTGCATTCAAAGGGGAGCTTCAGAGGTGTTGATTAGACTTGTACATTTCAAAAAGGGAAAAGTACAATGTTTAAAAATATAACAAGTGTTCTATTTTAACACAACTACTTGAAGTCCTGAAAAATCTAAATTGCAGATGTCTGGTTTCACTTCCAGAGTGAGCAACATCAGATACCTTAACAAAGAGAATTAAATTAGGGGTTTAGATAGAAAGGCTGTTTCAAACCTGGTTTGAAACATTATGCATTCTGGTAGAGTAAACAGTCTAGATTTATCTGGAGCTAAAGGAAATGGTAACTATCACAAATCTTGATTAAAAACACGTTAATGACATATCTCCTTTGTATTTAGAAACACCTGTTCACACATGATCTTTCTGTCCTGACAGCAAATGGAAAGCAGCAAAGGTGGTGTTCACTGTTGATGCTAGATCCAGAAAGCCCCTCCCTGTGTGCTCTTCTGAGAGCCAGAGAACCAGAAGTTACTCCCATAATAGCTTTACTATTTTGAAATCTACTCCTGAGGCTCCCCTCTAAGCACACCCTGGACATTCAGTAACTTAGGGCTTGTCTACATGAGGAAGTTGCTCTGGAATAAGGTAGGGTGTGAATTTAAAGCACGGTAGCTATTCCAGAAGAGATCACTGTATGGAAACTCTTACACTGGAATAAGTGTTTCCACATAGAGATTCCAGACTAGCTGTTCTGGAATAGTTTATTCCACAGTAGCTATTCCAGTCAGTTTCCCTGTGTAGGCACGCCCATAGTGGCCTGAAGTAGCCAATTAAATGGCATGACACAAGACCATTAGCAGCAATGCTGCTCACTTTCCTGTTCTCACCACAAGATTGGTAAAACAGCATGTGAGAGTAGCCGGGAAGCAGGAGGCGTCTCAACAAAGAGCTACTAGCTGTGTTGAAGGGGACTGCTGCGAATGGGAATCCAAGCGCACGTAAATATCAAATCTTAGTAATAAAGAGCATGGATAGTGGTGAAGAGTTCATAGAAGGGAAGGTTACTATGTTACAGCCAGTGGCCTTAGAGCAGCTGCAGCTGCTTGGAAAGTGAGCTATGGCTTGGAAAGGGTATACCTATGCTGCAGTTAGACACCCGTGGCAGGGCTGTTTTAATTACAGTGTACACTTCTGAGCTTGGGCTGCAGCCTGGGCTCTAGGACCCTGCAAGGTTGGAGGTCAGGATGCAGCTTAAGTCTGGAAGTGTACACTGCAGTAAAACAGCCCTGAAGCCTGAGCTTCATGAATACAAGTCAGCTGGCACATGGCAGCCATGGATTTTTAATTGAAGTGTAGACATACTGTCCATAGACTGAGGGTAAGTAACCTCCTCTCCCACACTCATTCTCTCTTATAGTGTTTTTCCTATGTGGTACCAGAGTTAGTCAGTTGTATCTACGTGCTTTCCAGGCAAGCAGGCTTCATACCTAGATACATCAGTAAATCTGTCTCTCAATCTTAATCTCTTAAATCTGTCTCCTGGCAACAAGCACATGGGACATGAATTGAATACATTCCTGGGTATTGTAAACATGTTTTAAACTATAAAATGTCTCCAACCTTTCTCCTGGAAACTTGGATGTTTACTGGGGGTTTACCCTCCTCTTCCTCTAAGACTTAGGAGTCTAAGATGCAGCAAGAGGAAAGGGTGATTCAGCTACACAATTCTTAGTGACTCTCAGCAAGTGTTACTTTTCCAAGGCATTACCTTGTGACCTAAACAGAGAGACCCTTCACAGAGAGAAAGATAAAGAGGAAGAGACACCTATTTTCCATCCTCAGCTAAGAAGACCTGGGATAGGTCTAGCTCTTGATTCAGTGGACAGGCCGTTTGTTTCTTACATGGTATCACATCAGTGCAGTCTGAGTGAATGGGATGTAGGTCCCAGGGACCTTTCTAGTCCTTCTTTTTTTCAGTTGACACCTTTCCCTCTGGGTGATTGTGTCAACTGTGTCCTCTGTGCTGGTGACTCTTAAATCTATACTTGCACTTGTGACCTGTCTCAAATCTCATATTTCAGCCTGCCTCATTCACATGTCTTTCTGGACGTCAAAACAACACTTTCAACTCAGCATGGCTAAAACATCTTCCTCCTAAGCTGTCTTAATTCTCACTGTAGTCATGCTACTATGTCTATTCTTCAGGCTTGGAGCATCATCTTCATCTCTTCTCACTCTTCCATATACATCTAAGTGATTTCCAAATCCTGCTGTTCCCTCCCTCCCCTGCCCCCAACTGCTGAGGTGGGAATGGCAGAGAATAGTTGCTACAGTTTTGCTAGAGATGGAGAAGCCTACTTATGAGAAGTAAAGGGGCCAACTTATCAAGGAAACTTTCAAGGAAGAACACATTTTTCTTAATAAAAAGTAATACTTTTCCTTTTAGAATCTTACATAAGTTTGGGGGATATTTTATTAAAAATTGTTTTGTAGTTCACCTATAAAATATCAGCTGTAAAGTTGTATTAATACTAGTTTTGATATTAAAAAAATATTCTTTATTAGGCTTTACAGTAGCTAAACTATTTCTGTAGCCACCTTCTTGAGCTGGTCCAGTGAGACATTGGGATCAAAACAGGCTACAAAAATGTGCATATTAAATGGTCCATATTCTGCTTCTCTCCCTGGCAGATACCTCTGCTCTCCGATTTATATAATAAAACAGTGGCAAGCACTGGAAATTCTTTTGTAAAGTTGATAGTGGTTAATTTCTTTAATAGGAATGTAAACCTATATTAAGCGAAACTAAATTGTTACTTCAATATTTTTCAGGTTGTATTTCCCAAGTAGAGATGAAGAACAAAAAAAAATGTATTCCAAATATTGAGGATCAAAAACATGAAGACATGGAAGGTAATTTATGCGTGTGTGTGTGTGTGTGTATATATATATATATATATAATGTAACTTTTGTGTGTGGTGTCCTATAATAAAGTGACAATGTTTGGAATTACGTGAAATTAAAATTTTAGGGAAAACATGAAAATGTTTTATTGTCAGTAGTCAGGTTCAAGCAATGTGCTTAGATTTTGTATTTGATCTTTCTCTGAATTAGTAGATTGTAGGTTGTAGAATTTAATCTGTAAATTTACACTGGTTAGCAAAATTTTGTTTGTTTGTTTTTTCTTCTGCCTGGGAAGGTCCCTGAATCCTTTACAGCAACATGTTTAACCTGATCACAGTTCTAGAAACAGAAACAGACCTCTCAGTCAGTTGCAGGCAGGCTAGTAGTGTTTGCAACTTAACCCCACCAGCCCTGGGTTAGTAGTGTTTGCAACTTAATAGCAGTGTAGTTTTCCTAAACTTGAGTAACATCTCTTCATTTATGTTTGAGTTATGGGTGAGTGGGAAAAGATGAAAACACTGTTTTGAGTGAAGGAATTAATATATTGTCTGAAAACTTTAAAGTTGACGTGTCATGAAACTAGTCCTTTCTGACTATCATGAACTATGGATTGAATTCAGTTTGGTTTGACTTGAAAATTAAGAATGTTGCTGCATTTAACATGCACAGTAGATATTTTAATACGTCAAGGGGAAGTCGTGAAAAAAATAATTTTAATTTGAATGAAAGTACAAAAAAGCTAAAGTTAAGGATAGATGTTTTTGTTGAGTTACAAGGTATTAGAACGGAGACATGCTTAACTCATCCCATTATGCCAGACACCACAAGCATATGAGGAGTGACTTAGGGTATGGCTACACTTACAAATCTGCAGCGCTGGTAGTTGCAGTGCTGGTCGTCCAGCTGTGCAGGGCCAGCGCTGGTGTGTGGCCACACTCACAGCTACCAGCGCTGCAGTGTGGCCACATTTGCAGCGCTGTTGGGAGTGATGAATTATGGGCAGCTATCCCAGCATTCAAGTGGCAGCAACATGCTTTTCAAAAGAGGGGGGTGTGGGGCAGTGTGACAGGGACGGGGGGGGGGGGGAGAGAGAGTGGATTTTTGGAACTGACACTGTGCAAAATCAGAAAATTTCCCCACCCCCTTACTGTTAACTGCAAACGGCCTGCATCCAACATACTCACTTTTCCCCCCTCTGCCCTCTCCCCCCATTTCTCTCAAGCAAAGCAAACACTCAACCCCTGTGAATCACGCAGGGAGGAGGATCTCATTTGATTGTTCACAGATTGATCCCAGCAAACAGGAGCTGATAAGCAGCTCTGGTAGAGCAGCTCCGGAGGTTCACAACAAAACAAAGAGAGGCTGCATAACAAAACAAAGGGAGTAATTTAGTTAAAAGCATTCTGGGATACACCCTTATACCCTGGAGGCCAATAACAGTGCTGGTGTGTGGCCACACTTGATGACCAGCGCTGCAGCACCAGCGCTGCAATCCTTATTCCCCATGCTGAGTGAGGTGTACGGCCAGCGCTGCAGCCAGGGAGTTGCAGCGCTGGAAGTGCCCTGCAGGTGTGGCCACTTACTAATTGCAGCGCTGGAAAGCCTCCACCAGCGCTGCAACTCGCAAGTGTAGCCATACCCTTAGACAGAAGGGAACTACTTTTATACTAAAAAAGCAGCAAAGAGTCCTGTGGCACCTTATAGACTAACAGACGTATTGTAGCATGAGCTTTCGTGGGTGAATACCCACTTCGTCAGATGCATGTAGTGGAAATTTCTAGAGGCGTGTGTGTGTGTATATATATGTGTGTGTATATATATGTGTATGTGTGTATATATATATATATATATATATGTGTGTATGTGTATATATATATATCTCAGGCTGGAGATAATGAGGTAGGTTCAATCAGTGAAGATGAGGCCCTCTTCTAGTAGTTGAGGTGTGAACACCAAGGGCGGAGAAACTGCTTTTGTAGTTGGCTAGCCATTCACAGTCTTTGTTTAATCCTGAGCTGATGGTGTCAAACTTGCAGATGAACTGAAGCTCAACAATTTCTCTTTGAAGGCTGGTCCTGAAGTTTTTTTGCTGCAGGATGGCTACCTTTAAATCTGCTATTGTGTGTTCAAGGAGATTGAAGTGTTCTCCTACAGGTTTTTTTTATATTGCCATTCCTAATATCTGATTTGTGTCCATTTGATTCCAAATAAAATAGGCTAAATTATTGAACTAATCTAGCCCTATCATCTCTGTGTTTATATTTTTTTAAAACAAATGTAGAGCTAACTTCCATTCCTTTGAATGGAAAATACTGGTAAGGATTATGTGGTTGCCAGGCTCTTCAGGTTTTTTTCCAGTCAAGTTAAAATTCCTTTAACATCACTGTTTTGGTCAACAGCTGGACTGAACAACTGAAACATTAATAATTGACTTGCCACTCTGCTCTTTACTACAACTAGATGAGTTGTTACCTTGTACAAAAAATACAAGATATTAAACTTGTAATCAGGAAGATGCTAATATGTACAGTTAAGAGTTAGCACACTTATTTTTAACACAAACTGTTGTATTCAAATCTAATGTAGTTCCAGAAATGAACAATAATTGAAAGTGTCAATGTTCATAACAGGTGAAGAGAATGAAGAAAGCTGTTCCTGTCCTACTGCTGTGTTATATGATGAAGCTGACAGGTGCCCGATCTGTCTAAACTGCCTTTTAGAACAGGAGGTTGGTTTTCCTGAAAACTGCAGGCACTTCTTCTGCATGCCCTGTATTCTTAAATGGGCTGAAGTAAGTTTCAGAACAAAGATGTAGTGTGTTCTGTGTGTCTGAAATCTTTAATGGGAAAAATAACTGATTAGCTGGTCAAGTAAAGTAGTCACTAATCACTTTGACCATTTACTTAAATCTATGACTGTGTTTTAATTGGATTCAAATTTTCAAAATTATTTAAATAATTTGTTTATAAATAGTGCTAAGCAGCTTTGTCCACTGTTCAAATAGTCTGATACATTACATTTTCTTTCTCAAGACCTCCCACCTCTTATGATGCCTACAAGAAATTTGCCCATTAATTATGGCTATTTTGAGGGGTAGATGGGGATAATCTCCACTTTATATTTGCGATTGCTGATTATATAAAAATTGTTCAATTGAATACCATTCCGCTAATTATTTATACTTCTTTTATCTTGTATTGTAAGCCTTTCTGGGCTTACCTAGCACAATGGGACTTCCATTTTCTAACTCTCTAGTTTGATTCTGCTCTCCAGGAATTTATTAAGAAATGTTGCTTCCTCCAGATCCTTCATTGTGGTCATATTAAAAATTGACATGTAATATTAAAATCATAACCACAATTTCTCTGCTCTGTAACCAGTAATTATTTTTTTAGGTTCTGTTTGCTTGTCTAAAGTTAGTAGAAAACTTTCTTCTGTCCTTAACTTTCTTTTCCATGGGTTTTTAATTCTGTTCTGTATCTAGTGTACACTTATTCAAGAACTGAATCCACTGCAGCAAAACTATTATTTTTCCAAGAGTGTCAAACCTAGCTTCAGCTGAAAGTACATAAAAGCAGTGGATCATTTGTTTTGTGTATTGCTGGCTTGGGTTGCTAGTGTAAAAATAACATTGTCCTTTTGAGTTAGTATTAAGTTTCTCATTCAGTACAATACAGGCCTATGAGAGTTTTCTTCTATACAGTCCTCCTTGCTAGAGTAAATGAGATTTTTGGTTTAAATGCATGCTTTACCAGATCACTAATCATATCTTTAGAAAATAAGATCTCTGCCCTTTTGTTCCCCTCTGTAATAGCTTTTCTTACTGTCATTGCCATTCTCTGCTGTATATAGGTATCATCTACAAGGCCTGATTAGGATTGAGACTTTCATTGTACTAGGCACTATACAAAAGCAGAATAAAAGGTGATTTCTGCCTCAAACAGCTTACAGTCTAATTAGCTAAGCTAGATAAAGATGTACCTTTTCAGTTTGCTTGTATGCTCTGTAAGTTTTGTTAGCTGCCTAGGGGACCTGTCTGCTTTTTCCATCATGGCTAAAGATAAGTGGGAGTGGAGGGAAAACCTCAAATAAATAACTTTATGAAGGTTCCTTTCTCCTCTGGGGATCTGGGATTCCTTCAGCCCATGTAATTATATAAATATAATTTTAAATTTCTTCAAGTGTGGTGGGGCGATACCAAAATGCCATTGCTGGGGAAATTTATCAGTGGTTTTATAGAAGTATATTTTAAACATGTGGCCACTAGCAGTATGATGATGTCATATAGTTTGGTCACTACTTTTCCTAATTAATTAGTATTAAATATTTACTGTTAGTTTTAAAGTTTTGGGGTTTTTTTTGTATTTGGGTGAAGAAGTAGTTTAATCGGCCTTCTGGCTAAGAGGGATGAAAACATTATCTAAGTTGTATTTGCTTGCCTACCTTGATCATTCTGTATGAGCGTTCATTTATAAATAATTATCAATTACTTTAATTTATGAGTTATGAGAAATCACCCAGTTCGGAATACAGAAGATATTACAATAATGTATCTTCCTTGAAATGTACAATAACTAGTTTTATACCACTGTATACAAGTTCCTGAAGGTTTTAGGTTTATTTTAAAGGCAAAGCTACATCCATGGGGTGGGGAAAAAACTAAGCAGTGACCTGAAAATTCTAATCTGAAAGACTCTCCTCTTTTTCCCCACCTTCCAAAATAGAGTCTGTTTTCAATATATTCTATAAAAACAACTAAGGATAAAAAGTATTGCCCAACATGACTTGAACTACTGTCAGATTTTTTTTTTACTACAGAGGAACCAATTTAAAAACACTAGTATATGCACAATGACAAATGACATTTTAGAGTTAAGCTCTGCTGTTATTTTTAAAAAACTGAAAATTTAAAAAGAGAGGTTTCCTGATTTCTTCCCAGTCTCTGCGCTGATTATGTGGGGCTAGAGTAGTGTCCTAGGAGAGAAAAGACTAGTACACAGCAATAAGAGAATGTTACTCACCTAGAAATTCTACTTTTGTGAAGCTGTTTTGTAGGATTCTTACTCCTGGATCTTAGCTGTCTAGCAAGAGTCAGGTGCTACCCACCAAAATTCATCCTCGTATCTGACAGTCTTACCTCACTATGGAACTTAACTACCATCCTGGAACACTGTATTCATTTCCTCCTGACAGAGGTCAGCAAGAGGTTTCCCACAGAAGATACATCTCTTCAATTATTGCTCCTGTTCAGCACCTACTCTGCTTTAGTATCTATTCTGCATGCCCCTGTGATTTCCAGTCAGGTCTTGTCCTCCATTATTTGTTTTATTTTGGTGACACCAGGGCTTTTCAGCCGCCACTACTAGATCAGGAGCATAAATAGAAAGCTAGTCTCTGAAGATCTTAAAGAATCCTCTGTTCCGTTGCATAAGTTCTTCCATTTGGCACTGAGCACTTTGCAATTGTTACTTCAGCACTTTGGCAAGTAACACAATCTCCCACCAGGGTTTAATCTATGGAGAAGCACAGAGGATAGCTGTATCATGTGGAGGGTGGGGGTGATACAAGGGAGGCTGTAAGGTAAAATAATAAGACAGAAGGAGGAGAGTGGCAGGGGTCTGTGAGAGGCCAGATCCAATTAAACAAGGGCAGAGGGAGACTAATGCCTAGAAGTGGTAGGAACCATTTCCTCTCTGCAGCAAGAGAACAGCACTACAGTTGATTACATTTACATTTCAGTTAGTTGTGAACTTCATTTCCTATACTAAATTGTCATAATGATGCACCATAAAAAAGCTGATGAGTTCCACTGCAGAGGTGGCTGTCTTTTAGTAGTGGGCAAAGTGACTCTTGTACAGTGATTATAAAGAGCTGTGGGATCCTTTTGGTATGAAAGGCACTATATGAACATAAACTGTGTAATACATGGTCGCACATTATAGAAAAATTGAGTTCTGTGAACTTTTTGTATATATGCTGCAACCCAAGAAACCCTGAATGCCAGCTGGCCAAGGGGGTTACAAGAATATTCTGATTCTGGTAGGTATATTCTGGTTCCCCAGAGAAAATCATATGTGGGCTTAAATGAAAGCCAGGGTCACACTGGTCATTGTTGTGAAATGTATGTACAGATGTTATGTAAGGAGTTATGTATGTCTGCTGAAAATATGTTCTGTATCACAGCAGAGGTGGAGAAGCAGGTTTCCTGTCAGACAAAATTTGTTTATTTACCTGTCTCTGTTAAAATGTAAATTTAAGTTTTATCTCATTCACAATTGGTCAACCATCAAAGCTAAATGCAGATGAAGAATTGTAAGAATTTCAGAAAGGAATGAACTGGTATAGAAATACAACAGGGGAAGAGAACCTTATCTTGATATCCTTTAAAGGTTCACTGGAGCATATTTTGGGAACAAAAAAGACATCCCGTCATCCTGCACCTAGGAAGTAAAAGTGCAGTGCCTTTACACTCATGAAAATGGGATCACGGCCAGTTTTGGTTTGAAGAGTCTTCAAAAGGCTGGTTTCAGAGTAGCAGCCGTGTTAGTCTGTATCCGCAAAAAGAACAGGAATACTTGTGGCACTTTAGAGACTAACAAATTTATTTGAGCATAAGCTTTCGTAGGCTGTGAGTGAGGTTCACTTCATTAGACAGGTTAACCTAATATTTAAGTTTAGTCTCTAGAAAATGTCATGATTTTGGTTTTAAATATAACCTTTTCTTTCCATTATCCTTATTCACCATCTCTTGAATCATTGGTAATAAATGTATTATTGTTTTCACTATAAATATATCTACGTGTATTTTATGATGGTTGGTTAAATCTTACTAGGGTAATAAATGCAAATCAATTAATATGAGCAAGTTGTAACACTGCATGTTTCAAGCAGATTACTTTCATTTTTGTTTTTGTACTTTGTTTAGGGAATTTAACAGGTTTACATATCCTTGCCATGTAAATATCAGAAACAAAACAATAATCAGTATTAGAGGAACAAGGTAGGTGAGGTAGTATCTTTTATTTATCCAACTTCTATTGGTGAGAGAGATAAGCTTTTGAGCCACACAGTGCTCTTCTTCAGGTGTGGCTCGAAAGCTTGTCTCACACAAACAGAAGTTGGTCCAATAAAAAAATATTAACTTACTCGCCTTGTGTCTCCAATATTCTGGGATCAGCATGGCTACAACTACACTGCACACAATAATTAGTGTCTCAGTGAGCTTTTGTTTAGACACACATCATATAAGAATATAGTCATCAGATCTTTCTTTAACAAAGTGTTACCATATTACAGAGTGAGCCTCCTTACACCTAAGACGTGTTTCTAGCGATCTTATTAAATTGAGTGAAATCTCTGGGCATTGAACAGAATAGGCATGTTTATCAAATATTTTTAATTTTTTAAAATTTGAACAAGTGTGCTGGGTTATTTTACAGGTGAACGTACTTTGTTTGAGTACTGAATAAAAGATAACTAAATATCATAGTATCCATTTGCCCTCTGTCTATTTTTCTGGGTACATAATTAGTGTGTTAATTTTTCCAAAACAACTTCCCATATTTATTGGATCCAATCCTCTATGGCTGGACTATTTTTCTTTTTCCAGTGAGAAGCTATTAATGGCTGAGTAGCTAGTGGAGGGTGAGAGATTTCTGCTAAGCAGCCCAGGATAATTAAATGAATTAAAAGTCTAGAAAATAGAGATTTTTTTCTAATTTAGAGTAAATCATAATAGATGAAAAATCTTCTTTCAGATTATGTCTTCATGTCCGATTGATCGCAAACCTTTTCAAACAGTGTATCAGCTTGGTGCATTAAAATACCATATAAAGGTAAGTCCAAAATTCTTTTTCAGATACATTTCAGTTATAGGAACTTGTAGGCCATTCTGAAGCCTGTTGTTCATAAATTACTAGGACTCACTAATTAAGTACACTTCATTTTTACCAACTATATTGAATATTTGATAACATTTAAGTTGTTGAACAAAAATACTTTTTTTTTTCTTAGCAAACTTTTACAGTGATGTAGAGTCACAACGCTCTACTTGTGTTTGGATCTCATATGGATCCTTTGAAACCCTCCTTGTATCCCCCAAAATAGGCATTTTCCTTGCATCTTATCTTTACTTAAAAAAGTAAATACTTAAGTGTTGTTATAAGCTAACCTTGCATAAATTTGCATGTAAATTATCCTTGCTTAGAAAAAGTGCTGCTTGTATGTACAGGTTTTGCTGTTCTATACAGTCACCAGTAAAAGTTGAAATTAATTTCAAGAATCAAGAAGCTTTGCTGCAACCAGATGTTTAAGTTTATTGACTAACTGTGAAAGGCTCAGCTGTATACAGCTGTTGTGGTGGCTCACACACAGAGAGTGGTAGTTTTTCAGAGAGTATATATTTTTTTCTAGCTACCTGAAAAACTACCAAAGTTTTCCTCAGCAGATGCAAGCTCATTCAACAAGAGCGTAAGCAATGTCAATACAATTCCTCAATGACAGTTCCATATTGGACATTTGCAGGGCAGTAATGTGGTTGTCCATACGTATGTTTACAGACTATTATACTATTGCCGCATCTTCCAGAGTAGACACAAACTTAGAAAGGGCGGTACTACTTCAATAGACTCATAGTCCCACCTCCTGGCAGAGGGGTACTGCTTGCAAGTCACCTAAGTCGAATACACATCTGCAGCTACTCAAAGGAGAAGAAATGGTTACTTACTGTAACTGGTTCTACAAGATGTGATGTAGACATGTCTTCCACTACCCACCCTCCATTGCCTCTGCATCAGAGTCGCCTTATATGGGGGTTTGGTGCAAAGGAACTGAAGGCACAATCTCTGGTTCTGGTGCGCTGGATGTGCACACACCTAAGTGTGTTACATGTCTGCATCACATCTCAAAGAACCATAGTTACAGTAAGTACCTCTTCCTGGTTGGGAAGTAGTACATAATGCTGGGTTTTTTTTACAAAGTTGGGTGGGTAATAATGGAATTACTTGCTATGAAAATCAGAATCTTGATAGATTATGTAACCACTTTGATCTTGCAGAATTTAAATGCATGATTGATAAGGCCAGTAAGACCTTGCATATCAAATTAAGATTTGTAAAAATACCTGACAGGACCTGTACATTTTGGGATCCAAATAGCTATCTCTTAAGGAAGTTTCATACTTTCCTGGTATAGCTTGTAATATTCAGGAATAAATAAGTCCTCATGCTTTAGTTTTCAAATAATATTTTTTTATGCATTATACGGTGCACTCTAGTTCTAAGACTGACTTTATTTTTTTATTGCAGGTTCAGGAGAAGATTCAACTAAGGGAGAAGGGAGAAAAAGAAAACTGCTGCTGCAATAAGGAAAAATATTACCACATGAATACAAAAATCTTTATGAGGTTGGTGGTGCTCTGAGTATAATATGTGGTAATATATGAATCCTGAATATAAATATGGCTGTCAAATTTACAGATTGGAGATAGTTTTGAGCATGTTTTCCAATTTTAATAAGTTTAGATATGGAGATCCAAATGTCCCATTCTCCCGTAAGTGGTATATAAATTTGACACTGATGTCGTGTCTGCTTGATTGTAGTAAATATTGGATAAAGGGTTAAGAGTCAACATTTGCTGTTAACCATTGAAACCTGGGCTGGGAGGTTCTTCAGAAAGGCAGCTAACTGCATGCATGTATGCCTTTTTTCTAAGTAACTTTATCAAGGCACTAAAGAAATATGGGTAGATTGCAATGAAATTAAATCTAAAATATTTTCATGATTCTCCTTTTAATACAACCTATGAAATGACTTGTAAGAGAACATATGAATTTACACATTCGAAAAATCATAGGTTGATATTTTCAAACCAGGCTGGGGATTTAACACATCTTCCATTAAAATTAATGGAGGGGATGTATGGCTAAATCACCTACGCTGCTTTGAAAATATTAACTTTAGACGTATAATGGATATGGCCCCTTATGGGGAAAAGCAATTGCCACCAAAATGAAAGCACTTCTCCTCCATTACTTTGCTAATGGGATCTCTGGCAATACAGTCAGATGAACATAAGTTGTCTGTTTATACTCTGAAAGAAACCTGATCATGGTTAAAACTGGTGCATATGGCATTGCTTTAAAAAAAAAAGTCATTAGTTTTTACTGATCCATATGGAGGAAGGGATGCTAGTGTCCTATTAAATTTTTGGTATATTTTAGAGCCTCTGCACCATTGACATAAGCACCAGTTTGGTGGTGTGGCGCTTTACTTCCACGTCTACATGAGCTTATTCAACAGTAAAATAAACTGACTATCAATTAATCTATGAATAGAACAGTGAAGGAGCCACAATAATACTTTGCTGACTTTGTTGCTTCTTATTTCAACTGAGTTATGATTCCAGAACTTACGGTAGCTCAGAAAACAATTAGCAGCTGTTTCTCCTATATGCAAGCATGCAAATCTAAAAATTAAAATTTTATGTGCCAAAATACAGTAAGCAAATTCACCGAGAGCTGTATACTGGATTCTTAAAATAAACTACTTTATTTGTAAACCAGCGTTGATCTATTTTCTTGAATAAAATTTTAAATTCCCTTTTTAAATTGTAAATTTCTAAAACTATATTAAAAGATTAAAGTCTATGATTAACTGCAAAGGTTTTGCTGAAAATTAAAAACATGCAAGATCTTCACTTGGTGGTCTTTGAAAAATGGTAACAAATAAAGTAGTCTTTATACCCATTATATTTTTTCTCACTGGTTCTCCGATTGATCTGGGAATTGATAATATAGTGAGAGTTTTGATTCTCTACAATTATAAAACTAATTGCTTGAAACAGGGCCAGTTAATGCAAGATTTTTGCATTGCAGATGATGTGAAGTTGCAAATCTTGGCTCTGATCCTGCAGTCTGATCCTTAGCAATCCAAGTGCTTTACACTTACCAAAGTTTTAAAGCTCTTTAGGGCATTGATGGTGTGTGTTTAGTGCAGTAGAAACCATAGGTGCTATTGCAAATAACTATTCATTAATATTACAGAAGGGATGCATGTGCTGACAAAGGACCATTAATAGAAAAACTCTGTAAAGATTTGAAGAACTACAGTGAGTTGATATTTTTTTCCCTCTTGTTGTTGTTGTTAGAGCCACATGGATCTCATCCCCATATTCTGTGATTATTTCCTTTCCTTCATTTTCATAATTCTTTTAAGATTCTATCAATCTTGTATCACTTACATTTACAAATGGAACCCATCTTTCTATTGCTCAGAATTTGGATGTAAAGGGAAAACTTGTTTATGGTAGAAGTATATATACGCTATACCATGCAAAGTTAATATGAAAGCTTTCTTTTTAATCATAATGAAACTGGCATATATCACAAGTGAAATGGATTTGGTTCAACCTACCAGGTGGTGTTCTGCATCGTGAAACCACTGCACAGTTTATCAGAATTCAACACGTTGGCAGTCTCTGCTAACAGGAAGCCCACAGCTAGGTTATAGCAGTTCAGTACTGAGTTGCTTTAGCAGTATTTTGGGGGGGACATTTTCAGAGACCCTTTCTCTAGTTAATAGTATCAGCATCGCTCTTTTTAAGAGCTTTGTAGTTCACAAAATTCAGCCAAATCTTGGAAATTGTAGCCTGCTTGGGAAAAGGCCATTATTAGATAGCTTAGAAATTAAACAGTATTAAAGTGATTTTTAAAAATTATTAATCTAAGGTGCTACAACAGTTATTTTAAAAAGTTTCCTTTACTTGACAGTAGCCATTTTAATCTGATATAATGTAGAGACAAAATTGCAAGATGACATTTTCTTTGTTGATACTATTTATAGCTATTAATAAAATATAACAGTTAAAATTGGCTTGGGATATTGAAGTTAATCTGTTACAGTACATCTGCATTGCAAAAAAAACCAAACACCTTAGCACTGAGTCTCAGAGCCCAGGTTAATTGACTCAGGCTCATGGGCCTCGGGCTGTGGGGCTACAAACTGCAGGTCAGATGTTCGGGCTTAGGCTGAAGTCTGGGCTTTGAGTCCATAAAGTGGGGAGGTCTCAGAGCCCAGGATCCAGTCCAAGCCCAAGCATCTAACCTGCAGATTGTAGTCCCACAAGCCCAAGTCAGCTGACCCGGGCCAGCCGCAGCTGTGCCATGGGTCTTCTATTGCAGTGTAGGTATACCCTTAGATTTTCTCTTGGAGTGATTGGAAAACATTCTTTTTTATCTGGTGGTGAAATGCAGGCTTTATGGACCTTCATAGAACTTCAAGCAGAAGGGGCCCTTAAATCATCTGCTGTGACCTCCTGTATATCACAGGCCGTTACATTTCACCCAGTTATCTTATACTGAGCCCAGTAACTTGTTTAATTAAAAACATACCTTCCAAAAAGGCATCCCATCTTGATTAGAAGACATCAAGAGTTGTAGAATCCACTACTTCCCTTGGCAGTTTGTTCCAGTGTTTAACCATGCTCACTGTTAAAAGAGTGTGCCTTATTTCCTGTTAGAATTTGTCCAGCTTCCACTTCCAGCACTGGTGCTTGTTATGTCTTTCTCCACTAGATTAAAGTAATATCTTCTCATGGAAGTATTTATACACTGATCAAATCGGCTCTCAATTTTCTTTTTGATAAACTAAACACATTTATCTATGTAAGCCTCTCATTGTAAGGGATTTTCTCCAGCCTTTGAATCATTTTTGTGGCTCTTCAGAACCTCAGAACTCCAAGTGCAATTAATGGAAGTTGTACATTTTGTGAAATTAGCCTTGTATCTTGACAATATTGTCACTTTTTTCAATAATCCATGAGTTCACAAATCCTTTCATAGTGTTGGCCGTAACTAAATAGAAGAAATATTGTGTAATGGATCCCTTTCTCTCTTATTCCCAATTTTGTATCATCTCTCCTCCCATTCACTATTGCATCTCATCCTGGTGGCAGGTATAGCAATTGCTAAGTATTTATTTTATTTTATTATTTCTATTACTGTCATATTAGGAAAGTGGTGGTGTATTTTTCACTATCTGTTAAGGTAGTTTAGTGGTTGGAAATAAGGAGAGCTATTACTTTGACTAGCTCGATCTCTGTGGTCTACAAGCAGTTGGTCCATGGACAAGTTTAAGAATTGCTTTTAATAATCTATTTAGTTTCTAAATAAAAACTCGATAACTTTGGTAATCTGGAATCCATAAATTTAGTTCTATTAGCATCTCTCGAATTGACTGCTGAGAAATTCTTTGTGGAAAAGTATATATCACAACCTAAACTAGTTTGATCAGCCTCTCTCTCTCTCTCTCTCGATGAGATTGTATGTTATGAGTTACGTACATTAATGGGCTACTCAATATTTCATTTTTCCATTCTTATATGCGCTAGAAGCAATTTCCTCTCAAATCAATTCTCAACAGTTTTTACTGGTTATTCTCCATAAATTACTTCTTGGCTCTTGCCTGTAACAGTAAAAAAAAGTATTTTGAGAGTCTCACTTAAGAGTGCATACAATATTGCTGTTGCATTAATGCTCTTACATGTATAATTAAAAAAGAGCAAAATGTGTTAAAATTGAGACCAAAGTGTGTCATCTTAATTTTGTACAGGTGGTATTTCAGATGATGAAAGAAATAAGGAAACTGCATCTGTGAAGATAAACAAGGTTTGTTCAAATAACTGGAGGAAATATCTTGGTTGAAACTAACTAGGAAGTGAAAGTGACAAGTTTTTTTATGTTGTAAATTACTTTGAAAGTTAACTAGTCTGTTTTGTCTAAAATACTGCATATCTGTAGTTATTTTAAAAAAAAAATAGCAAGTGATTTAAGTAATACTGGTTATGTGAACTTTTTCCTTTGACAGTCTACCTGCAATACAGTTTTGTACTGGTACATTTTGTTCTCTTGTACTAAAATGTCACAAGGGTACCCTGCAATTACCTAAAAGTGAGTTGCAATATAGTTCCAAGTCTTAGATTGTGGCAGCTGGAGTGCTCACCAACTTGAGGCATCACCCCCAAGCTCCTAGGCAAAGAAATTAAAATATACAAGTCACAGAGAGAGGAATGCCTGAATCAGCAGGTGTACTTAACCAAATAATTTGCTATGCAAATGAACATTCAGATTTAGAAAAAAACCATTTTTATGGGATTATCTGAAGATAACCAATTAGCATCTTCCAGTTCTTTTGCTTTCTTTGTATAATTTAATGTTACACCAAAGGTTCAGAGCCAAGGTTACAAGAAGCCATGAAGTCTCCAGACAGTTTCTTCCTTTTCATAGCTAGCTGTAATCATAGAGACCTTCACTCTGTGCCCAGAGTTTTTCTTGGATTTTGCCTAAGAATTCTTTATTTGCTGTTAGTTACATTAGACAGTTACAGAAACTTAGAACTATTTAAAAAATGTATCATTCATAGTTTAGGTTTCATGGCCCCAGTTTTCCTGGTGTAAGATCCACGTGTCTAGTGTCTGGTGGGCCTTGATATTTGTTTTTTGGATCATTTGTTTCTTGAATTGGGCCTTTACCTCTTGGAGCCCAAAAGTAGTTCCACGCTTCCTCTTCCTGTGATAGCCCCACAAGCCAGGTCTTTTGATCTGTTTGTTGGGGTCTCATTCCCAAGTAGATACGAAGTTATCATTCATGCACTTAGAAGCATCTGAAGTCAGGGGAAAAAAGCCTTTGATGTCAGATCAGTCACTTAATCTGGCTCTGGGATGGATGAATACTCAGGGTGTCCAGTTCCAGTGCTGTTTATTATGCCATTTTTGGAATAATCTTAATCGTTGAAGCTGAAACCTGTTAATAGAAGGCAATATGCCACATACATAAGGTACCCAGTCTTTCTGCAGCAGAAATCAATAGAAAAAAGACTCCTATTAATATCAGTGGAAGAGATACAGAGTTCAGAACTATCCAAAACAAAATTTGTTGTTTACATACAGCACCTATTTACTTTAAATATAGCTAGTTCTCAAGGCTATTTAACTATATGGAAAGAGTGAAAAGATGGTAAGCCATTGAGACTAGGGATGCTAGCTATACCTTTGCAAGACATTATGTCCTAGTGCAAGTTTCCATAGCAAATGCATCCTTTGGTTTGACAGTCCTTCAGTCATCAGTACTGCACAGGTTCTCACACCTTCCTCCTCAGTGAGTACTGTCTCAGTCACCCATAGTGGAATACACATAGGAAGTTGAAGAAAGAGGTTCTTACCTTGTATGGTAACTGGAGTTCTTTGAGATGTGTGTTCCATGTCTGTATTCCACTACCTGCCCTCCTTCCCCTCTGCTTCAGATTCTTGATACATGATTTGCAGTAGAGGAGAGGCAGCCAATCCACACCACTCCTTCTACTCTCAGTTCAGAGCACAAGGAGTGTAGTCACAAACCAACAGATACTGCTAGCAAAAATCTTCCAGTCTTATCACATGTAGCCACAGTAAAATGCAGGTATGGACCACGTGTCTCAAAGAACTGCAGTTACTATACAAGGAAGTGACCTGATTTTGAATTTTCCTCTTATTTAAAAAAAATATATATACTTGAAATTGAAACAAAACATTTAGTTTTGCTTCAAACACATAATCTTGTTCGAACAGCTCTAATAATGAACACCAAATAGACATGAAAAAATGTCATAGTCAGTGGTCATACATTAAACTTCAGGAATTTTTTTTGCATTGTGAACAACAGCGTCACTTTGTAGTTTTCAGAATGTTTGAAACATGACATCTTTACTCTTTGTCCCAGCAAGAAAGGAATATTGATTCTTAGGGCTGTCAATTAATTACAATTAACTCACGTGATTAACTCAAAAAGAATTAATTGCACTTTTAATCATACTGTTAAACAATAATAGAATACCAATTGAAATTTATTTTAAATATTTGTGGATGTTTTTCTACATTTTAAAATATATTGATTTCAATTACAACACAGAATACAACATGTACAGTGCTCACTTTATATTATTTTTTATTACAAATATTTGTACTGTAATGGAATGGTGGTTGAAGCATGAAGGGACATATGAATGTTTAGTGCATCTGGCACGTAAATATCTTGTGATACTGGCTACAACAGTGCCATGCGAACGCTTGTTCTCACTTTCAACATTGTAAACAAGAAGTGGGCAGCATTATCTCCTGCAAATGTAAACAAACTTGTTTGTCTGAGTGATTGGCTGAACAAGTAGACTCTAAAGTTTTATATTATTTTATTTTTGAGTGCAATTGTTCTTTTTATATAATTCTACATTTGTAAGATCAATTTTCATGATAAAGAGATTGCACTACAGTACTTGTAGGAGGTGAATTGAAATACTATTTCTTTTGTTTTTTACAGTGCAAATATTTGTAATCTAAAAGTAAATATAAAGTGAGCTCTGTACACTTTATTATGTTTTATAATTGAAATCAATATATTTGAAAATATAGAAAACATCAAATATTTAAATGATATTCTATTAATATTTAACAGCGCGATTAATTTTTTTAATCACTTGACAACCCTATTGATTATTCAATTTTTAATCTGGTGTGCATTTTATAAACTGCAATATTGGAGGCTCCTGCATTGTTGGGTTATTCATAGGAATAAGAACTCTGATATCTGCCTCCTGTTGCTGTTATTACTGAGACCCTTTCTTGTAAGCAATTGTAGATAAACTTTTATGGTTCATTTTTACTAAAGTTATGAGAAATATTTGCAAAAAATACATTTTTATGTTCATGTACTGTAGCATGAACTTACCTATAAACTCTGCAATCAACTGCTGATTTGTATCATGTCTCCCTGACTTTAAAAAAAAAAAATTTAAAAACACAATTTCAAAAGCAAACTACCACAGTTATGATACATTTAATTTTTTTATGTACTGGTGATATTTATTATCTAGCATCAAAAATGCAATAGGCAATTTATGGACAATAGGAAAACTAAGTATGTACTAAGGACCTTAGTGGATTTAGTTATCCCAGCATCCAAAAACTACATAGAATTTACATTCAGGCTGCTTATGTGCAAAATTCATTATCACAATCACTGAAGAGAAAGGACATCTCAAATTTTGGCAACCCGATTGAACATGCTGTAACACCACACATGACATTATGCAATCACTGACAGACTCTGCACCTCCACAAGATGGTTCTTGATGCTTCTAACTTACTCAGCCACACAATGAATGCACAACATTCCTCTAGATTGTACTCTAATACAAAACCCGATCCTCAACAACAGTGTAACATTTTCTGTGGTGATATGAGCAATTAATAAGTGTACGTGGTGGTTGTCCATGGGGAAATGTGAGGTTGGAGTTAGTTTTTTGCATTCAGATGCAATTCAGAGGAATTTAATGTCTTTGTGCCTCAGCTCACTGCATTTCCAACAAAATCACTGAGAGTGCACAGACTTGGGGCTCTCCCCAACTCTAGACTTCTCTGAAAAGTCTCATCCTCAACTCATTCCCCGTGTCCTGTTCTCCCCAAACATAAAAATACTTCTTCTCAGGAACATAGACACCTATTCTGCCCCCATCCCTTGCAAAATCCATTCCCCTCTCTGCTTCCTTCCTTGTATGCTCCTGTCCATGGTGCTGTTGCCTGGTTTGCTGGGGGTCCCAGATGGCTCTGAAAGCTGCTGCTTCTGCCCCTTTATAAAGCCTCTTCTCCCCTGCCCCGCTGCAGATGTGCACAATTCTGTATGCCCCACAGACCGCATCTGTCCCTACCTATCTACAGTCCTCCATGCTGCCCAACTGCGTCTTTAGGGTCTCTGCTAGGTAGATCTGGTGACTCTAGGCAGGCTGACCACATTGGAGGAAGGAACTAGCTGAATTTGACTTGTACATTGACTTTTTCTAGCAAAGATGATGAATGTGATCATCCATAACTTAAGCTTTCTTAAACCCATGAAGTTTGAAACCTGTCATCTTTCTGAACTCTTTTGAAGATGTCCCTGTGTGTGAGTTTAGCTGTTTGTTGGTACTGTGGCTCATTAGCTAGAGGAGTTAGGAAAAACCATGAGACCAGAAAAAATTAAAAAAGATCTAATTTTTAAATGTTTCCTGTACCAACGCTAAAGAAAATCTGACTACGAAAAATTAAATTGGCCAATGAAGAGCATATGTATAAAACTTGGAGATTGAATTCAGACATTTGAGTATAGAAGTTTTAGTCCTGCATTAACCGCACATCTCAAAACAGGTTTAACTATAAAGCTTCTGTAATATGCATCTGAAGGAAATCTTTCCAGTGTAATTTTAAAGTCTATGGACAGTCATGTATTAAGCACTAAAGATGCGGAAGATTTAGTATTGGCTCTCTTTCATTTACAATTTTCTTTTGTAGCCCAGAAGACAGACCTGCTCCAATGAGTGCTTCAGAAATCATTTCTGCAGTAGATCTCCTTCCAGTGGAGAATCCTTCTCCAGCTATAGAAATGACTGGTGAGTATTTGCTAACACATGTAAGTTTTACATTGTAGATGCAGTAATTATAGTTAAGTGATGCTTTCATTTATATTTTATTACCCCCAAATGCATGTAATTGTCTTATGCTCTTTGCTAAACAAAAGCCTGCATTTTTCCTTTAAAATCTGATATTGGAAATAGAGACCTCAGTTCAACAATCCATCCCTATTCACCAAAGCATGTACATGCTTAAGTCTCACTGGCTTGAATAGGATTTAACCACATGCTTAACTTTAAGCACTTGCTTGATTGCTTTGCTGAATTAGGTAAGACCGTTATTAGTTGACTCTCAGAATAATGAGAGAACACTATTCAGAGCAGGGGCAGAGTTTTAAAAAAAAAATTAGGTTGCTCATACAGCAGAGAGAATCTTCTGTTTTTGATCTTACTTGGCACAGAGAGGAGTACTTTTCCATCTCCCTGAACCAGCTTTTGCTAAATGGCCCAGTACTTTTAAAGTCAATAAAGTATGAGATCACAAATATTTTGGGGTTGTTCAGGTGGGTGGTCATGATAAGAGAGAGTTTTGGGAACTCATGATGCATACAAAATGTCTAAAGAAAGAGAAAAATAAAGAAAACCTTAAACACTAGTTGGATAATAAAACGGAGAAATTATATATCATATTTAGTACTGTATAACTTAAGAAATGCAGTTCCTCCACACTTGTCCCATATACACTACCAATACTAAATGTCAGCAGGGCAACCCAGTTTCTTCACTCTTTAATCTCATCACAGACCTTTTCCTCGGGCTGTATATTTGGGAGTCTTCTAGAGGATTGATGAATGCTGAAACTCTTCTCTAGAGGAGTTCATGAATTTAAAGTTCCATACTCAATTCCTTCATGACCTTATGAGATGTAATCCAACACATCACTTCCCAAATCTGTGTCTCTATTTATGACCCAGTCAAAAGATGTCAGATACTGTGTTCTGCTGTCACCTTAGTAATTCCCACCTTTTCTTAGTATCATAGCTTAACGTGTAGCTCTGGGACAGTCTGACTCAGTTGCACGTTCAGGTGGGTGGGCATGAATAAATCTTGAAACTTAAAGTGTTTAGAAATATTTTTAAACTAATTTAGGAATAATTGACTTCTAATAAATTTGCTTGTATCAGTTACTGACATGCATAATATCCAAGACTGGCATAATGCAAACTTTTTTTTTAAAAAGTTCTGAAATTTATCTTTCAGTACAGAACTTACAGAAATCCATACAGTGATCAGACAGAAGAGACGAGAACTGGAATTGTCATCATCCTCTGTGTTAGCTAGAGTTCAAAGGTAAAGAGATGTTTCCTATCCAAAGTGTTCAATGGTTTTAAGTGGATAAAAGTTTAAATGGAAACTCAGGTTTGAAATCACATTATTCAATTGTTTTTTAGATAGAATACCATAAACATAAAACTAAAATCTGTTTTCAGATCATAATTGTCTACATTTTCACAGTTTGTTACTTGCTACTTTTATGTACATTGAGACTTTTTATTGTACATCCTGGTACTTGCTTTTCATGTGCATCAGTGTGATAACCTCGCTGTGCGCTGATCTGTGAGCCTACATGTGCCATTTTTCATACATATGGGTCTAATTTAATTTTGCATGATTCAGGGATTGTCAGTGTTGGTAACATGCACATATTAAACATATTTTTAGAATATTCTTCTGATTAAATGCAGACTATTAAATCTCAAGACTTAAACCTCAACTTTAAACCAGTTAGTCTTACCCTCTCCCATGGTTGGTTGAGACTTTCTTCAACCCGGGGAGGAAAAAAATCCACATTTTTCATCCAAGATAAAAAATGGAGGGGTGGGGAGTGGGAATGGATGGACCTTGACGGTTTTAGCAAATGAAACACGAAGCACATACTATTTCAGTTTATTTTTAGTTTTCATAGTCTCAGCCTATAACCTTTTAAATTTGAGATCAGTTATACTGGCTGTGTAATGGAAAGCTGCCTTGAATAGCTGCTTGAATAGTTCCTCAGTTTTGTTCTTGTGTGATTCCATTTCTTAATTAGATCAAGCCAGATTTCACTGAGACTGTGCCAATAATGCCATCAGCTCATCTGTCAAATCCCTCCAAAATTTCCTTCAATTGCATTTGTAAGTTTAGTGTCTTTCTGTAGATTCTTTCGAGCATGCTTGGTTTTTTTGCATTGAGCAATAGAGGACTGTGATCGAATTTTACACACCCTTGGTAATTCAGTGCAAAGGTAGAGATACAATTTTCCTGAGAGCTCAACTGAATGTGATTGCAAATGGGAAGATGGAGCATCAGTCTTTCATTTTCTAACAGCCAAATAAGGTGATAGTTGTTGCAGAAGTCTTATTTTTGGACTTCAGATGTGTTTTAGGAGTGTGGTAAGTGTTACTACATTATCAACGAGACAGTGCTGAACACACATTCATCATACATTTTCAAAATAATTGCATCGGAGGAGTTCTCTCATATCTTCCTTTTTTTTTGTTTTCTGAGCAAATGGGAGAGTTTTCTTAAACTTTCTTCATTGTGCTTAGCTGACATACATAATCAGCAGTTTGAACACACTTTTCTGCTGTTTAAATTAAAAACATAGAATCAACATAATTAAGAATAAAATTAAATACCTCAACAGATGTGTATAACTGTTAATCAGACACAAGAACTGACTCAATATCTTGCATTAATGTCAGTGTTTATTATAGTTTCTCTTTTTTCTCCTGTATTTTTTCTCTTGCAACTTTTAGTGCTATACTTAAGAATTAGTCTGTCCGGAGATGTAAACTCAGGGCAAAATACATCAATCATTTTTTAAATCACTTATTTTCTATGTAGAAGGCCATTTTGTTTGCATATCACAAGATTGCAACTCTTTTGTCAAGTTGAATTTAAGCCTGTCATTTGTTGAAATGTCTTAGTCACTGATTGATATTTGCCATTTTTTTGTTTTTAAAGAGAAGAGACAGCTCCTGATAAATCTTATGTTGTAAACCTTCTGGAAGTCTTGGAACAACATTTAATTTAACCATTATAATTTAGATGTTTACTTTGTGCTGAGAATCATGATAGTATCAAAAATCAATCTCATTAGAAAGTTTAATTCAAAGGCATGCTTGATGTTGAAGAATCCAAAAAAACCCGTATGAGATGAGCATGAATTCTTTGTTTTACTACTTACTTCATTCTGACAGTGTTTGTTTTAGTGTGGAAAAATGGTTTTAATTACTTCAGTTCATTCAGTGAATTATTTCCTACCACTTACTTCAGCTCTAGGCATATTGAATGAGAAATTTATGCATAGGTGTTTAGTAATAGTTAGATACTAATCTTCACTTGCAGTGTTAATCAGTAGATTTCACATTTACTATAGGTAAAACTAGAAATGATCTAGTGAAATGAACACTGTGAAGCAAAAAAAAAAAAAAGGTGAGCTAGCCAGCATTTAATTAAAACCATGTTATCAGATATCCTGTTTACTTTCCAGAAGTTTCTGATCATCTTAGTTCTGTTAAAGCTCATAAATCCACCTAGTCTTCAGCACCTGATGACAATTGGCTCTGTTGGCTAGCCACACCACTTTCCCCAGTCACCGGTAACTTTACCCACTTTTCTTTCCCTCTGGATTTCTAGGCAGTTCTGTAACTTTCTTATTATTTCCTAATAGACATAACAAGAACCTTGATGTTGTCACCACTTCCCTTTCTATTTTTAGAATAGTTTTCCTTTGCTGATATGAGGTGTTTAGGTTCTAATTTGAGTGATAAAGAAGTTTTAAAAAGATAGATCACTGGATGGCGTGTTCTGGGTTTTCATACCCCACCCTCCAACAACTCTGCCCTCCCCAAGCAAAACCCACCTTGTTCTGTCCATATTTTCTCCATATTAGTGAATATACCAGTATTTGCTACCTTCTCCTGAATGCAGCAAACCAACTTATTCTCCATATAACATGATATGGCACACTGGATCCCTCACCTCTGTGGTGGAAACTTCTGGTTCTTCCCTACATCCATAAAAGAAACGTTTCTGGAGAAGATAACTCTTCTCTCCCCCTACTGTTTTTCCAGAACTCTTGTGTCTGAGGGAGAAGGAATCTCTCATCCCTTCACTGTGCTCCAACAGGAGAAAGGTTCTCTTAGAAGTATTTCTTCTGCTTAGTCAATGGAGGGAGATTATTATTGGACTGACTGTGAGGGCCTACAGCAGGACTTGGATTTTTCTACTGAAACCTTGCTCCAGGTTGTTAGCTATGTCTGATTTCATCTAAAGGATTATACAGAGTTAGTTATTTTGGTTTTGTCAATGAATAAGGACTCCTGAAGAATACATCTTTCTGGGAAAGAAAGCCTACTCACCATCAGCTTTGACTCTCTGTATCACTAGCTACAGGCAGTCCTAGGTATAATGTTCCATTGGTGAGCATGGTGAAACATGATATTACTTGCTTAGTACATTAAATGACATTGTTGTATCTTATTTTTCTAAAGTTCTTCCTATACCATTGTACCTTTTTCATTGCTTCAATGTTTTTTAATATTACAGAAATCTCTTCATGTTTTGTGAAGCTGAAGCAGAAACCTTTCTTCTTGCTTCCAGTGTAATGCCAGAGACTGTTTTTCCAACACATACCACGCCTTTGGAAAATTTTGGTAAACTTTTTTTTTTGTAAGTTTTTTTTTATAGTTCATATAAACTGTTGTCCCACTATAATTCTATAAATTAGATGAACTGTTCAGTTATAAAGAAAAATTGTAATGAAATGCAGTGCAGTTAGTAAGCTTCAAACCCAGATATTTTTATTGTCAGTTTTCAAGGTTAAAATTTAGGAGATAAATTGTTGTGCCAGTTTCCTAATTATTGGTCAGTTACATAAAACACTTGTTTTCTTCATTTAGTGAAGAGCAAAATGTTTTCTATATGAAATTTTCTTAGATAATTCTGTATATCAAAATTATATGAATCTTATATTTAATCTTGTAACCTTATCAAACTTGTTGTAAGGATGGATAGCAGCTTTGCTAATACATTATATATTGTTTAACAACCTAGACTGGCAGTGCTCTACAAATGTCGTGAAGGAAACAATCTTGTACAGGACGACGAGGAATGGTCTAGATTAGTATTTAATTGGTGGGGCACAGCCCTTCACCAAAAGGTGAGGGGAAAAAACTGGCAGAATCATTTGATCTTTAAAATCCAGTAGGAATTTGGGGGTGGGGCAGCAGGGAAGGAGCACGCTCTCCCTCCTGCTCCAGTGATTACCATCTAGTCCCTGCTCTAGTCCCTCCTGCCCTCAAAGCCAGTTAGAATGGAGATCTTCCTTCTCCCCCCAACCTGCACAGCTCTGTGATGTGTGGAGCAGAGCTTTCAGAGACAGCGGAACTATCATCAAAACCTCTTTGAAGCAGTATTGCTTCAGAGCTAAGTGCTGGGCAAGCAGAGAGAGACTTTGGGGCTTCAATGCAAGCAGCAAAAACAGGGAAACACCTACCAAGGAACAAGAGCAAGGGGTGAGAACAGCTCCATCAGTAAAAGTACAAAATTTTAGCAAGCAAAAACTTTACCCCTCTCCTGGGAGGGAGGGAGAAATTGACTTTTCAGGGCTCTACTGTTTAGCAGTGCAGGTTAACTGGTTCTCTTTCCCCTCACCCCTGCCCGTTTTCCTATCCTTTACTGCATCCAGTAGTGTTAGGTGAACATGTTAGCTGGATGCCGCCTCTAAAATTCTCAGTGACTGAATAGTTAGTATTGACATTTAAATTATAACGGTTTTCGACTGGGTGTCAACTTTGCGATTATTAAAGCCATATAATGTCCCTCAAAGCTATTGTTTCACCCCATCTGCAGTTTCAGAAGCGCATTTCAGTAGTTTAAAGACTTTCTTCACCTTAAAGGGGCTAGAAACTTAAGGTTTGTCTGCACCTGGGAGTTGTACCAGAATAGCTAAAGTGCTATAGTTATTCTGCTATAGCTGTGCTGGTCAATTTCCCCATACAGTCAAGCCCTTAATATGCTTTAAATTAAACTCAGGCAGAAATTGGAGCCAGGAGCAGAGAGAAATGTAAAAGCTTTGTTATTGATTCTACTTTTAAAATTAGGGGAGGGGAGTAAATTTATCTTGAAATATTGGTTAACTTTGATACACTTTCTCTCTTTGGGGCTGGTCCTATTTTGTGGTTACAGATATTTGACTTGGGAACTCGATCCTCTTAATTTAAGTTGGGGTCAGCAATTAAGAAAAGGGGCTTGTCTCAGGATGCTTAGGGGACTGCCCTACAGTGATTGAGATGTGGGGCAGGAAAGCACATGATTCCAGCTGCTCTTTTTTTAAACATGGAGCTAGGTTGATGGGAATCTGAAGCAATGGAATGTAAGAGTGCTAAACTTCTCCCCTGAAGTGACCGGGCTTCTCTATTAGACTGCACCAAAAGTAGAAGTGTATACATTTTTTATTTGAAAAGTTAATGAAATAAAATATTGAACATTTTATTTAAATTATTCTTATTGGGTCTAATTAGGGTTGATTAATGCTAGAAACCCTTCAAGTGTTGTTGACACGGCATATACCTAATGCAAGGCAGGGAACTAAAATCTTCACATTGCCTGCTGGAAGAAGCAAAAAAAACACTGAGTTTGGGTCTTGCCAGGGAAATGAGAGGAAAAGATTTTCATACCATTTTAAAACAAAAAATATATTTTTTTATTATTCCTTTTCATTTGTTCTCTTTATTGGAATTCAGTTTTGTATTTACAAGTGTTTCACTTTATCTTTTAAAGAATAATTGTGTTTTGAAATGTGAAGTTGTCTTGTTTCTTGTTACTCATTGGTATATGAAAGTCAAAAGGACTTCTTCGGTAACTTGAAAAGGGTGCTTGGACGGACACCCACGAGATGTTCATTTATATATACTTAAGCCTTGGCTGAACTAGAATTTAAAGATGTTCTTAGCTAACACATTTTAAAAGTCTAATGTGAACAAGGCTGTATAGAGTTAAATGCATGCTGAACTGTGAGAATTGAAATGTACAGAGCAACCTCAGCAAGACAAGACCTTAAAGAAAACATTGTAGGACCTAATCCAAGTTTTCACTGTTCAGGATGTGAACTCTGCTTGAAGACTTTCTTAGGCCTGGTCTACCCTATAAACTTTGAGTACTATAATAATACCTGTTATGTATATGAGTTTTTCACAACATTTTTATATGAACAAAAAGCAGCCCTAGTGTAGAATCATTCATACCATAGAAAAAATGTTTTTGCTGGTGTAGTTTGTTATAAGTGATACTTGCAAAAGCCCTTTTTTGCTGGTAGAAAATGCATTTATGTTAGGAGGGTTTGCCATGATAGCTATACCAGCAAACCTTTTCTAGAATACAATCTCAGTTTGTTCTCCCTTCTGAGTAAATGTCTCCTTGGAAAGCTTTAGCTCCATGGCAGCAACATTTTAGAGTATGGACTTCTCCATGTTGAAGTTATGCATACAGTGTCATTTTTGTCTTGCACTGAGGCGATTTAATGTGTCATTGCCTTATAACAGGAAGTCTTCTAACACTCACTTCTGGCGTGAAGACTGAAGCTTTCCTACCACACAAAAATTAAACCATTTTAACAGTTTTGGGAATTTTAGCCACTATAGGTGGAATGTAGAGCTTCAACACTTGTCTAGATTGCAAGTTGACCGGGGAAGAAGGCAAGTGACAATTTGATGTATAACTCTTTTCCTTTTAGTTCTTGGGCTGTAGATTCACGGAATGGTTTAGTTATTTTAAATGATTTAATTTTCATCATCATAGTTAGTAATTGCCCACAATTTAACCTTTAGGTGCCTGGAGTAAAAGTTTAGTTTGGTATTAAGTGTTTATCAGTGGTACCTAACCTCTGACTGGATGGCCCACATTGTAGGGTACAAGACCCATACAGAAGACTGCAGCAGATTTACTTGCACTCAGTTTGAAAATAAAAAGTGGTGGTAAAAAAACTCTTAAAAAAAATAAAACAGGCACCACAACATACCTACCAAAGTCTGCCTCATCTCTAACAGGCACATTATACTTGTGGAGAGTTGTGTGTAGTGGCAGAAGAGAGATTCTACTCTTTCATCAGCTTGACATGATATTGCATTAGTGAATCTACAAATACAGTATGATTTGGGCAGGCAGTTTCATTATAAGATCATATTTTTTGTGCAATTAGATTTAAAAAAAAAAAACAAAAAAACCACCCTTTCAGCTGAAATTTCTTATGCTTTTCTTATCCCAAACATGACTTTTTGTAAAATTTGGCAAATTCCATTTACCTGCTTTACATTGCGTAACAAATTTTACACCCTAAAAAAATTATTTGGGGGTTCTTACTTCTCAGCAGTGGATTTGGAAACGTTACTTAAAAGGATTATTTCACTTCTGTTAGGATCCCAGCTCAGTCTTCTTTCAGTTCTTCCTCTTGCAAGATGATGTTTCAGAAGGAAGCTAGATCACTGAAGATTGGAACCTTTTGGGCAAGGAGGAGCCTATACTGGAAACGTGTGCTCCACCTAAACCAAAATAGAACCAGATTGCTGGCATGTAAATATAAAAAAAAGTTGCAGAGGAGTTTTTAAATGTAAGAGGGGAAAGGCTTCACGTGTGGAGGAGCACATGGTTTGGACAGAGACATCTCTTACGGAGGATCTATTAAGGGGGATTATCTATATCCAAAAAAGAGAAGAGGTTAGAAGTTGATAAAGTAGAGGCAGGAGCTGAAGAGAAACAGTCAAATGAAAAAGAGGCCCATTCAGTTGCGTCACATGAAGGCAGACAACTAAATATTGACAAATTTTATAAGTGTTTGCATACAGATGCTAGAAGTCTAAATACTAATATGGGTGAACTTGAGTGTCTGGTGTTAAATGAGGATATTGGGTGGAGTGATGGTGATCAATGGATCATGGTAATACCAGGGTATAAAATATATATAGGAATGACAGAGTTGATTGTGCTGGTGGGGGAGTTTTGCTATATGTGAAAGAAAGCATAGAGTAAAAATCTGTGAATCAAACTGTATCATAGAATCTCTGTGGATAGAAATTTCATTCTTAAATAATGAGTATAACAGTAAGAATATACCACCAACCACCTGACCAGGATAGTGACTGTGAAATGCTTAGGGAGATTAGAGAGGCTACAAAAATAGAAAACTCAACAATAATGGGAGATTTCAACTATCACCAGATTGGTTGGACACAGGTCACCTCAGGACAGCATGAAGATAAAACATCTAGACACCATTAGTGGCTGCTTCTTGGAGCACCTAGTCTTGGAACCCAAAAGGAAAGAGGAAATTCTAGATTTAGTGATAAGTGGTACATAGGATCTGGTCCAGCACGTGAATATAAATGAACCGCTCAGTAATAGTGACCATAGTGTAATTTAATTACACATCCTTGGGGGTGGGGAAATACTAAAGAAGCCCACCACAGTAGCATTGAACTTAGAAGAGGATCTAGAAAAAAATGAGGACGCTAGTTAAACAGAAATTAAAAGGTACAGTTATAAGCATAAAATGCCTATACCCTGCATGGAAACTTTTAAAAAAACACCATAATAAAGCCTCAAATAAAATGTATGTGCCAAATTTAAAAAAAAAAAAACCAAAAAATGCCACCATGGCTAAACAATAGTGAAGAGAGGCTATTGTAGGCAAAAAGGTATCCTTTAAATTAGAAGTCAAATTCTAATGAGAAAAATAGAAAGGAGCATATCTCTGGCAAGACAAGCATAAAAGTAGAGTTAGGGAGGCCAAATAAAGAATTTGAAGAGCAAATAGCAAGATCCAAAAACTAACAGCAATGTTTTTTCAAACCTGCCAAACAATTAGTGGAGCCACTGGACTATCAGGCTGCTAAGAGAACACTTGAGGAAGATGACAAGACCACTGCAGAGAAGCTAAATTAATTCTTTGCATTGGCCTTCACTGCAGAGAATGTGAGGGAGATTCCTACTTTTTTTGTAGGTGACAAATCTGATGAACTGTCCCACAATAAGTTGTTGATGGGGGAGGTTTTGGAACAAATTGATAAATTAAACAGTAATAAATCAAAAGACCAGATGGTATTCACCCAGGAGTTCTGAAGGAACTCAAGAACTACTAACTGGTATGTAACTTAACATTTAAACCAGCCTCTGTACCAGATGATTGGAGGATAGCTAATGTGACGTTGATCTTTAAAAAAGGCTCCAGAGGTGATCCTGCCAATTACAGGCCGGTAATCCTAATTTCAGTACTACGCAGATTTGTTGAAACTATAGTAAAGAACAGATTTATCCACAAAAAAAAAAAAATCAGATGAACACAGTAAATTGGTAGAGTCAACGTGGTTTTTGTAAAAGGAAATCATGCCTCACCAATCTATTAGAATTCTTTGAGTGGGGTCAACAAACATGTGGACAAGGATGATCCAGTGTATAAAGGTTACTTTCAGAAAGCCTTTGACAAGGTCTCTCACTAAAGGCATGTAAGCAATCATGGGATAAGAGGAAATGTCCTTTCATGGATCAGTAACTGATTTAAAGACAGGAGACAAATAAATAGTTATAATAATATATGGAACTATACTTCTCATAGAACTGGAAAGGACCCTGAAAGCTCATAATGTCGAGCCCCCTGCCTTCACTAGCAGGACCAAGTACTGATTTTGCCCCAGATCCCTAAGTGGCCCCCTCAAGGATTGAACTCACAACCCTGAGTTTAGCAGGCCGGTGCTCAAACCACCGAGCTATCCCTCCTCCGCAAGCATAGGAATAAATCGTGAGTTTTCACAATGGAGAGAGGCCAATAGCTGTGTCCCCCAAAGATCTGTACTGGGACCAGTGCTGTTCAACATACTCATAAATGATCAGGAAAAAGGGCAAACAGCAAGCAGGCAAAGTTTGCAGACAATACAAAATGACTCAAGATAGTTAAGTTCAAAACAGACTGTGAAGGGATCTCACATAACTGAATAACTCAGAAACAAAATGGCAATGTTGATAAATGCAAAGTAATGCACATTAGAAAACATATTAACTACATACATGATGATGGGATCTAAATTAGCTGTTACCACTGAAGAAAGATTTTGGACTCATCATGGATAGTTCTCTGAAAATATTCACTCAGTGTGCAGCAGCAGTCAAAAAAGCTAACAATGTTAGGAACCATTAGGAAAGGAATAGATAAGACAGTAAATATCATAATGCCACTATATAAATCCATGGTTCGGCCACACCTTGAATACTGCATCCAGATGTGATTGCCCTATCTCAAAAAAGATACCTGTACCCCGATATAACGCTGTTCTCGGGAGCCAAAAAATCTCACTGCATTATAGGTGAAACCGCATTATATCGAACTTGCTTTGATCCACTGGAGCGCTGCTTTACCGCGTTATATCTGAATTCGTGTTATATCAGGGTAGAGGTTAATATTAAAATTGGGAAAAGTACAGAGAAAGGCATCAGAAATGATTACAGGTATGGAATATATTCCATATGAGGAGAGATTAAAAAGATTGGGGCTGGTCAGCTGTGAAAGAAGATGACTAAAGGGGATATATAGAGAAAGTGAATAAGGAAGTATTGTTCACGTCCTTCATGTAATACAAGAATCATGGGTCACCCAATGAAATGAATAGGCAGTAGGTTTAAAACAAACAAAAGGAAGTACTTCCTTTTCACGCAAGGCAGAACTTGTGGATCTCATTGCCAGGGGATGATGTGAAGGTCAAAACTGTAACTTGCCTCAAAAAGTTCATGGAGGATAGGTCCATCAATTGGCTTTAGCGAAGATGGTCAGGGGCATAACCTCATGCTCTGGATGTCCCTGAGCCTCTGACTGCCAGACGCTGGGAGTGGACAACAGGGGATGGATCACTCGATAATTGCCCTGTTCTGTTCATTCCCTCTGAAGCATTCAGCATTAGCCACTGTCAGAAGACAGGATATTGGGTTAGATGGACCATTGGTATGACCCAGTATGGCTGTTTTTAATGTTGAATCTGTAGACTTAAGCAAATAGTACAATATGCTGCAATTTATGAGGTGGCAACACCTTTTGGCTTGGAGGGATTTGTGACTCATTTTGCTATGGCTATATCAGGTTTGAAGATCTGATTAGGCACACTTTCCACTTCGTATGTTTGAGGCAGCTACTCAAGTACATGCTAGTTGGCCAATATGATGCCACTTTGGCAGGATATCAGGGACTGCTTTCTTGATGCTATCATTTTAAATAGCTTTAGTCACCTGGCATTCCTTCTGAGAGTCTGGGGCCTCCATTTAAAACCCATTTCCTCTTCATCTTTAATACATATTCCTTATAGTAGTACTACTTGTCAACTGTTGCAGATTCTCTGTCACTGGAAATATTTTAAATCAGATTTTTTTTCTAAAAGAGATGCTCTCATTCAAACTGAAAATAATTCAGAGTAGTCTTATGGTGGAGCTGTCAGGAATTTTTTTAGTTTTTTTTGTTTATTGGTTAGAAATTTCCAATTTGTGGAAACAAACCCTTTTCCTGTGGAAGGGGTCCAGGATGGAATTTCCAGGGAGAGAGAATATCCAATATTCAGGTAGTTAGGACACTCACCTGAAATGTGGGAGACCTGGATTCAAGTCTCTTACCTCAGTCAGGCAGAGCAGAGTGTTGAACCTGGGTATCCACCTCCCATATGACGTGGGCTCTTTGCTCTGCACTCACTCATGCACTCGCTCTCTGGTTTCTTGATTGAAAAGTTTTGGGTTCATCCCAATGTGGAATGGGAAAACTTTAGAAATCTCATATTTTTGAAGTATGGGAAACATACCTACAGCTATACCTGTGGCCTATGTTATGGAGGTCAGACTAGATGATTGCAGTGGTCCCTTCTGGCCTTTATAATCTGTGATTCTATTAATGTTTTGATACATACCTTTACAGTATGTTGTCAAATTTTATAACCCTACAGAGTAGGTGACACCTCTATGTAGTCTGTTTATACTTTGCCAGCTGGAAGGGTTTTGTACTATTGCATACATTTGTTTCATGGATTCCCGTCTTGGTTAATTCAGATTCTATTAAACTAAAAATGTTTTTGCTTGTAAAAGCATGGAAAGCAGAAGTGTTCAGTAATCTGTTATATTAAGACTTGGAATTGTGAATTTGTAAGCATGTAATCAATTTCCTTTGTTTCTAGCCCTTATGGTTGAAAAGAGAACCTTAAAAGCATGAATTTAAACATGAACTGGTGCTGTTATCTTGGCTTTACGCATACAGCCTGAAACACTAACTTTTAAGAACTGATGTTTAACTTCCATTACATTTTGAAACCTAAACCCGATTTAAACATCTATATTGTTAACGGTTTCACTGCTGATCATTTTAGCAAAAAAAGCAAATGTGCTAACCACCCCGCATGCTTGCCTGGGTGTTAGAAGTCCCAACTGTCCCTTTTCCAGCTACCAAAACCTCCTACTTTGCTATGACAACTATTAAGCAGTGCCAGTACAAAAATATGTGGCCCATTGAAAATTCAAAATTATGGCCAATGCAGAGTAAATGGAATATAGTATCATACCAACAAAAAGGATACTGTGCTTCTTATAATATTTTTCATATTACTTCATTTTTAAATTTGCCAGAAGCTGCTGCAGAATTTATTGTCCATTTTTAGTCACTATAGTGCTGCAGAAGTCAGGGAGCCTTGCAACAGAGTTGGGATCCTCCATGGCAAAGTGAAATTAGAGTCTTATTTATAAACCGTGAATTTAAGATTTTATCAGGAGTTATGCTATCATATACACTTGTTAATTAACCACCTTTCATGTGGTAATTCACAGTTGCATTGATGCCCATTTAAAAAAATGTATCTTGCAGCAGCATTGAATGTTAGCATTCTGGAGCTGCAATAAGTTTTATGCTTGAACTGGAAAATTCTGCTGTAAATTAGTCACTACAGGTGGTGAATGGTAACTTTTTTTAAATGGCATTCATTCTAACTCTTCAAATGGTAATAGTAAGACTCACTGTGGTGAAACATGGTTGCTTGTTCGTTTTTTTTAATGCGATTGCTACCAAGGAGCCTTGCCAGTATATCTCCAACATGTTAATTTTTTTAGTCTATTTCTGTTGTTTTGAAGAAACAGTATAAGTCGGACAACATGCTAGATTTAGCCCTGGTGGGGGGTCTTATACCAAAATTTCTATTGTGCTACACATCAATATCTGTTCTTCATGAAACTTAAAATACCATGTTTGCGTTCACATTACGTTTAATTAATATATTTACTAAATTTTAATGTATACTTTTTTATATTAGATCCTTCGGGAAAGAGATATGCTGTTGCATGTACACAAGAAGGAGAGGAGAAAAAACAAGCCTCTGGCACATCTGGTACTAGAGGAACAAGAAAGAAGACTGCAAATACTACTCCTAGAAGATCTGCACGGAACAGAAAAACTGAGACTATGAGTCAATCTTGCAGCTCACCAAGATCAAGTAATTCTGGATGTGATGCCCCCAATGACAATAACTCAACTGTAAATGTTTCTTCTGCAGATTCAGAAAAACCACTTTCAAAACGGAAGTCTAAAAGAGGAGTTAAACAGCAGGTACCTTTGGTTAAAAAGAAACTTAGAAGTTCTCTGCGTTCTGAAAAATCATCGAGCGATTCAGTGGAAGATGACCAAGCTGCTGAGTCTGATACACCTCCAATATTAGATAAAGACCACCTGTCAGATATTGAAAGTAGTAACTCTTGCCTTATGCATAAAAATAATGCAGAAACAGAGTCTGCTAATGGCTTGGAAAGCTGCAGTGAACATATAGAGAGTGAGGCTCTTACCAGAGACTGTGACAAAGAACAGGATACCCTAGCAAATTCAGATTCAGGTTCTTATATCCAAGAATCTCCTGTGTTAACCTTAGAGGCTCAGAAATGTGAAATAAAAGATGTTAATAAAAATGTTACAGATTTTGAAAATAAAGATGTCTGTGAAAATATTCTTGAACAAATAAAACAGCCAGTGGATAGTCACAGAGATCAATTAGTTGAGGATTCAATAACGCCTACAAAAGTAGATGAGACATTAGATAGTCCCCAAGATGAATTGCTTGAGTATCCAGAATCTGTGGCAAAAGTAGTTCAGCCTTTAGACAGCCCCAGAAATGAATTGACTGAGCATCCAGAATCCATAGAAATTGATGATTCTGAGGACAAAGATCAGGCAGCAAATTGTAACACTTCAAATATTGAGAACATAAAAACTGTTCAAGATACTGAAACAGCTGTATTAATAAATAATATTTCTCTAGACATTAACAAATTGGACCAGTCTTTAGAAGAGGAGCCCATACCTGTATGTGAAGAGGCCAGAACTACAGAGTTACTCAAGGTGAATGTTGAACAATCTAATAAACACTTTAATGAGGATAATAATGAAATGATACCGATGGAATGTGACTCATTTTGCAGTGACCAGGCTGAATCTCAAATTGAACAGTCATCACCAGTTGATAGTATAAAACAAGAGGAGGCAAACTCATTGCAGCAAGATTCCGAAAACTGTGTATCACACTCAGGTCTTTCTGACAAAAAAGATGAAGCTTCTTCTCAAGAAACAGAATGCTCAACAGAATTTAAAAAAGATAAAAAGACTCGAACTAGAAGGTCTAGATTTCACTCTCCATCAACGACTTGGTCTCCTTCTAGGAGAGAGGGTGGGAAATCTCAGTCACCATCTCCCAAAAGAGAGACTATCAGGGAGGGCAGGAGGTCTCGGTCACCCGACAGGGAAACTGCCAGGGAGGGCAGGCGATCTCCTTCTCGGTCTCCAAAAAGAGAGACTGTTAGAGGGGGCAGGAAAACACCATCTCGGTCTCCTAAAAGGGAGACTGACAGGGAAGGCAGAAGATCTCCTTCTCGGTCAAGAGTTAAAGATTCCTCTCCAAGGCAAAAATCTAGGTCTCAAAGCAAAGACAGGGATAGTGATAGAGATGGACAAAGGAGAGATCATGACAGAGAGAGAAGAAATAGGAGATGGTCAAGATCCCGGTCACGATCTAGATCAAGATCCAGATCAAGAACAAGAAGTAAGGGTCCTTCATTCATTAGGAATGACAGAGATGGTCACTCTCCTCGGTGGAAAGAGAGATGGACAAATGACAGCTGGAGAAGTCCCAGAGGAAATGATAGATACAAAAGAAGTGAACAGGAAAAACAGAATGAAAATATACAAAAAGAAAAAGACAATACAGAGAAAAGTACAGATGAGCAATGTTCTTCTGAAAAGCATAAGAATGATTGTCCAGACTGGGTAATGGAAAGGATAAATTCTGTTCCCGAAACTAGGAGCAGAGAGAGAGACAAATTTAAAGATCCACAATGGGAAGAAAATAGACACGATAATTCAGGACATTCATGGAATAAAAACTTTGGTTCAGGTTGGATTTCAAATCGCAGCAGAGGTGGCCGTGGCAGAGGTGGCCGTGGCAGAGGTGGTTTCACGTATGGAGACCAGAATGAAAACCACTGGCAAAATAGAAAACCCCTCTCAGGAAACTCAAATAGTTCTGGGAATGAGACTGCAAGGTTCCCAGAACATCAACCATACAGGCGTAAGAGTGAACAAGATTTTTCTTTTGATACGCCTGCTGATAGGTCTGGGTGGACATCTGCATCTAGTTGGGCTGTAAGAAAGACTTTACCTGCAGATGTACAGAACTATTATTCAAGAAGAGGGAGAAATTCCTCAAGTCCCCAGTCTGGATGGGTGAGGCAAGAAGATGAGACGTCTGAGCAAGGTATTCATTTTTCTCTGATTTCATAGTATTTAAATGGAGAAATTTTCCTTTTTCTCTCCTTTATTTTAAAAAAAAACCTACAAATATTATGTGAATTTGACACTATCACTTTACTGTTTTATGCAGCAAAGGCTAACTAGCAGTCGCACAGCAAACAAAATTGAAAAAGCTTACTTAAGAAGGGAGGCCGTCTTTTTTTCTTCACCCTGGTCTGTACACTACATACACTCTTGGGCTGGATGTTCAGTAACTTAAGAACTGGCCTTTGAGTCTTTGGGACTACGGTGCAACCAACCAAATATGTTCCTTAAGAAAAAGAAGAAAAAATCCATGTACATGCTTATTTTAGAGAGTTTACACACACCGTGGTATCGTTGGTACAGAGTGAACAGGAGAGAAACGTAATGAACTACTTACTACCTTTTTTAAAAGGGTGATTTCTTCAAGGAAGACTTAAGTTGCCAATGAAAACATATACAAGTTACAGATTTGATAATGTGTTAACTTGATGGCACTAACCATAATGTAGCAGTCAGCATTTTTAGAGTGAAATTGGCTTTCATGTTATAAAGTATTTATAAATCCAAAAATGTCTTATGCTCTTACTAATTAGCAGATGGCTGACCTAGAGGGAGAAAAATCTTTTATTACCCCTGTCTTGATCCTTTAGTTTTTGGCATCACAATTATAAACATAGGTTTATTATTAATTACAAGAGTAAACAGCAAAAAAAGTCCTCATTTGTACAGAAGATAATTTTTTCAGATATACACAACTGCAATAATATCAAAGGGCATTCGGAGAACTAGGAGTAAATAAAACATTTTATATAAGTGTTACTCTTCCATATTTGTTACAGTGAACATCCCCACCCAGTGGGACTGAAATATCATTTTGAGTGTTTCCTGTTAAGTTAATAAAAATATTCTGGGCTGAATAAACTTTGAAGTAGAAGGCTGAGGAGTTACTAGCTCAGGATGTGGTTAATTTTGAATTAGTGGAAAGCTCCCTCAAGTTATTAATACTCTGAAATTGTTATGAAACGTGAATTAAAAAATTAAAACTACAGAACACAAATGGGATGTTACATAAAACGTACAAAAAAAATTCCTACCTTTGCTCTCGTCCTGGTTTCTTCGCCTATTTTTTTCTTTCTCCATCTCTATTCCTAATCCCTACTTCCTACATGTCCATAAAATCCTCTTCAAAATAGCCCAATGTATTTTTGTTGTTGAAAACTGAATTTGGAGGGAGAGGATTAAATTCTTCCATTATAAATTCAGTAAGACAGAGCCATGTTGGCCTATAGAAAAGGAGGCACGTGTGGAGAGGGTGAGGTATAAGAGGAAAGGTCAAATCTTGATCTTGAATTCAGTGACACAGTTCCCACTTATTTCAATCACATAGAAAGAAAGTGAGCCAATGGATTTTTAAACAGTTCAGCAGTTTCACAGTCCCAGCTCCTTAGCTATAACTATAGCATGGTTGTGCAAATCAGACACCCAGAATTGCATACATGAGAAAATGTATGCTTATGTTTCAGTAATGACGAGTTGAATGTGTGTTGCATTCCTGCACTTTGGCTGAAAATTCTGTTTCAGTAAAATATAACACATTTTAAGCTGTGGTATAAATGAGTAGTCGGAGAATTCAAAGCAAAGGCTCTCAGAGCAACCTGAACTTTCTGACTCCTTAAACCTCTAAATTGGTGTTTCTTGGGGGTCTCTGTTCTCTTATAGAAATACGTATTTTGTACTTTAAATATTCTGGTTTTTTTTAATAGATCCAAACCTCAAAGACCAAACAAACCAACCAGGTGATGGCTCTCAGCTACCAATAAATATGATGCAGCAACAAATGAATGTAATGCCACAAGTGAATGCACAACACCAACCTATGAATATCTTCCCATATCCAGTGGGTGTTCATGCTCCTATTATGAACATCCAACACAATCCATTTAACATTCATCCTCCGCTGCCCATGCATCTCCATACAGGAGTACCTCTCATACAGGTAGCTGCTCCTACCAATGCTCAGGGATTACCACCACCTCCACCTCCTCCCCCACCATCTCAGCAAGTCAGCTACATTGCTTCACAACCAGATGGAAAACAATTGCAGGTATGTTTTTCAGAAATCACGGTCTAATCAATGTAGTCATAAAACATAGTTAAGCAGTGTTACATCGATCAAGAGTATGTATATTAAGGTACTCTAAAACTTGTCAGTTATATAACAGTTCTTCCCGCCCCTGAAAAAGGTGATAAAGACGTCTTTATGGGGAAATGGATTTGTTCTGAAACATCTTTTAAAACGTTAGCCAGAATGCACAATTTTTACTGTTTGTTTGTAGTTCAGTAGCACCCAGAGATGTCAACCAAGAATGGAATGTTGTATTGTTTCCTCATAGTTTGTACACACACAATTTGATAGTGGACAAAAGAGATTTCAATTCTAGTAGTTTTTAGAAATTGGATACTAAATTATTCTGAATATTCTTCCTATTTCAGCAGAGTGGTGGCTTTATGCTCTGGAAAAGGTTATATATTCTGTAGTATGAGGAAGCTTTTGTTGTCTCATTTAACAATCCTCTAAATCAGTGATTCCCAACCTTTTTTGGCTCCCTCTCTTGGGATGGATCAGCACAGGGTTACCCCTACAATGTCCCCTTGCACCATTTCCTTATGCCATTGCTTGTGTCTGTTTTTCTTTTCCACTTGCCTTTTTTTTTCTCCCCATGTCTTCATCCTTTTTTTCCTTCTAATCATTTTTACTTCATTTTATTTTGGCTCTTTTACCTATTGTGTATAGTCTCTGTCCCTCCCCTTTGGTGCTGCAGTCCGTACCCCATTTCTCCAGTCATCATTAGTCTCAGTTCTGCTGGAGATAGTGGGGCATCTTTGTGCCTCACCAGGTTGGTAGTTCCTATGGCGCTCCAGAGAAGTGAAGTTTGGCCTGGTGGGCTGTTGCCTTAGCCATCAGCTCTGTACATGTGAGCTTCTCCCACAGCCAGTCATTACATTAGGAGCCACACAGGAATGCTGAGGAAAGATGGGTGGCTTTCAGGAGGTTACCTAACACATTACCTGAACACACAGCAGTACATTTGCAGAATGTGGAAGCTGATCTGGGGTCCTGCACATTTTCTCATCTATGCTGATCCTCAGCCTTGGCCTGTGACCCCAAACTAATCTGGTAGCCTTCCCTCTGTATCTTAGGTTTGGAAACTGTTCTAGAAAATGTTTCTTTTCCATTGCTGTCAGTCATTAATATCCACAACCTCAACATCACAGAAACAAAGGGGAATAACCATTGGAAATATTGACTTATTTGAAATGTCACATTCATTCATATGTTTTGCAGACACAATGGTAAAATACTATTATAACTAAAATGCAGGCTGATTGTCTATTTGGTTTAGGTCTGCTATCTGAAATAATTAAAACTAGATTTTTACAATGGGAAATTGAATATTCTAATCCCGGAAGCATGAGAGAGTGGAAGTGTTTCTGTGAACCCTTCGCTAATGGAATTGTCCAGTGACTCAATAAATATGACTGTAAAGTATTTAGTAAGATGTATTGTTCAAAGTATGATACGAAACTGAGACTACTGATGTCTGCATGCTGCCCCTCTCTCATTATGGAATGGTGTCCATGCTGAGTCCTGAATCTTTTAGCACTTTGTAATATCATTGACCATGAGGCCTGGTCTACATTTAAATTAGATCAACCTCAGAGTTGTGAAAACGTTGCACCACAGTGTAGATGCGGCAAGGTTGACTGAATTCTTCAATCAACCTATCTATTGCCTTTTGGAAAAATGGATTAAATACATGGATGGAAAAACCCCTTCTGTCAATGTAGGAAATGTCTACGCTGTAGCGTAGACATGCCCTGAGTTGCCTGAAGGGTCTTTTGGGAATATAATAGATTTGCTCCTTCTTTAGAGAGGTCTTTCAGGGTAGTGTCGCATAGTTACTTGTCCTTGTGCGAGTCCTGCAACATTCCAGTTTTTCCCTTCCTATTTCAGTGTTTCTAAGAAACAACGAAGGAAGGTTAAGGATTGTTTTAACTGGATTGTTATCAGTGTAATGTTGATATCCAGCTCTATATCTCCTTTACATTTGAACTCAAATTCTAGTTTCACTACTACCCAATCTGGATAAATATAAACTGGCTGTGACTCAACCTGCATAATATAGAAGTGATGCTTCTAGGGAGAAGCATTTGGAGCAGCAGGCAAGAGGCGGCATTTGCACCTATAGGAGCTGTTGGCACTATTGTTATTCCTTGATTCCAAGGTAGCAGAAATGGTCCATTGTGCCGTTTGCTGATATCTCGGAATGTACGGGAAATGGCTTTTCCTCAGGTGTAGCCTTCTGGTCTCTTACTTCTAGTCTTGACTGAGCGCTGGCTGTGGCTTCTCTTGAAGTTCACAAGAAGCTCCACCTCTTGTGAAACACAGAAGCAAACCTTCTAAGACATATGGACAAACATTCTGACACCTGAGCTCAAGCACTTGCATAAGCTTTCCTTTTTGTGTATGCATTTCAAGGTGCTGGTGGTGATTTTTAAAGGTGTGAAGGATCTAGGAACTGATTTATCTAACAGACACACTCCTGTACACTGCCATGAGAGCTAAAAGTGTCTGGGAAGTACTTGCCTTCAGAACCTAAATCTGAACATGTCCATTTCCATTTGCAGCACCATTCTTGGGAATTCTTTCCCAGTAGGTAGAAGTCCACCTCAGCCAGGGTCCATCAACTTTAATAACATGATGCAAGGTGCATTTATTTTGTTCAGGCTTTCATTAACTGTTTTTGTTCTTGTGTGTGTTAATCTTTATATAAAAGTGGCTGGCTGCTATAGCAACAGCTGATGTAGAAATTAGCTGCTAACCCAAGTACCTGTGGTATTCGTGCATTTACTACACTTGCTGAGAGTTCTAGAAAGTAACAGTTATTGAATATCTGAAGAATAATGTATTAACTGCCGGTAACTTTTTAAAACAGGGTATTCCTAGTGCTCCTCATGTAAGTAATAACATGAGTGCACCACTCTTGCCTGCTCCAACAGCAGTCCTGGGAAATGTGGGAACAGTTCAGGGACCAAGTTCTGGTAATGCAACATCATCAAGTCACATCAAAACCTCTAATGCTGCTGTAAAATTTGCAGAAGGCAAAGTAAGTGTTACGGTGGAAGCCAGCGCAGATAGCTCGAAGAAAGACCAGGCAAGTTCAGAGTTGAGAGCAATATATATAATTCTGCAGTGTTAAAATTAGAGAGCAAATGTGTCAATCTCCTTTTTTATGTATGGGATACTTATTGCTGTCATCCTTAAACTTCCATGGAAACTGTGTAACTACAAAAAACAAACAAATTAACTTAATTTTTTATCTAACAAAATATTAATACTTTTAGAGCTGCACTTCTGTAAATACTTAAAAATATTTTAAAGTGTAATTAATTAGTGGGGCCACATTCTGCTCCAGATAAGTATGTGTGGTTCTCATTGACATCTGTGGAAGTTGGTTGTGTGTTCAAATATTAAGGCAGAATGTTGACCCTGTTTCTGACAGCCTTAATTTAAGAGAAACTTTCAGTCTGTAAAGCCTTTCTTACTTTGATTTTCGAATTAACTTTAAATAATCTTTTCATGTTTAAAAAAAAATTGCACACATACTTACCTAAAAATCTGGTATTTTTCTTTTGACAGAAATTGTTAATTCAGGAAAAAGCAGCACAAGAGGTAAAACTGGCTATTAAACCTTTCTACCAGAATAAAGATATTACCAAGGAGGAATATAAAGAAATTGTGCGGAAAGCAGTAGATAAAGTAAGTTGTATTCGGGAATGACTTTTTAATAGTCTAAAAATATACGTACATTAATATTTTAATTGCTCCACCCCATCCCCAGCAATATTGGAAAAAAGGTAATGAGTTGAGGGTGCTCAGCACCTTGCAACCACAGGTACATTTGTTCATTCCATAGACAAAAAATAACAGTGGGGAGTAGGTAGATCTTGCCTTATTAAATTAATAAAACAGCCTTCCTGATTTCTTTTGTTTTGCCCATCTTAGTGAAATTAAGCATTATTTATCTGTGAGTAACTCTTTACGGACAGCTGTGAAGAATTGACAAGGGTGTGTGTGTGATATATATATTTCCTGTTGTAGGTTTGTCATAGCAAGAGTGGAGAAGTCAATTCTGCAAAAGTGGCGAATCTAGTGAAAGCATATGTAGACAAATACAAACATTCACGGAAGAAAAATCCAGAGGAAGCAGTCTCTGCTGAAAGAAAGAGAGAGTAAAATGAAAAAGAACTGAAAACATGATCAAGATAAATCTGCAAAGTGCAATTTCAACATGAACCATTAACTGAAAATTATTCATGATTGATTGGAATCTGGTTTTGATAAAATTATTTTTCAATGTAGTATATGTTTTGTTCTAAATAAATATAGATCTAACTGCAACTTCTTTATCCCTTTTCAAAAAAGATGCTTAAAAGAAAGTAAAAGGTGTAAAGGAGGGTGCATTTTTATTAGGAATGTACGATTGTGTGGATACTAGCAGATGTACAGCATTTTGACTTGAATAATGAAGTGCGTAAAATTAGAAACTTCTAAGTACATTGGTTTTGGAACAGGTATGTACAGTACATGTAATCAGTCAGGTTAAAGATATTAAAGTAAGATTTTTCTCTTTGATTTTTCCCCTAATTATAATAAAGATAATGTATTCCCCTGACAAATATTTCTAGTGTTAACTGGACAGAGTGATTGCAGGGGTCAGTGTGTGTATATAAAAAAAAAAAAAAGCACATGGCTATGTCTGAACAGAAGAACTGTTTAGATACAAAAAAAAAAATTAATCAAACAGTAAGATTCAGTGTCCAGTATCATGGGCACTGTACATCTATTGTAACACCAAATAAAGGTTATGCTGCTTGTTTTTGTTTTGTGACTTTTGTTTTAAGATGTTGGGACAAATCTGCTTAATTCTTAATGGAAATTAATTGAAGGCTTCAGTTCCAAGAGGTATGGTTCAGGCAACCACAGTACGTATCTAATTCTTCCCTTATCTGGTAAAAGGACCTAGGAAATTATCACTGTGTAAGGCTGGATATGCAGGAATATAAGCACTGGCGTCAACTATAGTGAACAAGAAGGACTTCTTTATTAAGTCTTACATGGGTCTCTAATGACCAGAGGTTGTCAGTTGTGCCAATTTTAGTTATGTGAGGTATTTTATTAACATGAATTATAGTTTGCAAGGGAATACAGCATAGATCACCGAACTTGTCGCTAAAACGGCACAAAGTTATCTTAGGTAACATATGAAATATGTAGTCACATATGGTAGCTTTCATATTTCCCAAAACACTTTGCAATAAAGAGTTAGGTATAGATAGTCCCATTCTAAAGGCAAATATGGAAGCCATTAAGTGTGTTACAGTTGCAGTGTTGAGTAGAACCTGCTTTACACTGAGAGGGTATGGTTGCCAGGACCTTGAGATTTTTACCAGCTCTTTATGGAAAAAGCACCCATTCAGCTCCTTTTAACTTTCATTGGGACAGGGACTAGGAGTGCGGTAGATGGGACCTTGCTTTCCTTCTCCTTTTGAACTGAGAGTCCCTCAGTACTGCACTCTGGTGATACTGTTGTTTGTGAACCCAAGACCCTTGTGCTCCAACTAAAGGCCTCAAAAGTGTGAATGTGCCATGCTGACACTTAGTCCCTGCAATGTGGTGTAATATACTTCGTTTGTTTTACCTTCTGGGATGTTACCATCCACAGAGCTGTCTTTGATAGGGGACTTTCCAATGCTTTTCCATTCCCTTCCATGAGATGAAGGATAAAATAAGCGATATAGACGTATATAACTAAACGCTGTCACAAAACAGTTGATAACTTGGTTTTAATTATAACTTTCTGCAGACTTACTGAAGCATTTGACTTGCTATATTTATTTTTGTGTGCCTAAATCAAAATATTATGTAAATTGGAGACTGATGGTATAATACATTTTCTACGGTCAAGCCATGTTTTAGATCTTTCAGAAGTGATTCATAAACAGTCGTAGCAATTTGTATGAACTCTCAATCTATTTTAAGCTAGAATTGGTTAGCACTTTTTGACAAATCTTGTAGCAAATTGCTATGTCGATCCTGGTTAATCACGCCATGCGTACTTATTTTTATTGCATTTTCCTCCTCTGATGAATTTTTGGGGTTTAATGATTTTTATATCTTTTTACTCTATACAGTTGAGCCTCACTATAATGCTCCTTTTAGGAAATAGATAAATGTCCTTTTGAAGGGAAGTAGGAGGTGAAAGCAACCATCCCTCCAGCCCTTCAACATGTTGCGGGTGGGAAGGCAGGATTTGTTAATCGTTGTTCCCACACTCCTGTCTGGATGACAAGATTCCACTTACTACCACATTATAATGGGGGCAGTGATTATTATAGTGATGCTCCGCTGTATTTCGAATATCGGATAGATTAGAATGTGATCAGTAAACCTTATTTTTTACAACTGAAATATTTAAGAATTTATCAGAAAATATGCAGTCCATTATAATGGATGTTTAAATTAAAAATGCATTGCCTTAATACATAGACTCTCCTATATTTTTCCAGAAAAATCAGCAAGGTCTACTTTAATATGACTGCATTAGAAGGCATGTGCTTTAACTTTGTGAACATCTTTTTGTTAAGACTAGTATTAAAGCTGTGTTCCTGTTGATATTTATTGAAACTCTGTGTTAACCCCTAGTTGTTGGGATTTCCCAACATGCACTAATACAGAATACAAAGTGGCAGCAGGAGCTCTGGGCCCAGTTGATGCTGAGAAGGTTGAGAAGACAAATTCATCTTATCTAAATTGCCTTGAGAAAATTTATTAAATTGTTATACATTTTGTGAATATAGGCAAATCACAAGGAATTTCCCTGCACTCCTTCAAATGGTTTCACTGTGCATGCTGCTTGAATGTCTCATCCTAAAGATGTATCTTCAGGAGCACAGTGGCTGGGCAAAGTCTATGCTGTGGTGTTTAAGGCTGGAGTGCTGGCTACTGAAATAATATTCTAAAAATAGTTTTATGTAGTGCATAATATTTTCTAATAAATTCTTTTGACTAAACTTCAAGTAATGTGTCTTTGGTCTTAAACTATACTGGCTCAGAAGGATTAATTTAAATGGCTAAATCTCCCACCACAGTGTCACAGGAGAGGTTCTGAAATGAATTGCTGTTTTGTAGGCATATAAAACTAAATGGAAATTATTCTGCTGTATTTGCCTTCTCTGTAATCCCCAACTCTCTCAAGTTAGGATGGTGGTTTTCTGTACATCTCCATTTAATTGTGTTTATAATGATTAAATAAAAGAGCGGTTGTGTTTTAACTTTTGGGTGACATGCACAAGTGGTGAAGTGTATAACATTTTTGCCCAGAGTCTAACTAGAACCAGAAGGTTTCATACCTTTCAGGTGAAGTTCTGGGAAAGGGTGTTTAAGTACAGAGGAGTCTGAAGAGTCGTCTTTGTGCCCAGAGGGGCTATGCAGCTGGACAGTAGGTTCCAGCTCTTAGAAGGGAGTGTTAGACTGCAGGTCTGCACCCTGAGTTGTGTGCCTACAACCCCCAAGATGGAGGCAGTGGTTGGACTCGCTGAGGCTTGCTTTCCCATCACAGCAGTCTGGCAGGTGGCCAGCAAGGGGCACCTGACCCATTAAAACTACAGACCTGCCATGTCTATGTAAGAGGTGAAATCTTGACTCTTAGGAGTCTTTAGATTTACTTTAGCAAGGCCAGGTTTCACTCTGCTACTTCAGTAATTGTTAAACATACCTTTTTCTAATATAAAGGTGGCCTTGGTAGGGGGCAGTGGTGAGGTAGTTTCAAACGAAGGCACTGTAGGAGGGCATGCAGTTGCTTTGGCTATGTGACCAAGGCTTTACTGTTGAAGGAACCTTAAGCCCTCTAATGTTTCATGTTCAGGCTTTATTCTCTGGCCTGTCCTGAAGGACTCCATGGACCACAGGTTAAGAGCCACTAATTCCAGCTGAAAAACTGTCACAAGAGCTGTGTAAGCTACTGCTCCAGGATATGACGTTACAATCCATCAAACTTTGACAGGTGCCTGTTGTAAATGTAGTGGGTCACATTGGAGCTGTAATGTTAGGAAAAGGGGTGCCCATTCAAGATGTTCATCTTGGATCCTCTATTTTCCAGCTAGCACAACACTGTGAGGTAACGAGTAGAAATATCCACTCCTAGGAAGTATGCTCCTGTGACTGTTGTCCATTGGGGCTGCTGCTCCTTTTATTGGCGCTCCTTTAAAAGAAAAAAAACCCCTTAGTCTTCTATTTAAGCTAATGAATTCAACTTCAGCATTCTATGTTTTTACAGGAAGCTGTTGTACAGATAAAATATACAGTTAACTAGCCCAAGAGCACAAAAGAAAGCCTGTAGCAAAGCTGGAAACAAACTATGACGTTTGATGCCTAGTTCTGTACCTTAATTATAACCATTATTCCTCCCCAATGCCAATGAATCTCCAAATAATATCTAGCTTAGATTCTGCAGCTGTAGTTCCAAGAGAATTAAGACAAGGGCACTGGTTTAATGCGAGTCTGTTTTACCCAGGGCAAACCCTGTGAAAACATGTTAGAAACAGGTTTTAACTACAGTATTGAAACTAAAAGAAGTGCCTACTCAGAATATTGCATTGGTTTAAAGGTGTGATTTGAAACCAATCTAGTTAAATCAGGCAAATGGCTCTGTGGACATTTATTTCAGTAATAAGCTTGGTTTCAAATTGCATCTGTGGGCCTGGTCTACACTATAAAATTAATTGGCATAACTATGTTGCTCAGGGGTGCAGACAGTGCTAGGTCAACAAGAATTCTTCCGTCGCACTAGCTCGCCTCTTGAGGTGGCTTACCTATGCTTGCTAGGAAAACCCCTTCTGTTGCTGTGGTAGTGTCTACAATGAAGAACAACTATGCTGCTGTAGCATTTCAAGTGTGAACAAGCCCTTAGACTGGTTTAACTAACTTTCTTGTGTAAAGCTGTATGCTACAGGGTCATACATCCTCTCTTGCAAATCCAACTATTTAGTGCGGTGATAGTTCCTTTCTGCTGCTGAAATACCAGATAAGGCCTTTAAAAAGGCAGGAAAGTAACCCACCTCCTCACTGTCGTGATGGTCCATATATGTATTCCATATGTGTGGGATTAGCAAGCAGGGGGGTGCGAGGATGTGATAGGAAGTGAGATCTGCAGTACAGTTTGGCCCACAGCAATGTCCATAGCTGCCGCATGTGCGATAGCATAGCAGGTCATGAATGTGTGGACAGAGTACCCGGGTGCTGCATGACATGTCTTGCCACAAGACATTGGTAAGGCAGGCATACAGTGCACTGAGACTCCAGGCGGCAGGGATATGTTGAATTGTGTGTTGCATTCGGGGGTGCACTCAGAGATTCATTGAGGGAAAAGGGCTTGGCCAGCAATGGACACACACAGTTTCTGCAGTGTGCAAAAGGAGTGAATCCTGTGGAGGTAGAATGCCAGTGCATGGCTGTCAGTGAGGGAGTGCAGGACCCTGTCTCTGTTGGAGATGTGGTTTGGGGCAGAAAATAGCTAGGTGGATGCACTGATTTAGGAGAAACTACTTTTAGGGTGTAGTGGTAATGACACTTTGTCCTTGTGGAATACAATGTTGGGGGTGGGGGGTCCTGTCATCGTGGCTGCCAGTTCACTGACCTGTCTAGCTGAGGTAAAAAGTCTTGGCTACAAAGAATATCATCTTCCTGGAGAGGTAGGATGTTGCCAGTGGCTCAGAGGGTGAGAGAGAAGGAGATTAAGGTCCCACAGTTGTGCGGATTTGAGTATTGCAGGAGGGCATTGAGTAAACCTTTCATGGAATGGATGGTGGTAGTGTGTGTAAACACACAGAGGTGCCATCCACAGCAGGGAGAAAGGCACTGAACACTGGCAAGTAGACCCATATGGGCTGACGGCAAGGCCAGACATTTTGAGATTTGAGAAGGTAGAGGATGACAGGTACAGCTATCATACTCAGTGGTGATGGTGGTGAGCCTATGGCATGAAGCATCTTCATTTATCATGGTAGCAGGCCTTGGTGGATGCCATCCTGCTCTGGTTAAAGAGATGTTGCACTGGGTGGAGCACGCCCTGTCTACCCTCAAGTTCCATCCAGATACCAGGCTGTGGATGAAGAGGACCCAGAGTGGGATGCTGGATCTGGCAGTGTTCAGAGGAGGAGTTGTGTACAGGTGGAGAGTCTGAGGAGGTCCTGGAACCAGAATTGACAGGGCCAGAATCGGGCTACGAGTACCACGGTGGCTTGATCCCAGTGGATCTTGTCTAATGCTTGGGGGAGGAGAATGGAGGGAAAGGCATAGCAGAGGTCACTCATCCAGGGGAAGAGTAAAATGTTGCTTCATGGAGCAGCTGGTACGGGAACCCACAGGGGGAGAGGCGACTCTAGATTTAATCCTGAGTGGAGCGCAGGAGCTGGTCCAAGAGGTAACTATAGCAGGACCGCTTGGAAATAGTGACCATAATACAATAGCATTCAACATCCCTGTGGTGGGAAGAACATCTCAACTGCCCAACACTGTGGCCTTTAATTTCAAAAGGGGGAACTATACAAAAATGAGGGGGTTAGTTAGACAAAAGTTACAAGGTACAGTGACTAAAGTGAAATCCCTGAAAGTTGCGTGGGCCCTTTTTAAAGACACCATAATAGAGGCCCAACTTCAATGTATACCCCAAATTAAGAAAAACAGTAAAAGAACTAAAAAAGAGCCACCGTGGCTTAACAACCATGTAAAAAGCAGTGAGAGATAAAAAGACTTCCTTTAAAAAGTGGAAGTCAAATCCTAGTGAGGCAAATAGAAAGGAGCACAAACACTGCCAACTTAAGTGCAAGAGTGTAATAAGAAAAGCCAAAGAGGAGTTTGAAGAACGGCTAGCCAAAAACTCCAAAGGTAATAACAAAATGTTTTTTAAGTACATCAGAAGCAGGAAGCCTGCTAAACAACCAGTGGGGACCCTTGACGATGAAAATACAAAAGGAGCGCTTAAAGATGATAAAGTCATTGCGGAGAAACTAAATGGATTCTTTGCTTCAGTCTTCACAGCTGAGGATGTTAGGGAGATTCCCAAACCTGAGCTGGCTTTTGTAGGTGACAAATCTGAGGAACTGTCACAGATTGAAGTATCACTAGAGGAGGTTTTGGAATTAATTGATAAACTCAACATTAACAAGTCACCGGGACCAGATGGCATTCACCCAAGAGTTCTGAAAGAACTCAAATGTGAAGTTGCGGAACTATTAACTAAGGTTTGTAACCTGTCCTTTAAATCGGCTTCGGTACCCAATGACTGGAAGTTAGCTAATGTAACGCCAATATTTAAAAAGGGCTCTAGGGGTGATCCCGGCAATTACAGACTGGTAAGTCTAACGTCGGTACCGGGCAAATTAGTTGAAACAATAGTAAAGAATAAAATTGTCAGACACATAGAAAAACATAAACTCTTGAGCAATAGTCAACATGGTTTCTGTAAAGGGAAATCGTGTCTTACTAATCTATTAGAGTTCTTTGAAGGGGTCAACAAACATGTGGACAAGAGGGATCTGGTGGACATAGTGTACTTAGATTTCCAGAAAGCCTTTGACAAGGTCCCTCACCAAAGGCTCTTAGGTAAATTAAGCTGTCATGGGATAAAAGGAAAGGTCCTTTCATGGATTGAGAACTGGTTAAAGGACAGGGAACAAAGGGTAGGAATTAATGGTAAATTCTCAGAATGGAGAGGGGTAACTATTGGTGTTCCCCAAGGGTCAGTCCTGGGACCAATCCTATTCAATTTATTCATAAATGATCTGGAGAAAGGGGTAAACAGTGAGGTGGCAAAGTTTGCAGATGATACTAAACTACTCAAGATAGTTAAGACCAAAGCAGATTGTGAAGAACTTCAAAAAGATCTCACAAAACTAAGTGATTGGGCAACAAAATGGCAAATGAAATTTAATGTGGATAAATGTAAAGTAATGCACATTGGAAAAAATAACCCCAACTATACATACAACATGATGGGGGCTAATTTAGCTACAATGAGTCAGGAAAAAGATCTTGGAGTTATCGTGGATAGTTCTCTAAAGATGTCCACGCAGTGTGCAGAGGCGGTCAAAAAAGCAAACAGGATGTTAGGAATCATTAAAAAGGGGATAGAGAATAAGACTGAGAATATATTATTGCCCTTATATAAATCCATGGTACGCCCACATCTCAAATACTGTGTACAGATGTGGTCTCCTCACCTCAAAAAAGATATTCTAACACTAGAAAAGGTTCAGAAAAGAGCAACTAAAATGATTAGGGGTTTAGAGAGGGTCCCATATGAGGAAAGATTAAAGAGGCTAGGACTCTTCAGTTTGGAAAAGAGAAGACTAAGGGGGGACATGATAGAGGTATATAAAATCATGAGTGATGTTGAGAAAGTGGATAAGGAAAAGTTATTTACTTATTCCCATAATACAAGAACTAGGGGTCACCAAATGAAATTAATAGGCAGCAGGTTTAAAACAAATAAAAGGAAGTTCTTCTTCACGCAGCGCACAGCCAACTTGCGGAACTCCTTACCTGAGGAGGTTGTGAAGGCTAGGACTATAACAATGTTTAAAAGGGGGCTGGATAAATTCATGGTGGCTAAGTCCATAAATGGCTATTAGCCAGGATGGGTAAGAATGGTGTCCCTAGCCTCTGTTCGTCAGAGGATGGAGATGGATGGCAGGAGAGAGATCACTTGATCATTGCCTGTTAGGTTCACTCCCTCAGGGGCACCTGGCATTGGCCACTGTCGGTAGACAGATAGTGGGCTAGATGGACCTTTGGTCTGACCCGGTACGGCCCTTCTTATGTTCTTATGTTGCCCTGTGAGTCCTCTGCTATTGTTCCAGGGGAGCCATAAAGGGGCAGCTTTTGGTTCTTGGGAGGGGTGAAGCCTGGGTGCCCTATTTGTCAAAGAGATGTGATGGCCCCTGTACAGGGGGAAGGTCCAATGGTCCCAGAACCGAGTGTGCATGCGGTCGCTTAGCTTCCTCTATTAGGAACTTATGGAGGCACTGGAACAATTTGTATAGTGGGCGTGCTGAGGGCCATTGAACCAAACTGTAAACTCTGTATGTGACGGAAACCACTAGAAGAGTGGTGTGCGGCAGCACCCCCCACATGCCTAGTTCCATCACTGACGTATGGAGGTGGAGCTCCTGAGCTTCCCAGATTTGGGGCAGGAAGGACTTGCAGATGGGGCAGTGAGCCACAGTATGTGCCTCATCGAGGCAGTACAGGCACCTCTGGTGCTCGTCGCTCACAGAGAATGATCACAGGGAGGATAGTTTTTAAAACCTGGAATCCAGGACATAGGCTGCGGGGGAGAGGGGACGAATAGGAAATGGTCCCCAAATGGGGAAAGAATTTCACTACCTACAACAAAAGGACAGTAGTCACTCTTAGTGAGAACTAAGTGTGAAGGAGCAGGGGTTCCACCTCAGGCCATGAAGCAGGAACAGGAGCGGTGTTGACCCACACGACCTGCGAACATGAAGGGATGCATTACCCATGTATGGGTCAATGGCCACTGCTAAGAAACACTTCCAGACTCAGACGCATGGCACGCATATGGACCCAGGTATGGAATACAAATAGGGGCCATCACTTGAAGGAGATTTAGTTTTAACAATGAGGAAAATTAGTTGTAATGCTACACAAAAGGGTCCTCAAAAGCCTGTTGCACATGTGCACACACAGTATTTCTATTCAATTTGATCTATTTTTGTACTATGGGTGAGAAGGAAACGTTCCATTTGTTTCTAAAGCAGGTGTAGCTAGGGCTGAGATAATACCATCACCTTGTCATTGTTCCTTCACCCTGACACTGAAAGAACCTTTAGGCCTGGCTTATGCACTCAGTTTGCACTGGTGTGATGTTAAACAGGTCTAATTTTGTGTGTGGACACCAATAGCAAATTAAACATGGCTGACAGCAGTTCATTTTGTTTGGCAGGTGCAAGCTACAATGCTGTAAGTGTCTGTACAGAGCAACACTGATTTAACATCACACCTATAAATAAACTGGTGCAGGTTCTGTGTGCAGGGCAGCCCTTACTCTTGATATACACTACAAAGTTTTGGCAGCATAGCTGTGGGGGGGGGGGGGAATCACACCTGCTAGCTGATACAGCATTGCCAGCAGAACCCGCAGCATAAATACAAATATGCCAACAAAAAAGCACTTCTGTTGGTATAGCTAGGCTTGGTCTATGCTTAGAACTACGTCACCATTAACTGTCAGCCACGGGTGTGAAAAACCCCCACAGCCTTGAGTGTCCTAGCAATACCAACTCAACCCTCAGCTGCTAGCATGGTGACAGAGGAGGACTTCTGGCAATGTAGCCATCTTTGTTTAGGCAGGTGGTATCTACACCCACAGCAAAGTACTGTCTGTCATCATAGGCATCATACAGGGGGATGCTGGTGTAGTTCCTGCAATGCAGACTGTCAGCCCTAGTGCCATTCACAGAGGGGGTGTTACTATGCCGGCAGAAGAGCTCCTTCATAGATTCTAATGCCGGAAGGGACCATCCCATTTAATCTGACTTCCTGTGTAACACAGGCCTTAAAACTTCCCCCGAATAATTCCTTTTTTTGGCATATGTTGCATCTACTCAGGAGGTGCTCTGCCGGTACAGCTCTGCCATTCAAGGTTCTGTAGTGCAGGGCAAGACCTAAGTGAAAGGTTATGTTTGCCCCTTTATCTCTCTAGTTAGCTGCAGTGGCAATTTTGGGAAGTAGACACCTGAAGCTAGAGCCCCAGACGAACTAGACCAAAGATTTGACATTTGAATGCTCTCCTGAGCCTAGAGGCCAAACCAGGCCCAGGGCTTCAAGTTAGAGCAACTAGGAGATACCAGGGCCGCCCGGGGGGGGGGGGGGCAAGAGGGGCAATTTGCCCCAGGCCCCGACCCCACAGGGGCCCCCATGAGAGTTTTTCGGGGCCCCTGGAGCGGGGTCCCTCACTCGCTCCGGGGGGCCCGGAAAACTCTTGCGGGGCCGGGCGCAGGAGCTTCTTCGCTCCCGGTCTTCGCCGGCGGGGGGTCCTTCCGCTCCGGGGCCTGCGAATTACCGCCGAAGACGGAGCGGGTCCCGCCGCCGAAGTTCAGCTCGGTCTTCAGCGGTAATTCGGCAGCGGGGGGCCCTTCCGTTCCGGGACCCGCCGCCGAAGTGCCCCGAAGACCCGCGGCGGGGGCCCCCCCGCCACCGGTAATTCAGCGGTGGGGGGGCCCCCGCCGCGGGTCTTCGGGGCACTTCGGCGGAGGGTCCCGGAACGGAAGGGCCCCCCGCCGCCGAAGACCCCGGGCCCCTGGAATCCTCTGGGCGGCCCTGGGAGATACCAGTGGATTACAGACTTCAAGGGACTGCTCCACCAGTCAGTCAGAGACAGGATCAGTTTACATTCCTGCCGCATAACATCCCCCAGACCTGGGGGCCAAGAGGGCATGGCTAGCCTAGCAGAGCTTCACTAGGGCAATGCACTGAATCTAGCCCCTGAGCTCTGCAAAGTGGATTGAGACTGTTCTCTTGTTTTGCTCACAGCAGATCACTGAGCAGCCATAGAACTGTAAACATCTTTCAGTCACTACCTATCTGGGCTAGATTTGAATGGTTGCCTAAAGGTGAAATGTACTATACTTTATCATCATCACTGTTCCAGACTCCATAAATTGTGCATTTAAGATTGTGGTTTACTTGTCAAAACAAAACGTTTCCAAAACGTTTCAGGTTGGTGTGTTTTTTGGGGGGGGGCTAAAACTATTTGCCAAATTTTACCAAAATTTTCTCCAGCCTCTGGAACAGCCCAGGATCAGGAGGGTGCAAATGTGATTTTAAACCAATTTAGCAAATCCCTCAGCCTGGGCTGTGAAATCTATGCTATGGCTTAGACAGGGCCAGCTCCAGGCACCAGCTCAGCAAGCAGGTGCTTGGGGTGGCACGTCAGGCTCTTCAGCAGCAATTCAGCAGCGGGTCCCTCAGTCCCTCTCGGACGGAAGGACCTGCCGCTGAATTGCCGCCGAAGAAGAAAGTGGAGCAGGTGCCGATCGCGCCTTTTCTCCCCCTCCCCGCTTGGGGCAACAAAAACCCTGGAGCCGGCCCTGGGCTTCGAGGTGCAGCCCTGAATGTAACCCCTAACAGCCTTTAATTGGTAGGAAAGCATCATTAAACACCTTGCTAGAGATGTAGTACTCCTGTGCTTCATTAAGCTTGTCTCATAGTTACTTCACATTGTTTCAGCGGCTGAAATTCTTTGCTACAGATCTAACATCTTTGATGACATCAGACTGAACTGGACTCAAACCAATGAAATGTATTTATTTGATAGTTAGAGTCATAAAACCTGGTAGAATTTAAATCCTGGCTTTTGAACAGTTGCTGGAGTTGTTTCTAATGAAACTTTTGACGTGGCCACTATTGGAAATGTATTGAGTAGTTAGGTCTCTGGTTAGTTTAACTGCTTCAAAACCAGTAATGGCCAGTAGGGACCCAAAGTGGACTGGGAAGAGAGAGCTTACCTGTAACATCACTAGTCTCCTTTGGTGTTACAGTAAGGACAGCTGATAGGAACTTTTCTATAGTTGCTCCCTTTGTGACTTTGTGGTTTTTTTCTTCGAGAAGATGTAATCAAGGAGCACAGATGCCTCCTGAAAGTACAGAAACACATTAGAAATTGCAGGAGGAAAATACCCCACAACCAGGAGGACCCTACTGTGGGCTGCACGGGAGAATTTCTTGGCCCCAAAACATACAACCACGATGATGAAAAGCCTTTCTCATCTGTCTAATTTTACACATTCTGAGAGGTCCCATTTTCTTCACTGGGACTACTCAGAATGTTAAGCATATGCGTAAGTCTCTGCAGGATCAGGGCCTCAGTGACCCACAAGCACTAAGTATGAGCAACTTCTATTAAATTCAGGTCCCTACTCCATAAATTCTCAAAGGAGGAGACCAATGTGAGCAAAGCCTACTTCTAAAAATATTGCTGATTTTTTTCAAAAGCTAAATCTTGGGCTTAATGACACATCACATTAACTGTAAAGCAAATAAATGTTGACTGCAGAGCTATGTAACTCTTTAGATGCTCACCCATTGATACAAACCCAACATAGTTATGCTATAGCCGATGGCAGGGGGTATGAGTTGTTAATATATATTGCAATGCTGACATAAATCAGAGAGCTTAACAACAACATGCACATGAATAAGATGCAGTAAACCGGACAGCTGATTTCAATAAATAAAACATATTTACTGGAGGAAAAATGTTTTAACATCAGAAATGGAATTTACTATGTGACTATCATGGGGTTAAAAATTTAAACTAGAACTAATGATAGAAAAACAAAAAACAGTTCACTTGCAGAGTAAGCATAGGCTACAGGGTGGAATGTAAACTTGATTCATATTTTGCAAATAGTACTGAGCCACATCTCCCACTGCCTTCAACGACAACAATAACATTTCAACCCAATCTTCACTTTAATGGGTTATCAATGCAATTATGCAAAGAATGGGATTATACAAGAGTAAATAGGACTATGAATAAACAACATACAGTCAGTCTAAGTGGATTGTAAGCAGCCAGTTCTGGACCAAGAGCCAGCAAAGGGAAAGTCTCCTGCTGTAGCTAAGAGCATGAACTAAAGTTTTGGAAGCAGAGTGTCATATAATAAAACAGTCCTGAAGTGTTACAGAAATGAAGAAATTGACTTACTATGGGAAATAGCGATCAAAACAGCTAGTGATTCTCAGATGATGCACAAATAATGTACTTTGGGAGCACAACAAAACAGAGAGGTGTCTAAATGCTAGAGCCTTATAACAAGAATTAAACTTTATCTATAATTAGCATAATACACCCAGTGCATCCAGTTTATAGCTTAGATACAATGTATGTTCACAGTTAAATAGTTTTTAATATCAGCAGGGATCCTGTGACAAGGCTCCAAGCCTCAGTATGCATAATAGTTCAACCAGCTCACCCCAGACCAGTGGTCCATCTAGTCCACTATTCTGCCTCCAACAATACTGAGCACCAGATGCTTCAGAGGAATGTACAAGAAACCATGCAATGGAAAAAACTAACTATAAAGAAAATTAGTTCCTAGTGGTTGGCATCTGCTCTCAATCATAAGGATTTATAGTCCTTACTTTCATCATATTTCTAACCTGAGACCCTGGATGTGCTCATTCTCCCTATAAAAGTCTAATCCTTTCCTGAATCCTACGAAGATGTTGGCCTTAATGAAATCTAAAAGTTATTAACATAATCAGCTGTGCTGGGTAGGAGGTATGATCTGTGATAACTAAGAATCTAGCTTTAATACCTTTGGAGAACAAGATTTACAAGCAAGTAATTTTATTTCTTCAGAGGAACTAGTCATGATAGATTTCATTCTGGGTCATTACAATCTGGAAGGATGTCTCCATCATTGCACCTGCATTGTCTAAAATGAAGTTGAGCCAGGAAGACCAGGATATGACAACCAGCATAAAATAATGGCGGAAAAGGCAACAACCCCTCCCAACATAATATGATATAAAAGATGAACATGCAGAAGCCAAACTACTTGAGTGGTAGATAGAAATTAACATGATCCTGAAACCGAACGCCGAGGACAACAGAGAAATAAAGGTCAGACAACGATGCCCTGCTCAGGAAGGGATTCAAACTGAAGTTTTCATTGTTAGAAATGAATATAAACCAATTCTGTCAGCCCAGACTGAAACTAGCATTACCTCCTCGCTGCAGGGAGTTGGGGAACGCCCCACAGTGTACTCTGTCAATATAGGGAGAAAATGTACTAAACATTAATGAAGATTTACCCTTTCAAAATGCTGTGCTGCCAACATCAGCAAATGCAACATTAACCGTGTGAGTTATCTAAGTTTTACCCCTATTTACAGCTGGGAGAACAGACACAGGTTAAGTTCCCCAGGACCAGAGAGCAAGTTGTGACAGAGCGAGGATTGGAATGCAGGAGTCTTGACCCACAGCCATATGCTCACTCCCCAGCTTCCTCTCGAATGCCTTTTCACGATGGTGGCTCCTAAAGAAAGACTGGGGAGACAACAGAAAAAAAGACGGTTACTCACCTTTGTAACTGTTGTTCTTCGAGATGTGTTGCTCATATCCATTCCAATTAGGTGTGCGCGCGCCGCGTGCAAGCTCGTCGGAAGATTTTTACCCTAGCAACACTCAGTGGGTCGGCTGGGCGCCCCCTGGAGTGGCACCACCATGGCGCCGGATATATACCCCTGCCGACCCAACCGCCCCTCAGTTCCTTCTTGCCGGTTACTCCGACAGTGGGGAAGGAGGGCGGGTTTGGAATGGATATGCGCAACACATCTCGAAGAACAACAGTTACAAAGGTGAGTAACCGTCTTTTCTTCTTCGAGTGCTTGCTCATATCGATTCCAATTAGGTGACTCCCAAGCCTTACCTAGGCGGTGGGATCGGAGTGAGATGTTGCAGAATGCAAGACTGCTGAGCCAAATGCTGCATCATCTCTGGACTGTTGAACCAGTGCGTAATGCGAGGCAAAGGTGTGAACCGATGACCAAGTAGCTGCTCGACATAGATCCTGGATGGGGACATGGGCCAGGAAGGCGGCAGATGAAGCCTGAGCCCGAGTAGAATGGGCGGTGAGGTGGCTAGCCGGAACATGAGCCAAATCATAACATGTACGGGTGCAGGACGTCACCCAAGATGAAATTCGTTGGGATGAGACTGGTAGGCCTTTCATCCGATCTGCCACAGCTACGAAGAGCTGAGGTGACCTTCGGAAGGGTTTTGTTCTCTCGATATAGAGGGCAACAGCCCTGCGAATGTCTAGGGTGTGCAGCTGTTGTTCCCGTTGCGATGTGTGCGGCTTCCGGAAAAAGACTGGGAGGAAGATGTCTTGACATGAAAGGCAGACACCACCTTAGAGAGGAAGGAGGGGTGTGGTCGCAGCTGTACCTTATCCTTATGGAATACCGTATACGGGGGATTAGCCGTCAAGGCCCGAAGCTCAGATACTCGTTGCGCCGAAGTAATAGCGACGAGGAAGGCTGTTTTCCAGGAAAGGTACAGTAACGAGCAGGTGGCCAGCGGTTCGAAAGGGGCACCCATAAGCCTGGCTAAGACCAGGTTAAGATCCCAGGTAGGAGTCGGTCGTCTGACTTGAGGATACAAACGTTCTAAGCCCTTGAGAAACCTTGAGACTACGGGGTGAGAGAAGATCGATCGGCCATTTTGCCCTGGGTGGAAGGCGGAGATGGCTGCCAGATGGACCTTTATGGACGAGACCACTAGGCTCTGTTCTTTCAGGGGCCAGAGGTAATCCAGAATAGCAGGAACAGGCACCTGTGTGGGCACTAAGTTACGCTGGGTGCACCAGCAGGAGAAACGCTTCCACTTGGCCAGATATGTCATCCTAGTGGAAGGCTTCCTACTGCCCAAGAGCACCTGCTGGACCGAGGCAGAACAACGCAACTCAGATTGGCTCAACCATGCAGCAGCCATGCTGTGAGGTGAAGAGACTGCAGGTCCGGATGGTGAACCCTGCCAAAGTTCTGTGTTATCAGATTGGGCCAGAGTGGCAGAGGAATCGGGTCTGCCACCGCAAGATCGAACAACATGGTGTACCAGTGCTGCCTCGGCCATGCTGGAGCAATCAGGATCATGTGGGCGCTGTCCCTGCGGAGCCTGAGAAGGACTCTGTGGATGAGCGGGAACAGTGGGAAGGCATAGAATAGGTGCCTCTTCCACGGAATCAGGAACGCGTCCGAGAGGGAGCCCAGGGAGCGTCCCTGGAATGAGCAGAACACCTGGCATTTCCTGTTCTCTCGGGAGGCAAAGAGGTCGACGTGGGGAAACCCCCACTTCCGGAAAACCGAATGGATGACATCCGGGCGGATCGACCACTCGTGAGACAGGAAGGATCTGCTGAGGTGATCCGCCAGAGTGTTCTGGACTCCGGGGAGAAAGGACGCTACCAAGTCGATCGAGTGGGCTATACAAAAGTCCCAGAGGCAAACGACTTCTCGACAAAGGGGGGAGGAGCATGCTCCGCCCTGCTTGTGTATGTAAAACATGGCCGTTGTGTTGTCCGTAAATACTGATACACAATGGCCTTGGAGATGGTCTCAAAACACTTGGTATGCTAGACGGACTGCCCTCAACTCCCGCACATTGATGTGCAAAGCCAGCTCTTGAGATGACCAGAGACCCTGAGTGTGAAGGCCCTCGAGGTGGGCACCCCAACCCAGAGATGATGCGTCCGTGGTTAGAGCCATCGAGGGCTGCGGTGGGTGGAATGGCATCCCCACGCAAACTATGGTGGGGTTCAACCACCAGGTTAGGGAGTCCAGGACCTCCTGGGGAATGGTGAGTATGGAGTCCAGGCTGTCTCTGCGCGGCCTGTATATTGAAGCTAGCCAAGTTTGAATGAGGCGGAAGCGTAGCCTTGCGTGCTTGGTTATGAAGGTGCAGGAGGTCATGTGCCCTACCAGGCTGAGGCAGTTGCGTACCGATGTTGTCGGGAAGGTTTGGAGACCTCAAATAATGGAAGCCATCGCTTGAAAACGCGACTGTGGGAGGCAGGCTCTGGCCAGATTGGAGTCCAGAGTCGCTCCGATGAAGTCTAGTCTCTGTGTGGGTGTTAGAGTAGACTACTCTGCGTTGATCATGAGGCTGAGGCTCCCGAAGAGGTCTTTGACTATGCGCAGGTGCTGCGACACTTGCGACTGGGAAGTCCCTCGAATGAGCCAATCGTCGAGGTATGGGTATACATGTACCCGACGACGGCGGAGGGAGGCGGCGACTACGGCCATGCATTTCGTGAACACACGCGGAGCTGTAGAAAGGCCAAACGGGAGTGTAGTAAACTGAAAGTGTTGAAGGCCGACCACAAAACGGAGGTACCGTCTGTGCAACGGGTAAATTGCAACGTGGAAATACGCGTCCTTCATATCGAGGGTGGCATACCAGTCTCCCGGATCCAGGGAGGGAATAATGGTCCCCAGGGTTACCATGCGGAGCTTCAGCTTTATCATGAATTTGTTGAGTTCTCGCAGGTCTAGGATTGGTCGCAGACCTCCTTTTGCCTTGGGGATTAGGAAGTAACGGGAGTAAAACCCCTTGCCCCTCATGTCTTTTGGTACCTCCTCTATGGCTCCTAGAGCTAGGAGCAACTGGACCTCTTGCAAGAGGAATTGCTCGTGAGAGGGGTCCCTGAAGAGGGACGGGGAGGGAGGGTGGGAAGGTGGGGTTGAAACAAACTGGAGGTGGTATCCCAATTCCACCATGTACAGGACCCAGCGGTCGGAAGTGAGCTGGGACCAGGCAGGGAGGAAATGAGAGAGATGGTTGAGAAACGGAGGAAAAGAATCCAGGAAAGTAACTGGTGGGCCGCCCTCGGGTGTCCCATCAAAAGTTTTGCTTGGGCCCTGCTGGTGGTTTAGGGGGCGCCTGATTTTGGCCTCGAGGGCCAGGCTGCCTTCGACGATTGCCTCTGCCATGCCTTCTGCTAAAGTCCTGACGCGGTCTAGGCGGGGCGTACGGGTGGTGTGGCTGTGGTCAGAAGGTCCTGTGTTGGGTCACTGGTGTGTGCATACCCAGCGAGCACATTATAACGCGATTATCTTTCAGACTTTGCAGTCTGGGGTCAGTCTTATCTGAAAACAGGCCTTGGCCTTCGAAGGGCAAATCCTGAATGGTTTGTTGCAATTCAGGGGGAAGGCCTGATACTTGGAGCCAGGAGATGCGCCTCATCGTCACTCCTGATGCTAAGGTTCTGGCTGCCGAGTCCGCTGCATCCAGAGAGGCCTGGAGGGAGGTTCTCGCCACCTTTTAACCCTCCTCGAGGAGAGCAGTAAACTCCTGGCGGGACTCCTGCAGAAGAAGCTCCATGAACTTCCCCACGGACACCCACGTGTTAAAGTTATACTGACTTAGGAGGGCTTGTTGGTTTGCCACCCTAAGTTTGAGGCCCCCGGCAGAGTATATTTTACAGCCTAGGAGGTCCATGCGCCTGGCCTCCTTTGACTTAGGAGCCGGGGCTTGTTGGCCATGACACTCCCGTTCATTCACCGATTGGACCACTAAAGAGCAAGGAGGTGGATAAATGTAGAGGTATTCGTACCCCTTGGAGGGGACCGTATATTTCCTCTCAACCCCCCTTGCTGTAGGTGGAATTGAGGCCAGGGACTGCCAGATGGTATCCGCATTGGATTGTATGGTGCGGATAAATGGCAGGGCCACTCTAGTGGGTGCATCAGCCGAGAGGATATCCACAACAGGGTCCTCTACTTCAGGGACCTCCTCCACTTGTAAGTTCATATTCAGAGCCACTCGTCGCAGGAGGTCCTGATGGGCTCTGAGATCAATCGGTGGAGGGCCTGAGGAGGATGTTCCTTCTCGGTACCGGAGCGGTCCAGGGCCGAAGGGGCGCTCCTTACCGAAGCAGTTTGTTGGGCACTCGGCACCGACGCTGCAGGACTAAGTCCTGACTCCATGAGGAGCTGCTTCAATCTAAAGTCCCACTCCTTCTTCATCCTTGGTTTAAAGGACTTGCAAATGCAGCACTTATCTCTAAGGTGGGATTCCCCTAGGCACTTGAGGCAGGAGTCGTGGGGATCCCCTATTGGCATCGGCTTTTGGCATGCCGAGCACAGTTTTTTCTTCCTGGGTTTCAGAAATAAAGTGGTTTTCTTGGCATGGCTCAATGTGAATCCAAACTCGAACTATGACACACACCTGGTGTGAATAAGCCCCTGCTTCGCAAACCGGACAATGGCTAAGCAATTAGATCAGCTGCTTCTTTTTCGAGTGCTTGCTCATATCGATTCCAATTAGGTGTGCGCACGCTGCGTGCACGCTCATTGGAAGATTTTTACGCTAGCAACACTCGGTGGGTCGGCTGGGCGCCCCCTGGAGTGGTGCCGCCATGGCGCTGGATATATACCCCTGCCGACCCAACCGCCCCTCAGTTCCTTCTTACCGCCCATGATGGTCGTTGGAATTGTGGAGCGTGGCTTTGCTGATCTCCACATCCCTAGCTACTCGTAATTCTATACTGCTAATTGTGTCATAGTTCGAGTTTGGTAGTTATAGTTAGTATTAGTAGTTGTATTTATAGTTAGTATATATAGTTAAAAGGGGGGATCAGGGATTAGCCCCTTTCCCCCGCCCTGGTACGGGTCCATGCCCAAGGCACCGGGGTTCAAACCGTGCTCGGCATGCCAAAAGCATCAACTGTCCTTGTTCTAGAAAGTGACTTTATGATCCTCATACTGGTATAAACGCCTTCCCTAGCGTTAGAAAATGAAATCCGACAGCTGCTTCCCAAAGAACAAATTCATGCCAATAGAAGAGTCATGTGTTTCCTAGGTAGGGTGACCATACAGCCTGTTTTGGCCGGAACAATATCTTTTATAAGCCCTGTCCCAGCCCTTTTTTTTTTTTTTTTTGGGCAAAGGTGGGCATTTGTCCTTGCTAACTGATCAAGTTTCCAAGAGCAAATGGGACTTTTGTCAAAAACTGTGGTGCAGAGGAATGTGCGGGGGGGAGGGGGGGGAGAGCAGCAATGTCAGTCCTGTGCATGGGAGGAGGCCGGGCTCAGGTGAGCAGCGACACCAACCCCAGCCTTGCACGTGGGGTGTAGGGAAGAGGCAGGGCTTGGGCGAGCAGTGATGCCAGCCCCAGTCCGATGTGTGTGTGTGGGGGGAAGGGGGCTGCCATTTTCCATTGGGAAATATGCTCACCTATACTGAGGTTGGAGAGACATGAATCTGAGAATAAAAGTGCAACTGAAACTCAGTTTACTCCCTTAAACATTAGTATTATTTATTTGTATTCCCACAGGGCCTATAACCCCAGACAAGGACCCCCTTGTGATAGGAGCTGTACAAACACAGAAGAAAAAGAGAATCTCTGCCCCAAAGAGCTAAACATCGCTGGCAAGGCAAGCCAGCTCACGCAGCTATTTCTTACACACTGTTGCGAGACACAAGCTGAGAGAAGCAGCATCGTTCAGTGTTTAGAAGCTGTGACAAAGTGGAAATTTTTTGTAATATTTGAGGCACACATAGGAATCAAAGTTCCCCTCTGTACTTTGCATTGCCACTAGTGGGGGTAAAAGGGTCAAGTCTTCTCCTGGAACAAGGCAGGAGATATGAGGTGTGTGTGTCACCTCACTGTCTGGGTGGAATGAATGGGTCATTAAAGAACTGGCTGAAACTGACCCAGATCAACAGAGGTTCCAAAGAGAGAGAATGGAAGCCCTCACTGACCGATCCACACTCAACAGCTGGCAGGGTTGTGAACTCATCATGGCCCTTGGAGAACAAAGTACTGAGAGGACCAGGAGGGAATAAAGGGTTGGCCTCTGAAAGAGGCTGGCTGCTGTCATCTGAGACCGAAAAAGGGAGAGACACAGGAACAGGTTCGGCCAATCATGGCTCCCACTGGCCACGGTTCACCGCTCCAGGCCAATGGGGGCTGCGGGAAGCGGCGCGGGCCAAGGGATGTGCTGGCCGCCCTTCACGCATCCCCCATTGGCCTGGAGCGGCGAACCGCGGCCAGTGGGAGCTGCAATTGGCTGAACCTGCGGATGCGGCTGGTAAATAAACCAGCGTGGCCTGTCAGGGGCTTTCCCTGAACAAGTGGTGGACCTGCTTTGAGAACCACTGTGCTAGACTACTCTCGAAGGGGGTAGGCTAGTTCCATAGCAGTAGGCATAGTGGTTGACTTGTCTCCAGTGGCACTCAGAAATATCATTTCTGAGGTTTGAACATGAGATGATGAAGATTGTGAAGGCTGGCTTGGAAGGCGGGATCTTTGGGTCTCCTGGTACTTACAAGGAGGATCATATGGCCTCTGGTGGAAGAACTGGGGTGTCCTGAATTGCTGTGGATGTGGTGGGCAGCAGAATTTCCACTTGGGTGCAGGTGTATAGATACCCAGTGATCAAAGTGTGGCTTTGGAATTCTTGAGAGAGTGGAGGGAATTGTCAGTTTTCTGATTAAACAGGTGCAACTCACTGAAAGAGAGTATTCAATGGTATTCTGAACCTCTCTGGGGAAACCAGATGAGTACAGCTATGATTCCCTCAGCATGTCAATGCCAATGGCCATCGAGCATGATGAGGTAGCCACAGGATCCACAACTGACTGTAGCACTGTTCTAGCTACCAGCTTGCCCTCCTCCAGGATGGACTGGAAACATCCTCGATCTTGCTGAGGCAGCTTTTCAGTAAAGTCCTCCAATTTTCCGTAGTTAAGGAAGTCATATTTGGCCAACAAGGTCTGATACTTTGAAATACAAAACTGGAGGCTTGCTGAAGAGAAGACCTTGCTTCCCAGAAGGTCTAAACATTTGCCCTCCTCAGGGAGGCTGATGTTACTGCAGTATGTGGAGAGGATGATGGGAAATGCTTTTGCCTCAGTGATACCGATGGAACCGGACTGAGTGGTTTGTCCTCGATAACCAGTTCAGAGTGCCTGCTTGAGAGTGCCCTAAGCAGGGACAGGGGTGAAGACTCCCTCGCTTAATGGGTGGATTCCGAGTGTGGTACTGGGGCCAGGATCCCCAATAGGGCCAGCAAGACCGATCCAGCAGATATTGTGGATGGCCCCATGGAGAGGGCAACTGGAGAGAAGGGTACTGCCATGCCAATGGTGGTCCTTTTGGGTACTCATACCAGCGGTAAGGAATTGGCAACCCTTCTGCTGCACTGGAATCCTCTGATGATGAAAGCTCAGATCCTGGGTCTAATGGTGGTACTGTTGGAACTGGCAGAAGCATGTAAACCACAGGAGGATGAGTTGAAGTGCAGCCTAACTGTGGTAAGTCCTCGATAGGACATTGGACCTCCCTAGTTGTGGATGGCAGAGGAAGGCGTGGATATCTCAGTTCCCTTAGGGTGAACTGCTCAGGTGGCTCTGATGCTTTCTCCAATTGTCCTGGCATTAATGGCACCCATTCCATAGCCAGAGCCAGGGCTGGAGCAGAGGACTGTCCTGGAACCAGCAGATCCCTTGTCATAAGGGAGGCTGACATTAAGGGCATGTGGGGCTCAGGGCTCGGTACTGGCAGATCCAGCAGTCTGTGTGATTTCTTATCATGCTTGTGCACCTTGGAACATGTTGCATCTTTGTGGCCCAGAACCTGTGGAAGGTGCATCATTCTTCTGCGGTTTGGAGGAAGACTTACTGTCAAGCTAATGCGCATGCTTTCTTGCCTACCGAGTAGGCCGTGGCACCTGGTTAGTAGCGGTGGTACTGCTGGAGCCAGACTCAATTTCTGTAGCAGGAGGCACACTCTTGACTTTCTCAGGCCAATGTGCAGTGGTGGTTCCCCAGTCAGTTTCTGACTGAGGCCTCATGGCGACTTCCACGAGGCAATTCTTGAGGCAGAGAGCCCAGTCTTTTCAGGTGTGGCTTGGGAAGGACTGGCAGATACTGCAGCTGGATGAAATGTGGGCTTCTCCCAAGTAGTAGAGGCAGCTTTGGTGCTTGTTGCTGACTGAGAACAGACAGAGTCAGGAGATGCAGATCTTGAATTCTGACATCTCTGACATAATCCAGTACCCACGTATGTGTTTTGGGGTGCAGTGGGAGGGAACCAGTAAACAGATTCTCCCAAAGGCCCAGTCTTTCTAAAACTACTACTAACTTATGTAAAAAATAGTAAAACAGTAGAAGAAAATGAATTATATACAATTCTAAAACTTTTTTTTAAAGTGCATCAGAGAGGAGAGACTACTAGCAGCTCTGACTGAGAGCACACAGCGATGAGAAGGGACTGGAGATGCTGTCGGTGCACCCAGCCCTTTATTGCCTCAGACAAAACTGTGAGGCGAAGTAAGAGCACATGCGCGGACCAATGGATACTCCTACTTGCAAATTCTCTGACTCTGTACTCATGGCACACATGTAAACCCTCAGGGGAATACAATAGGGACCATCACTTCAATGTTGCCTTGGGAGCACTGCCATTCACCAAGCCCTATCTAGCTATCTGAGCTCCTTATCTGTCCATCACCATTGTATCTGAGCACCTCAGAGTTTCTAATGTATTCATCCTCACAACACCCCTGTGAGGAAGATAAGTGCTATTATCTGCATTTTACAGTGGGGGAATTGTGACATAGAGACTAAGTGATATGACCACGGTCACAGAGGAAATTTATGGCAGAGCTGGGAACTGAATTCCTAGGCCTATGTCCCAACCACTGGATCATCCTTCCTTTCCTCCCTTTGTCTGAAGTGTACTCCAATGCACCAAGGAGACATTGATGCCCTTTGCAGAAGCGCTACATGCAAGAGAGTCCCAAACTCACCCTGTACTAGGGTGATAGCGGCAGGAGGCTACCAGTGTCTCTCTATGCTTAGACCCTCATATACTGGGCACTGAGGGGAACGGAAAAATGCTCTGAAGTTGGAGGCGCTTTCTCGTGTCACAATTCACCTCTATATTAATTCCTGGCACTATCTGCTACTTGCTTCTTGGCATAGACATGTGGTATATATAGTTTCTTAAAATCTGCCGTCCTGTCCTAAACAGCCAAGACTGATGCATCAAGGCCCCTAATTCCAGCCACATCACTGCACTAATGGCACAGGCACAAGACTATTGAACTGAGGAACACAAAACAGCGGACAGGCACCACATACCTCCTTTCAAGAACCAGTACCCTCAGATATTGCTGCCTGAACTTTCCTTTTCTCATTACCATTAGTCAAGTTAAGATAGGCATGTCAGCACCAATGACATACCAGCATCTGGAGGAGATATCTGTTTCTGGATGGTGGCATAGAGCTCTCAGTTTAGGGGAATATGCCAACTGTCAGTAGCACAGGGAGCCATCCTGAGGCCTGGTCTACACTACAGAGTTAGGTTGATGTAAGGCAGCTTATGTTGACCTAACTCTGTAAGTGTCTTCATTATAATGTTGCTCCTGCCGATGTAAGTCGCTCACTACACCGACCTAATATCTCCACCGTCCATGAAAGGCACAACAGTTCGGTCGAGGTAGTTAGGTGGATGCAGTCTCCATGTATAAACTGCATTGCTTACATCGCCTGCTGCTGTCTTTGACAGCCCAAGCCCCACCGCTGTGGGGCTAATAGCCCAAGCCCACCTGCCCCGGGCTGGTCAGACCAAACCCCACCTTCCTAGGCTGGTCAGGTGGGGCTGACAGCTGGAGCCCCACCACTCTAGGACCCTGCAAGGATGTCAGCCCAAGTCAGGTGGCACATGTCAGCCATGGGCATCTACTTGCAGTGTAGACATACCCTCCAAGGCTGGAGGAGGGGCTACCTTTGGAGCCTCTCTTTGCCCCCCCCCCCAAAGCATTACCAGCTCCCTACTGGTCCCCTAGAAGCTTTGAGCCCACAAATGCCTTGTTAGTTACGGAACTGACCAAGGCATATGAGGAGAACAGGGTGTCCAGGACCAGACTCTAACAGTTACCCTCTGAGTGAAGGAGGGAGAAACCTGATGAAGAACACAGTCTATGGTACACAATTAAAACATGATGACAAGTTACTTCTGGGCCAATGTCAGAGCTGCACAGTCAGCTCCTTTCTCTACACACAGCAATAGCAGCAGGCCACACCAGGATAGAGACATTTCCCACCCCCTGCAGGCTGCACGACTGCCAGTGTCTCTAGAGTGCTGAAATCTTTACTTTCATTATTCAGCTTCCGCATCTCTTTACAGCCACTGCCAAAAGCCAAGAATGAGGAACTGTGTAACTTGTATCTTTAGAGAAGGAAAAATGAGTTACCTGTAATTTTGCTTCTTTGAAGATATCACTTTTTGGAATTCTCAGTGTCTGGTCCCCTTATGCCAGTAGACAGGGTGGCTCGGAACCCTACATCCATAAAGTGATAAACTTGCAAGATAATATCTTTAAAGAAGTAAACTGTAACATGACAATGGAAAAGACAGCAGATTATCAAACTCAGCATGTATATTTGATGTCACAGTCCATTTTAAAAGACACATCAGTTATTTGGGGAGAAAAGCTATGACAATAAAGTAATGATAATCATTTAGGTTTGTTGCATTCTTGAAATGTTTGATAGTAATGATAGTCCATCAAGATCAGCTTTGAGTTCTCACCACTTACCCACTTGAAAAGAACTGAGTAGTTCAAAATATCCCACTTAAAACCCCTTCTTATTATTAACCTTATGTGGTTCATTATTTCTATAAACCAGATTTTAAAACTTGAGTGATTAAAGGCAGGCGAGTTGCTATGCTGGGCCATAGGGAATGACCTCACGCTTTCAGTTCCCTGGACTGGTGATCACTAGCCATGGTGAGCTGATCGTTGGCCACGCTGTGGGCAGCACAGGAAGACAGATGGCCACTGCACATGCGTTTGTGACTACCCACCAAATGAAATTAAACCAGCATTGAGACTGGAAAAGGCTGTTCAGAACCATCCACACAGATAAAATTGCTTGCCACCATGACAATGTAGGTGGAAAGGGGCTCAGGAGCGAAAAAACTCTGTTCCCCCAATGTGATTGGATAATGCTTAAGGCCAGAGACCACCCATACCCGCTGATAGTGGGAGGTAAGGGGGATGGAATGAGGGCAGCGGCTTCAGGCAATATTACTGAGCATGCTCAGACTGTGTGTGCATGCTCAGTACAAGCCAAGTAGCAACCCTGGGCAACACACATTGGGGTCATGTGCCCCCACACCCCCAGGCGGGGCCTCTGCTCAAGGCCCTCCCTGTGCTCAGGACCAAACATAGATGGAATGAACCAAGACGCTTTGATGGTATGTAGATACCATTTTGACCTCCCATTCCTATAGCCTCTGAACACCAATCGCTGATTTATTGATTTATTCTCATGACACCCCATCAGACAGTGCAATTCTATCGTCACCATTTTACAGTGAGGCATGCAGACATTAAGCAACTTGTCCAAAGTCACACAGGAAGTCTTTGGCAGCACCAGGAAGTAAACCCAGTTATGAGTCCTGGTCCAGTTTCTTAACTCCAAGACCATTCTTCTTCCTCCCATGTTAAAAGACAGAACCATGCACTGACAAAAACAAGTTCATAATGATTAAAAAAGCAATTGAAAAAACAGAGGAAAACAAAGTCATTTTGGCAACAGAAAAGAGTTTGGGTCCAAATACTGATTTTGTCCCAAATTGAGAGCAAGTTGTTCACTGCTGCTGCATTACTGTTGAGTTGGCCTTAGTAGAACACAGATCAGTAAAAATAGGCAGGTCTTTACCACAGAGCTGATCACTTGCAAGAAAAAAATAAAAGGGTAATTTAAAAGGAACAATACTTACATAACAGAAAGAGATTCTATTAACCTACTTAATATAATTAGAAACACTTATGGCAAACAATGAGAAAAATCTGAACCAAGTCTGGTAAATATCAAGGACTTTTTTTATTTTTTAAAAATTAGAATCTTTTTGTTCAGAAAGTAGACAGCTGACAAACAATATTACAGAAGTACTTATGCTGCAATTAAAATAAAAGCATTTTTATTAAAATACAATTAAAATCATTGTGTCCATTTTTATTCTGCTCTTATCAAGTGTTTACCAGCTGTCAACGACCTAAGACAAGCCAGAGCTGCTCTAAAAGTAAGTTGAAGTGGAACCAAAGCCATGAATGAAAACATTGCAGGAAAGAGAAATTCTTAAAGAGTAAGGGCCTGATCCAAAGCTCACTGAAATCTATAGGAGTCTTTTCACTCAGGCCTGGTCTACACTATGCGTTTAAACCGGTTTAAGGAGCGTAAAACCGATTTAACGCCACACCCGTCCACACTAAGAGGCCCTTTATATCGATATAAAGGGCTCTTTAAACCGGTTTCTGTACTCCTCCCTAACGAGAGGAGTAGCGCTGGTATCGGAATTACCATATCGGATTAGGGTTAGTGTGGCCGCAGATCGACGGTATTGGCCTCCGGCTGGTATCCCACAGTGCACCACTGACCGCTCTGGACAGCAATCTGAACTTGGATGCAGTGGCCAGGTAGACAGGAAAAGCCCCGCGAACTTTTGAATATTTCCTGTTTCCCCAGCGTGGAGCTCCGATCAGCACGGGTGGCGATGCAGTCCGAAATCAAAATAAAAAAAGAGCTCCAGCATGGACCGTACGGATGTGATCACAGTAAGGGCAGGCAAATCTATTCTATCAGCGCTCCGTTACAGAAGACGAAATTCAAAATCATTTTTAAAAAATCTCCACACAGACGCCATAGCAGGGACTCAGCGCACTGCTGCGTGACAAGCGTAACGGAAAGCCAAAGAATCAAATGGACGCTCATGGAGGGGGGACTGGAGCGGGGACTGGAGGACTCAAGCAATCCCACAGTGCCTGCAGTCTCCGAAAACCACTTGCATTCTTGGCTGAGCTCCAAATGCTTCTAGGGTCAAACACAGTGTCCGCGGTGGTTCAGGGCATAGCTCGACAATTTACGCACACCCCCCACCCACCCCCAGAAGTGAAAGGGAAAACAATCCTCTCTTGACTCTTTTACATGTCACCCTATCTTTACTGAATGCTGCAGATAGACGCGATGCTGCAGCAGTCAACACCAACATCCTCACTCCCCCCCCGCCATGGGTGGCTGATGGTACAATATGGCTGATATCCATCGTCATCATCAGCCTATTGGCACATGGGGCAGTGCAAAAGGACTGGTAACCATGCCGACTAGCATTCAGTGAGGTCAAAATCATGGGCACCTGTGTAAAAAGCTCCTGATTTTTCCTGGTAGATGGTGCAGTATGGCTGGTAACCGTCTTCATCATAGCAACAGGGGGCTGAACTCCATCAGCCCCCGCCCTTCATGTGTAAAGAAAAGATTCAATTGTCCCTGGACTAGCAGCTGGATGATGGGCTCCTCTCCTCCACACTGCTTAATGTCCTGTCTGGACTATCATAGCAGCTGGAGGCTGCCTTCCACTCATTTCTCACTAACAAGTCACTGTGTCTTATTCCTGCATTCTTTATTACTTCATCACACAAGTGGGGGGACACCGCTACGGTAGCCCAGGAAGGCTGGGGGAAGAACGGAATCAACAGGTGGGGTTGTTGCAGGAGCACTCCCTGTGAATAGCACACAGCTCATAATTTCTGCTGGATCTGACACAGAGCAGCTGTGCTCTCTGGTTCTATGATACAGTGGTTCTCTAGTACACTTGCCCATATTCTAGGCAGGACTGATTCTATTTTTAGATACTAAAAAGGAGGGATTGACTCAGGGAGTCATTCCCAAGTTTGGCTTTTGCGCCCCTGGCTGATCTCAGCCAGGGGCACTTATGACAGCAGCAAATGGTGCAGTGCAAAAGGACTGGTAACCATGATCATCTTATTACCAATTTATGGTATGGTAGATGGTACAGTATGGCTGGTAACCATCTCTGCTGTCATGCAAAAGCAAAAGCATTCTGCTGTGTAGCGCTGCTGAATTGCCTCTGTCAGCGGCATCTAGTACACATACGGTGACAGTCACAAAAGGCAAAACAGGCTCCATGATTGCCATGCTATGGCATCTGCCAGGGTAATCCAGGGAAAAAAGGCGCGAAATGCTTGTCTGCCGTTGCTTTCCCAGAGGAAGGAGTGACTGACGACATTTACCCAGAACCACCCGCGACAATGATTTTTGCCCCATCAGGCACTGGGATCTCAACCCGGAAATTCCAAGGGGCGGGGGAGGCTGCGGGAACTATGGGATAGCTACGGAATAGCTACCCACAGTGCAACGCTCCAGAAGTCGACGCTAGCCTCGGACTGTGGACGCACACCACCGATTTAATGTGTTTAGTGTGGCTGCGCGCACTCGATTTTATACAATCTGTTTTGCTAAACCGGTTTATGTAAAATCGGAATAATCCCGTAGTGTAGACGTACCCTCACTTTGCTTAACATTAGATCAAATCTTAAGTAACTTCGAACAAAGAAAATATATACACAATTTTTCAAAAGATAAACATTTGATTCATGTTATTTTCTGTATAAAAGTATAACATAAAATACAGAAATGAACAGATTATCCATCAAGTTGGACTTTGTGAAATTGGGTTTACTCCTGCGATCTTGGAGCTGATGTGGCTAAATGACAACTCCATGCCACCAGATCTACTCCAAACTCCTATTTTTATATTCCCAAACCTCTGGCAACCTTCATAATAAGTACTAAAATAAAGAATTATTAAGGAGTTGATCACATTATATTTACACTATTAAGAGAACGATAACTTTTTCAAATTTTTCAGTATGTACATTTGATGCTGATTATTCTCTTGAACAAGTGGTCACCACATATTTCATGATAACACAAACATAATACAAAAACCTTAGCATCACAGTTCAGAATAATACACAACCATACAACATGTATTTCACTTAATAGTCACTAAATGTATTGCCAAACATAATGGCCAAAGGTCAAATCTCCTTGAAAATGGGAGAATGTCAAGTATTCAATTGCAATGTAAATCACTCCAGTCATTGGAAAAGGCATTTAATAGAAGCTAAGGAATGACAGGAAAAGCTCCATTTATTGTATCTATAGCAGCCATAATGCAGAATTGTTTTCTGTAGTATACATAAAAGCTTTGTCCAGTCTATTTTTAAAATGGGTCAAGTAATGGGATTTCTACCACCTCCCTTTAAAGAGCATTCCAATAGTCTGCTTTTTCCATTACTTACTTTCATCGCATTGTTCCTTGCTATAATCTTCTTGGACCACCCAAACAATTACTCTCTCGAGTTGTTAGTGGATTATACCACATGTTCCATAATCATTTAGTAAAGCTAAATATATATTTAAGTTTTACTTTTTTCCTCACAAATCAATCCCACCAGCTCCTTAATTATTTTTGTTAAACAATTCACAAATCCATCAATTAATAAAAAACTGTTACTAACCTTTCTGTAACTGTTGTTTTTCAAGATGTGTTGCACATGTCCATGCCAATGTAAGTGTGTACGTGCCCCAAGCATAGCTACCAGCAATTTTTCCCTCAGTGGTACCTGTTGGATCAGCTCTGGCTCCCTCTGGTGCTGCACGCTCATAGCACCAGTATAAAGGGCCTGGCCAACCCTGTGCCCCCTCAGTTCCTTCTTTCCAGCCAACTCTGAAGAGGGGTAAGAGAGCAGGTCTTGGACATGTACAAAATATTTTGAACAACAACTGTTACAGAAAGGTTAGTAACTATTTTTCTTCTTTGGGTGATTGCACATGTCTATTCCATTCCATCTCCATTGACTCTGAAGCAGTTGTACAGGTAGAGGTGGAGGATTCAAGAATTTAGTGACATGCTGACTGTAACTGTTTCGCCAAATTCAGCATTGTCACTAGCCTGCTGAGTAATGGCGTAACGAGAAGCAAATGTGTGCACTGATGACCAGGTTACTGCTCTCCTAAAATCCTGGATAGGTACCTGTGCTAGAAACGGTGCTTGAGATACTTGTGCTCTTGCGGAATGAACCGATAGGACATGCAGGGTAGGAGCCCCTGCCAGGTCATAACATGTACAGATACATGGTGTGTTCCATGATGAAATTCTCTGGGCTGAGAGGGCAGATCTTTCATCCTGTGTGCAGTGGCCACAAACAATTGGGTAGATTTTTTAAAAGGTTTTGTCCTTTCTATGTAAAAAGCCAGACCATGCCTAACATCTAGCAAGTGGAGCCTCAGTTCTTCCCTGTTCACATGTAGCTTTGGACAGAAGTCTGGTAGGAAGATAGCTTGATTGCTATGGACCTGGGAAACAACCTTTGGAAGAAAAGCCAGGTGAGGATGCAACTGAACTTTGTCCTTGAACACCATGTAAGGCAGCTCTCATGTGAGGGCACAGATCTCTGAAACCCTTCAGGCCAAAGTGATGGCCACTATCTTCCATGATAGGTAGAGCAGGGAACAAGTTGCCAATGGGTTTGATGGGGTGGGGGTGGGAGGGCTGTCAACTTTGATAAAACCAGGTTGGGTCCTGGAGTGGGGGGGGGAGGGAACTGGGTGCATCACATGGGGGTACAACCTCTCATGGCCCTTAAGGAAACGATTAGAGATGTCATTCAGAAAAACAGATTGGCCATTCACCCAAGGGTGAAAGGCTGAGATCGCTGCCAAGTGGACTCTAATAGATGCCAGGGTTAGACCTTTCTGTTTTAAGTGCAGTAAGTATTCCAGAATGAATAACAGTGATGACACCCTTCTGGGAAGACCATATAGACAATCATTTCCACTTTGCCAGATAAGTAGCCCTGGTGGGTGGCTTCCTGTGTCCTAGTAGAACTTTGCGGACCTGCTCCGAGTGGGCTAGTTCTGTGGGGTTTAGCCATGGAGCTTCCAGGCTGTCAGGCAGAGGGACATGAGGTTTGGATGAAGCTCCACACTGTCATAATCAATTATCTCTGAGGTGCTCTATAATCATCACGATTGCCTGGAACCATCCTTCTGGGAGGAAGGCTCTGACTTGGACAGAGTTGAGCACCACTCCAATGAACTCTATCTTCTGTATTGGGGAGAGAGCAGATTTCTGCACGTTTATTTTTAGGCCTAGTTCCCGGAAAGTCAACTGAATTAAAAATATGCTGGACATCACCTCGGCCCTGCTCCGGCCTTTGACCAGCCAGTCATCGAGGTAAGAGTAAACCTGAACCCCTTGCCACCATGCACTTTGTAAACACTCATGGGGTTGCCGAAAGGCCGAACAGGAAAACCGCGAATTGGTAGTGCATGCGGTTCACGATGAACCTGAGAAACCTTCTGTGTCCCTGAAATATCAAAAAGTGGAAATAAACATCTTGACTGAGGGCCTTGCACAGGGGGAAAA